>NC_064618.1:749882774-750512149 GCF_023898315.1 Schistocerca nitens | reverse complement strand
GCAACAGGAGAAGTACAGGAAACAGTTAAGTAGTTCAAGAATGGCGAAGCATCAGGACCTGGAGCTGTATGTGTGGAGTTGTTGAAGGTCTGGCCAAATGTGTTATTGGAACATCTAGCAAAGCTATTTAACCGCTCTCTTAGTGAAGAGGAAATCCCTGTAGAGTTTAAAGAAGGGTTCATCACAACCATATTTAAAAAGGGAAACAAGGATGACTGCGGAAATTATCGAGACATCACAGTACTCAGTTCTATATCAAGATCGTATGATAGATACTTCAAACTAGAATTGAGAGAGCAATTGAGGCAGTAGAAGAACAGATTTTCTTTCGGGCAGGAAGGTCTTGTATAGAGAATATCTGCTGCATTAGACTCGTGACTGACAAAAGACTGGAACATAACTTGGAGACGCACATGGTTTTTATAGACTTGCAGAAGATGTAAAGCGTGTTAAAGTATTCTGGACCATTGTGCCGTGGACGAATGACTTTATCGGTGAAAGCCAATGTTTTGTTCTCATCAGCAGAGGACATCTTCAAGGATGTTGTAGATTCGCTACTAACTGAAGTAAAAGTTTGTTCCCGCGTGCTCACTCGCATAGGAGTGACAGTCACATGTTTTCAAAACCCGAGCGCTACTTGCCATTTTCGGTTTCTGTCGTTCCTTATTGTTATTGCCCAACTGTGTAAGTCTGGTGCACGTGTTATTCAGCACCGGACTCCAGGATACCATTGGTTTTCACACCTTCCTCCTCCCGACCAAAGTTATAGGCGTATTTGTCGTGTATCTGTAGTTATGTAAAGGTGCATGTGGCAATAAAAGAAGAACGGTGAAAAAATGAATAAATAAGGGCAACTGTACAAGATTAGAAACAGGTAAGATCAGCTGGTGCGGACATCTTTTATAGTAAGGAGGTCGTCATACTCTATTTGGAAAAAACAGATTCTGTCCGCCACGAGCGGATACTACGATAAGATTAGTGGAAACGACAATAATTTTAAGATTCTGGAGGAGGATGCGGAACTGAATAGTAACCTGGATACAGGTGCTGAATAATGTATGTACCAGTGTATCTACGTGGGCCGATAGCAATATCAAGCGATAGCAGCCGCCATCGGCCAGTTGCACTCGAACTGTGAAAATATATGACAACACGGAAGCGTGCAGAAATGAAATTTTATTTCATTAACTCTAGTACTTCACAAAAGTTTAAGCCTGCTTGAAAATGTCTTACGCAAATAGAAACGAACGGTTGAATTTCACCAGAAACGGATTCAATAACAGCAAAGAAAGCTCGCAGTACTTTAAAAAGTGTGGAAGCTCACGTCTATTTAGTCTGATGTTTCTGAAAATGGCGGAGTAGTTGCGCTGTTGTTGACTATGTATCAAATGGGCAGCTGGATAAGGCCCGTAACTTATGAGGCTGTTCCCAGGCGACGTACACTCCTGGAAATTGAAATAAGAACACCGTGAATTCATTGTCCCAGGAAGGGGAAACTTTATTGACACATTCCTGGGGTCAGATACATCACATGATCACACTGACAGAACCACAGGCACATAGACACAGGCAACAGAGCATGCACAATGTCGGCACTAGTACAGTGTATATCCACCTTTCGCAGCAATGCAGGCTGCTATTCTCCCAGGGAGACGATCGTAGAGATGCTGGATGTAGTCCTGTGGAACGGCTTGCCATGCCATTTCCACCTGGCGCCTCAGTTGGACCAGCGTTCGTGCTGGACGTGCAGACCGCGTGAGACGACGCTTCATCCAGTCCCAAACATGCTCAATGGGGGACAGATCCGGAGATCTTGCTGGCCAGGGTAGTTGACTTACACCTTCTAGAGCACATTGGGTGGCACGGGATACATGCGGACGTGCATTGTCCTGTTGGAACAGCAAGTTCCCTTGCCGGTCTAGGAATGGTAGAACGATGGGTTCGATGACGGTTTGGATGTACCGTGCACTATTCAGTGTCCCCTCGACGATCACCAGTAGTGTACGGCCAGTGTAGGAGATCGCTCCCCACACCATGATGCCGGGTGTTGGCCCTGTGTGCCTCGGTCGTATGCAGTCCTGATTGTGGCGCTCACCTGCACGGCGCCAAACACGCATACGACCATCATTAGCACCAAGGCAGAAGCGACTCTCATCGCTGAAGACGACACGTCTCCATTCGTCCCTCCATTCACGCCTGTCGCGACACCACTGGAGGCGGGCTGCACGATGTTGGGGCGTGAGCGGAAGACGGCCTAACGGTGTGCGGGACCGTAGCCCAGCTTCATGGAGACGGTTGCGAATGGACCTCGCCGATACCCCAGGAGCAACAGTGTCCCTAATTTGCTGGGAAGTGGCGGTGCGGTCCCCTACGGCATTGCGTAGGATCCTACGGTCTTGGCGTGCATCCGTGCGTCGCTGCGGTCCGGTCCCAGGTCGACGGGCACGTGCACCTTCCGCCGACCACTGGCGACAACATCGATGTACTGTGGAGACCTCACGCCCCACGTGTTGAGCAATTCGGCGGTACGTCCACCCGGCCTCCCGCATGCCCACTATACGCCCTCGCTCAAAGTCCGTCAACTGCACATACGGTTCACGTCCACGCTGTCGCGGCATGCTACCAGTGTTAAAGACTGCGATGGAGCTCCGTATGCCACGGCAAACTGGCTGACACTGACGGCGGCGGTGCACAAATGCTGCGCAGCTAGCGCCATTCGACGGCCAACACCGCGGTTCCTGGTGTGTCCGCTGTGCCGTGCGTGTGATCATTGCTTGTACAGCCCTCTCGCAGTGTCCGGAGCAAGTATGGTGGGTCTGACACACCGGTGTCAATGTGTTCTTTTTTCCATTTCCAGGAGTGTATTTATGTACATGGTAGCATCGTTATAAAGTTTCAGATGAATGGGGCCTGGTGTCAAAGACTGGGACTGACCCTCAACATAGGGAAATGCGATGTAGTGGTCATAAGCAAACGAGAGGATACATTATCGTTTGGTATCGCTATTTGTGGTCAATTACTGGTATTAGCCACAGCACTCAAGTAATTCGAAATGCCTATCTGGAGAAATTTAATTTCGAAATAAATCTACTATGACAGTTCATTTTAAAGCACCCTTTGGCAGTGTAGAACAACCGTCCGAGTAGGAGAACTCGGCGCCTGTGAACTCTGAGGCGAAACATTGGCCTTGCAAACGTCTCTAGAGGAAAGGTAGGTTTGGAGCGGGTAGGAAACCTGGGAAGTGACCGCGGGGCCTTGGCCGTAATTGCGGCCGGTAGCGGCGGTCAGGGGCCGCGGCCTGCTTTCGCTACCTGTCTCTGCACCCCTCCGCGTGAGAACCTTTGGCCGCTCGCATCGATTGTCTCAGTTCGTGTTCCAGGGTGCGTCTGAATGGGGCGAGCACAGCACGAATCAGCATCACCCATAGGAGCGGCTTTCGTTCTAGTTTTCCTCTCGGTCTTCTACCGTTCACTGCCTCACTGAGCTTCTGTCCCATTCTAGGGAGAACAGCAGTAAAGGAGGCAAAGCCGTTTTACAAAAGATTTTTTTTTAATTGGTCAATCTTAAAATTTTTAACTTGGCTGTGCCCCAGCAACGTTGCACGCAGAAACTTGATAGGATTGGAAAATAATAACCAACCAGTTGCAGAAATAAAAGTTTATTAGCCCATTACTATGGCTTCGCTTGCTGTTGCCCCCGTGCGACGTTTTCCTCAAAATTCTATTTCCATTTATGAAGCCTACATTCAATTTTGAAATTCCTAACAGCAACTTTGTCATCCACATCTGCTTACTTTGTTTCATTATTTCATATATAATGTATCCCCTTATTTCCCTTCTCTCACACTTCCCCACTTACCTCAATGTAATTTAATCTGCTTATATCCTTTTCACTAACTTGTTCTTTCAAGTATGTATGCACTGCTCACAAAGGATTTGAACATTTTGTTATCATTCTCTATTCTAACAGCTTACGATTTATTTGCCTTTACATTCCTCGGAATGCTACTTACATCCAATTTTAATTTGTTTATACAGCATGCTTTACAGTTCACGTTACCGCGTAGCTTTTTGAAAAGTGAATGAAATAAAATATTCCGTTAAATTTGGAATGAAATGTTTTGTTAAGAAATCTCTTTTATGTTCGTGAAAAGCCACGGCTAATTTTTCTCAGGGCGCTATCGCCAGAAATATCATACGTATTCCAACGTGAAGACATCCGTGTTACTCACGATAGATAAAAAATATCTTTCTTTAATGTTACGCAATAAGCAGATTAAACACAATACTCAATTAATTATTTGTTTTTCTCTGTGACTCTCGATGCTCCAGTATAGCCGCCTATGTGCAATGGCAGCGTATACAATTGTTTTTAATAAAACTGTATCTCTGGCCTAAAATGAATTGGAAAATATTATAAGACGCCGTTTTCTATTTATTGAGTTTAAATCCTTTCAATACTTCAGAATTAAATGAATATTAAGAAAGTTTTTATCATTTTAACACCAGTGGCGTCTCTTCAACAATGCACTTACACAAAATGGCCAGGGAAACATTTAATTGTTACGTAATTAAATAAGGGACAGGGAAGGTACTTCCAAGCTACTAACAAAAACACATGCTACATTGGATACTGACATATATATTTTACAAAAATTATAATTACACTACATATAGTTAAATTAATTATAGACCGTTATCTATATGCGACTTTCAGCTAGTGCGTCAGAACTAAGAAGACGAAAGAGAAGCAGAGCACAATGAAACAAAGGTTCTTTTCTTATATACTACGAGACAAATATCGTGCTTATTACAATCCTAGGAGCACATAGAGCACTATCATTGTCGCTGAATATCGATTACTAGGTTTTATATACTTTTTCACAAGAAGAAATGCTATAATGTCTAGTTTTCCTGTTTATAACTACGCCATCCTTCCGCCCCCGCGCCTCTTCCAATCTCTCGGGTGTATTACCTGCTACATTCCTTCTTAGAAGTATACTTTCTTTCAAGTTAGTTACCTACTGATGAATACGGCTCCATGTATTTATGCCTGTTTTACATCATGTTAAAATGTACAATGCTATTGGCTTCATATTCATACATTGTTACTAACCCCGGTCCCGTACTTATTTATAAGTCCTTCTCATGCTGCTTTGTGCAAGTAATTAGCACTGTTTACCTGAGCCTTTTTGCTCTTTACAAGCTATGTCACTCTAACGCCTCTCTCCTCGCCTCTCTCACCCTCCCCTTTTCCATATTTTCATCAGCCTTATTCCGGTTTAACTTTAGCTGTTAACTATTTTATTTGCTGAATCAGGCATTGGCTACTCGGTGCGGCTATGCATACACTCGCTTGCACAGTAAGTGCCACATGCCATAGTTTACCTACTACCATTTGGCTGATGTCCCTATATACATATATGCACACATTAAATGTCAGACGCATCTACTGTCGCTTGTGTTTTATTTCAGTTTTACAACAAAGCTATACTAAATGTCAGCTGCAGCCAATGGCACGTGTGTTATGTTTTACAAGTTTTACGATTAAGCGTTACGGCGTTAGACTCCTACTTTTAGATATGCATTCTTTTAATGGTTGGTATTTGTGGTTCACTCATGGTTCAGGCGTAGCATCTTTGATTCGCAATTAAAACATTCTGTGTCGCGGGTTCGAATCCCACCACTGCTGAAATTTTGATTAATAATCAGCTTTGCCGGCCGAAGGCTTCCGGCATGAGGAATCACTCTCATTGTGCCAACGGCCTTGTCAAAGAGGCAGAGGCGAGGACAGAAGTTCAGGACACTCACTCACTCCCTCTCTCTCTCTCTCTCTCTCTCTCTCTCTCTCTCTCTCTCTCTCTCTCTTGTCCTAGTGGTGGGAAACTGCCCCTTTGCCCCTAATGGCATGAGGATGCAGAAGGCAATGGAAACCACTGCATTAAAGACGCGTTACGTGTATCCACAGGACTTGTGGCCTGACATTGGAAAAGTGTCTTGATGATCACTACATTGGCAAAAGATTCCGGAATAGTCCCCCATTTGGGTCTCCGGAAGGGACTGCCAAGGCGGAGGTTACCATGAGGAAAAAGATTGAATAATCAACGAAATAATAGCATTCTATGAGTCGGGGCGTGGAATGTCAGAAGCTTGAACGTGGTAGGGAAACTAGAAAATCTGAAAAGGGAAATTCAGAGGCTCAATCTAGATATAGTAAGGGTCAGTGAAGTGAAGTGGAAAGAAGACAAGGATTTCTGGTCAGATGAATTTAGGGTAATATAAACAGCAGCAGAAAATGGTAAAAAGGGGAGTAGGATTCATTATGAAGAAGGAGGTAGGGCAAAGAGTGTGTTACTGTGAACAGTTCAATGAAGGGGTTATTCTTGTCAGAATCGACAGCAAACCAACACCGACAGCGATACTAAGGTATACATGCCGACGTCGCAAGCTGAAGATGAAGAGGTAGAGAAAGTATATGAGAATATTGAAAGGGTAATACGGTATGTTATAGGCAGATGAAAATTTAATAGTCAAGGGGGACTGGAACCCAATTGTAGGGGAAGGAGCAGAAGAAAAATTTCTTGGAGAATATGAGCTTTCGACAAGGAATGAGAGAGTAGAAAGACTAATTAAGTTTTGTAATAAATTTCAGCTAGTAATAGCAAATACTCTGTTCAGTAATCACAAGTGGAGGAAGTATAATTGGAAAAGCCTGGGTGATACCTGAAGACTTCAGTTACATTACATCATAGTCAGACAGAGATTCTGAAATCAGATACTGTATTTAAGCGCACTCAGGAGCAGATATAGACTCAGATCACAATATAGTAGTGATGAAGAGTAGGCGGAAGTTTAAGACATAGTCAGGAACAATCAATACGCAAAGAAAAAGGACGCGGAAGAACCTATGAATGACGACATACGCTTGAAGTTCTCTAAGGCTAGAGATAAAGCAATAAGGAATTGCTCAGTAGGCAGTACAGTTGAGGAGTAAAGGACATTTCTAAAAAGGATAATCACAGAAGTTAGAAGAAAAAAGTAGGTATAAAGAAGGTAACCTTGAAGAAACCGTGGGTAACAGAAGATATACTTCAGTTGATCGATGAAAGGAGCAAGTACAAAAATGATTCGGAAAACTCAGGAACATAGAAGTACAAGTCGCTGAGGAATGAAATAAACAGGAAGTGCAGGAAAGCTAATATGAAATGGCTGCATGAAAAATGTGAGGAAATCGAAAAAGAAGTATTTGTCGGATTGACTGATTTAGCATACAGAAATGTCAAAACAACCTTCGGTGATGTTAAAACAAACGTGGTAACTTTAAGAGTGCAACGAGAATTCCACTGTTAAATGCAATGGAAAGAGTACTTTGAAAGCCTGCATGAAGGGGAAGATTTGTCTGATGTGATAGAAGAAGAAACAGGAGTCGATTTACAAGAGATAGGAGATCGAGTATTATAATCACAGTTTAAAAGAGCTTTGGAGGATTTAAGCTCAAATAAGAGAGATGGGATAAATAATATTCCAAGAAAATTTCTAAAATCATGTGGGAAAATGGCAACAAGACGACTATTCACGTCGATGTGTAGAATTAATGAGTCTGGAGACATACCATCTGGCTTTCGGAAAAACATCATCCACACAATACCGAAGACTACAAGAGCCGACAAGTGCGAGAATTATCGCACAAACAGCTTAACAGCGCATGTATCCAAGTTGCTGGCAAGAATAATATACAGAAGAATGGAAAATAAAATTGAGGACGTGCTAATGACGATCAGTTTGGTTTTAGAAAAGGTAAAGGCATCAGAGAGGCAATTCTGACTTTGTGGTTGATAATGGAAGCAAGACTAAAGAAAAATCAAGACACGTTCAGAGGCTTTGTCGACCAGGAAAAGGCGTTCGACAATGTCAAACGATGCAAGATGTTCGAGATTCTGTGAAAAATAGGGGTACGCTATACGGAGAGATAGGTAATATACAATATGTACAAGAGCCAAGAGGGAGTAATAGGAGTGGACGACCGAGAACGAAGTGCTTGGATTAAAAAGGGTGTAAGACAAGGTTGTAATCTTTCGCCCCTACTGTTCAATCTGTACATCGAAAAAGCAATGATGGAAATAAAAGAAAGGTTCAGGAGTGGAATTAAAATTCAACGATACGATTCGCTGATGACATTGCTATCAAAAATGGTTCAAATGGCTCTGAGCACTATGGGACTCAACTGCTGTGGTCATAACTCCCCTAGAACTTAGAACTACTTAAACCTAACTAACCTAAGGACAGCACACAACACCCAGCCATCATGAGGCAGAGAAAATCCCTGACCCCGCCGGGAATCGAACCCGGGAACCCGGGCGTGGGAAGCGAGAACGCTACCGCACGACCACGAGATGCGGGCACATTGCTATCCTGAGTGGAAGTGAAGAAGAATTATATGATTTGCTGAATGGAATGGACAGTCTCATGACTACAGTATATGGATTGAGAGTAAATTCGAAGAAAGACGAAAGTAGTGAGAATCAGCAGAAATGAGAACAGCGAGAAACTTAACATCAGGTCGAGGGTCACGAAGTAGATGAAGTTAAGGCAGTAAAATGACTAATGACTGACGGAGCAAAGAGGACATCAAAGGCAGACTAGCAATGGTAAAAAGAGCATTCACGGCCAAGAGAAATCCACTAGTATCAAACATACTCCTTAATTTGAGGACGAAGTTTCTGAGAATGTACGTTTGGAGTGCAGCATTGTATGGTAGTGAAACATTGATTGTAGGAAAACCGGAACCGAAGAGAATGAAAATATTTGAGATACGGTGGTACAGACGAATGGCGAAAAATAGGTGGACTGATTAGGTAAGTAATGAGGAAGTTCTGGGCAGAATCGGAGAGGAAAGGAATATGCGGGAAAAACTGATAAGGAGAAGGCAAAAGATGATAGGACGTCTATTAAGACATCAGGTAATGACTTCCTGGGTACTAGAGGGAACTGTAGAGGGGAAATACTGTAGAGAATGACAGAGCTTGGAATACATCCAGCAAATGGCTCTGAGCACTATGGGACTCAACTGCTGAGGTCATTAGTCCCCTAGAACTTAGAACTAGTTAAACCTAACTAACCTAAGGACATCACAAACATCCATGCCCGAGGCAGGATTCGAACCTGCGACCGTAGCGGTCTTGCGGTTCCAGACTGCAGCGCCTTTAACCGCACGGCCACTTCGGCCGGCACATCCAGCAAATAATTGAGGACGTAGGTTGCAAGTGGTACTCTGAGATGAAGAGGTTAGCGCAGGACAGGAATTCGTGGCGGGCCGCATCAAACCATTCAGAAGACTGTTCACCCAAAAAAAAAATTGTGGTCGACATGCACATTGTACCAGACAAGAGCATTTAGGCTCCAACATCCCTTTTGTCAGTACATGATTTTACGAGTGATTACGTACTTCTAAAATAAAAAAAATAATTAAAAAATAATAAATTCGATTTATTGTTTATCGATTTTGGTGCCTTTTCTCGTTGACATTTGTAACTGTTTATAATAATTTGTTTAATAGGTCCATTTCCCTTCTGAAGCAGACAATTTTATATTTGTCGAAATCATGATAAACGGTTAATAAACCTTGAATTCTGTAACTTGCTGGGTGTTATTTTCCATTCCTAACAAGTATTTGTCGCTCTGTTTGATGACGTCTAGCATGCCTTCCTACCATATGCTTGCCGTTTGATCCCTGTATAAAAAAATCCCGGTTTATTCTTATAAAGTTCATCATATTTGTCTGCCGCAGAAAGTTTTCCTCCCTCCTGCTGATTCCAACGTCGAATCAGTATATGTCAGACGCATTCGGTTACTGTTTTCCTACTTTTAATTGAGGTATGTTTAGAAGTATTCCATATATGTCAAATAACAGTGAAATAAAGTTTCGTAAGAGGAAGAGTTTCCAACACAAATGTTCACAGACGTCATAACCTTACTGGGTGGATTTAAGGAACACATGCTGTTGTAGTCTTCTGTCCGAAGACCGGTTTGATGTAGCTCTCCATGTTAATCTGTCCTGCGGACACTGTCTTCGCATAACCTCTGCAGCCTACATCCATTTGAGCCTGCTTACTGTGTTCGAGCTGTGGTCTCCCTCCACAATTTTTGCCCCTAGCACCTCCCACAATTACCAAATTGACAATTGCTTATTTGCTATTCCATCTACCCTCCAATCTTCAGCATTCTTCTGGAGCATCACGCTTCAGAGTCTTCTATCTTCTTTATGTCTGAGTTTCGTATTATGCACGTCTCATTGACGTAAAGGCTTACACTCTAAACAAATGCATTCACAAAAGGCTTCCTAAAATTTTATGTTCAGATGTTAACAAATTCCTCTTTTTCGGAAATCCTTTTCTTACTTTTACTAGTCTGCATTTCATACCTTCCCTATTTCGGCACCATTTATTCTACTTCCGAAGAAACGAAACTCATGTATTAATTTTAGTGACACATGTACTGATATAATTTTCAAAGTATCACCTGATTTACTTCACAGAACTATCCATTTCGTTCAACGGCTCTTCCAAGTCTTAATCGTCTCTGACAGAATTACCATGGCATCGGCAAACTGCAAAGTTTTCATTTGTTTTCCCTGCACCTTAATTCCTTTTTTAAATGTCTCCTTGGTTTCCATCGTAGCTTGTTGAGTGTACAGATTGAATAACATCGGGGAGACATCCCGTCTCTTCGTCCTGAACTGTGGCTTCCCTTTCCCTCCTGTTCTTATCACTACAGTCTTGTTTCTGTACAAGTTGTAAATAAACTTTCGCTCTCTTTATTCTGTCCCTGCTACCTTCAAAATTTTAAACAGTGCAGCCCAGCCAATAGTGTCAAAATCTATCTCTAAATCAACAAATGCCATTAACCTAGGTTTTTATTTTTTCACCCTATCTACTAAGTCAGTGATTACCGACGTTTCTGATACCATTACCCCTGAGGGCAATCAGATATTAGATATTACCCTCTTCCTTCACCCGCCAAAATTAGTGCCTAACTTACGAAGGAAAACTAACAAATAATAATATTTTAAAACGTGGAAAAATAAATTTATTGTTTTTGTGTGTTTTATTAAGCCACGAACTAATTAATCAATGAGATAATTTGTAGTCCTTGTGCATAACAACCTTTTTTTTATAAATTGATGAAGAAATTCTTAGTGCATCGGCAGTGCTATCTGCAACTCCTTCTCAGAGAAAAAAAACTAACTATCCACATTTCAGGTTGACATTTGTTACAAAAAATTCTTCTCTACACCACTCATCTCCATAGCAATACTCCCTTCAACACATCCTGCATCCCTATTTAAAAATCGACCGAGATAAAAGGCGTGCATTGTACTCACTGTCTGCTGTCACTTGATTGCTGGACTCTTTACTCCTGAACTGACAGAAACGAAGACTCTAGGTTGCAATTGCTTTCTGTCTGATCACTGGGTTAATAATAATAACATAATGGTTCAAATGGCTCTGAGGACTAAGGGACTTAACTTCTGAGGTCATCAGTCCCCTAGAACCTATAACTACTTAAACCTAACTAACGTAAGGACATCACACACCTCCATGCCCGAGGCAGGATTCGAACCTGCGACCGCAGCGGTCGCGCGGTTCCAGACTGTAGCGCCTAGAACCGCTCGGCCTCCCCGGCCGGCAGTTTATAGTTCATTGTGCAAACTACCTACTACTCTGAGAACGAATTTTCATGAGGTATTTAAGCATATGTGACGCATATATTTCAATTTTGCTTTAATAGATACGTAGTACAATGTACATACGTAATGGATGGACTCTGTGAGGAAGATGATGTTCATACATCCGTTTCACAAGCTATTACCGCAGCCACATGACCATGTGGCATGCCATTGGGTAGGTAATACCAAGACCTCTGGTTCACGTAACATGTAATTTAGTCAGGAGTCGTTTCATTTCTGACTTCGCAAGGCTGGTGGCTGTTCGCTAGCTTTGAGGTCTCCGCGATGCTTACTTTCAAGATAATGCAAGATCGTACGTTTACAGAGCTTTCCTAATCTACGTCTATATAGACGGTTCTGTTTCCCTGGACTTCAAGTTCTCCATATCGTTCACGCATTCAAAATATCTTGCCATTGGTTGCGAGAGTACTAAATTTTACACCTTTTATACTCTCAAATCACCTATTCTTCCAACCTTATCATACATCGTAAAAAGTAAAATTATCTACTATCCTTGCTGGTGTTGCAATTTTAATGCGTAGCAAAGTACTTCGTCTCTTTCAAAGGAACACACCTGCATGTCTAGGTAATAATATTGCAGTTTGCGCTTTTCTCCTAAACTTTAAATGTATCTTAGTAGCATTCGAAGCGAAGGAAAGACGACAGTTTCTGTCGAATTCTGCATACTTGTTGTTACCATGAGAAATACCTCCGTCTGACCGCAACTGTTTTTTTTTTTTTTTTTTTTTTTTTTTTTTTTTTTTTTTTTTTTTTTTTTGGTATGGGAGAAGGCTCCTCAAACTAGAAGGAACGATGCATTAGTTCACTTTAATAAGCAAATGAATAGAAGATTTACTTTGACACACTTCTTTGCCACAGGCGTACTTGATAATTTACAACTGTCATTGACTACGTAAACATCATTTCATGCACTAAGTAACAAACAGTTCTCTTGAAGTACAATATTCGACATTTACAACAGTACACACTTATGTAGAACTTCACGGTCTGTGTTCCTTCACGAAGCTGAGGTTACGAACTAGGATCAACTGTCGAATGCTCGACACTATATTGACCTCAGTGTGAGGATGCTGCTGTATTAGGAGAGAGACGTGGTCTTCAGGTGCGCCACCCATATGTCGTTGCGGACTCCAGCGAGCCTTCGTAATGTCGTGTTGCCGACTTCGGTGTAGCACCGCGATCTCTGGACGACACCACAGTAATAGTATTCGTATTTGTTTCTGGAGATTCCTTCTACATTGATTTGCAAGATATTTAGTTGGCGTTTATAAATTCCATTTTTGGTTTGTTTTCGCTGCTGCCGGTGGGGACCATGAGAGATCGCTGATCCAGTATGGTCTTTTTTTGTGTAGACTTTTCGCCATTCTTTCCTTGAAGGACGTTGACTTGGGTGCACCATCTTGGAGGTCGTCTACACACGGTACCTCGAGCTATGAAGTGGATCCAAGACCTGGACGTCGATGTGTAACCAATAGCCTCTAGTCTCGCATGTCATATTTCTGTACATATCACATCGACCACATTGCATGTATAAGAAATGTTTTATTCACTAGTTCATTATTTTAAATATATTTGTATATATATCCCTTTGCAACGTAATAACAGTTTTTGTATGTAAGCTGCTGGCATGTGATACGATAAATAAAATAAAGCCACAATACTATGCCTGCTGTCTTTATAAGCACCGTTTGCAAAATGACTGCCTAAAGTGTTGAAGGCTGCAATGGGTACTGATGCTTCTTCTGGCTCTTTCAGAGTACAGGAATTACTACCCAGTCCCATAAAATTGTCCAGGAGACTGCGTATTCTATACTAGTATACCATAGGACTAGTACGGGCTCTGCAGTGTCCGAATACAGAAGCGGAAACGTTGCACGGCGCACCAAGAACTACGCGAGCACCGCATGTTTGCATCAGTTTGGGTCGTGAAGCACGCCAACCACACTAGCAAGCCCGCGCATTTGGCACGATGTGTCTGCCCACGCACTACACGGTTGCCGAAACGTCAAGCGCGGCTATTTTGTGGTCGGGCATACTTAACCTGGCGCTTCACACCGGATCCCTATTTACTGCGTGAAGGTGTCAAGATGCGCACCTGCCGAAATATCTCACTGCTGGTGTAACTGCGTTGCCTTGATAGCGCCCTTTGTGTCTAGGGTGAAACATCATGATCACTTCAGCCATCACCTGCCGACTGTTGAACTGGTTGCCAACAAAAATAAGGTTGGAAATTTGACGGTTGGAAGGATTTGATATCCTCTATCGAACAGCCGAGTTCCGCAACCATCTCTAAAAAGATGGAGACACAGAGAATTATTATGTATTATTCGTCAGCCTGGGGCCGTCAGCAAGTTGCAATAACGGCGGGCTAAAAAATCATAAGAGTGCAGCACGATTCACCATGTGTTTCTTTAGCCACCGTGAGAATGTTCAAGTAATAACAATGGGTCGCAGCACAAGGAAAATATTACGCATCACCGAGAGCTTTATTCACAAGATTCACTTCCTAAATGAGGCAACAGATATATTAGTTTCTCCAATATACACCTCAGGTAGTGACTCGAACGCCAAAATTAGATCAATTTGGCTACAATTTTTTCCTGTTCTCTGGTCCATTTTCGCGACAACTCGTCATAATGTGGACCGTGTCAGTAGGTTCAAAATTAAGATATGTATACTTTCTGAAAACATGACTACATGCTGACCATTTACATAAGTGGATTACTTAAAATTTTAATCTACAATATATATTTTATAAATAGAACTGAACGACATGTGTAGTATCAACTCAAAAATATCCGAATTTGTTTATAAAACTTCCATGGTATACCAGCGCCTCTGATTCACTGGGGAGGTGGACAAATATTTTTATGGCTCCAAATTTTGTCCGTTTCTATGGAATAGCGAGTGTCTAGTGGAGAATATTTCTGCTCCTGATGTTTATTTATGACTGCTGCTATTATTTTCAAATAATGCCTATTCCTTCACAGAAAAGACTTTCTTAGGGGGGTAAATATATTGGAAGGTTGCTGTTCGTGTGGCTAATATTTTAAACTGTTGCGTACATGAAATTCGAGGATTGACATTTGATATTATCCTTACAACTCATTTCTGTAAAATGAACACTTTGTTTCTATGCGTGGAATTGCTCCAGACAATTATTCCAAATGACAGTAAAGAATGGAAGTTAGTGAAGTAATCAAATGTTCTGATTTCAAAGCGAAAATGAGCAATTACACGCAGAGCAAATGTTGCCGAACTGCAGCGTTTGAAACCATATAAGTGATTTCCAATTCACACCCTTGTCAGTATTCACACACAGGAGTGTTTTACTGTCAGTTTCAGTTATATGATTTCCCTTGTGCTCTATTGTTGACGATGATGATACATTTTGCCTTGTACAGACGGAGAAAAACGTGTGATTTTTCTCTAGGTTAGTGAACAGATCATTTACCGAGAACTACTAAATAATAATTTTAAATCGTTTATTGCTCGTTCTGTTACTACTCTGGTGAGATAGATTATGATGCTTTCATCATTAGTTAAAGAACAAAATTTCATCTTTACTGTTGTAAACTGGAAGAAGACTGGCCCTAGAGTTGAATCCTGAGGAACACCAATAGTTGTGAGATCTGTGTGGGCTGATTTCCTTGTTTCCTACTAGTTAAACAGAATCAGGTATTCATTATACCTCAAAAGCCGTATATTTAAAGGTTCTCCTATAGAATGCGATTTGCACAGTCGTATTCCCCAGGCAAAAAATGTGTGTGAAATCTTATGGGACTTAACTGCTAAGGTCATCAGTCCCTGAGCTTACACACTACTTAACCTAAATTATCCTAAGGACAAACACACACACCCATGCCCGAGGGAGGACTCGAACCTCCGCCGGGATCAGCCGCACAGTCCATGACTGCAGCGCCTTAGACAGCTCGGTTCCAAAGGCAGATGTGATATCTTGTCAGTCAGGTATTTTAATTCGAGGTCAGTCAAATGGTAGATGGCTTCTTCACTGGACAGCCGCTTGTGGAAATCAGATTGTGACCCACTGAGACTTTTATATTTTCAGACATGCTCAACAATTCTTAAATACATTACCTTTTCCAAAACGTTCGGGAGCTTAATAGCAAAAAAGGTTAATAATTATTAATAAATGTCGTCTTACCTTTGTTAAAATAGAGTATAAGAAGCACATATTCAGTCTTTCTGCAAAGATAGCTTGTGAAAACGATGCATTAAGTAAAGAACTGAGTACAGCAGATATATCAAAGAACATACTTTTCATATTTTACTTCAAGTGTTAACATCATTTCTCAGTTTTTATTTATGGGAGATAATTAGTTTCCTGATTTCAGTAGAAGAAGTTGGAGTGATGTCGTACTGATTGACTGCTTGTGATACTGATTTTCGCATATACAACGCTTTCTCTTTTGGGCCGGCTGTACCGAGTTTCTCATTTATAATTGAAAGTGATTAAACACGATTGTTCTTCTTATCACAGAAGTTTATTCGCCCAGATCGCATCCAATACAGCTGACAATATCAGGTAAACACCATAGAAAGTTACTGTTAAAGAATGTTGTTGTGTTTTCGCTTAAGCAACCTGCCGCTCTGTATGCTTACATGCATGAATGGAATAGCAAGGCAAATGTAAGCACTCCCCCCCCCCCCCCCCCCCGCATACTCTGTGCGGGGGCTTGTACAGTAGATGTATATTACGACTGAAATTTAATGCACTACGATACACTGCGGTGGCTTCGAAAGCTTTTAAGCCAAGTATGGATCCCTGAATGCCGCAACTACAGTCTGTATGGTTATGGCAATGATAAAACTTTAGATTAGATAGTGGCAGAGCAAAAGGTAATAAAAAGAATTAGAAAAATACGAGCTCAGGGATCAATATGCGGTCCACCCTTCTGGCATGTAGGTAACAAAGTAAATGGCGTGTTTTTTCGCCGGCGGTGGACAGTGGTAAAGGAGACGTAAAGGCATGCGTCGGATTTAAAACGAATGTTTCCGGAGAGGCGTTCTCAGAACCAGATGTTATCCGTTAGTCCGGTCGCGGCCCCGCCGTGATAATTGGGTTTTTCGTTTTTGTCGCCGCAGCGTCCGTCAAAGCTACCTGGAATCAGATAGCCGCGAGGAATGTGCGACTGCAGCGCGGACCGTTATGAGCACGTCCAGGCGCGCGGATCAGCGCAGACCCGCCGCGCTGCAGGAATGTCGCCGCAGGCCTTGCCGTCCCATCCCACTGCACTGCACTGCAGTGCGGCGACTGTGTTTTTCCGGGGGACGTGGGGTTTGCTACGCGGGTCACATTCCTCGCAGGCGCTCCGCCTCGCTCAGCCTCCCGGACGATTTTCGGCAGCGCAGTAGGATGCGAGGCACGAACGGCGGAGATTTTTGTCCCCCTCCAATCAGAGACGTGCGACCCGGCTGGAGCCATTATTTACCTTGCGGCTACGTGGGAGAAGAAGCGAAAAGTGCTGTTCTGTGACGCTCACCTTTGGAGCATGTGTTGATTAGGACCAATGCTGTGGGGATTGGCTCTGAGCACTATGGGACTCAACTGCTGAGGTCATTAGTCCCCTAGAACTTAGAACTAGTTAAACCTAACTAACCTAAGGACATCACAAACATCCATGCCCGAGGCAGGATTCGAACCTGCGACCGTAGCGGTCTTGCGGTTCCAGACTGCAGCGCCTTTAACCGCACGGCCACTTCGGCCGGCTGTGGGGATTGAACGGAATGAGAGAAAAGGTCAAGGTGAATAGATGCTATTGCTTGGCTCTTAGTGTACAGAGACCTTCTGATTACAATTGAGGAAGATTTTGAAGAATTGGGAAGTGCGACCGGCGTTCAATAAGAAATGCAAAACTTTTTTCTTGGCAGATTTCGGTTGAAAAAATGCAGAATTTCTTGTGGTGTATCGTAGTTTCATAGACATCCAATAGGTAGCGGCGCTATTCGTATCCTTCAAAATGTTGACTGTAACGCCTCTAAGCACTATGGGACTTAACATCTGAGGTCGTCAGTCCCCTAGACATAGAACTACTTAAACCTAACTAACCTATGGACATCACACACACACCCATGTCCGAGGCAGGATTCGAACCTGCGACCGTAGCAGCAGCGCGGTTCCAGACTGAAGCGCCTAGAACCGCTCGGCCACAGCGGCCGGCTGTCTGTAACGGAGGTGCGTTCCACCCATAGAACGGTCATCGAGGTTCGTTTGGCGGAAAACCTGAGCATAGCAGATATTCACAGGCGCTTGCAGAATGTCTACGGAGACCTGGCAGTGAACAAAAACACGGTGACTCGTTGAGCTAGGCGTCTATCTTCATCGTAACAAGGTCGGGGAATCCTCTCCGATCTCCCGCGAGCCGGCCGGGTTTGGCCGAGCGGTTCTAGGCGCTACAGTCCGGAACCGCGCGACCGCTACGGTCGCAGGTTCGAATCCTGCCTCGGGCATGGATATGTGTGATGTCCTTAGGTTAGTTAGGTTTAAGTAGTTCTAAGTTCTAGGGGACTCATGACCTCAGATGTTAAGTCCCTTAGTGCTCAGAGCCATTTGAACCATTCTGAACCACCCTACAGCTCGGATCTCGTAGCTTCCGACTTTCATCTGATTGGCCGAATGAAGGACGCGTTCCACGGGAAGCAGTATGTGGATGATGGGAGGTTATTGATGCAGAACGGCGTTGGCTCCGACGTAGAGTGGTACCAGTTAAGTGGTATCATGCGGAATTTTAAACAAGCACACCATATTCAGTTCTGCACATATAGGTTTACAACACCAACGATAAGTGTAACACATAGTGAGGAAATATTAAATAGGGTAAAAACTTTAAAATTCCTAGGTGTTAATACTGATGAGAATTTAAACTAGAATAAGCAATTTTGGAACGCCTGAAACAACGTAGTTCAGCCACATTTGCACTTAAAATAACTGAAAAACTTGGGGAGAGACAAATCAGTACCTTGACTTATTTTGCGTATTTTCATCAAATAACCTCATGTGGAATAATGTTCTGGGATAACTCAATTTTAACAAAGAAAGTCTTCATTGCTCGAAAACGTGCCGCAAGAGTATTATCTGGTACAGACCGACGATCATCTATTAGACACATGTTGGGCGTTCTGACTGCTGCTTCACAATATACTTTTTCCGTCATGGAGTTTGTTGTAAATAATTCGCTGTAGTTCAAAAGGTAACATTGAAAAGGAAAAGTATATAATGTTTAGCATATACCGATATTTAAAAGTTAAGTTGTGATGTGTATGTAAAATGACTCGTTCCACATCATAACGATTTATCGTGCAAATGATACATGGAACATGAAATTAACTAACTGGAAGGAAGAAAGATTAGAGTGTAACATCCCATCGACGACGATGTCATTAGGGACGGGGCTACAACTAGTATTTGGGAAGGACGAGAAAGCAAATCTGCCATGAGCTTCAAAGGAGCCTTAAACTATTACGAGAAATTGCGAGATACGTAAACAGGGTAATCGGACTGAGATTTGATCCGGCGTCTTCCAGAATGAGAGTCCAATCTCTCACCACTGCATCATCTTGTTCGGTGTATTACATGCTAACAGCGTGTCCACTGGATTGTATTTTCTTCCACTCCTCTGTTTAGAACACGATTAAAAACTTTTGGTTGTAATACGTTGACAACGTCGTGTATACTTTTACTTTACATGTGAATCTAACGTATTTAAATGTGTTGTACACTGATGCAGTGACAAAACCACTTAAGATTTGTATTTTTCTCATTCTGATTACCAAATTTACATCTATGAGCTGTATCCGTTACCACCATATTCATAACAAACCTTTATTGACGAAAACATTAGGTAGAGGTTCCTGCGCACAAACTTTGGAAGATGAGATATTATGTGACTACAGTTTTTCACCGTGACAGAGGCAACTAGAAAATAACCAAGGGCATGAAGTTAGCATATAGCTAAAGCAGGAAGTAAAGTGTTTATTCAAAAAAATAAATAGAGCGTACGCAGGAAAATGACCTCCCTCGAGATGAGTAGAAGTGAGTGTAAACTTGTTCAAGGATGCTGGGTAATGCGCTGCAGTGGCCGCAAAATGCTGTGGCAGTGCTATTGATGGTCACCCGGATGGCTGATAGAGCTTGATGCATACTAAATAGGGCGGCGAGGCGGTGCGAGGCTAGCAGCGCGGCGAGAGAAAAAGACGACGCCGTGGCGCTGAGTGGTCAGCGGAAGGGCGCCTGGGACAGGTTTAGACGCGGCCTCGGCGGGCCATATCCTCACCGCACCGCACTAATCCGTACCGTACCGAAGCTTATGCCGTCGGCACACGAACCGCGCACCCGAACGTTGAGCGTGCCGAGTTTCTGAAGTCATAGCGTGGAATAGCACGCTCGGGAGTCGGCCGGCAGAGTAGGCTATTTGAAGCCAGCGACACAATGAAGATCCACCCAAAACGTATTGTTCTTGGTACAATTTGTTATAGTTAAATTTCAATTAGTAACATATCTACGATTACGGTTTTCAGCAACGGGTAACATAATATGATTATACGCAAAAGATGTGTTGACTTAGCTAGCCGGCACGGTAGCTCAGCGTGTTCGGTCAGAGGGCTGCATCGCGACTCAAAAAGGTCGCACGTTACATCACATCCTGCGACCAGACTTCCCTAGGAGGCGACAACAACATCCGTACGGCCCTTTGCCGTTACAGAGTCATGATAGCATTGGCGCATTATCAACGTCTCCCTGGCGCCTTGGCTTCACTAGACTTTAGCCAGGCTTTCGACCGTGTTGACTACTATTTACGGACAGTTCTTGAGCATATGGGATTTCCTGTCTATATTGTCACAGTGGTTATGCGCCTGTTGAGTAGTGTAACCTCTAAAATCATGTACAATGGTCGCCTCACACCACCCCCGGTCATCGCACGATCTGTACGACAATGCTGCCCGCTTTCCACGATTTTGTATGCTTTCGCCTTGGAACCCCTGCTCCAGGGCATGCGCCAACGTTTGGAAGGTATGGCTGTGCACGGCCACCGTTTTTGTTGAACAGCCTACGCAGACGACGTAGTACTATATCTGCGCAGTGAAGATGAAGTACGAGCAGCACTGACATGGGTGGCGACTTACGGCGAAGCCTCGGGGAGCTGCCTCAACGTGTCAAAATCAAAGGTCCTGCTCATTGCTGAGGGCTTGCCGGAGAGATGCGTTGCCCCCCTTAGTGTCACCGCCACCATAAGATGTCTTGGACTTGATTTCGCAGCAGATTTGCGCCGCTCAGCGACTATCAATGATAGACGCATGCTACAGACAATCAGAGCAAATCTCGCAGATCACCGGCTACGAGCTCTCGACGTTATCCAACGCGCGCAATACGTGAACATGTATCATGCTTCCTGTATACCACACGTGGCTCAGGTACTACCAGACCCAAATCTGCTGGCCCGACGACTGTTGATGGCTTTCGGCTCCTTCGTCAGCTCGGGGATGTTATTCAAGGTGCAGTATGAATCCCTTGCACTGCCACGAGATCGTGGCGGGGTGGGACTCATCCAAGTGCCGACTCGTGTCAAGGCACTTTACGTCAGCTCCCAACTAAAACTTTGGCATCGTTGCCCGCATAGCCTTACTAGCCTCCTGCTTCACAACTTTGCGCCGGCCTCCTTGTCCGCCCCAGTACTGGTATCGACCATTCCAGCCCCCCTTTATTACATCCAACGATTTTTCCTGGAGTTCAGCTATGTTCAAAAATGGTTCAAATGGCTCTGAGCACTATGGGGCTCAACATCTGAGGTCATAAGTCCCCTAGAACTTAGAACTACTTAAACCTAACTAACCTAAGGACATCACACACACCCATGCCCGGGGCAGGAGTCGAACCTGCGACCGTAGCAGTCCCGCGGTTCCGGACTGCAGCGCCAGAACCGCTAGACCACCGCGGCCGGCTTCAGCTATGTCTACCGGTCCTTACCGCTTATACGTTTGTACCTCACGAAAACAGTCTCCGAATTGTTACAACGGTGCCGCCCGTCCAACCCCATCGAACGTAAGTGTCCGTAATACGTGTGGCGTCACATATGGAAGGCGATCCATGCGCGTTTTCTCGAATCAGACGTTCAATCAGCGTGGTACATCACCGTGAATGGCAAACAAGTTAACCGAGATCGTCTACACCGCATCCATCTCGCCGATTCATCCCTCTGCACCCACTGTGGAGTGGATGACACGGATGTCCACCGGTTCCACTGTGGCACAGCGTTCGATGTCTGGACACTTGCGCGGCGAATTTTGGCGTTTCTTACTCGACAGCCACCAGCTCAGATCGACGTCCACATGCTTTTGTACCCCGATAAGACTTTCTACCCCTCTGCCAAAACTCACTCTGTGAATTGGATCTGTGGCCACACGATCCGCTATCTTTTTACTTCTGGCGACAAGTCTACGCTAGGATATTGGACTTATCTCAACGAACGACACTGCGTCCTGATCCGTAACCCACTCTATAAGCAATATTTTTCCAATTTCTTACGGAGCACCTTCGATGACCCACCTCGTAGCTGGAACGTCGAAGCCCTGAGAAGCTGAAAACTGTATTAACCGACCCGCAATGAATAGATCTGCTACCCAGAACCCAGGCCTACGCAATGAGAAGACACGTTTGGACGAGCTGGCCTGCTGTAGGCGGAGACACTTCAGGCGCTCCTGTAAGAACTACTATTTAACTACAAGTCACACGACGACTTTCTATAAAATAAAAATAATAAATATATAAATAAAAAAATAAAGAAAAATTTTCCTTATTTATTCCTCATAATTTCTTCTTAAAGGAAAATGAAATTTGATTTTGGCTTTGAGAAACTTTTTTTTTTGTTCAACAAGATTGCTTCTTCGCCATCAAGACGAAGGAGACTAATTTGTGTTTACTGGAAGGAGAAAATAAAAAAGGAAAAGACAAGAAAGAAAAGAGGGTTAGCTGCCCTCTGTAATAAAAAAACTGAGTTAATCGATCAATAATAAACTTACACGGATGTCTTACGATGTCCGTCCCGAGCAGATACAACGAACCAAAGCGAACTAAATGAGATTAAAAAAAAATAGCGTAATGAGTAGCGTCACTGCCCAGTATTGCGTTAGTTGTCGGGCGGTGGTTCATGTCTTGATACTTCCAAATGTTTTTTCCTAACTTTCGCGTCTTTATTAGGTTCTGATACTTTATTATTAATTCAATATAAATATATACTATAATATTTGATGTTATGTAAGCCGGCCGCTGGTGGCCGGGCGGTTCTGGCGCTACAGTCTGGAACCGCGCGACCGCTACGGTCGCAGGTTCGAATCCTGCCTCCGGCATGGATGTGTGTGTTGTCCTTAGGTTAGTTAGGTTTAAGTAGTTCTAAGTTCTAGGGGACTTATGACCTCAGCAGTTGAGTCCCATAGTGCTCAGAGCCATTTGAACCATTTTTGATGTTATGTAAATATAAGTTCAACTTTTTTTGAGGGGCGACTTTGTTCGATTGGGATACAGGATAGCCTGCGCTACTTGTATAATGATATTTTGCTCCTTTTTCTTTTACGCTTCGTAATTCACGAGTTGCAAAGATTCTGCTACTGGGTGGGAACAGTGATCAAGTAAGACTGACCTTGCGGTTTTACTAAAATTTGGGAATGATGAAATAATGTTTATCTTACGCGGAGAAATATTCCAAATTTGTAACGCACTGTTTGTAATGGAACTTTTATAAGCCTGTGTCCTTATTGATTGGACATGGTACTTTCCTTATCGTGGACGATGTTGAAAATGTGTTCTAATAGAGCTAACGTGGGAATTTTACGCGCGCCAGTTGAGTAAACAGTGTGATTTACGAACTAGAAACATCCCTCAAGTGCCGCTGGAGTGCGTTGCGATCGCGTATACCACGTTAGGGCGCACGTACCGTATGTACAAGTCGCATCGTTCCAGAGCGTTCCGCAACACGTTGAATTTGGCACACTCAACGTTGACGTTCGTCAACACGGTCCGTGTGACGACGGCTTTACGTCGCATCGGTCACCAGGAACACGCTGCGACCTTCACACCGTAGCCACCTCCACTGCTTAGTTGCGTTCTTCTTGAGTCAGACCCATCCATCTTCCTACCTTATCTAGTGTGACACCCGTCTCGTTTATTAGTTTTCAACGAGTTGTAGCGTATCCCCGATGTTATTCAATCTGTTCTTTGAGAAAACAGTAAAGGAAACCAAGTAAATATTTCGAAAAAGAATTCAAGTTCAAGAAGAAGAAACGAAAGCTTTGAGATTTGCCGATGACACTGTAGTTCTGTTAGAGAACAGTTCAACGTATTGTAAGTGTACGAAGGTTAACATTAACGAAAGTAAAAGAAGTTTAATGGAACTGATACTGTGGGAACTGGATTAGGAAATGAGGCACTCAAAGTAGTAGAGGGAGTTTGTAAAACGAACAGGAAAATAACTGACGACTGCATACATCTACATGGATACTCTGCAAATCACATTTAAGTGCCTGGCAGAAGTTCATCGAACCACCTTCACAATTCTCTATTATTCCAATCTCGTACAGCGCGAGGAAAGAATGAACACCTATATCTTTCCGTACGAGCTTTTTATTTCTCTTATTTTAACGTGGTGATCGTCCCTCCCTATACAGGTCGGTGTCAACAAAATATTTTTGCATACGGAGGAGAAACTTGGTGATTGGAATGTCGTGAGAAGATTCCGTCGCAACGAAAAACGCCTTCATTTTAATGATTTCCAGCCCAAATCCTGTATCATTTCTGTGACAGTATCTCCCATATTTCGCGATAATACAAAAAGTGCTGTCTTTCTTTGAACTTTTTCGATGTACACCGTTAGTCCTAACTGGTAAGGATCCCACACCGCGCAGCAGTATTCTAAAAGAGGACGGACAAGCTTAGTGCAGGCAGTCTCCTTAGTAGGTCTCTTACATTTTCTAGGTGTTCTGCCAATAAAACGCAGTCTTTGATTAGCCATCCCCACAACATTTTCTATGTGTTCCTTCCAATTTAATTTGTTCGTAATTGTAATGCCTAGGTATTTAGCTGAATAAGTAAAGAAGATATAAAATGCAGACTGGCAATAGTAAAAACTATTTTTATGAAAAATAGTAATTTCTAATATAAACTTAAGTGTTCGAAAAAGACTTTTAGAAACTTCACTCTTAAGAACTTAAGAAAAAGAACCTACCTGAACGGGAAAGAAATTGATAGACAAAGAGGTGGTTACAATTTCAGAAAAATTGGATGATTTCTTCACAAACTTAGCAAATCAATAATATATTGGTCCACCTCTGACCCTTATGCAACCAGTTATTCAGCTTGAAATTGATCCCTCCTGAGGGATATCGTCCCAAATTCTGTCCAATTGGAAGGTTAGGTCGTCAAAATCCCGAGATGGTTAGAGGGCCCGTTCTCGACTCGGAAGAGTTCTGGTGACCTTGATGATCAAGTCAGGGTTTGGCAAACACGAAGACAAGCAATAGAAACTCTCGCCATGTGAGGGCGATAATTATCTTGCTGCAACGTAAGCCCAGGATGGTTTGCCATCAAGGGCAGCAAAACGGGTCGTAGAATATCATCCGCGTACCGCTGAGCAGTAAGGGTGCTGTGGATAACAACCAAAGGGGTTCTGTTATGGAAATAAATTGCACCCCAGAACATCACTCCTGGTTGATGAGGCGTATGGCGGGCGACCATCACGTTGGTTCTCCCCTGCTGTCCAGGGCATCTTCAGGCAGGTCTTCGGCCTGGAATCTCATTGACGGGAGTACAACTTGGTAGGGTTCCTGCACTTAACTTAGAATCCACTTACCAACTAATAAATACACGAAATCCTCCGTTGCCAAATTTACCTGTATTGTAATTTTAATAAACGTGGAAGCCGTAAAAACACCAAACATGGAGGCAAAATGTACGCATCTAAAAGCTACTTAAAAAAGGAATAAAATCACTTGAATTTGTTTCCACAAGAGGAGAATACAACGTCCCAATTCGAACCTCGCTAGCACATTTTACTGACATTACATATAACTAGATAAATAATCATACATGTGACGAGAACAAATGAATAACACTAACAATCTTTACAGATGAGAATACGACTATATCCACGAAGGTTCGTGCCCTGGCAAGGGAGATCCTTAACTTCAACATATAAGGTGATTAAGCCCTAATTCCACTCGACAAACGTAGTAACGATATAAGCGAGACAAATGTACTGAAGGAGGATAGCCGGATTTGCCGCAGTAAAAAGGGCCACTATCAGTCCGTCAGGACGCGACCCCCGTGAACACTTCAGTTTCAGCTACCTGCAACATACATAGAGTAATTTGTAGCTTCTTAAAAACAATTAACATGAAAAGGCACAACGCGTAACACACTAATAAAATATAAACGACTACTTCACAGAACCAGCTCCTCTTTAGACAAAGCAAACAGCAGAATATTAATAACACGTAAAATACTTCTAACCTATAACAAACTAAGTTACCATGTAATAGAATATCGTCTTGAGCTCACAGAATACTCAGTCTGACTTGCCTGTTTATAGGTCTTACAACTCAACAGTGTCACTTTAAAAAACTCGCGAATACAAAACTCGAAATGACAGGAATAGTGATTGAAGCCACTGACAATGCTAGGCTGCCACGCAGAGGAGACAATAGAAATTTAGAGCGGCACACAACCTACCTTACATCTCCAATTTAGTATAATGAGAATAAACAATTTTGTGTATAATAATTACTTACAGTACCATGAGAACGTCCGAATAATACTTATTACCCAAGGTAGGTGCTGGTATCGAAAGGCACCTTTAGTAATACAGACTTCGTGTGTATTCACTTATTGGAAGGGTTTAAGCTTTACATCCCTTTCCACATAGCTCTCTGTTTACACACTTCTATAACTTCTGCAACTAAAGGAGGACATATAAATGCACATATAATTGACACAGATTTTAGCAGAATAAAACTGTACCTTAGTATGGCGCAACTGGCTTCATTTGCTTTACACGTGGGATATCTTCACCATTCAGTAATTCCGAAATATATTCAACAACGCGTGAGAGCAAGACGTCGCCGTGGTATCAGCTATTTCAAATGGCTCAAATGGCTCTGAGCACTATGGGACTCAACTTCTGAGGTCATTAGTCCCCTAGAACTTAGAACTAGTTAAACCTAACTAACCTACGGACATCACAAACATCCATGCCCGAGGCAGGATTCGAACCTGCGACCGTAGGTATCAGCTATTTACTTCACATAATTTCCTGCACAAACACAAGGCAGACGAAGCGTTTTCACATCCAACAGCGGCGAGCATTACACATTTCCTCCGTCATGCCATAGACACATCTCAATTTCAATGGCTAGTAAGAATAACCTATACATGCCCTCGCAGCAGAAAAGCCCAAAACACAACATTGCACCACCGCGATACCAAACCCGACGTCCCATCAAGTCACTGCCGGGATCTCTCGCTGACCCTGCCCATAGCGTACAGGCGTCGTACCACAGGCCTCACGGTAATCGTCAACAAGCCACCTCCGACCCTGCGAATATCCACTCCGCTGTCTCTTTTTTCTCCCCGTTAACCACCATACCACCCGCCTGAATCGCGGAAGGCAAAGATGGTGACCCTATAATCGATGACAGCGATGCCATTCTAAGTGCGAGAAGACTGGCGCCAGCCGCGCCACGGCTGATAACTGTCGTCAGTTCCGTTTCGAAATGTGCCTCGGTCTCAAACGAATTGAGTTGCTCAATTGGTGAAGCTCTCTTTCTTGAATAAATCATTTAATTTTTATGAAATTATAATTTGTTTGCGTGTACATGTACAGCACATCTACTGATATCCGACCCATTCGGATAATTCCTTCGTTGTGCGTCTTCTTTTTCTTTGTCTTAGAAATAGAAAAATGATATGGAACCTGTACAAAAACGAGATAGCAGTTATCCGTGGACGGACAAAACAAGAAGAGATGCAGATACGGAAAGGTGTCCGACAAGGTTGCGCACTATAACCTGTTAACTTTAACGTATACATTGAAGAGGCGCTGAAAAAAGTAAGGGAAAATGCACAGACAGGTGTAGTAATTCATGGCCAACGAATAGATATGATATGCCGATGATATAGCTGTCCTGCCTGAAAGTGAAGATCTTGTAGTCCTACTGAATAGAATGGATAAAGTTATGGGTGAAGAATATAAGATGAGAATTAATAAAGCAAAAACAAAAGTAATGGCATGCGACAAAGAAGATCAAGTGAAAGTCCAAGTTCATGTAGGCAATGAACTGCTTGAACAAGTTGATAAATTTACTTATCTGGGCAGTAATATTACCAGGGATGGAAGGAGCAAGGCAGAAGTGAGAAGTAGAATAGCTCAAGCAAAGGCTGCTTTTAACAAGAAGAAAAACATATTAACATCGAAGAGCATCAGCCTTGAAACCAGGAAAAGATTTTTGAAATCATATGTGTGGAGTGTGGCATGCTATGGGTGTGAAACATGGACTCTCGGGACAGAGGAAGACCAGAAGCTAAATTCTTTTGAAATGTGGTGCTATAGACGCATGCTCAAAATAAAATGGATCGACAAGGTCACAAACGAAGTGGTTCTGGAAAGAGCAGGTGAGAAGAGAAGCTTCTGGAGTTTCATTGTTAAAAGAAGAGTGCAATGTACAGGCCATCTATTAAGACATAAAGGACTCCTGAACACAATCATAGAGGGATATGTCGAGGGAAAAAGACCAAGAGGAAGACCACGACTGAGGTACATGGATCAAATCGTGAAAGATGTGGGGTGTAACACCTATAAAGAAATGAAGAGAAAAGCTGAAAGACGCACAGAATGGAGACAAGCTGCCATTGTAGCTGTTGCAAACCAATCCTTGGATTGACCGCTACAGAAGAAGAAGAGAGAGCGAATTTGTTTAGAGTGTGGCATTATACGAAAGTGATACTTAGGCGATAAGGAGTAGAGACAATAAGAGATTGCATTAGAGTTGCTGTGTCAGACAAGAAAGCTGATGATTAGACGGGTGGATCATCTTGAATCGAACTGCAAAGAAATCGTACGGCAAAACTTGATTAACAAAGGTCTGTGTTGATAGGACACGTTCTGGTACGTGAAAGAATAGTCAGTTTGAGCGAACTGTGGGGGCGTAAAACTTGCAGGATACGACTAAGCCAAGACTACAGAAAACAGATTCAAATGGATGCAGGTAGTTGTAGTTATGGAGACATGAGGCTCTAGAAACTTTTTAAGTAGGATTTCTTGGAACAAGTAATGTCTGTAATCAACTGCCGCTTCAGGTTCTTCATTCTCCTTTTACAGTTGTTGCTGCCCTTCTTTGTAGGCGCTCAGTACTGCCTGTAATTCTGCCTGCCACTTCCTTTACTTTCAACTCAGGCTACATCGTCATCCTGTTTCATATCCTCACAAATTATTACACCCAGGTATTTGCATGACTTAACAGATCCCTGTTTTAATTTATTAATATCGTAATCATATAATCTGTCTTTGATTCTTGAAAAAGCGTTGAGCTTCACATTTGAGACTAATACTAAGTCTTTGGATCTTTTTGAAATCTTACCAAGATCTCCACGAACCTCTTCACAAGACTTTTAAACCAAAACTCAAATCAGCTGAACACCAAAGCTCTGAACCACTCTCTGACAGCTATTGCATCCATATTTAACTTTCTACAACTAGCTCTGAATAATCAACGGCATCCGTTCTCCCCCCTCCCCCATCCTCAATACACACACAAAAACACACATATAAAGAGAACGTTAGTTTTCAGCATATACTTCATTAGGTTGGGTACAAGTACATAAACAAATCAAACAGGAAGAGATAAAGTGAATACACAGTTATTACGAATTTAAATCACGGTTTTCGGTAAAATGTGTACAACTAGTGACAGAAGACAAATAGGGCTCCACAGCAGTTACCGCAAAGAACGTGAAAATTGTGAAGAAAGAAGTTCGTAACGTAAAAACGTGTTTAAATCTCATAACTGGAGTTATACTGTGACCTCCAGCATGTGACCAGATAAGAGGAAATGCAGATGCCAGCGAAAACATCAAATAACGGAAAGCAGTTATTTATCTACCTAAAAAACAAAGCGTGAACTGTTTTATAATCTGCAAATATCGCATATCAGAACAAAACTCTATCATTCTACGTAGATTCCACTGAAGATGCCTCAAAGTAAAAGGTAAAACCCGTCTGGAACAAAACAAAATAAATTGTAGCAAGGAAAAGGTGGTTTTTATTTATAAGACGAATATGTACAGGAATATTTGCGCAGTTATTCTCAGTGACAAAGTGAACACACAGTAGTTGCGACTTTAAATCGCAGTTTTCGGTAAAATACCTACTACTGGTGACTAATAGTGCTCTACAGTAATGACTGCAAAAAGTGTCAGATTAAAAATTTTGCTACCGTGGGAATCCGCAGCCTCTAAGTTTTTAATAAAAGAACACATTGTCCTTTATAAGCTGTATTCTGATTTACTGAAAGGGTGCTGTTAGCTAATTTTGCCGTGAACAATTGTCATGTCCATTTGCTATGTCATGTACTACATAATGTGCTCATCACATTCTTTGTATCACGTACATAAAATCAGAAGTCGTACTCTATCGTAAGATATTCTAAGTGCTGCAGCTAGAATACGTATTACATATCGTGGTCATCACGTTCTTTTGTCACATACATAAAACCAGAAGTCGTACTCAATCGTAACATATAGTAAGTGCTGTCACGATGGCGTAAGACTTCTGGTTTTATGAGTGTGACACAAAAGAATGTGATGAGCATGAATAGATGACATAGAATATGTGCTTGTTATGGCTCACGGCCGAAACTAGCTAACAGCACGACTTTAATAAAACACAGTACAGCCTATAACGGGACAATGTGTTCTTTTATTTAAGTGTAAGATTAATTTTAATATCGTCCGCCAGGTCACTAATATGCAACATATGCTGACCCAAAATACCTACATGTGACAAGCATGAAGTTATGTGCAACCGAGAAGGCAGAAGTTACAGAAATGAAATTATCATAATGAACCAATTATGATTTCTCTCCGAAACGAATTCTGTGATCAAAAACAAACGCATCAGTGTCAGGTTACTGTGCAATATTTGGTTATGAAACTTTCTTCGTCGGAACGTGCAACAGTCATAACTGCTTGAAATAACTGTTCCTTTTTATGCGCTGACGTAGTGATAATGAAAAAAATTAAGCAATTGTTCGTGTTTGATATATACTGATGTTGGTGCTAGAAGTTAATAGATACATTGTTGTCTTGGGCACGTACGGTCAGTGGTGTTCTCCGCCATGTAAGGTAGCGGGAGTTGGTGTACCGAGCGCTGGCAAAGACAGACCGCAAAAAGGCGGGCTTCCCTCTGTAACCTTTCCACTCGGCTTAGTACCACTAATGGCAGATATAAGTTTATGCCGTGACTCGCGAGATATCTGGCGTTGATTGCACCCGTTCCGGACCATTAGCCGAGAAACAGCTGTCGTGACGCAACGAGGTTGCCCCGCTGCCGCGCTGCCGTGTGTAACTTCACATTCCGCCCGTCACACCCTCCTTCCTTTGCATACGACTGACGCCACTTCAGGCCCGTCCGGTTTTACGTCTGTTTGCGGAACAGAAATTTCGTGCAAATACGAGTAGTGACGTCGGATTAGTTGTACGCCCTGCAGCATCTACCAACAGATTATCGCCCTCAGGGTTACATTCATCCAAGAGACAATCGCTGATATTTGAAGTACTTCATTGTACCGGGTGATCAAAAAGTCAGTATAAATTTGAAAACTGAATAAATCACGGAATAATGTAGATAGAGAGGTACAAATTGACACACATGCTTGGAATGACATGGGGTTTTATTAGAACCAAAAAAATACGTACGTTCAAAAAATTTCCGACAGATGGCGCTTCACCTGATCAGAATAGCAATAATTAGCATAACAAAGTACGACAAAGCAAAGATGATGTTCTTTACAGGAAATGCTCAATATGTCCACCATCATTCCTCAACAATAGCTGTAGTCGAGAAATGTTGTGAACAGCACTGTAAAGCATGTCCGGCGTTATGGTGAGGCATTGGCGTCGGATTTTGTCTTTCAGTATCGCTAGAGATGTCGGCCGATCACGATACACTTGCGACTTCAGGTAATCCCAAAGCCAATAATCGCACGGACTGAGGTCTGGGGTCCTGGGTGGCCAAGCATGACGAAAGTGGCGGCTGAGCACACGATCATCACCAAACGACGCGCAAGAGATCTTTCACGCGTTTAGCAATATGAGGTGTTTTTTGTGTTTTTTTGGTTCTAATAAAAACCCCTGTCATTCCAAGCATGTGTGTCAATTTTTACCTCTCTATCTACATTATTCCTTGGTTTATTAAGTTTTCAAATTTATACTGACTTTTTGATCACCCGGTATTTACAAGGACTGGTTGTTTCGCACTTCAAGAAGAATGGGAGGGATTCTTAGGTAATTTTATAATTTTCATGGATCCAAGGTTCTGATATCGTCGTGAATATGCTGTACAGTAATTGTAATTAAATATGGTCTTTTCCATATGACTTTCGGCAAATTTTGTGCCATGTGAAGAACCATATTGTAAGGATACGTTTTGTATGATGCTTAGCTGGCTGCATTTTATGTAGACTTGTTCTGTTTAGGCCGAAATCTGTTTCTTAATAATTAATAAAAAGAACGAGTACATCTACTGTAAATAAAACAAAATTCCTCAAATATTTCACTGCTGTCAACGACCGCATACGCAAAACATTATCACTATGTAGACACACAGGCGGAGGGGGGGGGGGGGGCGGGGGGAGGGGAGGAAGAAGCGGGAGTTGTATCTCTCACGTTTAAACTACGTCATTCACCTTTCATTTCACGGTCGTCGTAAGCGGCACTAGTATCATAACGTATAGTACATTAAAGGTTTCGTGGAATAAATTAAGTTCAGCGGCTTTCTATCATCGTGTGACTGATAATATTGCTGATGAAAACGATAGATAATAATCTAGTTCACGTACGTATTTTAATTATGTGGCAGAATATTATGAAGCAATTTTACACCTAGGCAGAAAGCAGTCGAAGCAGTAGCGAAATATTTATGTCTTCCTACGAGACAGCGCAAATCACAGGAACTGTCTTGCGAAACCGCTGTCATACCTGACTTTTTTAAACTATCAATTATGAACGCTAAACCCGTAAGAAAAAACTACACAAATAATAAATGCGACATTATAAATGGAATATTGAGACACAAAGCAGAACAATCTGTCAAAAATAAAACTCTACAAACTAATGCTTACACAAGTATCGACATTCATCACTTTAACGATGTACATTAGGCAGAGACATGGGAATTTCGCGTAGACAAAATCACAAGAAATAACTCGAAATGAAGTGAAAAATGTCATTTTTTTCCGTTTCCGTCTTTCTCAAGGCTGCGGTCGTATATAGCCTTAAAATTACCATTAATTTCCCTCGTAAAAAATTGATGCCCTAGATGTGACACCATCCAGTAAAAGTATTAACTGATGACGTCACATAACGCAACCCTTCTGTAAATAAATTCGCAGCAAAAACGACTTAAGAGATTATTAATGTGGTGTATCCATTAAATTACATATTTTCGTAGTACGCGAGTATGAATACAAAAACCACCAAATTCAACCCTCTGGATTTGCCAAAATGAGTAAACTTGGTTTGGTTCAATCAGCCAGTTACATCTCAGGCTCTGCTACAGATCAGGCTGTCACCACAACTTCCCTTCACAAAGTAATAATAAATAAATGTCTCATTGTACATACAATTCTTCTTGATATGTGACAGCACTGTCACTGTTTAAAATTCTCCAACGTTTCGACCATTGTTGCAAACAGTTGCCGAAACGTCGGAGAATTTTAAATATTGACAAAGCTGTCGCATACAGGTATTAAGAAGAATTTTATTGTGACAACAGCCACGGAGGCGTACGCTTGAAAAAGCGGCTCTAAGGACTATGGGACTTAAAATCTGAGGTCATCAGTCCCCTAGAACTTAGAACTACTTAAACCTGGCTAACCTAAGGACATCACACACATCCATGCCCGAGGCAGGATTCGAACCTGCGACCGTAGCGGTCGCGCGGTTCCAGACTGACGCGCCTATAACCGCTCGGCCACATCGGCCGGCCTGTACGCTTGAAAATATATCTTTCTTCTGCTGTTCCGATAGAAATAGGTTTGTGTTATGTCACGTGTCCTATTCTGTGACTGGCCGATAGAATCAAACCAAACAGTGTTTTTGTATTTATACTCACATACTACGAAAATGTACAGTGTAATTGACGTGCCGCAGAAAAGATCTCTCCAAAAGGTATTGTTTCTGGTAAGATTTTTTGTGCAACAGATGACGTCGTTATGTTGTCTACCCATTCGGTGGACAACTTGCAGTGCTAAAAACCTTCATACCGTAAAGTGAGAATGCGTGCACGTCCTGAACTTGAAAATCGTCCCATCCTTCAAGGCACGGTGCACACATACTTCAGTGGCCCTACAGGAGGCGCTGCTCGCTCTAGTATAAGGTACTGAGAATGCAGGTTTACCCTTTCCTCCGCTACTCACACGGCTGTAGTTAATGATGTGTATTGACAAAAATCAAGACGGAATGGAGGAGGGCAAGATACGCAGGAGACAGAATAAGGAACGGTATACGTGTAATATATTGATTGTTCCTTGCTACTGTAGTGTTATCTTGAAGCTGTGAGAAAGGAGGACAGGCGCTCCAAGGCGCGGAAGCAGAGACGATGCTGAGGGCAGACGAAACTAGGAGAGACGCGGTCTCAGGGCGCTAGTTACTCTTCAAGGAATTAACATGTAACTTCATATGTCGTTAACCAATAGGCACGTGTTAGCGTATAAAACCAGCTTGATACCAGCCCTGACAACAGCAACGTCAGTAGGCTCACAATGGTTAGAAAGAGAGCGAAAACGGCAAAAAACTGACCTAGAAGTCCCTACTCTGGGGAGCCCGAGGGGCGAGGCTAAATGACGTATAACAATAATGTTGCAAGCCTTATTTGACAGAGTAGTTACGTTTAGCTTTCAGCTGAACAATGTTGTTGTGTTTATGCACTTAGTTAGTGCAACTACATTAAGGGGCTCCGGAAAGGCTCAAAATCATGAAAAGTTCAATTTTTACTTTTTTTGCGTTTTCTGAATCTGCAGACTATTACCTTTTAATAGATATATAATTTATTCAATTCCGAAGACTACAACTATTTTTAAATTTTTTTTTGAAATGTGTTCTACATGGGCGTGACCCACTGTGGCGCTGTTAAACTGCTGTCAAATGGTGTTATTATTAACGTCCGTGTTCATCAGGTACATTTTAGTGATGTGAGATAAAGTATGTGTTGTGGCTAACCTGTGATGGTTCAATATATATCGCTGGTGTGATTGTCGATTGTTTCATGTTTATTTACTCTGTCGTTATCTCGAAAATATTCGTAATTAATTCTGTTTCTTGAGTCTCTGTTTTGTTGAAGTATAATAATGAGTAAAAGTAAAGTTATTAGAAATCCTCTGAAGGCTTTTAAGAAAAGGAGAAATGTTGGAAAGCCAAAGGTATGTGTTATTACTGTAAACAATAAAGACGATGAAAATCCCCAACATAGCTTGTGTCCCAAAGAAGAAGACAGTTGGTGTAAATATAACAAAGGATTGCTAACTGGTGAAGTGTACACTCATAAGCATAGTCTGCCTCATGCAATAATGGAGGTGATAAAACCTATTTTCAGAGACTTAGCAGCACCTGAACTGTTGAAAAAGTGTATTCACGGAAAAACTCAAAACCCCAATGAAAGTGTAAATAGTGTTATATGGTCGAGAATCCCCAAGACTGTATTTGTTGGAATAGAAACACTTCACTTTGGTGTGTATGATGCTGTTGCGACTTTCAATGATGGCAACATTGTAAGGTGCAAGGTATTTAGAAATATGGGAATGAAGATAGGTTCTAACATGGTACGAGCGATGCTTGCTTTAGACAAGGAGCGCCTTCGGGCTGCAGACAGGGCTGTAAAGAGTCTAGAAATACAGGCAAGAGTAAACAGGAGGAGGAACAAGAGGAAGCTGGAGGAGGAGTTTGCAGAGGATGAAGATAATCCATCCTATGGACCTGGAATGCACTAAAAAGTTAATCCAATCTTTGTCGCTCGATTCCCAAAACTTTTATTTTCTCATACTAATTACATGTTTTCTAAGGATCTTCCAAACATATTTGTTTCAAACCTTCAGTAAATGTTACACAGTACCTTCTGCATAATTTAACACAGCCTTTTTCCAAAAAACTGTATATTTTTGAATATATAAATAAAAAATTGCAAAAAAATGTTGTGAATTTTCATTACAATTGAAAAAAAATCATCTTTAATAACTGAACTAAAATTTGGAAAATCCCTGTGTTAAGCTGTAGCCCATATTCCAATAAATAATCTGTAAAAAGTTCAACTTCCTACCTCAAATACTTTGTGAGGAAAGATGTAATTTATAAGCGTTATTTTAACATTGCAAGTATAGAGCGTTCCGGAGCCCCTTAACATCCCCGCCTTAGGAGCAGTAGACGGGACCTAACTATGGCAGGCAGCTGCAAGAGACCTGCGGTACTGGCTGGGTAGCTTTAAGTGGGAAAAACAGTGCCCCCACGCGACTCTTTAAAACCCCTAGATTCCGCATTTTGGCGGAGTTCTCAGTCAGACGATCTGGGCGCCAAGTCCGCGTCCGTGGACTTCAGCCTCGGTCAAGCTCCGCGTAAGTCTGCTCTCTCACATAGAGTGCCTCAGTGAACAGTGTCACATTCAGTATGTTTCGTTTTGAAACTAAGTTGTTGCCTTAAGATGCTGCTAGTGTTTGCCACTGTGGTTAGCATCCACTCCTGGGACTTCTGCACTGGATTCTGTTGTAACAGTGTTAGTCAAGCTTTTTCTAACCCTAGAACTAGCCTCCAGTGTATTAGTTAATACTGTCTGGAAAAAACAACTATTTCAAAACCCTCTTTGTCCAAGAGTCTCCACAACGAGTTCCCTACCAAGTCTCACCACCAGCATTTCTAGTAAATGCCTGTACCAGTGTTGGCTCAGATAGAAGAAAACAATCAAATACCTTCACTGTGAATTGTCCTTCTGCCTTCTGCTCTGTACCGCTCGGGAGTGCAGACTGACCAGTAACCCCTTTTCTCCCTCTCCCACCTATGTCAGGACACGACAGGTAAACTGATGGAGTTCTGCGCTAAAACCGTAGGAACTAGAATAAACCTTCGCTGAAGGTGACTAGGGACAAAACCAAATAACCGATCAAATGTCTGAAACTTGCATGAAATCATGACAAATGTAAATGGAATATGTAGATTCAGAATATTACACATTATCTTTCGCAAATGAATTTGCAAAAAGTACTTGCAAAACATAAAATGGAGGCAGATATTTTACAATCCTCCACACCTCAACCTGAAACATCAAAATTACGTGAAACTTTCGTTATTTATATACCATATGAAATCTTCTCTAAACAAAAAATCTTTAGAAAAGGTAAAAGCAGCACAGAGGCAATTCTGACGCGCTTGATAACAGAAGCAAGACTTAAATACAATCAAGACACGTTCACAGTTTTTGTCGACCTAGAAAAATCACTCTACAATGTAAAACGTGTAAGACGTTCCAAATTCTGAGAAAAGTAGAAGTAGGCTTTAGGGAAAGACGGGTAATATACAATACACACCAGAACCAAGAGGTACCAATGAGATGGGAAGGCCATCAGCGAAGTGCTCGGACTACAAAGTTTGTAAGCCAGGAATGGTGTATTTCAACCCTATTATTCAATCCATACATCGAAAACGCTATGACAAGAATAAAAGTACAGGCGTCCGATTAAAATTTGGATTGAAGGGGTATCCTCAGTGAATGTGAAGAGTTAGTACAGGACCTACTGGATGGAAGGAACAGTCTAATGGGTATAAATATGGACTGAGGATAAATCAAAGAAGGCAACGGACTTGCCGCAGTGGATACACCGGTTCCCATGAGATCACCGAAGTTAAGCGCTGTCGGGCGTGGTCGGCACTTGGATGGGTGACCATCCAGGCCGCCATGCGCTGTTGCCATTTTTCGGGGTGCACTCAGCCTCGTGATGCCAATTGAAGAGCTACTCGACAGACTAGTAGCGTCTTCGGTCAAGAATACCATCATAACTGTAGTGGACTGTCAAGGCAGCCAGTCCACAGAGACGGGTAGCCGAAAGGGCACACGTACACACACGCCGACTGGCGCGAAGTCTGGAACAGGATTCGTAATGAATGTGATAAAGAAAAGAACGTAGCTACTAGAACTCTTAACTTTTATATCGTCCTTTGGTATACAGCATTCTTGATGATACAAGTGAGACTATCTTGAGATACATGCAATGGTACAAATGGCGCCTTGCTAGGTCGTAGCCATTAACTTAGCTGAAGGCTATTCTAACTCTCTTTCGGCAAATGAGAGAAAGGCTTCGATCAGTGTAGTCGCTAGCAATGTCGTCGTACAACTGGGGCGAGTGCTAGTACGTCTCTCGAGACCTGCCTTGTGGTGGCGCTCGGTCTGCGATCCTGACAGTGGCGACACGCGGGTCCGACATGTACTAATGGACCGCGGCCGATTTAAGCTACCACCTAGCAAGTGTGGTGTCTGGCGGTGACACCACAATAACGACCGGGAGAGCGGTGTGCTGACCACACGCCCTCCTGTCCGCTTCCTCCACTGTGGATGACACGGCGGTCGGATGGTCCTGGTAGGCCACTCGTGGCCTGACGACGGAGAGAGTTGAGTAAATCAAATAAACACGAAAGTAATGACTAGTAGCACAAATGATATTAGCACTAAACTCAACATCAGAATTGCTGACGACGAAGTAGAGAGTTAAAGAATTCTGCTACGTAAGAGGCCTGTTCAGAAAGTAAGGTCTGATCGGTTGCGAAATGGAAATGGACATTCAAAAGTGTTTTATTTGGAATAATTAGGTACAGCCTACAGCTACTTCTCAACGTAGAGGCCGCTCCGACTTGGACATTTGTCGAAGAGCTGTATCAACTTTACGGTACTCTGATCATAGAAACCAGCCGCCTCTGCTTCCAGCAATTTTGTGCGCTCGTCTACAGCTCGCTGTCTGTGTGTCAATGTTGACATCATAGCCAGCTGTTCATTTGGTGAGCACAGATGAAACTCAAGGGGAAAGGGAGGGGGGGGGGGGAAATTACGGGCTGTATTGTGGGTGATACAACACTTCTCTCTAACACACTGCTGGATCATCTTTATTGCCTCTGCCGAATGCGGCCGAAAATTGTCGTGAGAAAGGAAACGCATGAGAGTTATGTTATGTGGGCTGCATGACGTTAGGAGAAACCTCTAACCAGGCCCTCATACTTGCCGGGAGACACTATTTTCTAGGCACCTTCGTGTGCTCACTGTGCGCTCAGACCTGAGAAGAGCGACGTGACGCCATCGTCGCGCGTACTAGAGACACTGCCCAACACATCTTTGCAAAGCTACATCGTACTTTCACTGTGGTGAAATCGGACCATAATTCCCGAACAGCCATCATAGGAGGCAAAAATAACTGCCAACAGTTACAGAAAAAAAAGACATAAAAATCACACTTGATAAAGTGGGCACTTCTGGCCAAAACAAATCGACTGGAACCACACGTGGACGTTAGTGAGAAATTTGTGAGAATCTACGTTTGCAATCTATAGCATTTAAAATGTACAGAGGAAAACCGGAACAGAAGAGAATAGAAGCAATGGAGATGTGGTACTACAGAAAAATGTTGAAAACTAGGTAGACTGGTAAGATAAAGATAGAGGAGGCTCTCCACAGAATCGGCGAAGAAAGGAACGCATGGAAAACACTGACAGGAAGGAGGGACAGCATGAGAGGACATGTGTGAAGGGATCAAGGAATAACATCCATGGTACAAGAGGAGGCAGCAGTAGATGTTAAAAACTGTGGGGGAAGACAGAAATTTGAATATGTTCAGCAAATACACTACTGGCCATTAAAATTGCTACACCATGCAGATAACGTGCTACAGACAGGAAGAAGATACAAATGATTAGCTTTTCAAAGCATTCACACAACGTTGGCGCCGGTGGTGACAACTTCAACGTGCTGACATGAGGAAAGTTTCGAACCGATTTCTCATATACAAACAGCAGTTGACCGTCGTTGCCTGGTGAAACATTGTTGTGATGCCTCGTGTAAGGAGGAGATGCGTATCATCACGTTTCCGACTTTGATAAAGGTCGGATTGTAGCCTATCGCGATTGCGGTTTATCGTATCGCGACATTGCTGCTCGCGTTGGTCGCGATCCAATGACTGTTAGCAGAATATGGAATCGGTGGGTTCAGGGGGGTAATACGGAACGCCGTGCTGGTTCCCAACGGCCTCGTATCACTAGCAGTCGAGATGACAGGCATCTTATCCGCATGGCTATAATGGATCGTGCAGCCAAGTCTCGATCCATGAGTCAGCAGATGGGGTCGCTTGCAAGACAACAACCATCTGCACGAACAGTTCGACGACGTTTGCAGCACCATGGACTATCAGCTCCGAGACCGTGGCTGCGGTTACCCTTGACGCTGCATCACAGACAGGAGCGCCTGTGATGGTGTACTCAACGACGGACCTGGCTGCACGAATGGCAAAACGTCATTTTTCGGATGAATCCAGGTTCTGTTTACAGCATCATGATGGTCGCATCCGTGTTTGGTGACATGGCGGTGAAGGCACATTGGAATCGTGTATTCGTCATCGCCATACTGGCGTATAACCCGGCGTGATGGTATGGGGTGCCATTGGTTACACGTCTTGGTCACCTCTTGTTCGCATTGGCAGCACTTTGAACAGTAGACGTTACATTTCAGATGTGTTACGACCCGTGGCTCTGTTGTGGATTGGCAGGAGCCAACCCACGGAGTTTTGGAGGAAGCCGAAAGGCACGCGTTTTAGCTCACGCAGGCTGGCGTGAGGTCTGGAACAGGACAAGGAAATCAGAACCCAGGAAAACGGACGCAGATAGTGGAATACTTAACTTTAATCCATTAATGTTGAACGTAGCTCTTGTCTGTACATTCTTTACAATATCAATAGCAACTGATAATGGCGCCTTGCTAGGTCGTAGCAAATGACGTAGCTGTAGGCTATGCTAACTATCGTCTCGGCAAATGAGAACGTATTTTGTCAGTGAACCATCGCTAGCAAAGTCGGTTGTACAACTGGACCAGTGCTAGGAAGTCTCTCTAGACCTGCCGTGTGGCGGCGCTCGGTCTGCAATCACTGATAGTGGCGACACGCGGGTCCGACGTATTCTAACGGACCGTGGCCGATTTAAAGGTTACCACCTAGCAAGTGTGGTGTCTGGCGGGGACACCACAGGCTCTACCCTTCATTCGATCCCTGCGAAACCCTACATTTCAGCAGGATAATGCACGACTGCATGTTCAGGTCCTGTACGGCCTTTCTGGATACAGAAAATGTTCGACTGCTGTCCTGGCCAGCACATTCTCCAGATCTCTCACCAATTGAAAACGTCTGGTCAATGGTGGCCGAGCAACTGGCTCGTCACAATACGCCAGTCAGTACTCTTGATGAACTGTGGTATCGTGTTGAAGCTGCATGGGCAGCTGTACCTGTACACGCCATCCAAGCTCTGTTTGACTCAATGCCCAGGCGTATCAAGGCCGTTATTACGGCCAGAAGTGGTTGTTCTGGGTACTGATTTCTCAGTATCTATGCACCCAAATTGCGTGAAGATGTAATCACATGTCAGTTCCAGTATAATATACTTGTCCAATAAATACCCGTTTATCATCTGCAATTCTTCTTGGTTTAGCAATTTTAATGGCCAGAAGTGTAATTGAGGATCTAGGATGCAACTGCCACACTGAGATGAGGAGGCTAGCGCAGGAGAGGAATTCGTGGACGGTCGCATTAAATCAGTCAGAAGACTGATTGCTAAAAATATATTTGCCTTAATTTTAATTAATGTAGTGGCACGAAGTTGAGTACATTCAGCTTAGGAAAATATTTAGAAACTAGACAACAAATTTTTGCAAATAATTATCGACTTCCTTTGTAGATGAGACGTCCGTGTTCGTATTGCACCATAAGACAATAATTGTTATTGTAAGAAGAGTGATTTCGAGGTGCTGATGATTTTAATAAACTTCAGTAATAAAATTTTAACCTACATAAATTTGCTTATGCATCTCATAAAGAGGAGTTTAATTAAGCGATCTCTATTTACGTGTTTAAGCGTAATCTTTCTTGGGTGATGATAAATGAAATTATCAGGAATTAAGTCACATCACTGAATGAAAGAAACTCATAAATTAGCGGCTTCTAGCCGCGCGGGTTAGCCACTCAGTCTGAGGCGTCTTGTTACCTTTCGCGCGGCCCCTCCCTTCGGAGCTTCGAGTCCTCCCTCGGTCATGGGGCACGTGTGTTGTCTTTAGCGTAAGTTAGTTTAAGTTACATTAATTAGTGTGTAAGCCTAGGGACCGATGACCTCAGCAGTTTGGTCCCATAGAACCTTACCACAAATTTCTAAAATTTTGCGATATTTAGTGACTGTGACAGCGGAACAGCAGCCTCTTTTCTGAGCAACGTAAGTGAGACAGTTCTGAACAACAGAGAAAATGCAAGTGTGCCAGAACTTTAGTTACGCAATAAAATTTCCCTCAGCCTTGCAGAAAGATGCCGAGAAACATTGTCACAATAATACTTTTTACTCGTCGATATTTACTGGAACATCACACGGAAGCTGTTGAAGACAGAGCAAACGTTTTCTTCATTCTCTCTTTGGACTGCGACAGTGTTAGGAGAACTAAGAAATAAATATCTTATTTAACTTTTCTAACTCTTTTGTGAATGCAGTTATGTGAAAAGCCTGACGGACCGAGAGTTCTTTCGTCTTTTGTGCGCCTTTAGAATTGTGTGACTGCTACCCGCGTCACTGAAGTAAGTGGGGTTTAGTCCGCTTCGTAGGGGACCGGTATTTTTGACAGAGTTGGCATATTCTTTCGCCGTCCCGTAAAACTAACTACATCCGTACGGCCTACATTGGTTATATATTCACGTACAATACGGCAGCCAAAATGCTGGATGAGGGAGAATGGATGTATTGTAAAATTCTTTTGCTGATGTCGCCAATTCCCGTCTAGCTTTCCTGGAGTCCATAGCTTCCTTGAGCTGCATCTTCTAGGCGATCGGCATCATTTCCTTTTTCCCTTTTGAATCTACCTTCGTACCTTACCCCTTATTTATGAAAATATCGAGTTTTTCGCTTTGAAATATATTTGGCTGCATCGATATGCTTGTTGTGACCTCTCCGACTGTCAAGATTTCCTCAGCTGAAAGTGTTTACTGTTGCTTTTTATCACTTGACAGGACGAAACAGAAACATTTGGGTTGGCCAAATGAATTTTAATTTTTGGAGTGTGGCATGAAGTTTTAACTAGAAGTATAAGTAAGATATGACCTTCGAAAGTAACAACGGAAAGTGGATATAGAAAGACAGGCCCGTCTACACCATGGCTTTAATGAATGACTTCGTAATGTCTGCAGAATCTGGAGTATAAATATATTCATTGTCCTTATAGTTTCCATAGAGAATTTATCATTCTGCTGCGGACTGCACGTCTTTTTCAAACTTCCCGGCAGAGAAAAAGAGTGCGCTGGGCTGGGACACGAACTCGTAACCATTTGTTTTGTCGGCAATGCTCTTACGACCTGACTAGACCAGAAGCGACTCATGACTTGTTTTCTGCTGGTATCTCTCTCCTTTATAGAACCTCTTCGGTTCGTATGGCTGAAATAGTAGAATAATAGCTTTTCCACAGCTTGGGAGATTGTTTACGAAATGAATCTTTCACCCTGCAATAGAGCGTGCACAATTTTCTAACTCCCTGGCAAATTAAATGTGCCTACCGAATCGGAACTCGAACCAGGAACCTTACCTATCTTGGGCAGTTGTCTTGCCAACTGAGGTAACCTTATTAATAATAATAATAATAGGTTTACTACAGCCAAATAACCATACAATAGCCACCAAATACCCAAAGTACAATTATAATAATACAGGAAACTAGAAATGTTACATACTGTGGCTTGCATAGTCAATTATCGAACATGCCTTTTTGGTATAGAGATCTATATGCTGACGATTGCATATTTTATGCCATAGTTTACACTCAAACATTGTGTTTGGTTCATGATATAGTGTGTTTCTGCAAAGGAAACCATTGACTGTCATTTTGGCAGTTTTCCTTTGTCCATGTTCGATCAGTCATGGCGCCTGTGCTGTAGAATTCTGGAGGTATTTCTCCGTTTCCTTCAATGTTTTAATAGACATTCCGAAGCGCTGGTGTTGTCGAACATCAGGTTTGTCCGTAGGTCTCCAATGAGGAAGGATTCCCACGCCAGCAGGTATACGAGTCTGGACAGCGTTGTTTTGCACCCTCCGATCGCTGTCTTTATATAGGTCGCCTTTACAATTTCTAGTGTCGTTGGATTTTTCACTGTGAGATGTGGTCCGATGATTTCTAGGCCGTAAATCAGTATTGACGAGATTTTGACTCTGAGTAGTACCATTACTGTCTCTAGGTCGAGGGATCTAGCGGTAGCCAATATTGCATGCATTGCTTTGTTATTTGTTTGTGAAACATTTTGCACTTGTTTGTATCGCGACCCCTAGATATTTGAAGTATCGTGCAATTTTCAGCTTTCTCTCTCATATGATGACCTCAGGCGACGCAAGTAGTCTTCCTCTATATCTTAAAACCATGATTTCTGTTTTTTCCACATTTATTTCGAAGACATATTGGACACACCAATCTTCCACACCGTTTATTGTTCCTAATGGGGAGGGGTTATCTGAGATCCTTATTTTTTCCATCACAGAATTGCCCCTATGATGGATATGTTGTTTTCACTTAGAGTTTCCTTTAGCTTTTCTGTCACTACTTTTCTGTTTATAAAGTCAAAGGCTATTGTGAAGTCCATAAATATTACATAAAACTTTTCCTTCAATTCAAGTGCTTCCCATACATATCCTTATTGTGTAAATGGAGTTGGGTGTCCTACGGGACAATTGCTAATGATAAATAGTGCCACAAATGGTATTGTCGTCCTAGTAAGTGTGAGCCAACGGTGAATGCCCTATCCACACCACCCGGAATTCGCCCCCAAGGCTGTCTCTCGACACATAAAAACTATACGTACGGATGAGGCTTTGTCTACCACTGTTCCTTACCCCCTTTTCCGTTCCAGTCGTGAATAATGTACAAGAAGAGAGGTTGTTGGTAAGCTTCCATGTGAGCTCGAATATCTCGAATTTTATCATCCTCCTCGTTTTGTTAGATATACGTAAGATGAAGCAATGTATTAGTTAATCGTTCTAGTGACGCATGCTCTCGGAATTTTAACAGTACACCACAACACGATGCACGACGCATGTCCTGCAACGTCTCCCACTACAAAAAAATTCAAATGGCTCTGAGCACTATGGGACTTAACATCTCAGGTCATCAGTCCCCTAGAACTTAGAACTACTTAAACCTAACTAACCTAAGGACATCACACACATCCATGCCCGAGGCAGGATTCGAACCTGCAGCCGTAGCGGTCGCGCGGTTCCAGACTTAAGCGCCTAGAACCGCTCGGCCACCAGGGGCCGGCGTCTCCCACTACAGCTGGACGAGTATTCCATGATGTGTTCGCGGTTACTAAACGAACCCAGGGGAAACGAGCAACTTTCCTTGGTATCTTCTCCACATCTATCAATCCCAGACCGACGAGCAATACTAAAGTGTCATTTCGAGGAGAGTTTTGAAGATACCATCTTCGTGGATGTGTTATATTTCTTAAAGACTCTCTGGAATCTGTCTTCCCTACCGTTAGCTTCATTAGGCCATCCCTGACTGTCGTGTACGCATACTCAGACGCATTTAATGGATGTGACTGCTCTTGATTATGAAGCTTCCGACGTTATCTGCTAGGCCATTTACATACAGTCGGACACTGAAGTCTACATACAGCCTAAAAGTAACACTTGAAGTCAAAATCAGTCAATAAAATATTATGTATTCACTTTCTGTGACATAAACAGACATGTTGGGAACTGAAAAACAACATATACATTGCATGATTAACAATCATTCCATATACTGACATCTTGAGCATGGAAATGAAACAGCGGTCAGGCACAAAAGTAAACATACACCGTGATGTTCTTCACTTTCAGGCCGTGTTGAATGTTTTGTTTTGCCACCTTCTGCTTCGACCACAGATTCCAAACGTCGAGGCATAGATTCCAGCAATTTTTTTCTGTACGCAGGAGTAAAGTTATTCCACTCTTTCACTAAGGCTGCTTTTAAATCATGTTTGCTTTTGATGTATTTTCTTATCCTATGCTTTAGTTCTGTCCAAAGATGTTTATTTGGTTTACTGATGGTGACTGGGGAGGCGAATGCAACTGTTCTGGTACTCTGTAAAGTAGCCATTCTCTTACGACAATGACCGTATGCTTGGGGTCGTTGTCTTGGGGTCATTGTCTTGCAGAAACGCCTAGTCTGTTCTTAGTCCCATTTTCTCCGCAGATTTCTTCAGATTTTATGGTGAGATACTTCCATTTATCCATAATACCTTCAATAAATACTAAATTCCAAACTCCAGCTCCAGACATACAACCACACAAAAGAATATTTCCACCACCAAACTTCACTGATGGGACAAGATTTCTCTTCTTCCGACTTTCATTCCTTTTTCGCCACACCTTATCCTGTCCACCACACTGGAAGACGTTAAACTTACTCTCATCCGTGAAAATTACTGTATTCCAAAATATGGAATCTGCATTTCAGTGCAGAGTTGCAAATTCTACGCCCTTCTGTTCATTTACCCTGCTTATGAACGGTTTCTTCCTTGTTGTTCTATTTTCAAGTCCATGATTGTGCAGTAGTCTTCGTACTGTTACGGGATGAACATTATTTCCACTAGTATTTGCGACATCTAATGCCAACTCCGTAGCTGTAATTCTGGGATCCGCATTCACTTTTCTAATGATGTGTCGGCGCTCCCTGTTAGATAATTTTGGTGGTCGTCCACATATAGCTTTTTTTCCTACACTTCCTCGATCCCTGTAAATTATTATTACGGTTTGGACACTTTCATTGCTCCTCCCAACAATTTTCCCGATTTTCCGCAGTGAAAAGCCCTTTTTACTGAGCTCAGTAATATTTTTCCTCTACTGGTATTTCGGTTCTTTTTGAATCCATGTTACGCGATCGAATTATGTATTGCAAAACACGTCTGTTATATCAACAAACCACACCACTTGCATTAGTGTTCACTGCAACATCTCTCTTGCAACTAACGACGGACTCGAAGTGTATTTCGACTTCTGTACCACAGTAAACAAACACTGTGGCATCTGTCACGCTTGCAGTGCACGATACCGGTATGAAGACCTTGGTTTATGTTGCAGTGGACGTTGACACAGGCACAGAGTTGCACGTCTACCTCTGTGCATCCAGGTTGAACGCAACATGCTACAAGATCGGGGTGTATGTAGACTTTAGTGTCCGACTGTATGTTGTGAACAATAATAATCCTTTAATAATCATTTGGGGTTTCCTCGAAGCTACTTTTCAATTCGAAGATTTAATGTCCTTTTAGAAAGACGTGCTATTTGGTAGGATCTCTTCATTCCAGTCACAAAGGTTCTCTAGTATTCAATAATTACGTTTTTTTTCACTAGCTGATAGATTAGATTTGAATCAAAAATCTTCCGGAAGTCAAGAAACACAGTGTGAGTGTCTGTTGTCTTGTAGACCTCGTTGACGGACGTAGTGAACTGGGTTGTTTGCGGAATATACACTCCTGGAAATTGAAATAAGAACACCGTGAATTCATTGTCCCAGGAAGGGGAAACTTTATTGACACATTCCTGGGGTCAGATACATCACATGATCACACTGACAGAACCACAGGCACATAGACACAGGCAACAGAGCATGCACAATGTCGGCACTAGTACAGTGTATATCCACCTTTCGCAGCAATGCAGGCTGCTATTCTCCCATGGAGACGATCGTAGAGATGCTGGATGTAGTACTGTGGAACGGCTTGCCATGCCATTTCCACCTGGCGCCTCAGTTGGACCAGCGTTCGTGCTGGACGTGCAGACCGCGTGAGACGACGCTTCATCCAGTCCCAAACATGCTCAATGGGGGACAGATCCGGAGATCTTGCTGGCCAGGGTAGTTGACTTACACCTTCTAGAGCACGTTGGGTGGCACGGGATACATGCGGACGTGCATTGTCCTGTTGGAACAGCAAGTTCCCTTGCCGGTCTAGGAATGGTAGAACGATGGGTTCTGTGGTGTCACCGCTAGACACCACACTTACTAGTTGGTAACTTAAATCGGCCGCGGTCCTGTAGTACATGTCGGACCCGCGTGTCGCCACTGTGGGATCGCAAACCTAGCGCCACCACAAGGCAGGTCTCGAGAGACTGAGGAGACCTCAGCCCCAGTTGTACGGACAACATAGCTAGCGATTGGACGTGCTAAGCCTTGCTCTCATTTGCCGAGAGATAGACAGTAGAATAGCCCTCTGCTAAGTTAACTGGCGACCACCTAGCAAGGCGCCATTTGTATCAGTGCCTATAGCTTACTAATATTCAAGAGAGATGTATTCCAAGGACTAATTAAAAGTTAAGTAACAAGCATCTACGTACTTTTCTTCTTATTCATTTATAAGTTCTCATGTTCCAGACTTCACGCCCGTCTGCGTTAGCCTTGCGTGCCCTATCGGCTACAGCATTGTGTCTAGGCTGTATGGTCTAGACACAACAGGTTCGATGACGGTTTGGATGTACCGTGCACTATTCAGTGTCCCCTCGACGATCACCAGTGGTGTACGGCCAGTGTAGGAGATCGCTCCCCACACCATGATGCCAGGTGTTGGCCCTGTGTGCCTCGGTCGTATGCAGTCCTGGTTGTGGCGCTCACCTGCACGGCGCCAAACACGCATACGACCATCATTGGCACCAAGGCAGAAGCGACTCTCATCGCTGAAGACGACACGTCTCCATTCGTCCCTCCATTCACGCCTGTCGCGACACCACTGGAGGCGGGCTGCACGATGTTGGGGCGTGAGCGGAAGACGGCCTAACGGTGTGCGGGACCGTAGCCCAGCTTCATGGAGACGGTTGCGAATGGTCCTCGCCGATACCCCAGGAGCAACAGTGTCCCTAATTTGCTGGGAAGTGGCGGTGCGGTCCCCTACGGCACTGCGTAGGATCCTACGGTCTTGGCGTGCATCCGTGCGTCGCTGCGGTCCGGTCCCAGGTCGACGGGCACGTGCACCTTCCGCCGACCACTGGCGACAACATCGATGTACTGTGGAGACCTCACGCCCCACGTGTTGAGCAATTCGGCGGTACGTCCACCCGGCCTCCCGCATGCCCACTATACGCCCTCGCTCAAAGTCCGTCAACTGCACATACGGTTCACGTCCACGCTGTCGCGGCATGCTACCAGTGTTAAAGACTGCGATGGAGCTCCGTATGCCACGGCAAACTGGCTGAAACTGACGGCGGCGGTGCACAAATGCTGCGCAGCTAGCGCCATTCGACGGCCAACACCGCGGTTCCTGGTGTGTCCGCTGTGCCGTGCGTGTGATCATTGCTTGTACAGCCCTCTCGCAGTGTCCGGAGCAAGTATGGTGGGTCTGACACACCGGTGTCAATGTGTTCTTTTTTCCATTTCCAGGAGTGTATGTTGATTCCTAGAGAGGAAACCGATTCAGGGATTAGTGAACACAGGGTTGTCGTAGCAAGATTGAATACTGTAATCGCCAAATCCTCGAAAAATAAGCGAAAAATATACCTGTTCATAAAGAGCAGATAAAAATTCATTTGACGCCTTCCTGAGAAACAATCTCTACTCACTCCAAATTAATAATATAAGTGTAGACCAGATGTGGCTTGAATTCAAAGATATAGTATCGGCAGCAATTGAGAGATTTATACCAAATAAATTAACAAACGACGCGGCTGATCCTCCTTGGTACACAAAACGGGTTAGAACACTGTTGCAGAAACAACGAAACAAACGTGCCAAATTTAAACAGACACAAAATCCCAAGATTGGCGATCTTTTACAGAAAATCGAAATTTAGCGCGGACTTCAATGCGAGTTGCTTAGTTTCCACAACGAAACTTTGTCTCGAAACCTGGCAGAAAATCCAAAGAGATTCTCGTCGTATGTGAAGTATGTTAGCGGCAAGAAACAATCAATGCCTTCTGTGCGCGATAGCAATGGAGATACTATCGAAGACAGTGATGTCGAAGCAGAGTTACTAAACACGGCCTTCCGAAATGCCTTCACAAAAGAAGACGGAGTAAATATTCCACAATTCGAAACGAGAAAAGCTGCCAACGTGAGTAACATAGAAATAAATATCCTCTGAGTAGAGAAGCAACTTAAATCACTTAACATAAACACGTCTTCTAGCCCAGACTGTATACCAATTAGGTTCCTGTCGGAGGATGCTGATGCATTGGCTCCATACTTAACAATCATATACAACCGTTCGCACGACGAAAGATCCGTACCCAAAGACTGGAAAGTTGCACAGGTCACACGAATATTCAAGAAAGGTAATAGAAGTAATCCACTAAATGAAAGGCCCATATCGTTAACGTCGATATGTAGCAGGATTTTAGAACGTATATTATGTTCGCACATTATGAATTGCCTCGAAGAAAGCGGTCTATTGACACACATTCAAAATGGGTTTAGAAAACATCGTTCTTGTGAAACACAACTAGCTTTTTATTCGCATGAAGTGTTGAGTGCTACTGACAAAGGATTTTAGATCGACTCCATATTTCTGGACTTCCGGAAGGCTTTTGACACGGTACCACACAAGCGGCTCGTAGTGAAATTGCGTGCTTATGGAATATCGTCTCAGTTATGTGACTGGATTTGTGATTTCCTGTCAGTTAGGTCACAGTTTTTAGTAATTGACGGAAAGTCATCGAGTAAAACAGAAGTGATTTCTGGCGTTCCCCAAGGTAGTGTTATAGGCCCTTTGGTGTTCCTTATCCATATAAACGACTTGGGAGACAATCTGATCAGCCGTCTTCGGTTGTTTGCAGATGACGCTGTCGTTTATCGACTAATAAAGTCACCAGAAGAACAAAACAGACTGAAACACGATTTAGAAAATATATCTCAATGGTACGAAAAGTGGCAGTTGACCCTAAATAAAGAAAAGAGTGAGGTCATCCACATGAGTGCTAAAAGGAGCTAGTTAAACTTAGGTTACACGATAAATCAGTCTAATCTAAAAGCCGTAAATTCAACTAAATACCTAGGTATTACAATTACGAACAAATTGGACGGAACACATTGAAAACGTTGTGGGGAAGTCTAACCAATGACTGCGTTTTATTGGCAGGACACTTAGAAAGTGTAGCAGACCTTCTAAGGATACTGCCGACACTACGCTTCTCCGTCCTCTTTTAGAAAACTGCTGCGCGGTGTGGGATCCTTACCAGGTAGGGCTGACGGAGTACATCGAAAAAGTTCAAAGAAAGGTATCACGTTTCGTATTATCGCGAAATATGGGAGCGAGTGTCACAGAAATGACACAGGATTTGGCTGGACATCATTGAAAGAAAAGCGTTTTTCGTTTCGACGGAATCTTCTCACGACATTCCAATCACGAAAGCGAAAATATTTTTTTGACACCTACATACAGAGGGAGGAACGGTCACCACGATAAAATTAGGGAAATCAGAGGTCGTACGGAAAGATATACACTACTGACCATTAAAATTGCTACACCAAGAAGAAATGCAGATGATAAACGGGTATTCGTTGGACACATATATTATACTAGAACTGACATGTGATTACATTTTCACGCAATTTGGGTGCTTAGATCCTGAGAAATCAGTACCCAGAACAACCACCTCTGCCCGTAATAACGGCCTTGATACGCCTGGGCATTCAGTCAAACAGAGCTCGGATGACGTGTACATGTACAGCTGCCCAAGCAAATTCAACACGATACCACAGTTCATCAAGAGTAGTGATTGGCATATTGTGACAAGCCAGTTGCTCGGCCACCATTGACCAGACGTTTTCAATTGGTGAGAGATCTGGAGAATGTGCTGGCCAGGGCAGCAGTCGAACATTTTCTGTATCCAGAAAGGCCCGTACAGGAGCTACAACATGCGGTCTTGCATTATCCTGCTGAAATGAAGGTTTTCGCAGGGATCGAATGAAGGTTAGAGCCACGGGTTGTAACACATCTGAAATGTAACATCCACTGTTCAAAGTACCGTTAATGCGAACAAGAGGTGACCGAGACGTGTAACTAATGGCACCCCGTACTATTACTCTGGGTGATACGCCAGTATGGCGATGACGAATACACGCTTCCAATGTGCGTTCACCGCGATGTCGCCAAACACGGATGCGAGCATCATGATGCTGTAAACAGCACGGCGTTCCTTATTACCCTCCTGAACCCACCGATTCCATATTCTGCTAACAGTCATTGGATCTCGACCAATGCGAGCAGCAATGTCTCGATACGATAAACCGCAATCGCGATAGGCTACAATCCGACCTTTATCAAAGTCGGGAACATGATAGTACGCATTTCTGCTCCTTACACGAGACATGAGAACAACGTTTCACCAGGCAACGCCGGTCTACTGCTGTTTGTGTATGAGAAATCGGTTGGAAACTTTCCTCATGTCAGCACGTTGTAGGTGTCGCCAACGGCGCCAACGTTGTGTGAATGCTCTAAAAAGCTAATCATTTGCATATCACAGCATCTTCTACATGTCGGTTAAATTTCGTGTCGCCGGCCGCGGTGGTCTCGCGGTTCTAGGCGCGCAGTCCGGAACCGTGAGGCTGCTACGGTCGCAGGTTCGAATCCTGCCTCGGGCATGGACGTGTGTGATGTCCTTAGGTTAGTTAGGTTTAAGTAGTTCTAAGTTCTAGGGGACTAATGACCTGAGAAGTTGAGTCCCATAGTGCTCAGAGCCATTTGAACCAATTTCGTGTCTGTAGCACGTCATCTTCGTGGTGTAGCAATTTTAATGGCCAGTAGTGTAGGTGTTCATTCTTTCCGCGCGCTATACGAGATTGGAATAATAGAGAATCGCGAAAGTGGTTCCATGAAGCCTCTGCCAGGCACTTAAATGTGATTTGCGCAGTATCCATGTAGATGTAGATGTTTCAGTTCCCTTGCATAAAACACTTTCTTGAAGCGTACAACAGTCTGACGTCAGCGGTAAAGCAGTGTAAGTGCGGGCGTCTCTACGACCCTTCTTCAAAACAAGAAGGAACTACGCGTTTTCCCAATCATTATGAACGCGTCTTAAGGAGCTACCGGTCTTAAGCGGCTACCGACTACCTGAAATATCATCGAGATACCACCAGCGCCTGTCATGTGCCATCGGTTACAAGGGACGGGACCGCCACTAGTAAGCCCCGACAGTTGGCGAGTCCAGCTGGCCGGACAGACTTCTATTTACGTCGGAATGCGCGAAGCCAGAGGCAGAAACCCCTCAGCTGGCGGGCTGGCCTTGTAGCCCGCTGCTTACACAACAGCCGCGAGTCTCCGCATTCCGTGCGGCCGACAAGCCGGCTGCCGACTCTGATCCAGTTAGCGTGTCACGACCACTGTCCGAGCGCATTACCGGCACGGCCGAGGAGCAGCCACCCGCACAACCACTCAACACCTGCTGAGCGACCGGCGTCTTTCGCAGAGCTGCTGCGTCTTCAAATTCCTACACAGTAAACAACGCTTGAGACCCGTTGAAATGAAAATCAACTGCCCTATAGTAAATTTTGCAGCATCCCTACCAAACTTCTAGGCACTGTAGAGGATTGAAAGAGTAGGTCCTCATCGCAAATTTTGTTATTAAAAATTAAAAATTACATGTCAATTGTAACCGGATTAGATCATATCAGCCGGCTGCGGTGGTCTAGCGGTTCTAGGCGCGCAGTCAGGAACCGCGCGACTGCTACGGTCGCAGGTTCGAATCCTGCCTCGGGCATGGATGTGTGTGATGTCCTTAGGTTAGTTAGGTTTAAGTAGTTATAAGTTCAGGGGACTGATGACCTCAGAAGTTAAGTCCCATAGTGCTCAGAGCCATTTTTAGATCATATCTAGATCATCATAGAATTCAGTATTAGAATTTAAAAGTGCTTTGGACGACTTAAGATCAAATAAGGCGGAACGGACAGACAACATTCCATCAAAATTTCTATAATCATTGGGGAAGTGGCAACAAAACGACTATTCAGTTTGGTGTGTAGAATATATGAGTCTGGCGACATACCATCTGACTTTCGGAAAAGCATCATCCACACAATGCCAAAGACAGCAAGAGCTGACTAGTGCGAGAATTACCGCACGTTAATACGAGCACTCCGTTCTTGGTCGTCCACTCTTATCATTCCTTCTTGCTTTTCAGCTGCCGGCCGGAGTGGCCGAACGTTTCTAGGCGCTACAATCTGGAACCGCGCGTCCGCTACTGTCGCAAGTTCGAATCCTGCCTCGGGCACGGATGTATGTGATGTCCATAGGTTAGCTAGGTTTAAGTAGTTTCTAAGTCTAGGGGACTGATGACCTCAGAAGTTAAGTCCCATAGTGCTCAGAGCCATTTGAACCATTTTGCTTCTCAGCTCATGCATTCAAGTTGCCTACAAGAATAACTTACAGAAACTTGAGGATGCGCTAGCTGACCATCAGTTTGGCTTAAGAAAAGGTAAAGGCACCAGAGAGGCAATCCCGATGCTGCGGTTAATAATGGAAGCAAGAAAAAAGGAAAATCAAGACACGTTTATAGGATTTGTCGACCTGGGAAAAGCGTTCGACGATGTAAAATGGTGCAAGATGTTCAAACTTATGAAAAAAGTAAGGGTAAGCTATAGGAAGAGACGGGTCATATACAGTATGTACTACAGCCAAAAGGGAATAATAAGAGTGGACGACCAAGAACGGAGTGCTCATACTAAAAAGGGTATAAGACAAGAATGTAGCTTTTCGCCTCTACTGTTCAATCTGAACATAGAGGAAGCAATGATGGAAATAAAAGAAAACTTCATGAGTGGAATTAAAATTCAATATGAAAGTATGTCAATAATACGATTTGCTGATGACATTGCTCTCCTGAGTGAAAGTGAAGAAGAATTACATGATCTCCTGAACGGAATGAACAATCTAATGAGTACAGAGTATGGACTGAGAGTAAATCGAAGAAAGATGAAGGTAATGAGAAGTAGTATGTAACGCCGGAAATGCATATCCTCCTATTTCCATCTATTGTACTGTAATTTTTTTCCTTGTTTTGTTACCTCAAGATATGACATTTCTGTGTCTTTATATATTGTAATTGTTTTACTATATATATATATATATATATATATATATATATATATATATATATATGTGTGTGTGTGTGTGTGTGTCTGTGTGTGTGTGTGTGTGTGTGTGTGTGTGTGTGTGTGTGTGTGTGTGTGTGTGTGTGTGTCGATGTATAATTGGTTTGTTTTGTAAATATTATTTGTATTTTTACGCTGGGTCTTGCCTAGGGAAAACTATGCTATCGAACGATTACATCGATAGGTCGTGTGGCGAACCAAAGTGTTTAAGATCTTTGGTGGTGTTGGCTCTGCCGCGTGGAGCGCGGGCAGAGCAGAGTCTGGCTGGAGTAGTGCGGTTGAGCAGGTGTGTTTGTGTGACGCTCCCCCGAGTTGCCGTGCTTTCGGGGTTTGGCAGCATGTAATTGTGCTCGACTTGCTATGATAGTTTCTGACACGGTGTCGCGGACGGGAAGCATTAGCTGGCGCACATCAAGAGCCCGTTTCGCATGGTGAAAGTGTCGAGAAGAAGGCGCGCCAACATCCAGCTTCTGCAACAGCGACAATGAGTGACTGTCGCCACCTCCTCGACCGACGACTTCAAACCTTCAATCAACCAACAAGGAAGACTTGAAGCACGTAAAGTTTTAGAACTGTATGGCAGACCTCAGCTTTTAAAAGTGTTGCATCACAAAATTACAGCAACTTAGCATGAACCTTTGTTGCTCATTGTCGCAGTTGCATTACCAAGCAGGGTCCCTTCCTTTTCCGAAATGAACCCGAGTGTCGTTGAAATTCAGGCGCCAGCATTAAAGTAATATCATTCCATTTCACTGCTTTAATTTCAAAGTTCAGTTAAGGTATTCATAGCTGGCTACAATATTTAGATAACACAAGCACAAATTAAGAGTGCGAGTTTTGTTAGCATATTTTAGCTTACCTGTGACTGCAGCTCAGCTTGGTACGTACTAAATGTTACTATTGTTAATTGTCCAGAATCATTTAATCCAAGTTCAAAGTTAAATCTCTTATTTCTAAATTGCGTAGATTCAAGTAGCTTTTGAAATGATTGTTGAGGTAGCCCAAGACTAACCTTATTTTACTGAATTTCGTAGTGCTTCTGAAACAAATCTCACTATTAATTTCAGTCACTAAATTAACTTTCAATTTTCCAGTTTTATTTATTCTTTTGCTAAATTAAGTCAGAGTGTAGCGAAATTTATTACTTCTGACAAACTTTCAGTTTTCACACAACACGTGTCAACCTTCAGTTGCCACGCTTATATGTGCATTAATCTTTCATTTTCAGTTATTATAGTAGTTGTCCATAGGACTGGCGACCGTAATTTTCCCCAAATCTCAAATATCTAATTAACGCCAATTAATTGTTAACGCAACGACCGCACATTTACTTTCTTTATGAATTTTACCCTTTTCTCAAAATTAATTTCCACCAATTTCATCTGCATTTTTCTTTTCATTTAGATGTAACCCTTTCGCCCTTCTTTACCGACAATTAACTTCGGTGACGATTGCTTTTCCCAAATTTCCATTAGGTGCACGCGGTTTAATTTTTCACTGTCATTAAGGTCGATAAGTGAGGGGGAGGTTACAAGTAGAAATGAGAACAGCGAGAAACTAAACAGGATTGATGGTCACGAAGTAGATGAAGTCAAGGAATTCTGATACCTAGGCAGTATAAGAACCAATGTCGGACGGAGTAAGAGGGACATCAGAAGCATACTATCAATGGCAAAAAGTGCATTCCTGGCCAAGAGATACCTACTAATATAAAATACCGACCTTAATTTGAGAAAGAAATTTCTGAGAATGTACGTCTGGAGTACAGCATTGTATGGTAGTGGACTGTGGGAAAATCGGAACAGAAGAGAGTCGAGATGTGGTGCTACGGACGAATGTTGAAAATCAGATGTAGTGATAAGGTAAGGAATGAGGAGGTTCTGCGCAGAGTCGGCGAGGAAAGGAACATGAGGAAAACACTGACAAGGAGAAGGGACACGGAGATAGGACATCTGTTAAGACATGAGGAAATGACTTCCATGGTACTACAGGGAGCTGTAGAGAGCAAAAAGCAAAGAGGAAGGCAGAGATTGGAATACATCCAGCAAATAATTGAGGACGTAGGTTGCAATGCTACTCTGAGATGAAGAGGTTAGCACAGGAGAAGAATTCATGGCGGGCCACATCAAACCAATCAAAAGACTGATGACAAGAAAAAAGGACCAGAAGGCTGAGGCCCACAACGCGAAGAACGTACATTGGAAGCTGTGGAACAAATTCTGGACACCATACTCATAGTACCAGAAGCATCGCCAGCCAAGTTGGTGCATCTCAACTGTCGTTCATAGCACTTTGAAAGAGGAGCGTTTGCGGCCTTACCACGTTCAAAGCGTAGTAGCTAATTTTCAAAACATGCGCATGTGCAGTGTACGTACATAATCCGCTCTAAGTAGTAGCAATATCTTCTCAGCGCCACTTTTCCGTAAATGTGTGGTCGGATATAATCAATAATTACATTATTGGGCCTTACGTTTCGCCTGCACGATTGACTGGTAACAGTTACCGATCCTTCCTAGAGGAGACATCGCTACCAACTTCATCATAAAATATTCCGTTAGCCGTACGTCGTAACATGTTTCTCCACGATGGTGATCCACCCCACATTGGTCATAGAGTGCGAAGGTTTCTGAATACACGATTTCCGGCACAACGGATGGGACGTTTTGGTCCACGTCGATTGCCACAATGCAGTCCTGATTTAGCCACTGGATTTTTACATTTGGGGTTATGTGAAGGAACTTATTTATGCTTAGCTAGTAAATAATGTGGACGAACGTACGCAGAATATTTTCGATGCTGCCACTACCATAAAGGCAAACGTGCATATGTGAACGAGTGCAACGAAACTGGTTGCATGTGTCGAATAGAGAAGTGGACATTTGGAACACTTATTGTGGTGTTGCTGTAAGTGGGTTTCGTTTCCGTTACAGTGCAGTTATAGAAAAGGAAAATATAAGACATATTCCGAAAGTGAGATCCGATCGGTCGCGAAATGGAAACCAAAACGAAAGTCCGATAAAGCTTTGAATAGGTGTGTTGGACAGTGTTTCTAGTATTCCCGTTGATCGCGTCACGTCTGTCTTTTCAGTTCTGACCGCACAGTGAGCACATACAGATGCCTAGAAAACAGGTCCCCCGCCAAGTATGAGTACCTATGAGAGATTTCGCCTGATTTCATGCAGCCCACAAAACATAATTGTCATGCATTTCCTTCTTCATGACAGTTCTCGGCCGCATCCTGCAGGGGAAATGAGGACACCCGGTGCAGCGTTTTCTATGGGAAGTGTTTGATCGTCCTCCATACAGTCAACGTTTTGGCGCAGACAACGAACTGCATATCAGCCTACAGAATCGGCGAAAAGTGCAGGCGGCTGCCTTTTATTACGAAGGTATTGGAAAGTTGGTACACCGCTACGACAAACGCCTGACTGAGCGACGACTATGTAGAGACGTTGCTGGAAGGTTTGGCTAGTTATTGCAAATAAAACACTTTTGATTTGCACTGTGGTTTCCATTTCGCGACCGATCGGACCTTACCTTCGGAATACTCCTCGTAATCTGGATTTGATTTCCAATATGGTTTCGTTGCAAAAAGGGGAAACAGTTGATTTAATTAATGCAGAACAAATCACGTAGTAGTTGGTTGATTTTGTACTAAGGGAAACATATTTTATTTCTTTACTACCACGACTTCGTTATGATAATGTTGGAAAAGAGGAAACCTCGGGTTTGCTTAATTTATTCTTCACGTAAAACGAAATACACGTTCTTGACAACCCAATAACTGTTTGGATTGCTTGTTTCGGTGATAACTAGCCAATGCACCTTGTCGTTGTATATGTCCAATGTTTACATTGCTCTGGTTAGTCCGTTACCTTTCTCTGACTGCCCCGTCGATGCCGGTAATACAGGAGCAAGATCGTGTGCCGTCAGTTGACACTGTAGACAGAAATGCCTCTACTATCAAACCTAGAAATATTTGCCTTTTAGGAATACAAAAATAACGAACATGATACGCTATTTCATTAGACTTTTATGTCGAGCACACCGATATGTACCGTCTGTATAATTTTGGCAGCTTATACCGTTTACGCTCTGTATGTGTTTCAAGTCAGATTACGAAATCTTATGCAGGCAGTGCTCTTCTTCTTGTCTTAAAGGCACAGCTTGTAAAATTTTATAAAATCATAATAAAATTATAAACGTCTATGAATTACAAACAAACAAACGGACAGTCTTATAAATATGATACAGTAATTATCATTTTTTCAGCTAGTCCCTCACGCTGCAGTGAGCAACCGCCAGATATTTTTTTATATACTCAGGAAGCAGACATTTCTACCTGAGAAAAAGATTTTGCACAAGTTGCAGTCTTATTATGCACTGTTTCTTCAGGAAAACATAACTGTGGTAACTGTTTCGAGCCTAGATGACATACTCAGACATTTGGATGGTTCAGCTGCCGAGAATTCTCCCGGGTTGTATGTCCGTGGTCCATGGAACTCTTCTATCCCTGACGTTTCGTCCAATGGTACGTTGGAAATCTACGGAGGTTCTCCTGGTTGTGCTGAGTCTTGCCGACTAACGAGTCGCACGTCGAAGAACGGCCTAAATACCGTGGAAAGTGGGCGTGGTCTGGATTTCACGTGATACAGGGATGAACCTTGTCAAGGATAAAATATAACTATCGATCATAGTACGTCAAAGACAAAAACTTCACAAACACTACTGGCCATTAAAAGTGCTACACGAAGAAGAAATACAGATGATAAATTGGCATTCATTGGACAAATATATTGTACTAGAACTGACATGTGATTACATTTTCCCGCAATTTGGGTGTATAGATCCTGAGAAATCAGTACCCAGAACAACCACCTCTGCCCGTAATAACGGCCTTGATACGCCTGGGCATTCAGTCAAACAGAGCTCGGATGACGTGTACATGTACAGCTGCCCATGCAACTTCAACACGATACCACAGTTCATCAAGAGTAGTGAGTGGCATATTGTGACAAGCCAGTTGCTCGGCCACCATTGACCAGACGTTTTCAATTGGTGAGAGATCTGGAGAATGTGCTGGCCAGGGCAGCAGTCGAACATTTCCTGTATCCAGAAAGGCCCGTACAGGACCTACAACATGCGGTCGTGCATTATCCTGCTGAAATGAAGGTTTTCGCAGGGATCGAATGAAGGTTAGAGCCACGGGTTGTAACACATCTGAAATGTAACATCCACTGTTCAAAGTACCGTCAATGCGAACAAGAGGTGACCGAGACGTGTAACCAATGGCACCCCGTACTATTACTCTGGGTGATACGCCAGTATGGCGATGACGAATACACGCTTCCAATGTGCGGTCACCGCGATGTCGCCAAACACGGATGCGACCATTATGATGCTGTAAACAGAACCTGGATTCATCCGAAAAAATGACGTTTTGCCATTCGTGCAGCCAGGTTCGTCGTTGAGTACACTATCTCTGGCGCTCCTGTCTGTGATGCAGCGTCAAGGGTAACCGTAGCCATGGTCTCCGAGCTGATAGTCCATGCTGCTGCAAATGTCGTCGAACTGTTCGTGAGGATGGTTGTTGTCTTGGAAACGTCCCCATGTGTTGAGTCAGGGATCGAGACGTGGCTGCACGACCAGTTACAGCCAAGCGGATAAATGCCTGTCATCTCGACTGCTAGTGATACGAGGCCTTTGGGATCAAGCTCGGCGTTCCGTATTACCCTCCTGAACCCACCGATTCCATATTCTGCTAACTGTCATTGGATCTCGACCAACGCGAGCAGCAATGTGGCGATACTATAAACCGCAATCGCGATAGGCTACAATCCGACCTTTATCAAAGTCGGAAACGTGATGGTACGCATTTCTCCTACTTACACGAGGCATGACAACTACGTTTCACCAGGCAACGCCGGTCAACTGCTGTTTGTGTATGAGAAATCGGCTGGAAACTTTCCTCATGTCAGCACGTTGTAGGTGCCGCCACCGGCGCCAACCTTCTGTAAATGCTCTGAAAAGCTACTCATTTGCATACCACAGCATCTTCTTTCTGTCGGTTAAATTTGGCGTCTGTAGAACGTCATCTTCGTGGTGTAGCAATTGTAATGGCCAGTAGTGTAGTTCGTCATAGTATATAAAACTTCAGTTTCCGAAAATATCACTACATGATCATCCGGCTGAAGAGCATGTTGAGCCACGACTGGCTTGTCTGTTTTCCGTAGTCGGCAAACACTTACGTTCCTTCAACTGCGTATTCACACTTCTCTTTGCAGTTCCAATGTAGACCCTGCCACATGTATGAGTGGGATGTTCATCCTGTTGCGTCCATGGAAAACGCATGCGAATGTCGCCATGCGCCGCAGGTTTGCACAGTAATTCTCCGGAAACATCTCGTGACCTCTCTGCAGGCTGTCGAGGTGGTGATAATGCAGCGATCAGTTGGTGTATCTCCCGGTAGTCGGCCGTGCAGTTGCAACCGCAGCTACACGTGCGAGCGGCCGGGTGCCGGTGGCAGCTAATTGCGGACCGGACTGGTCGGCACGCGAGGCGCGGCCCATTAGCTGGCAGCCATTAATGAAGAGCTCTGGCCAGATAAGATAGCGCTCTGCTGGCGCCGTGGGCTGCGCGCTCTTGCATACTGAGTGCTGGAAACGGCCGCCATCTGCATAACCGACGGGCCGCTCATCACTCAGTTCTCGAACGCGAGAGCGTGCTTACTTTGAGGGACGATTACTACTCCGGTTGAAGCTCCTTGATGGAACTGCGCTGAGTCCTTCTGTATACGATGTGCGAGTACTGCAGTATTCTTGGGCAGCGACTGGATCACGAATGTTTTTATTTATTAAGATTTGTGGCATATTCCGTCGGTACTTAGAGGAATGTAGACACATTAACCATTTAACTACCAATTTTATTTCAAAAACGCTAATGAATAGCTTCCTATTCAGAAGTACGACGGTCACTCCAAAAGAAATGCACACTATTTTTGTAAAGATACAGTTTCCATTCTACGTGTGTGAAAGTTTTACAGTGTGTAGATACATCCTCCCCCCTTGTTTTCAAACTTAGTTCAACCTGTTACCGCGAGTGGCGCCGTCACAGCATGTCTTCGAGATGGCTGCTACACTTGACGTTCGTCAGGAGCAACGTGCTGTCACAGAATTCCTGGGATGTGAAAACTAGAAAGTGGGAAGTATCCACAAGAGGTTGAAAAAGGTGTATGAAGATGCTGCTGTCGATCGCAGTACGGTTAGTCGATGGGCAAGCAGGTTACGTGATGAAAGCGGGCACGACAATATTGAGGATTGTCCTCGCAGCGGCAGGCCTCGTACTGCACACACTCCAGACAGTGTGCAGAGAGTTAACGAATTGGTGAATGCTGACAGACGCATCACAGTCAACGAATTGTCACGCTACATTGGGATAGGGGAAGAAAGTGTTTGCAGAATACTGAAAGTGTTGGCGTCAAAAAAAAAAAAAAAAAAAAAAAAAAAAGTTATGCATCGAACTTTTGGAACAATAACAGAATGAAGGAGATGTTCAAAAATGTTCAAATGTGTGTGAAATCTTGTGGGACTTAACTGCTAAGGTCATGAGTCCCTAAGCTTACACAAACACCCATGCCGAAGGGAGGACTCGAACCTCCGCTGGGACCATGGTGGAGATCAATTTCTTAGAAGAATTGTGACAGGTGATGAAACATGGCTCCATCATTTTTCACCAGAGACGAAGAGGCAATCAATGGAGTGGCATCATGCAAATTCACCGAAGGAAAGAAAATCAAAACCACACCTCCTGCTGGAAAAGTTATGGCTACAGTGTTTTTCGATTCCGAAGGACTCTTGCTTGTGGACATCATGCCAAGTGAAACCACCATAAATTCTGATGCATATGTGACGACACTGAAGAAACTTCAAGTTCGACTGAGTCGTGTTCGACCGCATCCCAAAAGCAGTATGTTTTCAAAAATGGTTCAAATGGCTCTGAGCAATATGGGACTTAACTTCTGACGTTATCAGTCCCCTAGAACTTAGAACTACTTAAACCTAACTAAGGACATTACACACATCCATCCTCGAGGCAGGATTCCAACCTGCGACCGTAGCGGTCGCGCGGTTCCAGACTGAAGCGCCTAGAACCGCTCGGCCACTCCGGCCGGCAGGATGTTTTGCTGTTGCACGACAGTGCACGGCCACATGTCGGTCAGAAAACCATGGAAGCGATCACAAAACTCGGATTGACAACACTGAAACACCCACTTTAAAGTCCTGACCTGGCTCCATGTGACTATCATCTCTTTGGGAAACTGAAAGACTCTCTTCGTGGAACAAGGTTTGAAGATGATGACTCCCTTGTGCACGCTGCCAAACAGTGGCTCCAACAGGTTGGTCCAGAATATTACCGTGCGGGTATACAGGCGCTGGTTCCAAGATGGCGTAAGGCAGTTGAGAGGGATGGAAATTATGTGGAGAAATGAAAATATTGTTCCTAAAGGATGTATCTACACACTGTAAAACTTTCAAAAACGTAGAATAAAAGATCGATTTAAAAAAAAATAGTCTGCATTTCTTTTGGAGTGACCCTCGTAATAATACGAAAACAATATTTCCGGCCGTTTCATTTTCGTTGGGGAAAAGGGGAGATAAGAGAGAGAGGCTTACAAGATTTTTCCGAAGTATTTCCAGGGTTTCAGAAGACGACTGCGCAAAACCTATAAGACATACTGAAAACAGACAAACATCAGTGGACGGAGCATTTCCCCAAGCTTGTAACTCACACTACACGTGCTCAATATGGGCTTCGTTTGCGATTTGGCTAGCTTTAGTTAGTGGTTGCAAGTCGCTGACGCGATGTGTCCGGGAAGGCGCGACAGCAGCCCGCTTTGCGAAGCCGGTAATTGGGTTGCCTGTCTGCGGGTCGAACTAATTCGATGTGACAATACGGTGACGATTGTTAGCAATCTACACAGCACAACCTACAGGTGCAATCTGTATTATAAGGTTAAATGATAATTAATTGAAACCCTGAGCTGCTGACAGTTGTTGTTAATATACCTCGATGGGGACAGATGGAAATGTGTGCGCCGACCGGGACTCGAACCCGGGATCTCCTGTTTACATGGCAGACGCTCTATCCATCTATCCGTCTGCCATGTAAGCAGGAGATCTCGGCCCATCGAGGTATATCAGCAACAGCTGTCGGCAGCTGAGGGTTTCAATTAATTATCATTTATTCTAGAGAATCTGCACGGTCATAAATGGTATCTGTTCTTTCAAGAACAGTTACTATCTTCTTATATGTATTATAAGGATTCTGCAAACCATTAGTAAGTTTTCGCTCACTAGTGCGACACTGATACGTAGCAGCAACATGCAATAAATTCCAATTGGTTCTCTGATAACCTAACGTGGGACAGATACCAAAAAATTAACATAAACACACAGTAGTGATGTTCCACAATAACATTTATTTTATAGTTCGTTGTGAGCTGGTTTTAGCTTTCTCATTTCTTTTTTTATATAGTTCGTTGACAACCGGTTTTTGGCTTTTTAAGCCGTCTTCAGATAATTTAAGACTAAAGGGATAATTCACACAATATCAGCGAAAGTTGATGATAGTACAAATATTGTTTTTTCAAAGATGTGCGACCACTTGCTTGTCTTCACTATTGTGAAAGACGTCGCACACGCGTGCTCATTGCTCGGTACGTGTAAGAACGTTGTTCCGTTCTTTTGCCGTTCTTGTAACAGGAAGGTGATATATTGCTGCAAAATGTCAAAGCTCGCCCACACACTGCCCTTGAAACTCAACGTGCTCTGAAAGACGTGCAGCAACTTCCCTGGGCAGCTCGATCTCCGGTCTCCAACTTAGCACGTGTTGGATACGATGGGACGAGACGTGATTCGCGCGACTCGTCAGCCAACAGCTATTACAGAACTACGTGAACAAATCGAGCAGATGTGGCATAACATATCCCAGGACAGTATTCGCCACCTTACGATCTACTGACGCTGGAGTCAGCGCCTGCATTGTCGCCCGTGGACGCTACACCACTTACTAATATGGGTCTTACAGCAAGGGTCGATAGCTGGTAACTCAGAACCGCTTGTGCTATTGATCTATAAATGTAATCATTTCATTAACTTTTTATACCTGGGATTCACTGTCATGTAGAACTTTATAAAATACATCATATTTACGCGAGTGACTGTAACACTTTATTTATTTCACGATTGCAATTTCGGCCTTAGGCCATTATCATGTGCAGATTTTCGTGGCTTTAAGCCATGTCAACTTAAAATGACCTGACACATTTATATGTTGTAGCCACTACTATTAAATACCGGGTGATCAAAAAGTCAATATAAATTTGAAAACTGAATAAATCACGGAATAATGTAGATAAGTACAAATTGACACACATGCTTGGAATGACATGGGGTTTTATTAGAAACAAAAAAAAATACAAAATTTCAAAAAACGTCCGACAGATGCCGCTTTATCTGATCAGAATAGCAATAATTAGCATAACAAAGTAAGACAAAGCAAAGATTATGTTCTTTACATCTTTACAGGAAATGCTCAATATGTCCACCATCATTCCTCAACAATAGCTGTAGTTGAGGAATAATGTTGTGAACGGCACTGTAAAGCATTTCCGGAGTCATGGTGAGGCATTGGCGTCGGATGTTGTCTTTCAGCATCCCTGGAGATGTCTGTCAATCACTTCAGGTAACCCCAAAGCCAATAATCGCACGGACTGAGGTCTGGGGACCTGGGAGGCCAAGCATGACGAAAGTGGCGGCTGAGCTTACGATCACTGACGTTTTGCTGTCCAGCGCCATCTGTCGGACATTTTGTGAACTTTGTTTTGTTTTTTTTTTGTTCTAATAAAACCCCATGTCATTCCATGCATGTGTGTCAATTTGTACCTCTCCGTCTACATTATTTCGTGGTTTGTTATGTTTTCAAATTTATACTGACTTTTTGATCACCCGGTACATTCGTGACACCTATTGCTCGCAATATGTAACAGCGCCACGAATGTATTTAATGGTAATGACAACGATATACAAACGTGTCAACTCATTTATGTTGACATGGCTTAAAGCCACAAAAATCTGCACTTGATAATGGCCTAAGGCCGAAATTGCAATCTTGAAATAAAGAAAGTGTTACAGTCACTGGCGTAAATATGATGTCTTTTATAATCATTTCATGTACTCCATATGCCCTATGTAATCTTGAGTCAACTGGGAATAGAGGTTCCCAGGTGTATTAATTTATTTGAGGCAGTATAGTTGCGGTAAATAACAAGGCACGTGGTTCGAGACTGGGCGAGTACTGTACGTTCATGCAACCGACACAGACAAAGTAAAAATTTGTCGAATTTTCCTGAAATGTGTGGCAGCCACAGGATTGGTTACGGCTTTATCGTTGAGCTATGGAGAATTAACGCTGGTTACGTCCACTGTTACAGACTCTGTTTCTCCTGAAACGCCTCGAGCACAGTTTGATGACTTTGTTTATACGAAGAGACCACGGACAGACTAGCAAGTGTTGTGTCGCGTCGAGTTGACGTGACTTGTACGAGGGAACGGGTCGCGAGAAGCGGACGGTATTTCCGGCGTAAGAGTGGGTGGGCGGCGGGACGGCGTCGTGTTAGCTGGCGGCCGCTAAGTGCTGGCTGGGCGTGTCCCTCCTGTACACACACACACACACACACGACTCCAGACTGGACGGTATGTGCCTGCCTCCTGAGGGGAGTGATGCGTTTGCTCTGGAGCCGCCCGCGAGAATTGGAAGCGTAAAGGACGAATCCTCTTCGTGAAAGGGTGTCTGCCCAGAGAACCAACAGAAATGTGAGGCGATATATCTCCGTCCCTGAGCCTGCAGCACAGTAACTCCTTTTTTTGTTCTCTTGTTTTAAACATCTCCTCTACACCTCGGATTCCACTGTGATTTCAAGATTTCACGTCCCAGTCGGTCAGTAAAGAAAATAAATTTATCGTTCGAGTCTACATCTACTTCTACATCTACATCCATACTCCGCAAGCCACCTGACGGTGTGTGGCGGAGGGTACCTTGAGTGCCTCTACCGGTTCTCCCTTCTATTCCAGTCTCGTGTTGTTCGTGGAAAGAAAGATTGTCGGTACGCCTCTGTGTGGGCTCTAATCTCTCTGATTTTATCCTCATGGTCTCTTCGCGAGATATACGTAGGACGGAGTAATATACTGCTTGACTCCTCGGTGAAGGTATGTTCTCGAAACTTCAACAAAAGCCCGTACCGAGCTAATGAGCGTCTCTCTTGCAGAGTCTTCCACTGGAGCCTATCTATCATCTCCGTAACGCTTTCGCGATTACTAAATGATTCTGTAACGAAGCGCGCTGCTCTCCGTTGGATCTTCTCTATCTCTTCTATCAACCCTATCTGGTACGGATCCCACACTGGTGAGCAGTATTCAAGCAGTGGGCGAACAAGCGTACTGTAACCTACTTCCTTTGTTTTCGGACTGCATCTCCTTAGGATTCTTCCAATGAATCTGAGTCTGGCATCTGCTTTGCCGACGATTAATTTTATATGATCATTCCATTTTAAATCACTCCTAATGCGTACTCCCAGATAATTTATGGAATTAACTGCTTCCAGTTGCTGACCTGCTATTTTGTAGCTAAATGATAAAGGATCTTTCTTTCTATGTATTCGCAGCACATTACACTTGTCTACATTGAGATTCAATTGCCATTCCCTGCACCATGCGTCAATTTTCTGCAGATCCTCGTGCATTTCAGTACAATTTTCCATTGTTACAACTTCTCGATATACCACAGCATCATCCGTAAAAAGCCTCAGTGAACTTCCGATGTCATCCACAAGGCCATTTATGTATATTGTGAACAGCAACGGTCCTACGACACTCCCCTGCGGCACACCTGAAAACACTCTTACTTCGGAAGACTTCTCTCCATTGAGAATGACATGCTGCGGTCTGTTATCTAGGAACTCTTCAATCCAATCACACAATTGGTCTGATAGTCCATATTCTTTTACTTTGTTCTTTAAACGACTGTGGGGAACTGTATCGAACGCCTTGCGGAAGTCAAGAAACAGGGTATATACCTGGGAACCCGTGTCTATGGCCCTCTGGGTTTCACACGATCGTCTTTTTCGAAACCCATGCTGATTCCTGTAGAGTAGATTTCTATTTCCAGAAAAGTCCGCAATCTTCGTATACTCTATACTTGACATGTTTAGTCATACATCTGTCATCAGAGACAAATAAAAGAATTGTTTTTAGTCATCACTTTCCTGAGTGGTTTGCTGCGGTCCGCCACGGTTTTTCGTCCTGTGATGGCTCTTCGTCTCAGACTAGCACACTCAGTTATTTGATAGACCTATTGCAGTCTCTGTCATTCCTTGCAGTTTTTACCGTCTTCAGCGCCCTTTAGCAACACGGAGGTTATTCCTTGACGTCTTAAATCACCTCCGACCATCCTCTCCCATTTCGAGTGTTTTTCATTTGTTCCTTTGCTAGGTGCCGGGGCTAACAGTGTATTTAACACTAAATTCTTCTAGAATCTACATATGTAAATGATGCTCTAAGCCCCCCTATTCTAACTCCGACTTTTGCTGTTGCACATGGATTAAAAATATACGCGAACTGACTGTAATCAGTCCTGCAAGTGGAGTAGAAAAGAGTTTGGCACCGGCAATAATTTAATTTTATAAATAAGTTAAATAAAGGAAGGTTTCATTAACGTAGTGAGAAATGATAGGGTTGCTCTACCGATTAACAGAATGAAAGTTCTGCCCAAAATAACAATATGATTTATTAAGACTAAACACAAAATAATAAACAAAAACACATGAAACATTTACAATACATCAAATTGGCTCAAATTGGATACTCAAATAAACGCTGTGAAGGTGAAGTTGTCCCTAAACTAGATTGTGACGTTTATGACCAAGTGGTATGTGGAGCCAATTCCTTGCAACTCAAATCTTAAGAGAGACACACCCGCTAACCCAACATTAATTGCTGCTACATTAGTGAGAACTCAGACAATGAACACCCAAGATAGAACAAAGTTAGAAAAGACGAACAGGCGCGCTCTGCTAAGCTCTGATTATCGCCTAGCAAAAATGCCTGCTTTGCCGGTGCTGCGGACGTACATTACCAAACTGTCTTCTTAGCTGCAAGGACACGATCTGGCGTACTGGAAGCGATGGCTGGTTGCTTCGACGTCCCGTCGTAGTGATGATAATGTCGCGAGTATAGCCCGAAACAAATTGTCCTGGTCTGGTTGTTCCAGACTAAAGACTTCCTATCATTCAAATGCGCCTTTGAGGGAGACGAAGAAGGCTCGCCACAAAACCACTGACGGTACAGTGATTGATTTTCACAAGCGAAGTCACACAGTAACTCCGATACAGTCAACTTTAGCCAAAACTGCCCAAGACAGACAACATAGGCCGCTTGTACGCAGAACGCTTAATTGCCAACTGTACTCGGAAAGTTACGTTGAAGTCGAAACTTCAGCAACTTCGTTAAACAGTTACAATCAAATAAAAGTATATTAGACATCCAACGGAAGGCAGGCTGTCCAGAGCAGCGAGAGCTCAGTGTTGTAACCTACTCTGACTGAAAGGCGAGAGCCGACTACCCACAAGAGCACCCGTACAAACTGAACACAGAACATTCCCGCCCCCACGACAGTGGCCGTGGTTAACCGTTCCAATCAGCAACTCGAAAACCGGCGGAAAATTCCACTCTATTGCCAGAGCACTACCATTCCACCAATGGAGATTCTTGGCGCCAATTTCTGCGCCGATTTTGCTACGTCACGGAGCTATGCCCTGAGCAAGCCAATCACAGTTACGATTTTGCAGAAAGCGCGGGAATTTGCCCGCCACAACTGCCTGGGTACACAAATCATTCCCACGCCTCGCTGGTAGACCGCCAGAAAGTGTTTTCGCTAAGTTTCTGCAAAGTAACGGAACCTCTAGCCCAGCCGCTACTTCAGGCTCCTGCGGGCGTGTCTTTTGACAATGTCGGGGTCTGGAAAGCATTCACTCGACTCCCTCACACCCGTCGGCTTACCCTTTCAAGATCAGGAGATCCCGCCTGTCACCGGACCACCCGGGTGACAAGAGACTCTGCGTGGGAAGTCCGCGTGTGAAGGAATAGCAACTTTTCACCGCATGCAATTAGAGAGGAAAATCGTAAGATAGAATTTCTTCGCCAATTCTGCGGGAAACCACCTCATTCCTTGTCTGATCAGTCTACCCAATATTCAACATTCTTCTTTAGCACCACATCTGTAAAGTTTTGATTTTCTTTTTTTCCCCTTTTTTTTACAGTCCATTATTAGGTAACATACAATATAGTGCTCCAAATATACATGCTCAGTAGTTTATTTCTCACATTAATGCGTACTAGTATCGCCTGTGTACGAAATTCGATCAACTGAGTCACTGGACGTGATCTGTGATAAAAAATATCTCATCTATTTTAAAGTGAAACTCTGAAATTTTAGCATCAGAAATGACCCATAGCAAATGCTACATTGTAGCTATGAGTATTCCTAAAATAATTCTTTGATTTCTCTTTAACTGTTAGATGGTTTCAAGTGAGTCCTTGATACAGTGCGTTGAAAAACAAATTTTGTGTTAATGGCAGCAAAATAACTTTTGATAACACAGTATGAACGCCATTCTACCGCGTTAAGTAACATCAGACATGAAGTCATTTCCATTACTAAATCTGAACTATAAATTCATCAAATCGCAGTTATAGCCCTCAAAATTAATTGAAATTACATTCAGTGCACATTTCAATGTATCTGTAAAAATACCAGTGTTATCATTACCAACGTACACATTATTCCTATTACTTTGTCTACGCAAAAATTGTTTCTCTCTCTCTCTTCGTCTTTCTTTCGACTCGTTAGTGTTTTTCTTCGACGCATGGCCTAAAACAAATATGGTTCTGTGTAGTAAGCAAAGCTGCAGATATTTAAAAAGAAGAAATTGAAAATTAGGAACACTTCAATAAATGTTCAAATGTGTGTGAATTCGTAAGGGACCAAACTGCTGAGGTCATCGGTCCCTAGACTTACACACCACTTACACTAACTAACTTATGCTAAGAACCCATGTCCGAGGCACGACTCGAACCCCCGGCGGGAGGACCCGTGCAATCCGTGACATGGCGTCCCAAAGCGAGCGGTGAACATTTCACATTTTGTGGTGCCGGCGGTAACAGGACACGAAGTTAGTTCCGTTTACTCTTGGACTAAAGTAAAGAAAAGCAACCGACGCTAACAAGCAATGTTTGTTGCCCCGGACGACTTCCTTATTAAATTTCGTTTTCCACTTCTGACAACATTAACGAAGTAGCAGTTCGGACGTTGTAGCTGCCCATTGTTCGTGTGCTACTGCAAATGGACCATCCGCAAGACTTAACCATGAAAGTCCATAGACTGCGATTTCACGAAACTCTGTTACTTTCGTTTGTCATTTGTACCGTAGCACCTGATCGGTACGCGTGTTAGAAGTTGGCAACAATGTGAGACAGAGGAAAACTTTTTTCTTCTCTCATGGTTTTATGTATATTTCCTTTTACCTCTCTTAATGCTTATTTACACACACGATTATTTGTGCACATCTGTCGCTGAGTGCCTTTTGAGTTTTATAAGTTTCTTTGACCACTTTGTATAATTAAGTTTAAAAATCGGTACTTCAATTTTTGATGTTCACGTATTAATATTTCGATCGTTCAATAAATCAGTTGCAGTATCATTATAAATGTCCACATTACTCTCCCTTTCTCTACGCAAAAATTGTCTTTCTAGCTCTAGTTTTTTTACTCCGACCTGTCAGCGTTCCCCTTCTGGTCATAGCCTAAGTCAGTCAGCGATGCCGGGGCAGCGGCAAATTGTAGTAACGTTGCGATTTAACACCATGTGTACTGTTTTACAGCTCCATGATTTAATACCATGTGTAGTATTTTACGTCTGTGGTGCCGAGTTGCTCCAGTATTAAAAAATCTGTGCGAAGCTTCGGAACGAAATTAAGCCCTGGACCTCCTACAGTGAAAGATATATTTTAAGCAATAGTATAACTCATCAGTGAGAAAACAGTTAGTGCAGTACTGATACAGCTCAGAAATTGTTGCAACAACCTATTAACAGTTTAATACTCACTGACATCGCCGTGAATAGCCAGCACTGCCTGTAAGAGTCAGATGCATTATAGAGGTTTTGTTTAGTAATTTACGTGTCCTATAAATCGTATTAACAATAAATATTATGACATGGAACGTGTGAACTGAACAAATTTGCTTGCTTCAACAAAATATATGATTAAGTGCTAACGTGCTACGCAGGTAGTCACATAAACCATGCACACTGTCTTGTAATTGACTGCTTACAATATTTCCAGTCGAGAATACATGTATAGCGCAGAAAAAGTTGACGTGGAGAAACAACTTTAATTTGCATTTGAAAACACTTCTGCTGCTTTTGAGACGAGTGTGGGTAGACTGCTATGTATTTCACTCCTTTCTGTGACAATGTTAAATTACTAGCTGTTTGTGCAGGTCGTTTATCCTTCTGTTAGTTTATTTTTAATGTTTTTTTATAAATATCGGACAGATCGTAAGCAGCACGTTTTGTCCACGAATAAATGTGACAAGATGCCATAAAAATCCGAACGCATAAATGCAACGTATAAATCTCTATTTTGCAGTATTATTAACTTTTGTTTAAGCGCTGAGCCGAGAGGTGACTGCGTAATACACTACTGAGGGAAATAGTTAACGTAACATGTTTTCAGTATTGTCAAAGATTCACTAGTTGACATTCTGAACTTTTGTTTTGCATATCGTTTTTTTATATTGTTAACAATACACAACTGGATGAACTACGTGTTTATCGGGCTTAAAACTAATCCATATGTAAAACATTTGGTTGGTTGCTTTGGGGGGGGGGGGGGGACCAAACAGAGATGTCATCGGTCCCATCGGAGTAGGGATGGATATGGGGAAGGAAGTCGGCCGCGCCCTTTCAAAGGAGCCATCCTGGCATTTGCCTGGAACGATATAGGGAAATCACGATCACGGAAAACCTAAATCAGGATGGCCAGATGTGGGTTTGAACCGTCGTCCTCCAGAATGCGAGTCCAGTGTGCTAATCACTGCGCCACCTCGAGCGGTTCAAAAAATATTTCTAGTATGGACTAATAAAAATAGGAAACAGTTAAGATGGTGGTTTTAATGCTCCAGGTGTTCTACATGGTCTTATTCCACTTGAGTGCAACGCACAAAACGTTCATATAATAATATGAAACTATCAGAGAAGTCCTTCTCTGGAATATTGTTCACCACAAGTGTGATATTTGGACCTTTTTTTTTTTTTTTGGTCGTGTCTAACCACCAGAGGTCCATTCCGCACTTAGTTTTGTGGGAGGTTCGTATCGACAACACCAAGCCTCCTAACCCGTGATGAGTTTTTTTTCCAGCATAGTATTGTAGTATTGTTCGCGTTTTTCATTTCAGTCAAGTCGTGGCAGGCGTCCTCACGTCGCTGACACTTTTTTTTTTTGGTCAAAGTGTGCTGTGCGGGACAAACTATATACTCAGTCTGGAGAGTGCACTGAATGCATTAGTTAGAGATGTTCAGTTCGTAGCTCCACCGCAGTCTGCGACACAACAATGTTGACACACTATGGCCGCATGGCCGCTGCTTAACACTGCCTGCTCGCAACTGACTGGTCGAGTGAAAATCTGTTGTTTACAGTTGTTAGTTCAATCTGCCACCGCATTTACTGCACTGACCCCGTATGAAGGCCAGGAGTCAATGTCTCGGAAATTTTTGGACGGTGTACTCCACTATTAGTTTATGTAGTTCCTTCTTTGACTCCTTTGGCATCAACACTCGCGTCAACTTCAAAAAAGTATTCTGCACTTCTCCTGATTCAAGTAAAGTAGTACATTAGTAACATACCGTAAGTCATCATCGAGCACTGATGTGCTAGAGACGTTCCGAAAGTAAGTTTCGTCATTGTTTTTCACACTAACACTTTATTGCCAAAAACAAGTACACCGTGGCATTACGAACTATATAGTTTGCACTATTTTTCGACATAGTACCCACCGACATAGAGACATTTTTCGTAGCGTGCAATCAGTTTGAATAAATCATTCTGGTAAAACTTGGTGCCCTACTAAGCAAGGAATTCTCGCACAGTCTCCTCTACCTCAGTGTTGGTTTGGGGCAAAGTTGGAACTGTAGGCTGGGTGAGGCAATTTCTCACATCCGAAGCGACGAAGCGTACCCTGTGTGAGCCTTACTGTGTGTGGTTTTGCGTTGTCGCCCGAGAGTACAACGCCTTCGCTCAAGAACCCTGGCCTCTTTCATAGAATGGCGGACCTGAGTTTGGTGAGTGTGTCGTAGCTAACACGCCGCACTGATGACTCCTTGCTCGAGGAAATCAAGGAGAATCACACTTTCCGAGTCCCAGAAAGCTGTGACCACAACCTTTCCTGAAGAGGGTGACTGGATTTTTTCTTCGCTGGTGAAACAGGATGCTCCCACGTCATTGAGATGACGTTCTGGGGTAAAGTGATGCAGCCAAGTCTCATGCCCTGTCAAGATTCTGGACAGGAACTTATTTTCCTCTCACTCGCGCAGCATCAAGTAATCGAGGCTGATTATAATTTTTGCACTCTTGTGATCCGAGGTCAGGTTTATCTTCACCCATCTTTCGTACAGTTTCTGGTAACGCAACACATCGTGGAGCATGTGATGGTTCCGAACATGGCCAATACGCTGAGTACATCGTTATGTGCCTGTCCGTTAACACCATGTCCAGCAGTCTAGGAATGTTGTTTCCATTCGTAGACTTGGAGGGACGTCCACTTCGACTTCCATCCTCCGCTCTCTGCCTTCCTTCTCTGAACATGCAACACCAGCGACCAACCATTTGAAGAGACATGATCTCTTCACCATACACGGTTTTTAGGCGTTTATGGACGATGGACACAACAGTCCACGTGCCAATTCAGCAGCACACACTTCCATTGGCATGCACTTCCGTTGGTGAGCACGTCGTATCACGGTATAAGTGTATATTTTTGTTTTTATAATGACATATTTTATGATTTTGGTTGGGGTGGCTTTAAATACTGTGGGCTAGCATGAGACTTTTAATTAACTTATACCGCGATAACACTCGTACGGACATCGGCTACCCCGAAGTACGTACGATATAATATTGTTTAAACACAGCGCGCTACTCACCGCCTTCTAATAAATTGTTTGCTTGGGCGCTGCTATTTAGAAAAGAAAATATACGTATTTTCACGCAAACTGTAATTATTAATATGGGTCTCAGGGGCTACTGGTTATTTATGTATCAAACTACATAAAGATTAACTGAGATATTGTGCAATGTAAAGATTTTCAGTATTTCTTGTTCATTATTTGCAAGGCAGAACTGGAGAGAATCTCGTCTGCCGTCAGACGGCCAAAATGAAACATACTGAACTCATTCAGTGCTGTGAATTTTAGTAAATTAAATTTATCACTACTGTCTTTAGCTTTGAAATTAATGAAAGATCAAAACTGAGAAGCCTCTCGCATTTACATTTAACATCACGATATGAAATTTTAACTAAATAATACAGTCAGCGTAATGGCCGACTAAATCCTGCTAGGGGAAGCTGCACTACGAAGCTGTGTAAAAATTTTGATAATTATAATTAATGGTTGCGATCATGAGAAGTGACAACGAAGACAATAATGCACACTTTCTAATAACAATTTCTATTATATTTTTCAAAATACAGATAAAAAAGTTAATTAACAGATAGCACTACAATGGCGGCCTACCGCTAGACGAAACAAAACAGGAGAGCTAGTTCAATCAAAGCATTGTCTCTGATCTTCATGGCCTATGCTACACAGAGATTATACCAAAAAAACTGTGTTTTGTTAATTACATCGATAATTGTGTTTTGATAATAATAACTTACGTTCTTTACTATTTGTTATACATCGCGCACACGTACACAGTCTTGAAATAATTTATAATTCACACGTCTCATAACAAAAACTTCCTTTCCCTTTCTCCAAATGTCCATTTATGTGACGTACCGTCACAGTCATCAGTAAACGTCCGTCTGCCATAGAATAACCTCGAGCACGCCGGTCTGCTGCTAACACTTCTTCGGCGCTCTGCTCATGCGCCATTCCTCCTCCGCTGATGCTCCTTCCGTTGTTGAACTAGTAACGAGTGTGGATTCATATGGTGTTTGCTTGCGTCACCTGCTGTATCATCTTGCCTTTCAGAAACAATGACGGATCTTACTTTCGTAACTTCTCTTGTAATTTCTGTCCGTTCAAATGGTTCAAATGGCTCTGAGCAAAATGGGACTTAACTTCTGAGGTCATCAGTCCCCTAGAACTTAGAACTACTTAAACCTATCCATCTTAAGGACATCACACACATCCATGCCCGCGGTACGGTTCGAACCTGCGACCGTAGCGGTCACGCGGTTCCAGACTGAGGCGCCTAGAACAGCTCGACCACTGCAGTTTCTTTCCGTCCAAACGGTACCAGGCCATGACGCATTTGTGCAAGAAGAGCGATTACAAGTCTTTTACGCAGCTAACACGTGGAATATACTTCAATAACATCAGAGAAGCAATTCCAGCGGAATGTGCTGCTGCAGGTCGTCAGAAACCTTTTTTATTTAATGTTGAATGCTGTAGCATGTACAAAGGTTCATTTCTGATTACACGTGGTTTGCGCTCGTAATAAAACGCGTAAATCTGAGTACATCGAGACATGACTGCCGTTATACTTCGTTTGTAGAAAGCATTTGAATTCCGCACAGGACATACTCGCGTGTTACGGCAGCTCCGTTTCCTTTCCAAACGGGTTCTCGGGAAAAGTTAGCCGCCCCGCGTGAGGCTTTGAATACCTTAACACTTATGGGAAGAAATTTCTTGACATGGCTAATTAACCGTTTTATGTCATTATCTTACCACGCGGCACCGGATAATGTAATTATTACCGCACTTTGGTTATCTTTAAAAGTGCTTTTATAATGCAACAACATTCCAGTACGCTTTACGGTCGAGGAAGGCTGGCACTCGTTCTTAGGCTAACAGTAGTTACAGAGAGAAACTGGCTTTATACTCGTACGTGCTCAACACAATTAAAAACCTTACGAAAGTAAGATCTTCCTGCCGAGGAGCAAAGAGTGAATCAAGTAAGTTTTTCGTGGCTGGGATTCATTCAAACAAAACTGTTTGAAAGACCTCATCCTCGCTTTTAACTTTAAAACTGTTTATTCGTAACATGCTCTATTGCAGTCTCTTTCATTTATGTGAAATACAGCAAAAATGTGATAATTACATATAACGATGTCAGATGTTATTAAAATTTGTAACTGTGCTGAAGTACAAAAAGCATCTTACCTGAAACCACCTTTTCCATTGGTGAAGGTGGAAGATGTCCCTGTTGTCATTCACTGTTAATTTTTGAGATAAATTATTCGTTAAAAAGAACAGCTGAATTTTGCTCGAAGAACAAGTTAAGGTTTCATAGAGCAACTGTTGCATGTACTGTACTGTGTCGTATATGTGTCTTATCGTGTACTCTCTGCTTGGCAACTCATCAACGGATTAAAAAAAAAAAAATAAAGATTCAAATGGCTCTAAGCACTATTCGACTTAACATCTGAGGTCATCATTCCCCTCGACTTTACCGAGCGAGGTGGCGCAGTGGTTAGACACTGGACTCGCATTCGGGAGGACGACGGTTCAATCCCGCGTCCGGCCATCCAGATTTAGGTTTTCCGTGATTTCCCTAAATCACTCCAGGCAAATGCCGGGATGGTTCCTCTGAAAGGGCACGGCCGACTTCCTTCCCCATCCTTCCCTAATCCGATGAGACCGATGACCACGCTGTCTGGTCTCATTCCCCAAACCAACCAACCAATCCCCTAGACTTAGAAACTACTTAAACCTAACTAACCTAATGACATCACACACATCCTTGTCCGAGGCAGGATTCGAACCTGCGACCGTAGCAGCAGCGCTATTCCGGACTGAAGCACCTAGAACCGCTCGGTCACAGCGGCCGGCCTTCCCAAAAAAAAATAGGAGAGAGAGAGAGAACCAGCTTTGACATCCTGTTGTATTCAACACTGACCTGAGCATGAAGTTTTACCTAAAATTTAGAGAAGCTACAACATTGCTGACCAGATTTTGTTAGGCATTATTATCGAACAAAACTGCGAATACGAACGCAATCTTTCCCGGCGTATACTACTGACAAGAAGCTCTCCAGCTTTCCAGCCTGTTGTCAGCATTAAGATACCGCGAACGTACGACGAGTGTCATGCTGATCTTTCGGCGAAGATGATGACTATGGCGTTCGTCGAAACGTCACAGAATCCTAACGGTGCACCTGGATGGAGGTTCGAGAGCTTTAGGCCATAACTGTAAATTATTATTGAACAGTCCTACCAGCACAAAATTTATAACTTTAAATCTCATACGTTATTCTCAGGTAGCAAGAATATAAACATCACAGGCTTACATTAACAGAAACGGGGGAAATAATAGAAGGAGAGTAGGAAGGACAACTTACCTCAAGTTTAGACAATAACTGACCTCCGGAGGCCATAAGTTTTTAAGTTTTACAAACAAAGATTTCATTGCAATTAAATATTTACAACAAATAATCAAAATACTGTACGATTCTAACCAGTATTCAAATTAATCACCAGCGGGTACCATAAGCTCCATAAATATGACGCCAAGAGTGGCCGCCCTTGGGAAGGTAATATTGGGACTACTTTAAAACAGCAATTAGTCTAAAACAGAAACAAGATACCGTTTACACTCCTGCATATACAAACAAAAAAATGGTTCAAATGGCTCTGAGCACTATGGGACTCAACTGCTGAGGTCATAAGTCCCCTAGAACTTAGAACTACTTAAACCTAACTAACCTAAGGACAACACACACATCCATGCCCGAGGTAGGATTCGAACTTGCGACCGTAGCGGTCGCGCGGTTCCAGACTGTAGCGCCTAGAAACGCTCGCCCACCAGCGGCCGGCTCCTGCATATACAAACATTCTAAAGACCATCAGTCACTTAAATGAGGTTAACGGTCGAGTGAACATTAAGACTTTTGTTTTATATTATCAACTGTCCCAAAAATTTAAAAAAAAGGACGAACTACCTTGGCCAGTTTTTATTACAATAATAAAAGTGCTTGACTAAAATAAAGTCTGTGGCGAAACAATCGCTGTATCTTTTGAGAGACGCAGATGCGAGAGAGTGTGCCAGGACTTACCTCAGTTCACTACCAGTAGCGCCACGCCACCATAACACGTCTGTGTGTAACACACAAGTATTGCACCATAATTAAGAATGAAAGTAAATGTTAAAGTTGCTTTTTCAAACTTTGTCAACATATCTTGTTTTGTAATAATGTTTAAACTGTCAGGTATCAAATTGATTACGTCAATGTTTTACCTAAATACATCGTTTTAAGACTAAAAGTAAGTGGCGCTAAATAATAAAGCTGAGAAGTTAGAAATTGGTCATAATGTGCAGATGTATGTCAAGATTAACTGGTACAAATCTCAACGCGATTAAAGAAATATTTTAGGTCAGAATCCACGTTTTTAATAAAAATTTTAGGCGCTAAGTATTAGACTTAGAAATGTGAAAATTTGTATGACGCTTGAGTTCAACATAAAAATATTAACTACGTGACCCCATTAAGCTACCTCTAACAGTTTTCTAGTAATTTACTGAAAACTAAATTTGGAACAAATACGTCTTTATTTTTAGTAAATTAAGTAGCTGTCATATTAATGCTAGAAAATTTTGGTTACAGTACGTGATGTAACCTATTAAATAACACAGCTACAGCAAGTTTTAGGACCTTGATGTTAATAAAAACCAATACAAGGTCCCTTAAAGTTGTAGTTCACAGGTCATGTTCTACTGACAGTTCCGTTCTAAGAATTCTAGAAGGCGAAGTTTTAATGCAGGCGAGCTAAAACTTTTTCTGTGATTTTAACCAACTTACCTATATGCATGTAAAAATTATGAAGATTCTAAATTGATTCATAACATCGTTATTAAATACTGTGTCCCCGAGAAAGCGACCGTTTAGAGACTGCTACTGTGGGCATAGGGCGGATGACAGCAGGTGTTCCCCTGGCCGTCCGCTGCGTCACATATATTATAAATACAGCCCGAGAGGCAAGACTAGGCTTCACTTCGCACCCAGCCACCGTCAGATCCGCCTCACTCAAATGCCGGAGTGCGCTGCCTCGGATGACGTCAGAGACAGGCTGTTCCAAAGCTTTTATTTTCAGTAATAATAGACACTGAACTCGCGAGGACTGTACACCGTCCTGGATCGCATAGATTTCGCATAAAGGAACTGTTAGGGTGCCGCCCGTATTGTTAACAAATCTGTGTATCAAGTGCTGACAGTTATTTTCCACTTTTGTGGGAGAATTTATTTTGATTATCAGTAGTCAGGGCGAAAGACAATTTAGTGGGAAATTACCGTAGAGGTCACCTCTGCACTGCTCATAGTGCAGTTTAGGATAGAGATATTTACTGTCAGTATGAACATAATGAATATTACATGTTGTGCGTATGCAACTTTACCAATATATGTATCAATTAAAATCTTCGTTTATACTCATAGTCCCGATCCCGCTGAGCAAATAGAGAATGGGAACATTTCTTTCAGTGGGCTGGATAAGAAAGTGGACTTGTAGACTGGAAACTATGCTCATTATGTTCTCCATCGCTTTCTGGCTGACCACAGAAATAGTTGCCAGGCTCTCGTAAAAGACGGCGAACAATGTTTATCACAATTCTAATATCTCCTATGTCTGGCGATTATTAATAAGGTAACGAACCCGCCGCCCCACAAGTTCAAAAGAGACAATTATACTATTAAAGACGAACACGCAGTAAAATTTCCCTTAACACCTCAAGTACTAATAACGGAACTGAAATTTCATGGCTGAACATTACACTGGTTTCGCTTAAGGCAATTAGACAAAGACGACGCCATGTTAAGAAATTCTCTCAAATTACAAAACTCAGTTCTCGCTATTTAACCAACTGGCACCGCAGGCACCACTGAAAGTTACTAGTATACAGGCATTACCCATTCCTTTCCGTGAGATTACAAGAACGGATGCTCATTGTAAAATCGAATTATGCAAGAACTCGTTGGTTTTGGTTTCTACATAGCTTTTCATTCAACACGAAGCCAGGTGCGGAAATTTCAAACAGAGGCCAGCCGCTGTGGCCGAGCGGTCGCAGGTTCGAGTGCTGCCTCGGCCATGGATGTGTGTGATGTCCTTAGGTTAGTTAGGTTTAAGTAGTTCTAAATTCTAGGGGATTGATGATCTCAGATAGTGCTCAGAGCCATTTGAACCATTTTCAAACAAAGGATCAGCACCTCCTTCCTTGCCGCGGCGATCCTGTGGTTCCGACAGCAGAGGACAACACTCTACCAAGCCCCACCCAGCCGGATGGAATCTAGTGCTTACTACGACGCCTCACCCAAGCGCTGATGCGTATTTGTGTGTACGCCAAAGGGACACTGTGCTGCGTACGGCCCATACGCATGGCCCTATTTTGTACTGCTGTGGTGTAGTCAGCTGGTGTATTCAAGGTCGAGCTTGAATTTTATATTCTTTAATGACGGATAGCTTACGTATCCAGTTACTGTTGCGTCCATTTTCCGTCTTAAATGGCTTTATGACGGATAGGCTACATATCCAGCTACTTCTACACTATCTGATGATGACCCAAACGGATTAAAAGCGTCATTGATGTTAAGTAATTTCCCAACCAACGCTGTTTTCATTCTCAGACTCTTTGGAAATGTTCTGGTCCAACTATTGCTGGTAAAACTTACACGTCCATCTGTATCGCGTAGCTGCAATGAAAGGGAACAATCAATTTTCAAATGATAGAGCACAGCAATCACTCGTCCTTTTCTTGCAGGTTTTATTCGGCAAATCTAGATTTCAGCTAGTGCCTAGTATCAGTGCATGTTTTAGTACGTCAGCCCCCTGTTGCTCAGGCTTCTGTCCAGTTCGTTCTACTAAGAAGAACTGTGACGTAATACCGAACAGCGGGAGGTTGACGTTCTAGAACATGCATTGATACTACGAAATGGTGCGTTGATAATGGTTAGGCACAAGCGAAATCTAGATTTGCCGAATAAAACCTGTAAGAAAAGGGCGACTGGTTGCTGTGCTCTGTCATTTCAAAGTCATATCACTGTCGTTGAGTGCACCGACGGTAACTTGATGAACGGTTAATTGGTTTAAATGGCTCTGAGCACTGTGGGACTTAACGTCTGAGGTCATCAGTCCCCTAGAACTTAGAACTACTTAAACCTAACTAACCTAAGGACATCACACACATCTATGCCCGAGGCAGGATTCGAACCTGCGACCGTAGCGGTCCCGCGGTTCCAGACTGTAGCGCGAACAGTTAATGTCGCTTTTTACGTAGATAACATGATTACACGTTCGTAAAAGAGAGATTTATACAAAGTCAGAAGTTTACAGAAGTTAATTTTCGAAAAGATTTTGCCTTTTTATAACACAGTTACAAGACATGATTCTTTGCCGTCCACTCAATGTATTTACGATAATTTTGCAAATATTTTAACTGAAATATCAGCAGAATTGTTACACGGTAGTCTAAAAGCAGGAATATCGCCGGAAATCGGTATTATTGTCATATTTCTAAAGGCGTACTCAATCACGCACAAGAGTTCACCTTTGTTGTTTTATCAGAAAATGTGTTGTAATCTCTATCTGTAACTGACTGACTCACCCTTACGCCATTGTGGCATGGAGGAGAACATAGGACATACCACTTTCGGCTGCTCACTGCGACATCAATTTACTGCAATGTATAGCGTTTCGTGGAGAACAGCTTCTCATCAGAATGAAGACGCTAGTAGCTTTGTGTTGTTACCTTGCTAGGACCCGCTCACCGAATTTTGCTGGGGACCATAGCATAATCAGAAGTAGTACTTTTTGTAATTTCTAAGCTTTTTCCGCTTAGGCCTATGTGCAAATTTTCTTGTACTTTTAATTCAGTCGCGTCTGCTTGAACTTTTATGATGAGATGGAATTTCATGCGCGCTTCATCTTTAGTCAGTCCGATTGGCGTATACAGGTTGGTCAGAAAGAGTCTGAAGAGCTTTTAAGGCTGTTGCCGGGTAGGTTGTCCTGGGAAAAATAGTTTAAAAAAATGCGATATGTTTCACCGTTTCCGATTTATGCAGCATTTAAGTTAACCAATCAGGCCGTTCTGCACGCAGGTTCAAGCAATCCACCAGATACAATTAGTAGTTCTCATAGCGTAGAAGATAGCGCACGAGACTGCTTAGTCTTTGGCTCGGGTTCGGTCCTTAATACCGTGCCATGGCCAATTTTTATGTTGTTAGATCTTAGGAAACCAAACGAAAAACACATGTCACGGCTCTGTCCCTGGCGGATCGCTTCAGTTTTGCGCGCAACAGCCTGATCGGCTAACTTCAATGGTAATTAACTCGGAAACTGCACAGTCAATCGAGTTTTTTTCTTAACATTTATTTTTCAGCACACTACCCTGCAGTACCCATACAAGCCTTTTGGACTGTTTTTAGCAATCCCGCATATCTTAAAATCAACAAGCCCGCTCGAGCAGTTTCATTGCTTCATACGAAATGATCCTTTAAGACGTGCTAAAGAGAGCAGGTGTTGACAGATGTGAAAATTACCGAACTATCAATTTGCTGGCCAAAGTGGCCGTGCGGTTAAAGGCGCTGCAGTCTGGAACCGCAAGACCGCAACGGTCGCAGGTTCGAATCCTGCCTCGGGCATGGATGTTTGTGATGTCCTTAGGTTAGTTATGTTTAACTAGTTCTAAGTTCTAGGGGACTAATGACCTCAGCAGTTGAGTCCCATAGTGCTCAGAGCCATTTGAACCATTTTTGAACTATCAGTTTAATAAGCCACGGCTGCAAAATAATAATGCGAATTCTTTACAGACGAATGGAAGAAAGAAGCCGACCTCGGGGAAGATCAGTTTGGACTCCGTAGAAATATTGGAACACGCGAGGCAGTACTGACCCTACGACTTATCTTAGAAGATAGATTAAGGAAAGACAAACCTACGTTTCTAGCATTTGTAGACTTAGAGAAAGCTTTTGACAATATTGACTGGAATATTCTCTTCCAAATTCTGAAGGTGGCAGGAGTAAAATACAGGGAGCGAAAGGCTATTTACAAATTGTACAGAAATTATGTGTCAGTTATAAGAGTCGAGGGGCATGAAAGGGAAGCAGTGGTTGGGAAGGGAGTGAGACAGGGTTGTAACCTCTCCCCGATGTTATTCAATCTGTATATTGAGCAAGCAGCAAAGGAAACAAAAGAAATATTCGGAGTAGGTATTAAAATCCATTGAGACGAATTAAAAACTTGTAATTCTGTCAGAGACAGCAAAGGACTTGGAAGAGCAGTTGATCGGAATGGACAGCGTCTTGAAAGGAGGATATAAGACGAACATCAACAAAAGCGAAACGAGGAAAATTGAAAGTAGTCTAATTAAATCAGGTGATGCTAAGGGAATTAGATTAGGAAATAAGTCACTTAAAGTAGCAGATGAATTCTGCGATTTGGGAAGCAAAATAACTTCCTATGATTGTCGAAGTAAGGAGGATATAAAATGTAGACTAGCAGTGGCAAGAAAAGCGTTTCTGAAGAAGAGAAATTTGTTAACATCGAGTATAAGTACAAGTGATAGGAAATCGTTTCTGAAAGTATTTGTATGGAGTGTAGCCATGTATGGAAGTCAAACGTGAACAACAAATAGTTTGGACAAAATGAGAATAGAAGCTTTCGAAATGTGGTGCTACAGAAGAATGCTGAAGATTAGATGCTGTAGATCACATAACTAATGAGGAGGTATTGAATAGAATTGGGGAGGAGTCTGTGGCATAACTTGACTACTAGAAGAAGGGATCGGTTGGTAGGACATGTTGTAAGGCATCAAGGGATCACCTATTTAGTATTGGAGGGCAGCGAGAAGGGTAAAAATCCTAGAGGGAGACCAAGAGATGAATACGTTAAACAGATTCAGAAGGATGCAGGTTGCAGTAGGTGCTGGGAGATGAAGAAGCTTGCACAGGATATAGTAGCATGGATAGCTGCATCAAACCAGTCTCAGGACTGCAGACCACAACAACAACAAGACGTACTATACTCGAAGCAGTATTCGGCTATTCTCTAGTGCAGTGGCGGTGTTCCGTTTGAAAAGAAAGTCTTAGTAAATGGAAGCGACATTAGTGGCAGTAGATAATTGATGATGATGATGATGATGATGATGATGATGACGATAACACTTCTGAGTCTGGATGTTGATACACAGTAGCTAGCAAGAGGCAGAGCCACGGCAAGGCGGCGTGCTTTATACCAGGGTGCGGACTTTAGGAGACGGGTGTGGGGTTGTGGGTGTGGGGAGCGCGGGAAAGCCGCGACTGCAGGCCGCTGCTGACGTCACGGCGGCGTGCCGCACGCGCCCCGCCAGATAAGAGGCGTGAGCACGGTGCCAACTGAAACGGTCCAGGTGTCGCCCCGAGAGAGATGGCACTGGGTCACAGGCCGGGCCGGGTTGCGTTTCACATCGTGACAGAACGGGCCTGTCGCGGACTCGTGACCAGGGCGTGCCGTCCAGGGTCAAACCGAGCAAGGGAGGGAGAAAAACCGAGAAGGAGTTGTGAGACATGAACAAAAGTTGGGAGGCGTGTTTCTAGATCTGAAACACGACGACTGCTGCAGCTTAGAGCCAGTTGCATTAGAACGGCGCTAGTACCACCACTACGCGGATGCAAATTAGGCTTGCTTTAAATTTGTTTCTCAGACAAAGTAAAATGTTAATCATCATCAGTCACCCTGTACTGCCTTGTACGGGGTCTCCTCCCAACCTTTGAGACTGAACGTGGTGAGCTGAACTACAACCGAGAGGGAGGTTCAAATGGTTCAATTGGCTCTGAGCACTATGGGACTTAACATCTGAGGTCATAAGTCCCCTAGAACTTAGAACTACTTAAACCTAACTAACCTAAGGACAACACACCCATCCATGCCGGAGGCAGGATTCGAACTTGCGACCGTAGCGGTCGTGCGGTTCCAGACTGTAGCGCCAGAACCGCTTGGCCACCAGCGGCCGGCCGAGAGGGAGGACCATCACGTTTGGCATATGGCTGTGGCGCATCGTACCGCATGTGCAGCAGCAATTTGGGCACCAGTTGGTTCCACAGAGACACAACGAACTGTTATAAATCTGTTACTTCAAGACCAGTTCGGAGCAATAAGTCGTGCAGCACGCATTCCAATGACCCCAAACAGACCACCGTTTGCGACTTCGTTGATGTCAAACGAGAGCTCATTGGAGGGCAGTATGAAGAACTATTGCGTTTTACGATGAAAGCCGGTTCTGCCTCGGTGCGTGGTGGCCGTAAGTTGGCTAGAAAGAAGTCAGTTGGGTGGCTTAACCAACCTGTCAGCGTGCTAGACACACTGGATCTACACTTGGAGTTACGGTCCGGGGTGCGGTTTCGTATGACTGTAGGAACACTCTCATCGTTATCCCACGCACCCTGACTATAAAAAAATGTTCAAATGTGTGCGAAATCTTATGGGACGTAACTGCTAAGGTCATCAGTCCCTAAGCTTACACACTACTTAACCTAAATTATCCTAAGGACAAACACACACACACCCATGCCCGAGGGAGGACTCGAACCTCCGCCGGGACCACCCGCACAGTCCATGACTGCAGCGCCTCAGACCGCTCGGCTAATCCCGCGCGGCACCCTGACTATAAATTTGTACCTCAGTCTGATGATCTGATCTGCTGTGCTGCCATTCACGAACAGCATTCCACGGGGTCTTTTCCAACAGGATATCACTCGGCCACGTATCGCTGTTGTAATCCGCCATGCTCTGCAGTGTGTTTACATATTGCCAAAAAAATGGTTCAAATTGCTCTGGGCACTATAGGACTTAACATCAGAGGTCACAGTCCCCTAGAACTACTTAAACCTAACCTAAGGACATCCACACATCCATGCCCGAGGCAGGATTCGAACCTGCGACCGTAGCGCTACATATTGCCTTTGCCTGCTATATTACCAGATCCGTCTCCAATCGAACGCGTATGGGACACCATCTGATGACAACTCCAGTATTATCCACAGACAGCATTAAACGTCCACACCAAGTGCAATGGTCGTGGAACTCCATCGCCCAAACTGATATCCGGCTCCTGTACAACACAATGCACGCACGTCTGTATGCTTGCGTTCAACATTTTGGCGGTTACTCCGGTTATTAATGTACCAGCATTCTAAATTTACATTGGCTTGAATCTGTTAAATATGTTACCTACAATCATGTATTCCTGAAATTTCATTACTCTACATTATTTACTTTTTGATGTTGCGATTTTTTCCCGTCAGTGTATACCGGACACACAGGTCGCAAATGCAAAATGCAGTATCGGGGGCACATTCTCATTCTCACTTAAAAGTGCGCTGTAAAAAGTAACTCTTCAGTGGCTATTTATCGTATGGCTAGCGGCCGTTGTGGACCGACACTGGAGTATTTCCAGTTCCTACATGTAGTACTTAAATGGAAAAAATTAACCTTTTTGTAAGAGTTCGAGATAATATTTCAGAGCTCAGGAAACTTCAGCTTTAATTATCAACAGGTCACTAAAACCCAAACTTTCTACGATAGCGAGGTGCCAGCTTTGTCAAAATTTGGGTAGTTTTCTTTGTTCTAGTTTCGTGACTGTTGGTCTGCTTCTCATTTTTGCTCCCTTTGTCCTATCATCGTGGCTTCGTGTTCGATTTTACCACTAACCCAAATATTTTTAACCCTTTGTGTCACTTTTTTTGTCACCTTCCACGTCTGGTTTGGGAAGACACTTGCACGAATGGTCGATCTACCTTGAAACATTAATAGAGCTACTTTCCCAATTAACCTTCGTTCGTCTAGGTTTTTTTTTTAAACACTCACATTGTTCTCTGAAAGGCAATATCTTGACTAATAACGTTGCGCTCATATGTGACGGATTAATGTAGTAATTTTTGTTGCTCATGAGGATGCGACTTTAAGTCGTGAAACTGGTCACGTGGTCAATTAAAACCAAGTTTTACCAGCTGTCGGCACTTTTTTCCATTCATCATGACTTTTAGCAGCTGCAGATGCCCTCCGTATACGGGTTAAAACGAGACTTCCTTGACTATAGTAAGAGGATGTTGGTTGCAGTAGTTATGCAGAGACGGAAAAGGCTTGAACAAAGCGTAGACTGGAGTCGAGCGCAATCAAAGCAACTTTCGGGTAGTAAACCACAACAAAAACGTAACTTCGGGGTGGTGTGTTGCTTGTACAGCCTAATAGGAACTGGGAATCGAGGTGACATTGCAGTCTGGAGACGCTGGATGTAGGGAGGAGGTGACCTGCGGGACGAGCTTGCAAATGCTGAAGGTCGTCCGGCGGCAGATGGCGGTCCCGTTATGCCCCTCCCGTCTGCAGGCGGGCGGGCGGCGGCCAGGACACACACGCTCTGCCCTGCCGCACTCTGCTACAGGGGCGGAAATGGAAAGTGTTGCATCACAAAGCACCAGTCCTACATTTAACACAGCTTTGTGCCTAAATGATTAAACTAGACCGGTTTCCAGCAAAATCGACTGGTATTACAAAAGTGTCCGACGAAGTGAAACAAGTTATTGACATCCAACGGGTGACTATTAGGTGCTTTTGGATTTCAGCAAAGCTTTAGACACTGTCGACTTTGACAGTCCACTTGCTAACCTCACAAGTGAAAATTTTCTTGAAGTGCTATACAATGTTTCACACATACCTTACATCTCGCCAACAGCGTGTAGTGACTGTGACAGGAAGGACACGATGGACGGACTTAGTATCGGGAGTCCCACAAGGATCAGTATTGGGCCCTTTATTCTTCTCATTATATGTTAATGATGTCTCAGGTATTCTCACCCACTGCTAAAATTACGTATATGATGACGACAATCAGTTATCGAAGTGTAATTCCAACAAACCTGTGCACAGCCGGCCGCCATACTACTGCTTATTTGCTTAACCTGTAATACTAGGTGCAGAGCATAGGTTTAATACAGGGTGTTTCAAAAATGACCGGTATATTTGAAACGGCAATAAAAACTAAACGAGCAGCGATAGAAATACACCGTTTGTTGCAATATGCTTGGGACAACAGTACATTTTCAGGCAGACAAACTTTCGAAATTACAGTAGTTACAATTTTCAACAACAGATGGCGCTGCGGTCTGGGAAACTCTATAGTACGATATTTTCCACATATCCACCATGCGTAGCAATAATATGGCGTAGTCTCAGAATGAAATTACCCGAAACCTTTGACAACGTGTCTGGCGGAATGGCTTCACATGCAGATGAGATGTACTGCTTCAGCTGTTCAATTGTTTCTGGATTCTGGCGGTACACCTGGTCTTTCAAGTGTCCCCACAGAAAGAAGTCACAGGGGTTCATGTCTGGCGAATAGGGAGGCCAATCCACGCCGCCTCCTGTATGTTTCGGATAGCCCAAAGCAATCACACGATCATCGAAATATTGATTCAGGAAATTAAAGACGTCGGCCGTGCGATGTGGCCGGGCACCATCTTGCATAAACCACGAAGTGTTCGCAGTGTCGTCTAAGGCAGTTTGTACCGCCACAAATTCACGAAGAATGTCCAGACAGCGTGATGCAGTAATCGTTTCGGATCTGAAAAATGGGCCAATGATTCCTTTGGAAGAAATGGCGGCCCAGACCAGTACTTTTTGAGGATGCAGGGACGATGGGACTGCAACATGGGGCTTTTCGGTTCCCCATATGCGCCAGTTCTGTTTATTGACGAAGCCGTCCAGGTAAAAATAAGCTTCGTCAGTAAACCAAATGCTGTCCACATGCATATCGCCGTCATCAATCCTGTGCACTATATCGTTAGCGAATGTCTCTCGTGCAGCAATGGTAGCGGCGCTGAGGGGTTGCCGCGTTTGAATTTTGTATGGATAGAGGTGTAAACTCTGGCGCATGAGACGATACGTGGACGTTGGCGTCATTTGGACCGCAGCTGCAACATGGCGAACGGAAACCCGAGGCCGCTGTTGGATCACCTGCTGCACTAGCTGCGCGTTGCCCTCTGTGGTTGCCGTACGCGGTCGCCCTACCTTTCCAGCACGTTCATCCGTCACGTTCCCAGTCCGTTGAAATTTTTCAAACAGATCCTTTATTGTATCGCTTTTCGGTCCTTTGGTTACATTAAACCTCCGTTGAAAACTTCGTCTTGTTGCAACAACACTGTGTTCTAGGCGGTGGAATTCCAACACCAGAAAAATCCTCTGTTCTAAGGAATAAACCATGTTGTCTACAGCACACGTGCACGTTGTGAACAGCACACGCTTACAGCAGAAAGACGAGGTACAGAATGGCGCACCCACAGACTGCGTTGTCTTCTATATCTTTCACATCACTTGCAGCGCCATCTGTTGTTGAAAATTGTAACTACTGTAATTTCGAAAGTTTGTCCGCCTTAAAATGTACTGTTGTCCTAAGCATATTGCAACAAACGGTGTATTTCTATCGCTGCTCGTTTAGTTTTTATTGCCGTTTCAAATATACCGGTCATTTTTGAAACACCCTCTATAAACCCATCTAAAACGTAAGCAGTTTTAGTCGCTCACAAAAGACTTATTACCTCTACGTTCAGAGAATCTTTTCCACCATTTATCCTAAACGGCGTAACCCTTTCGTCTTCTGCAAAGAACTTGCGGATAATTGTGGATCTGTAAGTAGGTGTAAGCGTCACTTCACTCACTATCCAAACACAACTTTTTGACATCTTGCGGAAATGCCATTTTCGTCTATGTTATGATGATTTGAAAATGGATCTCGGTCCGAAACTAGTCATCGAGTGAATAAAAAGTAAAAATTTGCCACTTTGGACCGGCGTTTTCTTCTACTTTTAAAAATGTATTTCCTTTGGGTACGTGACTATGGCCCCAAAGACTTGCGGGCGAAAGTACATGCAGGCTGGAACTAACGATCAATGCTTGGGATGTACACTTTTTAGACGGTATCCTACCAGCCTACGAACAGTTATCATTGCTGCATTCCAGTAAGCCTAGAGATTATACGAGGGTTGGAACTTTAATAGTGGCAACTACAGGGTGGCGTACGAAATATGTTACCAATTGTTTTTTTCACAATTTACGACGCACATTAGATATCCCGCTGGGATCTCTACAGCAGTACCGGCAGATCTTGAAAAAACAAATTAGTTAGGAAATAACGTGTAATTCACGATACTGCCGCTAAGAGACTAGTAAGCAGCAATTGCTGACAACGGAAGACTGACGACACAGCAACGATCGGCAATTGTGTTACTTTTCCATGAAACGAAAAGCCTTGTTGTGACTCAGAGGCGTTTTCGACAACAGTTTAACACACGATGGGTCCCTTGCAAGAAGACCATCCACAGCTTGTACGATAAATTTGTACAGGAAGGAACAGTATTGGAAGCGAAGCGACCTCGGCCTAAGCCTGTTTGTTCGCCGGAGAATAGTGAAGCGGTACGAGTTGCTGTACAGAGAAGTCCTGTGAAATCGTGTAGAAAGGCAGCAGTGCAAATGGGAATATCCAGACACTCCGTTCAACGCATTCTTAAAAGTGACGTCCATATGTACCCATTCAAGATGACCTGTGCACAGAAGCTCACTGAAGAACACAAGCAGCAGAGACTATTGTTTGCTCAGTGGGCGGAGGATAGGGAAGAAACTCTCAACAACATTTGGTTTTCAGACGAGGCGCATTTTCATTTAGACGGTGTGGTTAACAAACAAAATGTACGCTTTTGGGCCACTGAAAACCCACAAGTGCTTCGTGAACGACAATATTATGCTCCGAGAATTACAGTGTGGGCAGTAATTTCCAGTCACGGACTTATTGGACCCTTTTTCTTTGAAGAAACTGTGAACAGCGAGCGTTATTTGAGCAGGCTTCGCAATAGCTTCATTCCACAGCTTCTTGCTACTGCCTTGCCCTTCAACATGCAGTGGTTCATGCAAGATAGAGCAAGGCCTCATACTGCAAACACTGTGTTGGAGTTCTTACAGGAGCATTTCGACATGCGGATCATCTCACTCAGGTTTCCAGGTCGCTTCAATGACGGACAAAATTGGCCCCCCCCATAGTCCAGACCTCAATCCATGTGACTTTTTTTCTTTGGGGGTACCTAAAGGAAAAAATTTTCCCGTAACGTCCATGTGATTTAATGGAGCTCAGAAGACTTATTCTTCAAGCTTGCAGTGAAATTACGGAAGACATGTGCCGTAGGGTAATCACTAACTTCACTGTTCGTTTGAAGGAAGTTAAGAAACGAAATGGTGGACATATTGAGCAAGTGCTGAGTTAGAACAAATCTCCATGGACGGCTCTTCCTTGTAGTATATGTGCCTTTCAGATTGTATTGACAATAAAGTTTATATTCAAAAACAAAATGGTAACACATTTCGTGCACCATCCTGTATTTATTTACAGCTCGTACAAAATAGGTACGTGTTTCAAAGTTTTACTGTCCTTCAAAGCAGTCACCAGCATTGTGTATAACTCGTTGCTAGCGATGTGGAAGTCGTAGTATACTCTTAGCAGTGCCAGTTGTGTTGACAGTTCGAGCGGCGCGGTCTATTGCCCGACGAATTTGTAGCAGTTCTGAAGCGAATGCCGTGAAGTGTTTCCTTCAGTTTAGAAATCGAGTTGAACTCACGAGGCCTTAAGCCAGAGGAGTTTTGTAGCTGGTATAGCACTTAGCAGCCCCATCAGTCAAACAAATCAGTAACAGCTTGCACTGTACGTGCTTGAGCATTGTCCTGCAAATTGATGGTCAGGTCCTGCAGAAAGTTTCATCATTTCTGTCTCTATGCTGTTCATTTTTTGAACACAACCTACGACCAGCCATTGTCCCCTAGACTTAGAACTACTTAAACGTAACTAACCTAAGGCCGTCACATACATCCATGCCTGAGGCAGGATTCGAACCCGCGACCGTAGCAGCAGCGCGGTTCCGGACTGAAGCGCCTAGACCCGCTCGGCCACAGCGGCCGGCCGCCTCCCTTTCATGCCCCTCGACTCTTATAACTGCCATCTTGTTTCTGAACAAATTGTAAATAGCTTTTCGCTCCCTGTATTTTACCCCTGCCAACTACAGAATTTGAAAGAGAGTATTCCAGTTAACATTGTCAAAAGCTTTCTCTAAGTCTACAAATGCTAGAAAAGTTGGTTTGCCTTTCCTTAATCTATCTTCTAAGATAAGTCGTAGGGTCAGTATTACCTCACGTGTTCCAACATTTCCACGGAAACCAAACTTATCATCCCCGAGGTCGGCTTCTACCAGTTTTTTCCATTCGTCTGTAAAGAATTCTTGTTAATATTTTGCAGCCGTGTCTTATTAAACTGATAGTTCGGTAATTTTCACATCTGTCAACCCTCTGCTTTCTTTGGGATTGGAATTATTATATTCTTCTTGAAGTCTGAGGATATTTTGCCTGTCTCGTACATCTTGCTCACCAGATGGTAGAGTTTTGTTAGGGCTGGCTCTCCCGAGGCTATCGTAGTTCTAATGGAATGTTGTCTACTCCCGGAGCCTTGTTTCGACTTAGGTCTTTCAGTGCTCTGTCAGACTCTTATCGAAGTATCTTATCTCCCATTTCATCTTCTTCAACATCCGCTTCCATTTCGATAATATTGTCCTCAAGTACATCGCCCTTGTATAGACCGTCTATATACTCCTTCAACCTTTCTGCTTTCCCTTCTTTGCTCAGAACAGGTTTTCCATCTGAGCTCTTGATAATTATTGTAATTCTGTAATGATCCACACTGTACAAATGGAGAAATTCTACGCAGACGTGAGTGCGCAAACAAAACAGCTCTTACTTGTAAAACTTCCGAAAAGGAAATGGCTCTACCAGACCGTCGATGCAATGTTCCTGCTGAACAAGAAACACGAAGCGGATTTATGCAGACAGTAAAAGTTGGTGACACGCTGTGGATCATAAAGGTGCAGGCAATCTCCAGAGCAAAGAGAGCAATGAAACAACGAATGAGACTCAACGTTCTCGGAGTTTTAGCAGTGCCAGCTCTAACTAAAGGTCAACATTTCGATAATAACCTCCATTCTTTCCCTCAGATGTAAAAGTGGGGCCACTACTGTTTTGCACGCATCCGTAAGTACATTATATACCAAGCATGCTGTCATTAGTCGATGATGATAAGACTGTTCCTTATTGGGGACCGGATTCTCTCTTTAAGACGCAGTGTGTGACAAAGTAGGAGCAAGTTCCCACCACCCTCAATCCACAGAACGCTCGACACTATTCGTTAGTCACATACACTGTGTTGGTTCTGGTTTTATTGGGATTGCTCCCAACCTCTATATAAGAAATAACTACTACTGGTTACATTTTGGACGCGAGAGCAGACAGCTCTACCTCCATGTAACAGTTTACAGTGGCGACAGGTATAACGACACTAGCGCTCCAGGCGGTGAGAAAGCCAGCTGTATCCCAATGCGATATACGCCCTAAGAATGTATTACTTATTCGTACTATTTCTATATGGTCATCGTATTTTTGCCGCCCAAGCCTTAATATAACTTTAAGGGGCGTGAGTGATTGTAAGATGACCAAATATAGTCCTAAACTGAAGGATCAACATGAGCTAAAACGTATTCACGAATAAGTAGTAGCTTATCACACACTCTCCTAAGAGTAAGACCCACGGAGGTGTACAAAGAAGCAACATATTAGTCCCCATTAGGTTTCGCTGTGTAACCGAAAGGATTCACTTTTGCAAAAAGAAGCCTTTATTATTAGACCATACTTTATATGGCACGAGGTGCTTCAAAGCCACAACAAAGTTGTGTTTCAATCTTCATTATAATATGCTGATTTTTTACGTAACCACACATATTACGACAGTGATTCTCATGCAGTTAACCTGTCACTAAAAACACATTGCTCCAAATAAGGTGTTCAGTCAAACCTATATTCACGAGATACAGTACACGCAATAATTCAGTACGTTAGTCAACGTACACCCATTTTCAAAAATGTTCAAATGTATGTGAAATCTTATGGGACTTAACTGCTAAGGTCATCAGTCCCTAAGCTTACACATTACTTAATCTAAATTATCCTAAGGACAAGTACACACATCCATGCCCGAGGGAGGACTCGAACCTCCGCCGGGACCAGCCGCAGCAGTCCATGACTGCAGCGCCTTAGACTGCTCGGCTAATCCCGCGCGGCACCAATTCTCAAGTAACAGATAATTGCAGAAATTAATATTTATGGACAAAAAATATATGTGCAATACGCTAAATCTCTGTTAAGGCTATGTGAGGTTGTAAGTAGGCTGTTTAGGTTTTCTTATTGGTAACGCCACATAGCGCTCTGTATGAAAATCACTGGCTCTGCTGTGTGCAGTCTGTGGCTGGTTTGCATTGTTGTTGGCCATTGTAGTGTTGGGCAGTTGGCTGTTAACAGCGCGTAGCGTTGCGCAGTTGGAGGTGAGCCGCCAGCAGTGGTGGATGTGGGAGGGAAATGGCGGAGTTTTGAAATTTGTAAGACTGGATGTCATGAACTGCTATGTATATTATGAGTTTTCAACACTATTAAGGTAAATGCATTGTTTGTTCTCTATTAAAATATTTCATTTGCTAACTATGCCTATCAGTAGTTAGTGCCTTCCGTAGTTTGAATCTTTTATTTAGCTGGCAGTAGTGGCGCTCGCTGTATTGCAATAGTTCGAGTAACGAAGATTTTTTAGTTGTAATATTGCAATTGCTCTGCTAATTTATTTTAGTGCTGCTTGTTTTGCCAATTAAAATTTTTTTGTCATTGCTGTTTGTGTTAATTGTTTTGTGCTGCTGCATTGCCTCGTCCCTTAGTTTAGCATCTGAGCTCAGTAGATTTAAGTTAACTTAAGAGGGGTGATACTATATAAGAAACTAACTATGAAGAATATGGAAAGAATGCATTGAGAAGTTATATGAAACAGATTTGGCAAAAATGAGTATTGTGCACTGAGAAATAATTATTTTGAAAGAAATATGAATAGAATACAGAAAGCAGGTTTAGATAGGACTTTTTGGGAATAATGATGAATGAAGGGAGATCTCCAAGAAGTAGAGAAAGTTTTGTTTGCAAAATACTGCAGTAAAACAAACCCTGTCCTTTCCTTTTTTATTATTATGCTATGTGTTTGTGTACCCTTGTGTATTTGTGTACTTCCTGTCTTTATGCGTTTATCTGATAAGACTTATGTTGTAGAATTTTTCTACTACTAAGCTACATTCACTATGATGCGGAATACTGTTATCCTCAAATATAATTTGCATTTATAATATGCTATTTACTTTGTAAAGATGTTTAGACATTATTTATCTGTTATGTTTTGTTGCTCATGTGTGAAGTTGATGTTTCAAAAGTTATTCTGATCTTTCATGTATTTACTTATGCCATATTTCCTGTAACACTGATGTATATGTATATTTCTATTCTTTTGTAAAGCCTGCATTACCACAAATGTTATCTGTATTGTTATGTTCTTTAATGATGTATTTTGCACCTTTGTTATTGTATTCTTATGTTATAAAATTGTAATTGACACCAGTTCATCAAATTAAGTAACTTGTAAGTTACATTTCACTGCACACGTTTCTGTTGGTCATAGCATATGGACAATATGTGAGAAGTAGGGACTGATAGTGTTTGCACGTGTGTTAATAATTCAGCAGGGGACTGGATAACAGCATTGCTGGTTCTAAGGACATTTCAAACAAATTTTTTGTCACTGGACATGTGGTGGTTTATGGACTAAAAATATTCTCCGCAAGACTCTTCGATGATTGTGCACCTGCACAGTCGCAACAGGTGGCTGTTGGCCGTCTCTACAAGAACTACAGTGGGTCTGCATCTTTGATGGCCCACCAGTACCATTATTTCTACAAGGACTACAGTGGGTCTGCATCTTTGATGGCCCACCAGAATCATTATTTCTACAAATACTACAGTGGGTCTGCACGTTTGATGGCCCACCAATCCCATACTCTCTACCAAGACTATAGTGGGTCTGCTCTGTGATGACCTACCTACCAATATTCTTCAAAACGTCGAATGACTCTGCTGTAGGTTTCCTCTGTTGTGGCCCACTAACTGTCTGCATGTCAAGATTCAGCACTGTCTTTCCGTTGGAAGGACAACACTACTTCTTCAAGACTGCATGGAAATCCACTACTTCCGTGTGCATTTTCTTTTACTGCTCAGACTTTGAGAAAAACTCTGCAATTTTACTGTGATGAATGATCAGGACTGTCTTTATGGACTGTGAGAAAATTTTAGCTTATGGCCAACATTGTATCAATAAGTGTGTGCATTTGATATCTTTGTTATTGTAACTATGAAAAATTTTTCAAATCTGTATTGGCCACTGCCAAAAACAATTTGTAAAATTTTTTGTAGGGAGCATGGGGGCCTTGTAAGTAGGCTGTTTAAGTTTTCTTATTGGTAACGCCACATAGCGCTCTGTATGAATATCACAGGCTCTGCTGTGTGCAGTCTGTGGCTGGTTTACATTGTTGTTGGCCATTGTAGTGTTGGGCAGTTGGCTGTTAACAGCGCGTAGCGTTGCGCAGTTGGAGGTGAGCCGCCAGCAGTGGTGGATGTGGGGAGAGAAATGGCGGAGTTTTGAAATTTGTAAGACTGGATGTCATGAACTGCTATGTATATTATGAGTTTTCAACACTATTAAGGTAAATACATTGTTTGTTCTCAATTAAAATCTTTCATTTGATAATTATGCGTATCAGTAGTTAGTGCCTTCCGTAGTTTGAATCTTTTATTTAGCTGGCAGTAGTGGCGCTCGCTGTATTGCAGTAGTTAGAGTAACGAAGATTTTTGTGAGGTAAGTGATTTGTGAAAGGTATAGGTTAATGTTAGTCAGGGCCATTCTTTTGTAGGGATTATTGAAAGTCAGATTGCGTTGCGCTAAAAATATTGTGTGTCAGTTTAAGCACAGTCAAGTATAATTGTTGAAAGGGGACGTTTCAAGGTGAAATGTGATGAGAACAGTAAAAGAATGGGGATTCACTTACAAAAGAAACCGCTCAATTAAATAAATCCTTTCTTGTAGGCAGTGATAGGAAATATGAGGTAGGGTCATAAATGTTGATACCTACCGTAGAACAATGACTGTGATAGAGAAAAAGAAGTACAAGATAATGCTAGACTCACCTCAGATGATGTTGCCCGCAGCTGGCAACGAAACGTCAGGGAGAAGTATTTCTACTATTGGATCACAGCCTCTTAGCCCGGAAGATTTAATTACTGAGATAATGCTAGATTATTTCCATACGAGCAAAGAAACTTCTAGCAATCTTTTTCTAAGTGTTCTAGTAAATTTTGACCGTGATTGTGTTAATAAAGGTTTATTAAGGCAATCGGACTAAAAGTCATTCACTAATCTGGAAAAAAATCATATTCAGTATACAAAGATGTGCAGATTTTGAGACTTTTTTTGTTTGATCACACGAAGCACCTGTAATAAGTTGTTGCAATGTAATGTATCACCAGTCCATATACAATATATACTTTGGTAAATAAGGCAACTGAAAATTCTAAACTCAAAATTTCAACAGCTAAATTAAATTTCTTCCCATGACTTGTCTGCTCCATGGTATCGGCTCTTCACTACGGTATTAATTTTGCACTTCACTGTGCAATACTAATTGTATGAAAATCATTTCCTTACCTTAACAATTACGCAAATAATCTGGATAGCTCTCAATAAATCAGTCTCCAAAGCTCTCATGGTAGTTAATCTACAGACCTACTTTCTTTGCCTTGGTACTCTATTAGCACAAGTACACACGAATAAATACGCTCTTGCCACACATACGATTATGGAATGCAAACCAAAAATTAAGGATTTTCCTCAGTTAGTTGAATTGTAGGCCCCTACTGTTAGATTCACGTTATCACAGATTCAGATTATCAAACTTGTGTCCCCCTTTACTGACTTGAAATACTACTTCTACTGTATCCAGTGATTTGGATATCGACACATTCCAATGGGTTTGCGTGGTTCCATCATAAGCGGCGCGCGTGTATGCTAAGAAAGCCACTGTGTTGGACCACGTAGCACCATTTAGCGTCTTACGACTCTGAATAAAGTTCCTAACACGCCTAGAAGAGGACCACTTGCGTATTGCACAAACTCTGTGCTCCGGCTGTTATTTATACGACGACCACTGCCGAGGACATGGACTCTGTTAGGTTTTGAGCCCGCCAGATTCGCACCTACACAAGCTCGACTACGCTGGACTTGTGTCGAGCGTACTTTTGTTCTGGGTAACCGGTGTATTGCGCATAGTAAACAGGCCGTGTACCACGTCCTTGCAACTTCAATACTGCGCTATGATTAACTTGAAACCTTTATTATTCTTCTTTGCTCACACTCTAAATTATAGCTCAAGCAATTGCACTTGTTTTATTGGTATCTGAGAATCGTTCCTGCAATAGATTTTACTGTGTTTCGTTAACGTTGTAAAACTAAGGCACATTGTAGGATTTGGACCGGGATCCTACACACGTAACGTAACTTTGATCAGTGACACAAATGATGTAAATTAAATTTCGTCATTGAACTCACAAAAAGTTACAAAAAGTCGGACGCTATGCTTTTTTTACGCTTCTGACAGAAACAGGACATTGTCTGAAGGCGGCTATACTAAGTGCTGCATCGTAAACTATATAGTGTTTTAATTTCAACAAGACACTTATAGAAAATCTTAGTAATTATACTGCCTTTTAATATTGTGCTAAATAAGGACAAAGCATGCGCAAACTACAGATAAAGTATTATTTATAAAAAAGTGAAAATTACGAGTGACATGGAGTGTTGGTGATACAAACTATAGTAGCAAATGTTTATTTAGTTATGTGGTTAAAAGAGAGGTGGAGTTAATGGTGAATGGGACTTTGAAAGGTAAACTAAGAGTTGTTGGTTACAAACGTTCAGAAACATACCAAAAAGTTAAAAATAGATAAAGGAAGGTAACAAGGCTTGGACTCAAGGCGATTCAGTTACAGTTTTGTTTGCCTTTACATTAATATCATGTTATGCGCCTAATGAATTTCTGTTGCCAATTGTTATTGATTACCACAATTTTGCATAAGGTTTCTCGAAACTTATAGACTCTCTATGTCCTTGGTAAACACGAAAATGACCAATGTGGTGTCTTCTTTTTCATATTTCTGCATTTTATTGCGATACTCTGTACATTGCAAAATCCATTGTAAACGGACCGATCCGTACTCGCCAGATGTCTTAGTCAACTATCGTTTTGAATTTCATTTATTTCCCTCCTTCAGATTTCCACTGTACATCGTGTCACAAAAACACAAGTGAGTGATGTGTGCTCTATTATACTGCGCAGACCCTTCCGCCGGAGGTTCGAGTCCTCCCTCGGGCATGGGTGTGTATGTTGTTCTTAGTATAAGTTAGTTTAAATAGTGTGTAGGTCTAGGGACCGATGACCTCAGCAGTTTGGTCCCTTAGAAATTCACACAAATTTGAACACTTTGCTCTATTATGGTGCAACCTGACAGGGTGCCACATTATACCCAGCGGGGAATTGACCTTTGGCTCTTGAATTTCTCTGGAAATACTGAAAACAAAATAAGGGCCTTAAAAGAGGTCGATAGCCCTACTTGGGTAGCTAAGAAGGAGTGCAGCGTGAGGAAGGCAATTATATGGGCTAGAGTCCCAAAAGTCAGATAGCTCTAATTTGTCTCGCTGATTCACTGCAGACTGAAAGATTCTTTAGGGTATATAGGCGTTCTCCTGTATACCATTGTCTTCAGAAATACTAATCCGGTAACGTGCAAAGTGATGCACTGTCAATTATTCAAAATTAGAGGAGACATAATTGCAGTTTATATTTGTTATCCCTGGAATCCTTAAAAGCAAGATTGAATACTAATCGTACGAGTTCATTACTTTGACAAGAAGCTCCTTTCACCTTAATATGAGATAATTTTTTTAAACTTCTTTATTAATACAATACAATAATGATGATGCAAAATACAATAAAATGATGATGATAGAATACAATATAATGATACAAAATAACCCACCACTTTAACTAATTAGAGGGTCTTTTTATAACACACAAAAAAGCAGCTTGAATTTAATTAACTGGCACAAAGCTATGGACAAGTTAATTTAATCTATTAATCTACTCTAATGATAATCTACTCTGCAGCGTTACAGTTGTGCCAGATGATCTGCAAACTTACTTTTGTGGCCTGCTCAGCGAGGTAACCCCAGCGAGCGTGCCCCTGGCACTGGGCTGGCCGAATTACTTTAAAACCTCTGCAGTCCGTACAGATAAATTTACACTAAAGCGACAATGGAGACTGATATTTATAATGGTATCTGCAGACTCGCCAAGAGAAACTACAGACGTTGCAAGAGACCTTCGCGATGACAGCTGAGATACTACACAGGGTAATCTTATTAACGTTGAGAAACCCATAAGCGAAGTATACGACGCTGATTCTAATAATTTAATTTAACACACACGGGGCCGAAAATGTCGAGAAGTACCCCAAAAGTGGACGACAATTACTGAACATGTAACATCACCAGATGACGGCTTGTCGGTCCAACCCTCGCCGGTAGGGAACAGTGACTCCGCTAGGCTACTCCGTTTTCGTAAATGTAAACCGATTAATCGTAGTTTTGTATTACACTGCCGTATCACATCGGATAACGCAAGAAAGAAAACAGAGTACCGGTAGCCTAGCGAAGCGATCTGTAACACTGACCCCTGACGTTGAGGGTAGGATCGATAAACCAAACTGCTGCACTTGCAGCGGGGTGCGTCATTTGGTGACGTCACATGTTCAATATTTTTCATCCAACGTTGGGGAACTCCCCGACATTTGCGGCTCCACGTGTGTTACATTAAATTACTTTTCTAGCCTCACCTACATCGCTTCCGGAGTCTTTAAAAATTAATAAGAATATTTGTAATTTCGCTTTTGTAACGTGTAGAGGAAACAGCCCAAACAAATACTGTTGATCACGTGTTTCATCCGTCACTGTGTGGACGGAAAGCGTCGGTTTCTTTCAGGTTGCGAACAAAATGATTTAGAAGAGGAATTTCACGTGTCCATTTAATAGAGCAGTCCCAAATTAGTCTAGTGCGGTATTAATTTTATCGGTATGTATTAAAAGGGACAGCAGTAAAACACGAACTCCAGAAGCGACTGAGCAGCACTGCTGCATCGCATTAGCAGTCGCTGCGGGCCAGAGCGATGCTGCCACTGCTGTGGTACTGATTATTCTTTGGTTTTCGCTGTTCCTGTTAATACAAATCGATGAAACAGACATCGCACTAGACTAGTTTGAAACCGCTATATCGAATGGGCACGTAAAATTGCACTTTAAAAATAATAATGTTTTTTTAACTAGAAACAAACTGAGGCTTTCCATCGATAGGCGTGAAAGACGTGAGAACAGTATTTATTTGGGCTGACTGGACCTATTCACTGCAAAAACAAAATTGCAAATATCTGCCGAAACAGCAGAGGAAATGCACCTGACGACTCTTGGGAGTGACACCCTGTACAACATAAATGACATATACACTACTGGCCATTAAAATTGCTACACCACGAAGATGACGTGCTACAGACGCGAAATTTAACCGACAGGAAGAGGATGCTGTGATATGCAAATGATTAGCTTTTCAGAGCATTCACACAAGGTTGGCGCCGGTGGCGACACCTACAACGTGCTGACATGAGGAAAGTTTCCAACCGATTTCTCATACACAAACTGCAGTTCACCGGCGTTGTCTGGTGAAAAGTTGTTGTAATGCCTCGTGTAAGGAGGAGAAATGCGTACCACCACGTTTCCGACTTCGATAAAGGTCGTATTGTGGCCTATTGCCATTGCGGTTTATCGTATCGCGACATTGCTGCTCGCGTTGGTCGAGATACAATGACTGTTGGCAGAATATGGAATCGGTGGGTTCAGGAGGGTAATGCGGAACGCCTTGCTGGATCCCAACGGCCTCGTATCACTAGCAGTCGAGATGACAGGCATCTTATCTGCATGACTGTAAAGGATCGTGCAGCCACGTCTCGATCCCTGAGTCAACAGATGGGGACGTTTCCAAGACAACAACCATCTGCACGAACAGTTCGACGACGTTTGCAGCAGCATGGACTATCAGCTCGGAGACCATGGCTGCGGTTACCCTTGACGCGAAATGCAGGAAGATCTGCAGCGGATAGGCACTTGGTGCAGGGAGTGGCAATTGACCCTTAACATAGGCAAATGTAATGTATTGCGAATACATAGAAAGAAGGATCTTTTACTGTATGATTATATGATAGCGGAACAAACACTGGTAGCAGTTACTTCTGTAAAGTATCTGGGAGTATGCTTACGGAACGATTTGAAGTGGAATGATCATATAAAATTAATTGTTGGTAAGGCGGGTGCAGGTTGAGATACATTGGGAGAGTCCGTAGAAAATGTAGTCCATCAACAAAGGAGGTGGCTTACAAAACACTGGTTCGGCCTGTACTTGAGTATTGCTCATTAGTGTGGGATCCGTACCAGGTCGGGTTGACAGAGGAGATAGAGAAGATCCAAAGAAGAGCGGCGCGTTTCGTCACAGGGTTATTTGGTAAGCGTGATAGCGTTACGGAGATGTTTAGCAAACTCAAGTGGCAGACTATGGAAGAGAGGCGTTCTGCATCGCGGTGTTGTCCAGGTTTCGAGAGGGTGCGTTTCTGGATGAGGTATCGAATATGTTGCTTCTCCCTGCTTATACCTCTCAAGGAGATCACAAATGTATAATTAGAGAGATTCGAGCGCGCACGGAAGCTTTCCGGCAGCCGTTCTTCCCGCGAATCATACGCGAGAGGAACAGGAAAGGGAGGTAATGACATGGGCACGTAAATTGCCCTCCGCCACACACCGTTGGGTGGCTTGCGGAGTATAAATTGTAAATGTAGATGTAGATGTAGACGCTGCATCACAGACAGGAGCGCCTGCGATGGTGTACTCATCGACGAACGTGGGTGCACGAATGGCAAAACGTCGTTTTTCGGATGAATCCTGGTTCTGTTTACAGCATCATGATGGACACATCCGTGTTTGGCGACATCGCGGTGAACGCACATTGGAAGCGTGTATTCGTCATCGCCATACTGGCGTGTCACCCGGCGTGATGGTATGGGGTGACATTGGTTACACGTCTCGGTAACCTCTTGTTCGCACTGACGGCACTTTGAACAGTGGACGTTACATTTCAGATGTGTTACGACCCGTGGCTCTACCCATTATTCGATCCCTGCGAAACCCTACATTTCAGCAGGATAATGCACGACCGCGTGTTGCAGGTCCTGTACGGGCCTTTCTGGATACAGAAAATGTTCGACTGCTCCCCTGGCCTGCACATTCTCCAGATCTCTCACCAACTGAAAACGTCTGGTCAATGGTGGGCGAGCAACTGGCTCGTCACAATACGCCAGTCACTACTCTTGATAAACTGTGGTATCGTGTTGAAGCTGCATGGCAGCTGTACCTGTACACGCCATCCAAGCTCTGTTTCACTCAATTCCCAGGCGTATCAAGGCCGTTATTACGGCCAGAGGTGGTTGTTCTGGGTACTGATTTCTCAGGATCTATGCACCCAAATTGCGTGAAAACGTAATCACATGTCAGTTCTAGTATAATATGTTTGTCCAATGAATGCCCGTTTATCATCTGCATTTCTTCTTGGTGTAGCAATTTTAATGGCCAGTAGCGTATTAAAGAAAAAATTACTAACCAAAGAAAATTCAGGCTGAAACGCTGCAGTAATAGCAACGCACTTAGTTTTCTAGATCAAAAACAGACTTCCTCCAGCTGTAGTCATTTGCATCCAAGTCGCTACCGCCAGTGAATACATCGGGCCTTGTACCGTTTAAGCCGTATGTGACGTGTGGAGGGAGACAGATGTCAGACAGGGCGCGAGGACACGGCACCGCTGCACGGTGGACTCGTGCTGTGCCAAATTACGTCACGCTGTGCAGTGTGCTGCTGTTGCTGCAGACAATTTGCAATCTGGTCTGCCGAGGTGCTCGCAGCCCGCCGCAGGAGGTCTGTGCGACAAGGACACGTGCAACTGTCCTGTCGGGTGATAATCATTTCTTCACCGCAACAGTGCAGCTCGTGGTGCTCGTTCCATGTCGATGCTGGACTATCGCCCAGCTAGATCGAGTGACAGTTCATTACATGTCGAATCGTCCAGAAATAACAATGTGCTGATGACTGAACTAATGAAGTTTCCCGCTTTATTGTAGTATTTATTTTTCCTTGCAACTAGACACTAACAGTATTAAACGACAGGGGTGCCGCAGTGATCCGGCCATTCAAGTTCTTCGTTGTTTTACCTAAAACGCTTAAGGCGAATGCTGGGTTGTTCCCTTAAGATAGGACACTGCCCGTAGCCGCTACCACCCTTCCGAAAGCTCGTCGACCGTCTGTAATAACCTCATCGTCGACGGGATGATGAGACCTAAGCTCTACCTCCCTTCTATTCGTTTTATGAACAATTTGTGCTATGTCAGAACTCTCTGGCTACAGCGTCTCGATGAAATATTCAATATATTTCAGAAGTAGTGGCACAGTCACCAAACATTTCACCCGACATCGGTCATCTTGACATCTTAATGAGGAACAGCGGTATTCTTTTGTTACTCGTAAGTAACCAGACGAGCAATTACTATCAAACGAAAAAAAAAAAAATATTATACTCTGATACTGTAATCTTCTCCCTCCTTCCTTCTTCCATCTACTGTCCACAGTGACAATGCCCAGTCCAAGTAATTAATAAGCAAAGCTTTTTATGACGATTTGAGAGTAACGAAGATTATAATAAACCTTCAAGCAGGGCTCCAGTTCTTCTTGTCTAATGGTCTGATTCTTGAAGCTAAATATCTCACATCAGGTCCTCACGGCTGGTTTGAACTAAATAAATTGGAAGATCGCTGTTGCAGAATTTTTTACGTAAATATGTTTTCGACTAATTTTCTCACATTTTAGTGTATCATACACTACTTTGATTTCTGTCTTTAACAAAGCCGAAATTACATTGTTCGCTCGTATTATAAAAAAATACGTCCTATCAATCAGTGGAAAGCTTACGACAATCTCACTCTGTGGAAATAATATTCCGAAGGGTTTACAATTTTTCTTAACAAATGAATTCCTACTAGTTTTCGTTAATTATTAAATTTGGTTATTATTTCATAAATGAATCCAGAAATAAACATAGTAAACAGTACAGGATTGCGTAAATTATAACAGAAATTGTAAGTGTGGAAATAATTAGTAATTTCAAATGTTTCTCAAATAAATAATTTTAAATGTAAGTTCAGAACTAGTATTTATTGATCACATCGAAACTAAAATATTTTATAAAGTAATTCCTTTTCATAAATTTTAGCTGGAAATATAACAGACTCTGTATAAAATTATATAAAAGTTTTCAGGAAAGTAACTGAGATAATACTGACCCGTCCAAAATTCGAAAAATAACACTGGCATCGAAAAATAATAGTGGTATCAACAACTACTGAGGAAAAGTAATGCTAGAGGAGGATGTCCTATTACAATACTAAACAGCTTATTTCGCTCACTTCAAACACTTAATACGTTACCACGCAAATCCTTTGTGTGCTACAGTGCTTCTACGTTTTAAAACTCATGTCACGTAGCTAGAGCCGTACAGTAAATGTAGCATCAAGAAATGCCTGAAGAGCCGCAAGGAGAAGATAGTTGGTGCAATCCCAGAGGAAACCTGGCAGGAAGTGTTCAGTATTGTGGGGTACGCAGATGCAGTGTTGTGCGATCCCTGGTAGAAATACTGGGATTTATTGCCTAGCAAGCCTGCTGCACGCATCCATTAATGTTGCATCGCGGTCGGAGCCGCTTGTGCTGTCGATATGCCTCTCCAGCAGCGTGTAACTTGCTTGCATTTCATGAACGGCAATAATCTGGCAGGTCTATGGGAGTTGACGTTTGCTCTTTTTTATTCTATTTTTCATGTTTTACATTTTTATGACTTAAGTATTTGCGCTGTCCTCATAAAAAAGTGTACTGTATCTGTTACAGAATAAAAACTCGTTCATTGAACGTGCAACCTCTGGTGTAAGCGGCAACGTATCAGACTCCTACGAATACAATTTCCCGCGGTTCTCACATTTAAAACCACTTTGTAAAGCAGTTAAGTGATAATTAAGATCTGTTTGTGTCTCATATAACAGTATTAACAGCACAACAGTAGTCAAAAACAATTTTTGTAATTTCAGTAGTTCGCTGTACTACCCCACTCTACTTATAGCACGCGTCGCGCACTTGATTGATTCCTAATGGCTTCTCTTGTCCCAGACAAAGCAGCTACGAAAGAATGCGTCCTAACAAAGCAGCGAGCTGTTATTTAACATTTTTCGCAGTTTTCTGTACTTATGGACTATCTTCTTGACAGTTGAGAGCAAGATAGGTGGCACACGCGATATCAGGACTACTTTAAGTGGCAAGACGCTGCTACTCGTATACAAACAATTTTTATTTACAACTTGCTTTATCATATACTATCATCAAGCTGATTTACATGACGCAAGATGTGAAAACACATGACATATACTGATATAGTAACAAAAAGATACTGATACACTCGTAGTACGTATCACTTGAAAATGTGAACACTCGCATAATATTGTAAATACAGCATTCAAATGGAACGGGGGCGTGGGAGAGTGGGGGGGGGGGGGGGTTTGGGGGGCGTCCACTGACATCAGATATACAGAAGAGATATAAGCTCACTGTTGCATCATGGCCCTAAATATAATTCAGTTCGTTGATGTCAGTTCTGTGAATAAGTTATGAGTGCACACTGCATAGCCCATAATGTCTCTAAAATAAAAGACAATAATGATACAAAATGTTCATGATCACAGACGAATCATCAACTTTTACCTTGCATGCCTGGATAGACGTCTAAATATAGCAAACACATTCTCGTATAGCAACTACAGGCTCCAGTCAGATGAGATACGGATGACAAGACTTGACCGACAATGGCTGTGGGGCTTTGCTGAACTGCGTACAGACATAATTATCTCGACACACCCATATATTGGCAGTCAAATATTTAAGTGCATGTGCAACTACCTCATGGTGCTACTAAAGTAGTTGGCGAACCGTGTCGAACATTTTTCTTGTTTGTGTCTACTACGACATTAGCTGCATTGTTTAAGTGACAGTGACAGACGTACATTCTATACACTCTCACAGGATGATGCGTAATTACAATATATATATATACTAAGATGGTATCTGTTCTTTCGTACATGTCCAAAAGAACAGATACCATCTTAGCATATATATTTGGTTAAGGCACACCGGCCACTTCACCATATTCTTCTTCTGTGTGGATGCACAAACAGTGCCCGAACTCTCAAGGGAATCGGCAACGCGCCGCGAGTAAAGAGTTTAATGGGCGGGGACACTACGAATGTAGTGCGGGACAATACGTTGAGAATGTGGGTTTTTTCGGGAGGCGTGCCAGAGATAAATCCCTGCAGTCGCAGTATCCTCTGTGTCCTCGGTGGCTCAGATGAATAGAGCGTCTGCCATATAAGCAGGAGATCGCGGGTTCGAGTCCCGGTCGGGGCACACATTTTCATCTATCCCTGTTGACGTATGTCAACGCCTGTAAGCAGCTAAGAGTTTTCATTTCATTGTAAAAAACGAATTGCCTTATTAATTGCAAAGACGGATCATATCTCTATGAATTTTGAAGCAACTAAGGAACGACGGGAAAAGGAAAAAAGTGACGAATTTCTATGAACTTTGGCAAGCGGTGTCATCAGATATAGCTGCTCGGGAGGCTGTGATAGTGGTACCACACGTGAATAATTGCGCCTGAAATTGCACTTACGAGGTGGACCGCTTTTTATGTTCCGTTTGGACAGAGTTGAATTGGAATTTTTATGTTTTGTGAAGGCTGACCTCGGCAGTGCGAAATTTCTTTATTTTAATATGTGAATATTTTCAATGATAACCTTTTTCACTGTGTGTTGTAACCCTTGCCCACCGCCTCAGTTTCTTAATAAATCAAATTGCAACCCACTGAAAGTAGGGAGTAGTTAGATTGGCTTAAACTGTCAGCTGTCAACCGTTGGATCGTAAATCATGACTAATTTCCCACAGACAGGACACAAGGTAGAGACACTTGCCTCCCCTCAATCAAACGAAGTGACTGCATCCAGCCGAATTACACGCAACTATGTAGCTCTCGATGTGAACATCCATTCTATCAGAGACCCAGAGACACCAATTAAGGGAGATTTTCGTGCCTTGAAGCCAACTCCAAACTACATCTTTGCCTTTTAGGTGGCGTGGATGAGGGTGGCTTCTCAGTCATCAAGTGACACCGAATAGCGTGTCGCACTGGTTTACACACAGGACCTGCGTTCGGGGTAACAGCATTTCACGTCGGGAGTCCAGATTTAAATTTTTGGGGCGTCCAGATTTACATTTTCTTGCGTCCTCTAAATAATTTAAGACGAATTCCGAAATGGTTGTTTCGAAAAGGCCTGTTTCGCCCCAGAGCTTGTGGCTCTCTAATGAACTCTATGTCGATGATACGAACATTAACCTTCTTTCCTTCCCTCCCGAGGCACAACTTGTTTCTTCCTATACCGACGTCCCAACTCTACAAACCGGACGGATTTGTTACGGCGCTGCATTAACCATACAACTAAATTTCCTCCAAATTTGTTACAGAATGAGATTTTCACTCTGCAGCGGAGTGTGCGCTGATATGAAACTTCCTGGCAGATTAAAACTGTGTGCCGGACCGAGACTCGAACTCGGAGCCTTTGCCTTTCGCGGGAAAGTGCTCTACCAACTGAGCTACCCAAGCACGAAAGGCAAAGGTCCCGGGTTCGAGTCTCGGTCCGGCACACAGTTTTAATCTGCCAGGAAGTTTAAAATTGTTATATTTCGATACATAACCTCTGACACTCCTGGCAAATGAACGTCATCACAGTTCAGATTAATGTAATGTACATGTAACTGTAATGCACCTGATGAATATTAGTAAAAAGTAACTGAATCAGTAGAAATTATTTCATAGATCAATGTAAAGTGCGTAACAGATGGCACTTAGCATTGCACCAAACGTTTGGATTTCTTTCCTTTCCGGTTACAGATTTTAATACTTTTTTGTGGTATTCAAAAAATTTAGAAACCTCTATCACACCTAACACTTGGTTTAAGAATCATGATAGAAGGTTGTATACATGGAAGACCCCTGGAGATACTAAAAGGTATCAGATAGATTATATAATGGTAAGACAGAGATTTAGGAACCAGGTTTTAAATTGTAAGACATTTCCAGGGGCAGATGTGGACTCTGACCACAATCTATTGGTTATGACCTGTAGATTAAAACTGAAGAAACTGCAAAAAGGTGGGGATTTAAGGAGATGGCACCTGGATAAACTGAAAGAACCAGAGGTTGTACAGAGTTTCAGGGAGAGCATAAGGGAACAATTCACAGGAATGGGGGAAAGAAATACAGTAGAACAAGAATGGGTAGCTTTGAGGGATGAAGTAGTGAAGGCAGCAGAGGATCAAGTAGGTAAAAAGACGAGGGCTACTAGAAATCCTTGGGTAACAGAAGAAATATTGAATTTAATTGATGAAAGGAGAAAATATAAAAATGCAGTAAATGAAGCAGGCAACAAGGAATGCAAACGTCTCAAAAATGAGATCGACAGGAAGTGCAAAATGGCTAAGCAGAGATGGCTAGAGGACAAATGTAAGGATGTAGAGGCTTATCTCACTAGGGGTAAGATTAATGCTGCCTACAGGAAAATTAAAGAGACCTTTGGAGATAAGAGAATGACTTGTATGAATATGAAGAGCTGAGATGGAAACCCAGTTCTAAGCAAAGAAGGGAAAGCCGAAAGGTGGAAGGAGTATATAGAGGATCTATACAAGGGCGATGTACTTGAGGACAATATTATGGAAATGGAAGAGGATGTAGATGAAGATGAAATGGGAGATACGATACTGCGTGAAGAGTTTGACAGAGCACTGAAAGACCTGAGTCGAAACAAGGCCCCCGGAGTAGACAACATTCCATTGGAACTACTGACGGCCTTGGGAGAGCCAGTCCTGACAAAACTCTACCATCTGGTGAGCAAGATGTATGAAACAGGCGAAATACCCTCAGACTTCAAGTAATTCCAATCCCAAAGAAAGCAGGTGGTGACAGATGTGAGAATTACCGAAAAATCAGTTTAATAAGCCACAGCTGCAAAATACTAACACGAATTCTTTACAGACGAATGGAAAAACTGGTAGAAGCCGACCTCGGGGAAGATCAGTTTGGATTCCGTAGAAATACTGGAACACGTGAGGCAATACTGACCTTACGACTTATCTTAGAAGAAAGATTAAGGAAAGGCAAACCTACGTTTCTAGCATTTGTAGACTTAGAGAAAGCTTTTGACAATGTTGACTGGAATACTCTCTTTCAAATTCTAAAGGTGGCAGGGGTAAAATACAGGGAGCGAAAGGCTATTTACAATTTGTACAGAAACCAGATGGCAGTTATAAGAGTCGAGGGACATGAAAGGGAAGCAGTGGTTGGGAAGGGAGTAAGACAGAGTTGTAGCCTCTCCCCGATGTTATTCAATCTGTATATTGAGCAAGCAGTAAAGGAAACAAAAGAAAAATTCGGAGTAGGTATTAAAATCCATGGAGAAGAAATAAAAACTTTGAGGTTCGCCGATGACATTGTAATTCTGTCAGAGACAGCAAAGGACTTGGAAGAGCAGTTGAACCGAATGGATGGTGTCTTGAAGGGAGGATATAAGATGAACATCAACAAAAGCAAGACGAGGATAATGGAATGTAGTCGAATTATGTCGGGTGATGTTGAGGGTATTAGATTAGGAAATGAGACACTTAAAGTAGTAAAGGAGTTTTGCTATTTGGGGAGCAAAATAACTGATGATGGTCGAAGTAGAGAGGATATAAAATGTAGACTGGCAATGGCAAGGAAAGCGTTTCTGAAGAAGAGAAATTTGTTAACATCGAGTATAGATTTAAGTGTCAGGAAGTCTTTTCTGAAAGTATTTGTATGGAGTGTAGCCATGTATGGAAGTGAAACATGGACGATAAATAGTTTGGACAAGAAGAGAATAGAAGCTTTCGAAATGTGGTGCTACAGAAGAATGCTGAAGATTAGATGGGTAGATCACATAACTAATGAGGAGGTACTGAATAGGATTGGGGAGAAGAGGAGTTTGTGGCACAACTTGACCAGAAGAAGGGATCGGTTGGTAGGACATGTTCTGAGGCATCAAGGGATCACCAATTTAGTATTGGAGGGCAGCGTGGAGGGTAAAAATCGTAGGGGGAGACCAAGAGATGCATAAACTAAGCAGATTCAGAAGGATGTAGGTTGCAGTAGGTACTGGGAGATGAAGAAGCTTGCACAGGATAGAGTAGCATGGAGAGCTGCATCAAACCAGTCTCAGGACTGAAGACCACAACAACATCTATCACACCGGCCTGATTTTGCTTCACTGATCAGGATAGTAAAAATATGCGTATATTAAGGGAATTTTCATTCACAAAGCCGGTTTATCACATTCACACAGTTCAATACTGTTCTATCCTGATTAAATTGAGCTTAACTTAAATTCCATAAGACAGTGAAGCAATTTCGAAGTCTCGGTGCGACGAAAATTGTCAGTCGATCTCCTGAAAATATTTGTAATAATTATTAACTTTCGGTGATCACATGGGGAAGGCCGGAGATCGGCTGGTAAGATCGTGTTAGCCTATTTATTTGAAGTAACTGGATATCTTGAGCGTACAAAACGGCAGGTTCGTCCAGTGTAAATCAGACGATCCCCACTGATCCCGTGCAACACAGCGTAGTACGCAGACACTGTCAATAATAATGTTAAATAATACGCGAACACACTTACTTTAGTTTAGTTCATGTATTAAATTCCTTCTCATACAGAATCTCATAAAGATGGCGACTAGCTCAACAATACATACATATACATCATCCTCCTTTCACGGCTAATCGGCAAGCATTGCCTAATTCTTTTCATAAGAGAAAACAGGTAGCAGAGAAGCTATTCCATGAAGGAAATGGACGCTCCAAGGAATAATAGGGCTTGAAACTACTTTGCGTTGATAATCATCGTATATTAAAGTTTAGGAATCAATAAAATAAGAAGAGATATTTCGAGATATGTACTGAGTTATATAATTTATAAAATTTCTGAAAATATCGCGGAGAGACCGCTGCAAGAGACATTACAAGATGGAGGGCGGGAAAACTGACTGCTTAAATTCCTGTGTGCCTGCTGAAATTAGTGTAATCTTGTCTTCTCGGTCGATATGGATCAATAAGCAGGCGGCTGAAATAAATTTCTAGATTCTCCATTTAATACCGGTTCTCAAAATACGTACACTTCTAATCTCCCAACAGTTTAAATTCTTTCCGTAACCTCGGAATAAAATGTGACTAACCTCTCAATAGAATTGTGGCTCACGTATAACTTTCAATAACTAACTGACTCTGAATTTAAACTGCTAAATTTTGGACGTCAGCAATGCTGCGTCATGGCCCTGAAAAGTCATTCTGAATAAACTGGAAATTCTTACCTCAGTTATGTCGCCGGATAACGCGTATGTATCTGCTCCTATAAGAAATTTTTCTGGCACAGCCCAGTGCAATGCTGGTCGCTAGATTTGTTATGTATAAAAAGAAACAACTGATTTTTCTTTACGATGATCGGGATGACCATGGATAGGAGAAATTAGTAAAACCTTTAAATTCAGATGAATGATTGTCAAAAGCTAATTTTATACGAAAGCTTATTACTAAAAGATTTTAATAAAAAAAAATTACATGGGACTTGATACAATAATAGTACAAAATCAGTTGTTACAAATTACATATTCGCGTGGCAGTAAATATTAAATTTCGGTTTTACCTTATACTGCATCGCTCAGGCACCGCCATCGTTCTGCACGACCGGTCCAACCGTCCGACTGCGAGCTACTACTACTACTGCTGCCGACAGTGCTCTCTGGTCTGCGATTCTATTGCAGCATACATATCGCAGGCATTCCATCGAAATTGCATCTGTTCGAGTGCGCTAGCAATAAATTCCTTATTCATGGACTTCTTACACACTTCCGTGGGATATTTGATTCCTACATTCAACCGTCTATCAACTCAGATTTTTCAGCGTTTCGTTGTCGTTGTTATGTTAAACAAACCTGTGACCACTCGTGGTGCTCTTTATTGCAAACGTCCAGAATTCCCTGTATGGGCACCACGCATATGATCAATATTCTAAGGTGCTTTGTAAACGGTCTCCTTTGTAGAGTGCGTTTCGCATACCTTGCCAATGAATCGAAGCCTTCCACCTGCTTCACTCAGGATTGGGCCTGTGTGACCATTCCATTTGATATCCAAAGTGTTACGCGCAGATACTTCTATAACTCATGATTCACTGATATTGCAGTTTCAGGATACTAACTTTTTGCGTTTCGGACATTTCACAATTCCTCATGAGGGCCAAATTTGGTGATACACACAGTTGGCAGATGTATCTAATAGATGTGTTGACGAGTATATTTCACGACATTTCAGTCATAATTATAGTTGAAGTAGAGAGAGAAAATGGTTTCAATAGAATGCTGAGTGGTTAACGTGCTAACAAGTGCGGAGGGAGCGGTCTTCTGAAGTTACTGCCGTAATTAAACTTCCTGCCACATTAAAACGGTGTGCATCAAATCGAAGCTTAGCAGTTTGTGAACAGTGCTCTTGTCGACTGAGTTAGCATAGCACAACTGAAAACCCCGAGAACAGCTTCACCTTTCTCCTACCTTCATTCTGGTTACTACACTATTGGCCATTAAAATTGCTACACCAAGAAGAAATGCAGATGATAAACGGATATTCATTGGACAAATATATTATATTAGAACTGACGTGTGATTACATTTTCACGCAATTTGGGTGCATAGATCCCGAGAAATCAGTACCCAGAACTACCACCTATGGACGTAATAACGGCCTTGATACGCCTGGGCATTGAGTCAAACAGAGCTTCGATGGCGTGTACAGGTACAGCTGCCCATGCAGCTCAACACGATACCACAGTTCATCAAAAGTAGTGACTGGCGTGTTGTCACGAGCCAGTTGCTCGGCCACCATTGACCAGACGTTTTCAATTGGTGAGAGATCTGGAGAATGTGCTGGCCAGGGCAGCAGTCGAACATTTTCTGTATCCAGAAAGGCCCGTACAGGACCTACAACATGCGGTCGTACATTATCCTGCTGAAATGTAGGGTTTTGCAGGGATTGAATGATGGGTAGAGCACGGGTCGTAACACATCTAAAATGTGACGTCCACAGTTCAAAGTGCCGTCAATGCGAACAAGAGGTAACCGAGACGTGTAACCAATGGTACCCCATACCATCACGCCGGGTGATATGCCAGTATGACGATGACGAATACAACCTTCCAATGTGCGTTCACCGCGATGTCATCAAACACGGATGCGACCATCATGATGCTGTAAACAGAACCTGGATTCATCCCAAAAAATGATGTTTTGCCATTCGTGCACCAAAGTTCGTCGTTGAGAACACCATCGGAGGCGCTCCTGTCTGTGATGCAGCGTCAAGGGTAACCGCAGCCATGGTCTCCGAGCTGATAGTCCATGCTGCTGCAAACGTCGTCGAACTGTTCGTGCAGACGGTTGTTGTCTTGGAAACGTTCTCATCTGTTGACTCAGGGATCGAGACGTGGTTGCACGATCCGTTACAGCCATGCGGATAAGATGCCTTTCATCTCGACGGCTAGTGATACGAGGCCGTTGGGATCCAGCACGGCGTTCCGTATTACCATCTAGAACCCACCGATTCCATATTCTGCCAGCAGTCATTGGATCTCAACCAACGCGAGCAGCAATGTCGCGATACGATAAACCGCAATCGCGATACGCTACAATCCGACCTTTATCAAAGTCGGAAACGTGATGGTACGCATTTCTCCTCCTTACACGAGGCATCACAACAGCGTTTCACCAGGCAACGCCGGTGAACTGCAGTTTGTGTATGAGAAATCGGTTGGAAACTTTCCTCATGTCAGCACGTTGTAGGTGTCGCCACCGGCGCCAACCTTGTGTGAATGCTATGAGAAGCTAATCATTTGCATATCACAGCATCTTCTTCCTGTCGGTTAAATTTCGCGTCTGTAGCACGTCATCTTCGTGGTGCAGAAATTTTAATGGCCAGTAGTGTAATTTAATGCCTGCGATTCGAGTACATGTGCATCACAAAGAACATTGTATTCCATACCGGGAAATATCGGATGCGAACCGAGCATAAAAATTAACTCGGACGTAAATGATTCGTGACCATCAGTTCCCCGAAGAGCGTGTCTGCAGCAGCGAGCGCAGAGAAAAGCTGCCATCAGCGCTTCCTGGAAGTCAGACAGATGAGGGCAGCCGATACACGGCGTGCAGGGTGTGAGCCGTGGTATCTCCTGGGGCGTGGCTACGTGTCTCTTCCCAGAAAGGCGGGGGCCCGTCTCCCGCTGGGGTCGCCTTACTCGCAGTTCGCCGTTTAGAGGACAGTCCGGCTCAGGTGACCGATGCAATCACCGTCCCTGTGGCAGACCCTTCCCTGAGCTCCATGGCTGCAGCTAGGAAGCATCCTACGAGGCTGAAGAAGCTCGCTCTCTCTCTCTCTCTCTATCCCTCTCTCTCTCCCTCTCTCTCTCTCCGTCTCTCTCTCTCTGTCCCTGTGTATGTCTCTCTCTCTGCCTCTCTGTCCCAATCTCTCTCTCTCTCTCTCTCTCTCTCTCTCTCTATCCCTCTGACTCTCTCCCTCTCTCTCTCTCTCTCTCTCTCTCTCTCTCTCTCTGTCTCCCTCCCTCCCTCCCTCCTCTCTCTCTCTCTCTCTCTCTCTCTCTCTCTCTCTCTGTCCCCCTCCCTCTCTCTCTCTCTCTCTCTCTCTCTCTCTCTCTCTCTCTCTCTCTGTGTGTGTGTGTGTGTGTGTGTGTGTGTGTGTGTGTATGTGTGTGTGTGTGTAAGTGTGTGTGTGTGTTTTGTAACATTCCTGGCTCTTGCAGCCATCATTACTTCACGCGTAGTTTGCACACAACACACACAGCACTATATTTGAATCGTCGTCTTTATTTAGCAGATCTGGCATCTGCAGGGTGAATGGTTGCTGCTTTTTCTCCCAGTTGCTCCTCGATATATGACCCACCGTCTAATTTCTCATTCTGTGCCGTGTTGAGGCTTGATTTGATTCTGGCACCGATCAGAGATATTTGCTATCATCGCTGCACTTACGTTTTCCCCGGTCGCCGTGTGGATACCGGGACCGTGGCAGTAAGTGCATACTTACAAGGGAAACTCCCCGTCAAAAACAGAATATAGATTAGTACACCTTCTTCCTGTTTTCATGCTTAAACACAGATCAAGCACGAAAACAGGAAGAAGGTGTACTGAATTGTGAAAAAATAAGCAAAATAGAAACAGTGAACGGTCCGAGATCAAGATGTGCAACATAGAGCAACTCGTCAGAACCACGACTACATGGTTGTGTGGTCACGGTTTTAGACTGCAAAACGGGAAATCCGTGTTCAAACCTTCATCGCGCTCTTGAACTGTCCGTCCGATCATTGATGTGTATGTTCCGCTTATGTAATCTTGGCAGTTGCCATGCTACACGCTGGTTATAGAATATGAATCATCTGGTAAAGCTAGATTACCGTCACAAGTAAATGTATTAAAAATAAAAATGGTTGAAATGGCTAGAACTTGTAACTACTTAAACCCAAATAAAAATGGTTGAAATGGCTAGAACTTGTAACTACTTAAACCCAACTAACCTAAGGACATCACACACATCCATGCTCGAGGCAGAATTCGAACCTGCAACCGTAGCGGTCGCGCGGCTCCAGACTGTAGCGCCTAGAACCGCTCGGCCACTCCGGCCAGCAAATGTGACGAAAAGCGCGAGCAGCCGAGATGCCTCATAGACCTCTCACAGAAATGAAAACAACAAACAAACGGGTGTGAACTATGTTACAACGAAGGAATTCAAGAGACAAAACTTCCAAAACGGAACGCAAGAAGCATAACATGTGGTACTTGTGTAGAACGAATAGGAGGTACGTACGTCTGGGGTTTCCTTCGTTACACCTCGCTGTTGCAGACGGACGTTACACCACGATAAAGACTCAAATTTGAATACAGCGAACAGACACGTTAATAACCGGACTGACTGTTCACAATTTTGTGGAAAAAATAAAGTATGGGCCGCGAGGGATGTTTGAATCCGGATCTTCCTGTTCTCAGTCCAATAGCGTGACCACATAACCACGACGGCACGTTCCGTCAACGTCGCTTGATGTTGCAGATGTTGATTTTCGACCATTCATGTATTTTGCTTCTTTTTTCCACGGTTCAGTACACCTCCTTCCTGTTTTCTTGCTTTATTTGTGTTCCGGTTTTGACGGACTATGCATTGTGCCACTAAATACGAAGAGGGTGCGATGGGGAGATTCCCTTGTTAGTGCCGTGGTGGGAGAGTCGGCCGGTTCCCGTTTAGCACACCGGGGCGGCTGTCGGTGGATGGGAGCAAAGCTAGACAGCAACGTGGGGCTAGCCGTGCCACTTCCGTGATATGAGACGAGCTGGTGTTTGGACGATTAAATGAAAGTTCTCGGCCCAATTCGCTTCTGAGTGCGCTGTACGTTACGTGACTGCTCAACCATGCTCATTGCCGAGAGGGTACATGGGGCTACTACATCTGGACATACGCCACCGTAACTGAAACAGGTGAGCAGCTGTCTCTGTGAAAAACTTGTGACTGTGTTCAGACCTGGCCGTACCCTAACATTTATTTCCTGCGTACTAATCTGCTTCCCCAGTGCAATAGTCTATACATTTGAAGGGCGGCAAGCAATTACTTGTCACCTTTATTTGACTGTATTATGGCAATGCCTCCAGCACTCAGTTACTGAAGTGTTCTGCTTCAGATACCATTGGATGGAACATAGGTAGAATTTTGTTGTCTGTTTTGTTTCCGCCGTTCCTCACAAGGTTCAAAAATGGTTCAAATGGCTCTGAGCACTATGGGACTCAACTGCTGTGGTCATAAGTCCCCTAGAACTTAGAACTACTTAAACCTAACTAACCTAAGGACAGCACACAACACCCAGCCATCACGAGGCAGAGAAAATCCCTGACCCCGCCGGGAATCGAACCCGGGAACCCGGGCGTGGGAAGAGAGAACGCTACCGCACGACCACGAGATGCGGGCGTTCCTCACAAGGGAACCTTCCCATCGCACCCCCCTCGGATTAAGTTATAAGTAGCACAGTGGATAGGCCTTGAAAAACTGAAAACAGATCAATTGAGAAAACAGGAAGAAGTTGTGTGGAACTATGAAAAAAATTGGTAAAACATACAAAATGAGTAGTCGATGCGCAAAATGTGCAACAACAAGGACAATGTGCACTCAGGAGCGTCGTGGTCCCGTGGTTAGCGTGAATAACTGCGGAACGAGAGATCCTTGGTTCAAGTCTTCCGTAGACCGAAAATTTTACTTTCTTTATTTCCGCAAAGTTATGATCTGTCCGGTCGTTCATTGACGTCTCTGTTCACTGTAATAAGTTTAGTGTCTGTGTTTTGCGACCGCACCGCAAAACCGTGCGATTAGTAGACGAAAGGACGTGCCTCTCCAATGAAACCGAAAACATTTGATTGCAAGGTCATAGGTCAACCTATTCCTCCACAGGAAAACACGTCTGATATATTCTGTACGACACTGGTGACGGCATGTGCGTCACATGACAGGAATATGTTGTCGACCCACCTAACTTGTACACTTGGCGAATGGGTAAAAAGATTCTTCTACCTTGCCCGATTTAGGTTTTCTTGTGGATGTGATAATCACTCGCAAAAAAGTGATGAAAACATAAAGAGTTTGTCCCATAAACTGAAAATAAAAAATTAAACTTTTCACTCGAGGGAAGACTTGAACTTAGGACCTCTCGTTCCGCAGCTACTTTCGCTAACAACGGGACCTCGGTGCTCCTTGACACCCATTGACCTTGATGTTGCCTATCTTCGCATGAACTACTCAGTTTGTATGTTTTACTAAGTTTTTTCATAGTTCCACACAACTTCTTCCTGTTTTCTCGAGTGATCTGTGTTCAGTTTTTCAAGGCCTATCCACTGTGCCAACTTATAGCTAAATCTGAGGGGGGTGCGATGGGGAGGTTCCCTTGTCAGTATCTATTGTAAGCTGTTATTGCAGTTCTGGTAGCTTGTTTTTCTTTCCTGTGTTGTAGTAATCTGAGTGCTGCGTGATTCCTTCTCTGTATTAAGCTGGCTCCTATTAACTGTTCGACAAGTATGTAAGGTTCAAGCAGCACGATGCCTTTTCGCTTCTTCCTATAGAAGCCAGTTCATTCACCAATTTCGTTCTTGTTCTTATTATTAAATTTCAGCAGTGTAACATATGTCTGTCCTGTCAAGTGTATCACAAGTGTAATTTTCTTAATCAACTGGACGTAATGCTTTCCGAATACTGAAATTTATCTGGTTAATTAAGTTTTATATGGAATGATATTGAGTAATGGCTCTGAGCACTATGGGACTTAACTGCTGAGGTCATCAGTCCCCTAGAACTTAGAACTGCTTAAACCTAACTAACCTAAGGACATCACACACATCCATGCCCGAGGCAGGATTCGAACCTGCGACCGTAGAGGTCGCGCGGTTCCAGACTGTAGCGCCTAGAACCGCTCGGCCACTCATATTGAGTACTGAGAGATTTAGCTCTGAGCACTATGGGACTTAACATCTATGGTCATCAGTCCCCTAGAACTTTACCGATCAAAACTTAATCCTTACAGGCACAGTAGTTTCGTAGTCAGAGGGCCTGACAAATGCAACGATGTAGTTGTTTACTTTATGGTGTCAAAATTCACAAATTTTTTTTTGGTAAAATTTACACAAACGTCAGTTTTACAATTTCTAAGTGCTCGACAAAGAAGTCAATGAAGAACAAAGTAGGCCGAATGTACGAAATAATTCGTGGAGTCGCAAATTTTTGTACAGCGGTGGGAGGGAGTGCCATCAAAAACGTACTGGAAATACTAAGCGGCGAACGCTGAGTGTTGGAGTGGGCGTGCGTTTGAAGTCGCTATTGTAAATTTTTGTTGAATAAAATCGAACAGTAAGGCCTCCAGCAAAAACGTATCCCTGTACAAAATTTAACCACACTAAATTTCTTACAAAAAAAGCCAGTTCATTTTCTTCTGAAGGACTAGTAGTTTCGCGTAGTGAGCGAGATGGTATGCAAACTTCACATTAGGTTTTTGAAGTGCAAGCGTTGCATTGTGGGGTGAAATAAAAAAAAAAGGGGGAAGCACATCGGTACTTGCAGCTGAACCACTCTGAATATCTCAAATGTAGCTCTACCGTACCACTCCATAAGGGGTACTTCTAAATTACCGTTACCTTTGTCGATTTCATCCCATTAAGAACAATTACTATGCAAACCTTCGATAATGGTAGAAGTCATAACCGTCATTGAGTGGAAAATTTGCTTTGTAGTTATAACAACCACGACGTTTATAGCTAAAATATCTCATTTAATGAAAACATTTATTACAAAAGTGTTAGCACTCATAATCAGCTGCAGCACGAAGATTCCTTCATGCAAAATAGACATCATTTTAAGGTTGTCAACTGCCGCAAGTGAAAGTACAGGGTGATTCAAAAAGAATACCACAACTTTAAAAATGTGTATTTAATGAAAGAAACATAATATAACCTTCTGTTATACATCATTACAAAGAGTATTTAAAAAGGTTTTTTTTTTCACTCAAAAACAAGTTCAGAGATGTTCAATATGGCCCCCTCCAGACACACGAGCAATATCAACCCGATACTCCAACTCGTTCCACACTCTCTGTAGCATATCAGGCGTAACAGTTTGGATAGCTGCTGTTATTTCTCGTTTCAAATCATCAATGGTGGCTGGGAGAGGTGGCTGAAACACCATATCCTTAACATACCCCCATAAGAAAAAATCGCAGGGGGTAAGATCAGGGCTTCTTGGAGGCCAGTGATGAAGTGCTGCAGACAGTGCTTGCACCTATTTCAGACGATAAGGTTTCATAACTAACCTTTTTCGTAGGACTCTCCATGCAGTTGATTGTGGAATTTGCAGTTCTCTGCTAGCTCTGCGAGTCGATTTTCCTGGGCTGCGAACAAATGCTTGCTGGATGCGTGCTACATTTTCATCACTCGTTCTCGGCCGTCCAGAACTTTTCCCTTTGCACAAACACCCATTCTCTGTAAACTGTTTATACCAACGTTTAATACACCACCTATCAGGAGGTTTAACACCATACTTCGTTCGAAATGCACGCTGAACAACTGTCGTCGATTCACTTCTGCCGTACTCAATAACACAAAAAGCTTTCTGTTGAGCGGTCGCCATCTTAGCATCAACTGACGCTGACGCCTAGTCAACAGCGCCTCAAGCGAACAAATGTACAACTAAATGAAACTTTATAGCTCCCTTAATTCGCCGACAGATAGTGCTTAGCTCTGCCTTTTGTCGTTACAGAGTTTTAAATTCCTAAAGTTGTGGTATTCTTTTTGAATCACCCTGTATAATATAACTGTAATGTGGTGGCTGCTATGTTATCCTATAACAGATACATTGCTGAGAATTAATGACACTGAGGTTGAGATGCCCTAAAAAAGATAAACACGCCGAATCGGTAGGATCTAGCCGTAGGTAAACATCATTTCAGCACAGTTGTTAGTGCAGGTTGCCTCTATCAGGGGCAAGAATGCACTCACAAGTAAACCTATTATTCTCTTTTGATTGACAGGTTATGACCCCCTGGGGATGATCCTTCCTTTTGATTGACAGGTCCTTACATATTGTTCCCCCATCCTTTCCGCCTCACCCTCTACCCCCCCTCCCCCCAATCACTAAGGAAACATCTAACTCTCCCCCCTCCCAGTCACTGATCAGGTGAACTTTCTTGCTTGAGTTTTTCGAATAGCCCTCTCTCACTCCATCAGTCTGATTGATAGAGTGAGAGGGGGCTATTCGAATAAGTCAGGCCTGAAAGTTTACCTGTATCAGTGCAGGGGAAGGGGCAGAGTTGGAGGTTTCCCGAGTGTTTAGGAAGAGGAGGGGGAGGGGAAGTGGTGGGGGAACAATAGGTTGTCAGTCAATAGGAGGGATTATCCCCAGGGAGTCATAACCTGTCAATCAAAAGAGAACAGTAGGTTTACCACTGAGTGCATACCTGACCCTGATGTAGGCAACCCACAAGAACAAATTGTGCTGAGACGAAGTTTGCCCTACTACTGGGGGTCTTCACTCGGAAGCCAGTACTACGCTTATAGTATTATGGCCGTATTTTTATCCTGCGGCTTTTAGAGATACCAGGATGGACTGTTTGCTGGGACACGCGATACTACGGTGTGCCGCATTTTTGGAATTCCTGAATTACGTGCAAGCCAGCTGGCCGCTGCGGCGCCGGTAACGGCCTGCGCTCTGCACTGAAATTTCATCCGGCCCGCTTTCTGGAGGCAAGGAGGCAGGCCGTCTTGGCCGGCTGGCATGCTGCGTGTGGGCGGACCGCCCCGTGCCGCCGCGCCGGACTGCGCCGGTTGCACCCGCGAACGCCTCATCAGCTCCAGATTAGCTTACACCAGAGCGTGTCCACCAGCTTTCCCTAGTTAAGCCACGCAGTCAACCGCCAGCTAACGGCCTTGGTTCTCGACAGATTTCTGCCTCACATTTTCCCCGTCCTTTGGGTTTATACACTGAAGAGCCAAAGAAACAGGCACACCTACCTAACATCGTGTAGGGCCCCGCGAGCACGCAGAATGATATCTGAAGTAGTGCTGAATGCGGCAGGGGTGTAAACAACCTGTACCACGCAAGTAACGAGCAGCCCTTAGTGGCTCGCCATCAGCTTTTTATCTTAAATATCTTTGTGACTAATGCCCTTTTGGCATATTTATTATTTTATAAATGACATACAAGTACTACCAGTCTTTCACGATAATTCCGTACTTTTAATTTGTATCATACATTTTATTCATAATTCTGTGACCATGTTACATACCATTCTTTGGTGTAAATTCTGAGGAAGACACTCTTAGCAGTGTCGACACCCGGTTAATTCGTTAAAAATTAGTGACCGAGGGCTGTTTTCTATTAATTGTAACATACAGATATATTTTATAAATCGTTTTGCAATTTGTTTTCACCTTCCGATGACTGTGTTAGTCGATAAACGACAGCGCCATCTGAAAACAACCTAAGACGGCTGCTCAGATAGCCTCCCAAATTGTTTATATAGATAAGGAACACCAAAGGCCCTATAATACAACCTTGGGGAACACCAGAAATCACTTCTGTTTTACTCGATGACTTTCCGTCAAATACTACGAACTGTGACCTCTCTGACAGGAAATCACGAATCCAGTCACACAACTGAGACGATATTCCATAAGCACGCAATTTCACTATAAGCCGCTTGTCAAATGGCTCTGAGCACTATGGGACTTCTGAGGTCATCAGTCCCCAGGAATTTGGAACTACTTAAACCTAATTAACCTAAGGACATCATACACATCCATGCCCGAGGCAGGATTCTAACCTGTGACCGTAATGGTAGCGCGGTTCCAGACTGTAGCCCCTAGAACCGCTCGGCCACTCCGGCCGGCCAGTGTCAAAAGCCTTCCGGAAATCCAGAAATATGGAATCAATCCGAAACCCCTTATCAATAGCACTCAACACTTCATGCGAGGAAAAAGCTAGTTGTGTTTCACAAGAACGATGTTTTCAAAATCCTAGTTGACTGTGTGTCAGCAGACCATGTTCGAACACAATATATGTTCCAAAATCTTGCTGCATATCGACGTTAATGATATGTGCTTGTAACTTAGTGCTTACTCTTGCTACCTTTCTTAAATATTGCTATGACCTGTGCAAGTTTCCAGTATACTCTGAAAGAACCTAATTGGTATACAGTCTGGACTAGAAGACTTGCATTTATTAAATGATTTAAGTTGCTTCACTACTCCGAGGATATTTACTCATGTTGGCAGCTGTTCTTGATTAAAATTCTGGAATATTTACTTCGTCTTCTTTTATGAAGGCATTTCTGAAGGCTGTGTTCAGTAACTCTGCTTTGGCAACACTGTCTTCGATAGTATCCCAATTGCCATCGCGCAGAGAAGGCATTGAGTGTGTCTTGCCTTTAGCATACTTGACATACGACCAGAATCTCTTTGGATTTTCTGCCAGGTTTCGAGACAAAGTTTCGTTGTAGAAACTATTATAAGCATTTCCCATTGAAGTCCGAGCTAAATGTGCACCTCGCTTGGACTTTTCCTCCTCGGTTGCTTATTACGTCTTCGTTTAGTAAGATTTTCATTGTTCCCGTGTTGTTCGTCTTCTTTGCCATCCTATATATCCTAGTTGCCTTCGTATCACATATGAGGTCGCGTTGAGAAATAATGCCTCCGAGTGCATTTGATGGAGGGTGATCGCAGATGTCGCAAAGATTGTGTGTGATCTGACATTGTCACTCTGAAGGAGATGGTGTTCCGTGTGTGGACGCACGGATTCTCAACTCGATTACGCTGTTTGCCACGTATCGCCGTAGTTGCGTTATACACCATGTTACACGTTTCAGTGAGAACTCTTCCAGCGGCAGAAGGATGCAAATATGTAAACATGAAGAATCAAATTGTACAGTATTCATAACGTTTGTTTTATTTAAAAAGCCATAGGAGTTTTCACGTAAATAATTCCGAGACATTACTTTTCATCACGCCTTCGTAGTTTAGTCTGTAGAAAACATTTCTTTCAAAAGTTGTTTTCCAAATCATCTCCTGCCAGAAATCACTGTTGCTCACTTGCCCAAAGTTGTTAGACTAACTTTACGAGGAGAAGTCTAGTTTTGTCCCATACCTTTTTTCTGGAATATTTCAGGTAAGTGAGCTCACAAATTCTCTTTTTATTTTGATTGTCTTTCACAAGTAATTTACGTATCTTATTTCCGGTACTCCGCGAGACATGTTGCAAAAATTAGTGTTTTGGAGAACTAAACAAAATACGCATTTTGAAGTCGTGTGGAACAGGGGATGTTCAGTGTAGACATCAGTCATTTTCGATTCTACTGTTAATAACCGTGAACTTCATATTTGAAGAAGTAATATTATTACTAAATTTATTAAATAATTTTTTTGGCACTCATACTTTATTTATAAAAAACATTTTGTTTCATAATGCCTGCTGCTGTCCAAAGTTTACGCATACCACTCTCATCATGCTCAAACACTGCTGGTTAACTGGAAGTACGAGGGGGGTTTGAAAATTCCGTGCAAAAATAGTAACTATTTACATGTTTGGGGTAAACCTTTTTTATTTTTCGACATAGCCTCCTGTTAGACTTCTACACTTCGTCCAACGCTGTTCCAATTTGTTGATCCCTTCCGAATAATAGGAATTGTCCAAGTCTGCAAAACAGCTATTAGTTGCTGCAATCACCTCTTCGTTTGAATAAAATCTTCGTCCTGCCACCATTTCTTCAAATTGGGGAACAAATAGTAATCCGAGGGAGCCAGGTCTGGAGAACAGGGGGGATGTGAAGAGAGTTGGAATCCTGTTTCCATTAATTTTGCGACCACAACTACTGAGGTGTGTGCTGGTGCATTGTCGTGATGGAAAAGGATTTTTTTGCGGTCCGATTGCCCGGCGCTTTTCTCGCAGCTCGGTTTTCAAACGGTCCAGTAACGATGAAAAATATTCACCTGTAATAGTTTTACCCTTTTCCAGATAGTCGATGAGGATTATCCCTTGAGAATCCCAAAGGACAGGCGTCATAACCTTTCCGCCGAAGGAATGGTCTTAGCCTTTTTTGGTGCAGATTCTCCCTTGGTAACCCATTGTTTCAAAAATGGTTCAAATGGCTCTGAGCACTATGGGACTCAACTGCTGTGGTCATCAGTCCCCTAGAACTTAGAACTACTTAAACCTAACTAACCTAAGGACATCACACACATCCATGCCCGAGGCAGGATTCGAACCTGCGACCGTAGCAGTCGCACGGTTCCGGACTGCGCGCCTAGAACCGCGAGACCACCGCGGCCGGCAACCCATTGTTTGGATTGTTATTTGGTCTCAGGAGTATAGTAATGAATCCATGTTCCATCCACAGTGGCGAAACAATGCTTAAAGTCCTGCGGATTCTTCCTGAATAGCTGCAAACCACACAATTCCGTTTTTGGTCAAGCGTGAGCAATCGCGGAGCCCATCTTGCGGACAGCTTTCTCATGTCCAAACGTTAATGCAAAATATTATGTACCCGTTCATTCGAGATGCCCACAGCACTAGCAATCTCACTCACCTTAACTCTACTGTCATTCATCGCTATATCATGGATTTTATCAATGACTTCTGGAGTCTTAAGCTCCACAGGGCGTCCAGGACGTATAGCATTACTTGTGCCCATATGGCCACTCCGAAAATTTTGAAACCACTTATAAACTTTTATAATCGAAGGTGCAGAGTCACCGTAATGTTTATCAAGCTTCTCTTTAGTCTCCTGAGGCATTTTGCCTTTCATAAAGTAATGTTTAATCATCACACGAAATTCTTTTTCGTCCATTTTTTTACAATCACTCGACTTCCTTGATTCACACGAATGCCAAACACGAAGAAATAGACCAATATGGCTGAAACTTGGTGTGCGTTCTTTCCAAAGATGCTACTAACTAAACAGGACCTCGATACGCCCCAGTGGTGCCATCTCTCGGACTTTGCACGGAATTTTCAAACGCCCCTCGTATGATGTTCTAAGACTTACCAAAATTTATTTGTTTCGGTGTTCAGAACGACGAACGTCTACAAGAACTTTAAATTAGACGATCTTTCAACTCAGGTGATGGGTAAATTGCGGATTCCACATTCCCAGATTTCCGGAAAGCGTTTGACACAGTGTTCGATTGCAAAACCAAGGTCCGAGCGTAGAGAATACATTCCTCAATAATTGAATTACTTGAAGACTTTAAGCAATAGAACCCAAATGATTTACAAATCCACACGCAAAATTTGTCACACATGTAATAAGTTCTGCATTGTTCACAGGCTTGTGGCACGAAATACTTCTTTACTGGCTGCCGACAAGACTTGAACTCTAAGCACCTGTAACGCCAATACTCAACTTCCATGCCTGCCAGTGATACTAGGACACCTCACAGACAGTACAGATGACTCTAGTGGGGCATCATTCGAGACAGTAGGACGACACAGTGAAAGGTCTCTGTTGGATTCCTTTCATGTTTAATTTCTTAAATCTGTTGTCATTTACGGCATAAATTCCTCTTCTAAATTTACTGTGGCGTTTCTGACTATCTGGGAGGAGACTGAGTAGTGGAACGTGTTACTTTTACACATAAACAAGAACGATCTGTCACACTACTACACTTTAAAACACAGTTTATATGTAATTCATGTCACACAGTCTCATACGGAACCTACATCCGCTTTCTTTTATATACTGTATATGATAAGATACTGTCATCCCCCTTCCCTGCTGTGTGAGAGGATGAATGAGCAAATGTATTTCTAGTTGCATGCTTGAGGGTAGCAGACAAGCCTGTCTGCTAGAGAACAGTAGGACCAACGTCGGAACAGGTAGCTACGCTTTCTAAAAGCAAAGAGGTTTCTATCCTTAGTATGGTCCTGTCCGTCCGTTGTCATGTTGGTATAGGAAGCTGCCCCTCTCGCCACTTCCGTTTGTATTTGTGAGCCACCCCTCAGGAGGAGCGCAGGTCAGTCTGTCCGCGGCGAGCGTCTGAAGTGGTAAGATCTCCGGCTAAGCGCGTGTCTGCTAAGTCCGCAGGACAATGGATTTCTTAAGTTCAGCCTAACTGAAAATTTAATCTCCTTTATTTCAGGTTTAGCTCTAAAATATCTAATGTTATCTTAAATTGCAATACAATGTAATTCGCGTGTGAAGCAGTTCAGAATATCTTCCGGTAGTTGCTTTGTCACTACTTTGTGAGTAAAGTGGAACCACGTGTTGATCAGTAACTCTAACGAAGATCATCAATCTTAAATGCGAATGCTCGTGTGATTATAACGTCTCGTCTTGACAATATTTTTCAATATAGCAACTTTTCTTTATGTTCAACCCACGTGGGGTGTACTTTGTGAGACCAGTACCACGTGCTTATACAATTGCTTGACCCATCAGGTTAATAGTAAGACGATAGTAACCAGTTCGAGGTTTTTCTTTTGTAAATTGCTTTTCGATCTAATTTATTTTAACTATCAAAATTATTGCGGAGTTACACTCTTTGTGTAAACCAAGTTGACCACGTGAAGCATGTGGTGTATTCATCAAAGTAGCCCTCAGCTATTCTTTTTGGGAAGATTTCACACAGAGTTAGTATGAATTTAGTATACCAGAGTGTGGTAATTACATGACGGACATGATTGTGCTACGAACGTAACTTCTTTGGGTGAAAATTGAATCGGTTGGTTGTGATTAATTTCCTCTTGCATATGTTTCAACGTTCTTCGTGTGTTATTTTATGAATGCAGTGTTGTATGCAGTCTCCCAATCTTGGCTCCATATTTGATGTGTTCCGTAAGATTACAATCTCACATTTTCACAATCCTAAATAAGGCACCAGCTTAGTTATGAATCGAGTTTAATATGCTGAAATTTCAATGATCAATGTTAAAATAAATTTCCAAATATAAACTGATTTCTATCTTTTTATTTAAATTCTCTTTTTTATATGCATATCACCGGTTGTCGTATGACTCTTAAAAGATTATAATTAATGTTAGTCTGGTTGGGGATTTGGTAAGCTAGACTGGATACCTGGTGAAACAGTTGCTCAGTAATGCAAGGTTAACTTCGCCAGACAGCTCACAGCTTTTAACCTGCTTTTATTGTCTATCAGTACCGCTTTCATAACAAATTAAAGTAACAATGTTACAACAGTTACTGAGTTTTCTTATGTTACAAATGTAGCTTTCAGATTATTTTCACAAGTATTTCGTAATGACTTCAATGATGACTCTTTAAACTCACTGAAATTCCTGTTTCACGTCTGTTTAAGAAGTAGCTTAGAGTTGGTCTGCAGGGTTTACGTCCACTAACGAAGGGACACACATAATTATGGCGCCTTGCTAAGTACGACAGAAGTGATGTTCCTCGGTCGCATACACCGATCAGTACTTAATGACATTAGCTTGCTGCTACAGTACTTAGGATGCTTTAATAGATAAAAACAATCACAGCTACAAGAGTCAGAAATATTACGTAACATACTCGTTTAGTTGTCGGAAAACGTCTTTTGAGCAGTTTATAATTTGCCTTAAGCAAAAAATTCTAGGCCTCCAATGTTGGTATCAGTGTTTTCCACTAACAACCAGGTTTGTTGCAAGCGTGAGAGAACCTCGGGGAGGCAGGCCGTGTTACGACGCCTAGACTGCCCCGTTCCGGAAGGAAACTTAAGCCGGGAAGTGCCGTGTAAGTGGGGCCATTAGGCGGACAGTCACCCGACACCTCGGCAGCTACTGGACACTCTCCGATAGACGCCCTGTAAGCTTCCTCAGCGAGACACGCCTTTGTTTACGACGGGGGCCGCGTACTCCTTACGTAGGTTGCCTGGCCTACAATTAGAAACCCAGGAGCGCTCCAGTCACTGTTACGGAGGTCGTTAGTGCACGCTGCTGCTGTAGTACTCAACTCCGAGGGAGCCCCTTCGACTCCTGTTGGGGAAAAAATCTAACACCGAGCGAGGTGGCGCAGTGGTTAGACACTGGACTCGCATTCGGGAGGACGACGGTTCAATCCCGCGTCCGGCCATCCTGATTTAGGTTTTCCGTGATTTCCCTAAATCACTCCAGGCAAATGCCGGGATGGTTCCTCTGAAAGGGCACGGCCGACTTCCTTCCCCGTCCTTCCCTAATCCGATGAGACCGATGACCACGCTGTCTGGTCTCCTTCCCCAAACCAAACCAACCAACCAAAAAATCTAACCCCAATATTTTGTTTCCATCTGTACTATTTGCGAGGTTGTCGTGTGTGTCAGATAGGAACTGTAAGACACGAAGGAATTAAAGATATTAGCTGCCAGTGGGCGCTGATTTATATCAATGGGGTAAGCTGAAAATTTGTGCCAGATCGGAATTCGAGACCAGGTCTCCTCTTTACTAGAGAAATGAGCTGAGCAGTACGCCATCCGTAATGTACTAGCACGCCTCCCGCCAGCCCCAGACCCTCATTTTATCCACACACAACCGATGTGGTGCCCCTGCTGATTAGCCTCGTTACTCGCGGCATCTCGTCGAGCCCCCGCAAGGGTTCGTGCTTAGTGTGCATCTGAAATTAAGGGATCATTGGCCGTCACCGGCAAATATCCATACAATTACTAAGGCGGTGATGACCAATGATCCTTTCATTTCAGACACACACTTAGCTCGAACTCTTGCGGGATTCGACGAGATGCCGCGAGTAAAGGAGCTAAGGAGCAGGGGCAGAACATCAGTTGTGTGTTTATTGAGAATTTGGGTCTGACGGGAAGTTCGAGTGGTTGTGGTGACCATTGTGTCCAGATGACACAGAAGTAAGCGCATCCATCTAGTAAGAAGGAGACCCAGGTTCGAATCCGTGTCCAGCACAAATTTCAACTAGTCCTGTTGATGTAAATCAATGCCCACTGGTAACTAACGTCTTTAATCCCTTTGTGTCTTGATTCATAGTGGCTGCAGGATCAAAATTGTGTCTGTTCTTTCGGACATGTCCAAAGAAACAGACACCACATATAGTGTAGGAAGTTTAGCCACTAGGAGCCGGCCGGAGTGGCCGAACGGTTCTAGGCGCTACAGTCTGGAACCGCGCGACCGCTGCGGTCGCAGGTTCGAATCCTGCCTCGGGCATGGATGTCTGTGATGTCCTTAGGTTGGTTAGGTTTTAGTAGTTCTAAGTCTAGGGAACTGATGACCTCAGAAGTTAAGTCCCATAGTGCTCAGAGGCATTTGAACCATTTTTTAGCCACTAGGTTTAGCCACCATTGCTTCGGAGATCAACTCACCGTAGCGTCGTTGTGCCACTCTTCCACTGTAGTCACGAGGTGCACACCGGGCAACTATTCACCAGTAAACCTATTCTACCACACATACCGTCCGCCTCCGTAGCTGGGTTGTCAGCGCGGCCAACTACAATTCGGAGGATCCAGTTTCGATTCCCTGCACTGCCAGGCTTTGTGCTTGGTGGGAGGACCGGTAGCGGGTGCGTTGAACTTCGTGAGGCCAACTGAGCAGCTAAACATCCGATTAATAGCGTTTCCAAACCCAAGAAACCCGACAACGATCGGTGTGCTTATCAATGCTCCTCCATATCACATCCAGTGACGTCATTGGCATAGGATGACACGGTGCTCGGTCGGGCCCAGGCCCGATTGGCCCCACTAGGGCCAGGACGCAAAACTTTACTTTTACTGAAGTTATCCACACATCAACTAACGGGTAAAAATGAACACTAAAAATAGAGTAATTACGTTTCGGGCCGGCTGCGGTGGCCGAACGGTTCTAGGCGCTTCAGTCCGGAACCGCGCGACTGCTGCGGTCGCAGGTTCGAATCCTGCCTCGGGCATGGATGTGTGTGATGTCCTTAGGTTAGTTAGGTTTAAATAGATCTAAGTCGAGTGGACTGATGCCCTCAGCTGTTAAGTCCCATAGTGCTCAGAGCCATTTAAACCATTTTTGAAGTTTCGGGAGTACATTAGATTAGATTAGATTAGATTTACTTTCATTCCAATTGATCCGTAGTGAGGAGGTCCTCCAGGATGTGGAACATGTCAGAAAAACAACAATACATGACAAATATTTACAACTAAAACAAATAAGCTAATGTACCGTTCCACAGGTCCCAAGCGGACTGATCGTCATTTTTTTAATGAACAGTAAGAGTCATTTTACAAATACTAATGCACTGAATTTAAAATAAAAAAGTTTTTTATTTATTTATAAGGTAATACAACTACTGTAATACTTATTTACAATGAACACATTACTGCACTGAAATGGTGCAGAAGTTAGATTATACTAACACACACACACACACACACACACAAATTTTCAATGGACACATTACTGCACTGAAATTGTGCAGAAGTTATGGTGTACTTATATACAAATCAGTTGATTTTACTAAGAAATTCATCAATGGAGTAGAAGGAGTTGGCCACCAATAAATCCTTTAGGCTTCTCTTAAACTGAATTTTATTGGTTGTTAAGCTTTTTATGGCTGCTGGCAAGTTATTGAAAATGTGTGTTCCTGAATAATGCACACCTTTTTGTACAAGACTAAGTGACTTTAAATCCTTGTGAAGATTATTCTTATTTCTAGTATTGATTCCCTGAATTGACCTGTTGGTTTGAAAAAGTGATATATTTTTAATGACAAATTTCATTAAGGAATAAATATATTGGGAAGCAGTAGTTAGTATCCCTAGTTCCCTAAACAGGCTTCTGCAGGATGTTCTTGAGTTCACACCACATATAACTCTCACTGCACGTTTTTGTGCCCGGAAAACTTTAGCTTGGCTTGATGAATTACCCCAAAAAATAATCCCATATGACATTATGGAATGAAAGTAAGCATAGTATGCCAGCTTTTTCATTTTTATATCCCCTATGTCTGACAAAATTCGCATGGCAATAGTCAAGAGATTAACATTGCGAGAACACAGGTTAATGATAACGCGAGATAAACCATTGCAAATGTGAAATTATGGTGCATTAATAACCGGTGTAACCACCAGAATGTTGAACGCAAGCACGCAGGTGTGTGTGCACTGTCTTGCACAGGTGCTCGATATCAGTTTGTGGGATGGAGTTCTATGCCTGTTGCATTTAGTCAATCGATACAGGGACGGTTAATGCTGTTTGTGGATGCCTCTGGAGTTGTCGTCCGATGATGTCCCCCCATGTGCTCGACTGGAGACTGATTTGGTGGTCGAGTAGGCCAAGGCAACTAGTCGACATTCTGTAGAGCATGTTGCGTTACAACAACGGTATGTGGGTGAGCGTTAACATGTTGGAAGACACACTCTGGAATGCTGTTCATAAATGGCAGTGCAAAAGGTCGAACCACCAAATTGATGTACGAATATGCTGTCACGGTGCGTGGGATGAACACGAGAGTGCTCCTGGTGTCATAGGAAATTGTACCCCAGACCATAACTCCAGGTGTACGGCCTATGCATGTAGCTAGCGGGCAGGTTGGTTGCAGGCCGTCAGCTGGCCTCAACTAACACATGGCCATCAATGGCACCGAGGCAGAACCATATTTCATCGGAAAACGCAACAAACCTCCACGCTGCCCTCCAATAAGCTCTCGCTTGACACCAGCGAAGTCGCAAATTGCGGTAGCTTGGAATCGGAGGCTGTCTTGCTCGGAGCTGTCCTTGAAGCAATCGAGTGTAATACTTCGATGTGTTACTGTGTTGCCAATTGATGCTCAAAGTGCTGCTGCAGACGCAGTACGATGCGCCAGTACAGTGGCTATATTGCTGCCAAGTCTTTCTGTATTATAGCAGAAGGAACAAGTAGCTTCTCGTCGCCGTGTAACACGTTCTCGTTGAAACTCAGTGAGGTGTTGATACAGGCGCCTTTGCCGTTTGAAAGACATTCCTGCCTGACATTAACTACCCACGTCCAGTCTCAAAGGTAACTAACGTTTACAGCTGTTACGTCTGTTTAAAGCAAACTTTACATGAATCCTCACAATGGCGCTACTAGCTCCACTCTTATGGGGCTGGCGCGAAATTTGTATACTTATCTTTTGTCTTCTCGGTAAACTTTAAGTAGAAGATCCTCGTCTCACAGCAATACTGCCCTCTACAGTCCTATTGTGGACACATTTTCCTCACCCAGAAACTGGTGTAAGAGCCATTTCTGCACTTCGTCTCCTTTGTGGGTTGCAGGAGTTGGACAGACAGTGTTTTCGTGCCAGCTTACTTGAGGGAACACGACGTGACAGACGTCCCTATGTTATACGTGCTCTGGTGAAACTGTAGTCTGTTCACAACTGAGGTTTACGAAGCCTGTAAATCACTCGGAGGACGGAAATTACGTGGGACTCGCGGGCAGGTGCACGTAAATCAATGGTACTGCTGAGAGCTGCGGAACCGCAAAGGCGAATGCAGTGGAGGCCACTGCCGAAGTATTCCTCCAGCCTACTTTGCTCCGGGTAGTATTCCACTGCTAACAAAGGAAGCTATTTAGGGAAGGCATTGACAGAGAAGACGTATTACTGCTACTGCGCGTACAATTGAAACAAACTTACAGCGTACTAAGGCTATTTCAGATGGATACACAAATGATTCAGGACGCGATTTATGGATATTTTCGAGCTAAGATGTTCATATGAACGTACGTCCAATGTTTCCTTCGTTCAGAGTTACAATTATTTCAGTGCTACGTATAAAAGTACCTCATTCAACTATCAGCAATTCACAAAGAAACTAATGAAGCAGAATTTATGAAACGTAATCGCATTAACTTAGATGATGCTGACGAAATGAGATTAGGAAATGAGACACTAAAAGTGCCGGCCACTGTGGCCGAGCGGTTCTAGCGCTTCAGTCCGGAACCGCGCTGCTGCTACGGTCGCAGGTTCGAATCCTGCCTCGGGCATGGATGTGTGTGCTGTCCTCAGGTTAGTTGATGGTTGGAGGGCTGACACATTATCTGCGAATCCAGTAAGGCTGGCAACTGATGGGCTATGCATGGGGATCGTATCAACCTGTACCGCATCAAAACAGCCTGAAGATGACGCAATGTAGGTCGAAACTGGTAGCGACAAAATAAAATAAAATCATAAGGACAGATTAGGTGTTTTTATTTTTTGTCACGTTAGGTTAGTTAGGTTTAAGTAGTTCTAAGTCTAGGGGACTGATGACGTCAGATGTTAAGTCCCATTGGGCTCAGAGCCATTTTTGAACACTAAAAGTAGTAGACTAGTTCGAGGAGCAAATTGATTGTAGATGTGAGAATCACAGATGATGAATGCAGAAACTTTGAAGAAAAGTGTTTCTCAAAAGAGGAATATGTTAACAACGAGTATCAATGTTAGAAGATCTTTCCAGATGGTGTTTGCAGTGTATCCTTGTATGGTAGTGAATAGAAGGCAATAAACATTACAGACATGATTATGGTTCTACAGAATATCATTGGAGATTAGATGGGTTCATCGGGTAACTAATGAAGAGGTACTGTGAACTGAACTGGAAAAAAAAATTATGACGCGATTTAATTTAAAGAAGTTATCTGCTGGTAGTACACATTCTGAAACGTCAAGGAATGGATGTAAGTGTCACAATAGGAGTAAAGGTGACAGATGAATCGGTGGGGAGGGTAAATTGCAGAGGGAGGTATGGAAGATCTCACTAGTTGATGTAGGTTGCAATAGTTCTGCAGAGATGAACAGACCGGCAAATGGCAGACTAGAGTGTAGAGTTGCATCAAACAATTGATATTCTTTGGAGATAATAGGCTGACTGGTGTTATTGACATCTGAGTTTAGTCGAATAGTACCCTCTATAACGTGACAGAAATTATTTTCCTATTCATTTATAACCCGAGAAATCATTTATCATCCTTTACACGTACTTATAGACACCGACATTTATAAAGCGAGGTTGGAAAGAGAGGTAGAATGTGGGGGGGGGGGGGGGGAGGAGGGAAACACGACGGATAAATAAGCAACCGTCTGAAGCAAAGCAAATACCTAGTCATAGTATTAAGCGGGAAAGACTTTTACTTTGTAGCTTCACACCAGATTATTAGAGGAAATTACGGCCCCTTTACACTAGTTCTAAATGTGTCTAATTGGGAATTGAATTACTTTTTGCCACGAGTGGGAACAAATGACCACGTCCACAGAAATCAACGTTCATCATTCGCCCCACACTTCTTTTAACACAGAGCGTCTTATGGGTAGAGTTAACCTCGTCAATTCGGTGTTCCCAGAACTTAGAAAAGAACGTTGCCCTGAATGCACAGCCATTGACATACACATAACAATATCGACAGATGAAAAGGTAATTACCGTAGTACCTCAAGGAAGTGTGATAGGACTGGTACAGTTTACAATATATGTAAATGATCTAGTAGAAAGCATTGGATGGTGTTTAAGGCTGTTCGCAGATCATGCGGTTGTCTACAAAAAAGTAGCAGCGCCAGAAGATAGTAACGATTTGCAGAATGACATTCAGAGTTGAATGGTGCAGGCTCTGGCAGTTGACATCGAACGTAAATAAATGTAACATATTGAGCATACATAGGAAAATAAATCGAGTACTGTAGAGCTACACTATTGATGACAAGCCGCTGGAAACAGCATCTAGGAGTAACTATCCAGAGCGACGTTAAGTGGAATGACCACATGAAACAAACAATGGGAAAAGCCAGGCTCAGGATGACAGGAAGAATCTGAAGGAAACGTAGCTGATGCACGAAGGAAGTGGCTTGTAAGGCACTTATTCGACCGATTCTTGATTATTGCTTATGTATCTCGTATCCCTACCAGGCACGACTGATAGAAGATAGAGAAGATCCAACGAAGAGCGGAGCGTTCCGTCACGTTATCGTTTAGCCGGGCGAGAGCGTTACGGAGATCCTCAACAAAGTCCACTGACAAGCGTTACAAAATAGGCGTCATGCATCACGGAGAGATTTACTGTTGAAATGTTCCCCCATAAACGTCTCGCGTAATGATCATGTGGAGAACATTCGAGAAATTAGAGCCAATACAAGGGCTTACCGACAATCATTGTTGCCACGCGTTATTCGCGAGTGCAACAGTGCAGTAGGCTCAGTTACTGACACAGAACGTCCATTCCGGCACACAACATTAGGTGGCTTGCAGAATATGATGCAGATGTGGGTGCACATGAGTGATACCTTGATCTTGTTCAAATCCAGCTTACAACCTGATAGAGAACCTTACTGGTCTCTCAGACAAGCACCGCATTTGGATGTTGATCAATCCAGACATGGCTGTTTCGGCTGCTGAAAAAGCATTTCGATTGAAATACACTCCTGGAAATGGAAAAAAGAACACATTGACATCGGTGTGTCAGACCCACCATACTTGCTCCGGACACTGCGAGAGGGCTGTACAAGCAATGATCACACGCACGGCACAGCGGACACACCAGGAACCGCGGTGTTGGCCGTCGAATGGCGCTAGCTGCGCAGCATTTGTGCACCGCCGCCGTCAGTGTCAGCCAGTTTGCCGTGGCATACGGAGCTCCATCGCAGTCTTTAACACTGGTAGCATGCCGCGACAGCGTGGACGTGAACCGTATGTGCAGTTGACGGACTTTGAGCGAGGGCGTATAGTGGGCATGCGGGAGGCCGGGTCGACGTACCGCCGAATTGCTCAACACGTGGGGCGTGAGGTCTCCACAGTACATCGATGTTGTCGCCAGTGGTCGGCGGAAGGTGCACGTGCCCGTCGACCTGGGACCGGACCGCAGCGACGCACGGATGCACGCCAAGACCGTAGGATCCTACGCAGTGCCGTAGGGGACCGCACCGCCACTTCCCAGCAAATTAGGGACACTGTTGCTCCTGGGGTATCGACGAGGACCATTTGCAACCGTCTCCATGAAGCTGGGCTACGGTCCCGCACACCGTTAGGCCGTCTTCCGCTCACGCCCCAACATCGTGCAGCCCGCCTCCAGTGGTGTCGCGACAGGCGTGAATGGAGGGACGAATGGAGACGTGTCGTCTTCAGCGATGAGAGTCGCTTCTGCCTTGGTGCCAATGATGGTCGTATGCGTGTTTGGCGCCGTGCAGGTGAGCGCCACAATCAGGACTGCATACGACTGAGGCACACAGGACCAACACCCGGCATCATGGTGTGGGGAGCGATCTCCTACACTGACCGTACACCACTGGTGATCGTCGAGGGGACACTGAATAGTGCACGGTACATCCAAACCGTCATCGAACCCATCGTTCTACCATTCCTATACCGGCAAGGGAACGTGCTGTTCCAACAGGACAATGCACGTCCGCATGTATCCCGTGCCACCCAACGTGCTCTAGAAGGTGTAAGTCAACTACCCTGGCCAGCAAGATCTCCGGATCTGTCCCCCATTGAGCATGTTTGGGACTGGATGAAGCGTCGTCTCACGCGGTCTGCACGTCCAGCACGAACGCTGGTCCAACTGAGGCGCCAGGTGGAAATGGCATGGCAAGCCGTTCCACAGGACTACATCCAGCATCTCTACGATCGTCTCCATGGGAGAATAGCAGCCTGCATTGCTGCGAAAGGTGGATATACACTGTACTAGTGCCGACATTGTGCATGATCTGTTGCCTGTGTCTATGTGCCTGTGGTTCTGTCAGTGTGATCATGTGATGTATCTGACCCCAGGAATGTGTCAATAAAGTTTCCCCTTCCTGGGACAATGAATTCACGGTGTTCTTATTTCAATTTCCAGGAGTGTACATCTAATAGGTGAAAAAAAGAAAAAAAGCTTCAAGAGGTTTGGGAACGCAGAAATGCAGTAAATAATCCATAGATAAAAATGAACCCATTTTAATGACAGTGTAATTCTTTCCATGCCAACACACTTCAGTTTATTCTCCAAAGTGTGCATTTTCACGGGCACGTTAAGGAGAATTTTGATTAAGATCCTAACAAACGATCAAAAATCACTTCCTAAAACTGTACCGTGCCAACAGTTATTAGCTGAGGACGGCCACAGGTCACTACGGCTTTTATGAAACAGTTTCTCATATGTTTCCAACCACGTAGATGAAATTATTCTAGTTATGAAGAAGCCTGTTGCAAAACATTTTTTCGGATTTCAAGGCACTTCAAATTGCTGCACTATTCATTAACAGCATTTCTAAAAATTTCTATAACTCAAATTCTGCATCTTCGACAGCAAATTATAAACTGTAAGCAATGGCGGATCCATTGTCGAACTCTTAATACATTCGTTCCTAATTATTGGTCAGTACAGAAGCAAAATAATTTTCTCGATGTCATTATTGACGATTGACTTTGCTGGTGGCCGTTAAATAAGTAATTTAACACTTTTATTATGGATTTCAACACCATATTACTCCTCACTCGTTTGGTTACCAAACCCAGTTTTTCAACCTAATCATCGCTTAATGCAGCGGTGTTACGCCACCTTACTGGAAGGGCGCCGGCCACGGTGGCCGAGCGGTTCTAGGCGCTTCAGTCCGGAACCGCGCGACTGCTACGGTCGCAGGTTCGAATCCTGCCTCGGGCATGGATGTTTGTGATGTCCTTAGGTTAGTTAGGTTCAAGTAGTTCTAAATTCTAGGGGACTGATGACCTCAGATGTTAAGTCCCATAGTGCTTAGAGCCATTTGAACCATTTTAATTACATTTACAGACCAATAGCGCAAGCAGTTCTGTGGTGCGAGGTATCGACACAAGTTGACCCATATCAGTACGCGGGGTAACCTCCAGGTGCAGCAGTGCAGGAACTGAATCCAGCATCCAGTCGATCGCACAGGTGGCGAGTACTGTCATGGGACCAGTTTGCTACGCCTGCTCGACCTGTTAACATAGTTCTGTAAGAGTTGTTGGTTGACGAGTCACACATTTTCTGTCCCATTAAATCCCACACGTGCTCGATTGGGCCGGCCTGTGTGGCCGAGCGGTTCTAGGTGCTCAGTCCGGAACCGCGCGACTGCTACGGTCGCAGGTTCGAATCCTGCCTCGGGCATGGATGTGTGTGATGTCCTTAGGTTGGTTAGGTTTAAGTAGTTCTAAGTTCTAGGGGACTGATGACCACAGATGTTAAGTCCCATAGTGCTCAGAGCCATTTGAACCATTTTTTGCTCGACTGGAGACAAATCCGGAGATCACGCTGGGTAGGGAGGTAGCTGCACATCTTGCAGAGCACGTTGAGTTTAGGGGGTAGTTTGAGGGCTCGCAGCCGCGGGATTAGCCGAGCGGTCTCAGGCGCTGCAGTCATAGACTGTGCGGCTGGTCCCGGCGGAGGTTCGAGTCCTCCCTCGGGGATGGGTGTGAGTGTTTGTCCTTAAGATAATGTAGGTTAAGTAGTGTGGAAGCTTAGGGACTGATGACCTTAGCAGTTAAGTCCCATAAGATTTCACACACATTGGAACATTTTTGAGGGCTCGCATTCTGCTGTTGGAACAACACATCACCTTCCTGTTGCAAGAATGGCAAAAGAACGAGTATAACAGCATTCTGCACATACCGAGCACTGGTTAACGTCCATTCCAGAAACACCAAAGGTGAACGAGGATTGTAGCTTGTCGCGCCGAAGACTATTAGACCTGGGGTGGGGCCATAGTGTCTTAGTCGAATGCGCTCTATGAGACGGTGCTCACAGGTCTACGTCGTACACGCAAACGAGGTGCAGCCCCACTACTAATAACTTGTTCGCAAGTGATCGTATTGGCTAGTCTGGGCTCACAAGCCTTCTTATATGTACTGTCGCAGCTGCACGATTAGCCACTGCTGTCATTACAATACGACGATCCCAGGGAGCGTCTGTGCTGCGTGGACGTCGAGAATCTCGTCTACGGGTGTGAGAAAGTTCACGTGATCACAGTTACCAAACTCTTTGCATAACCGACGCAGCTCGTTCAACTTGTGTGGCATTTCTCCGACAGGACGATGCCGCCACTTGGAAGGCCACAATCTGATCCCTTTCAAACTCCCTCAGTTGGCTGTAGAAAGCAGTAGTGCGTCTCCGTGCCACAGCTGCCTGCTTGCTTCACACGTTTGCACCGCACTGAGCCTTCTGGCTGTGAGCGTTCCCTGGTAAAGGGTTGCCACAGGTGGCGCTATTTGATGGCAGAGGACGCTGAAACCATTATCAGCCATCTGCTATCCCCCAGGTGCCACATGCAGTCATCGGATCAAAATCGACGTCGTCTTTCCAGGTGTATGTATGTATGTATTAAACCGGGGACATAGAAACGACGGAGAGGATTCATCCCACTGTAGCCCTCAGTGGTTTACAACCCCACAACAGGCCACAGTAGTCCACCCACCCCAATGCCGCCCCAAGCCGGTACCCAGCGCTACTGTACCTTTCGGCCCCCATTGGATACCCCCCCCCCCCCCCCCCCCCGGGAACGTCTCATACCAGACGAGTGTAACCCAAATGTTTGCATGGTGTAAACGCGTACGTGTAAACGGTGTCTTCGCAACGATCGCCGACACAGTGTAGCTCTTTATTCACATGAAGTGCTGAGTGCTATTGACAAAGGGATTTCAGATCGATTCCGTATTCCTGGATTTCCGGCAGGCTTTTGACACTGTACCACACAAGCGGCTCGTAGTGAAATTACGTGCTTATGAAATATCGTCTCAGTTATGTGACTGAATTTGCGCTGTCCTCTCAGAGACGTCACAGTTGATAGTAACTGATGGAAAGTCATTGAGTTAAACAGAAGTGATTTCTGGCGTTCCCCAAGGTAGTTCTGTAGGCCGTTTGCTGTTCCTTATCTATACAAACGATTTGGGGCCGGCGGCGGTGGCCGAGCGTTTCTAGGCGCCTCATTCCGGAACCGCGCGACTGCTACGGTCGCAGGTTCGAATCCTGCCTCGGGCATGGATGTGTGTGATGTCCTTATGTTAGTTAGGTTTAAGTAGTTCTAAGTTCTAGGGGAATGATGACCTCAGAAGCTAAGTCCCATAGTGCTCAGAGCCATTTTGAACAAACGATTTGGGAGACAATCTGAGCAGCCGTCTTCGGTTGTCTGCGGATGACACTGTCGTTTATCGACTAATAAAGTCATCAGAAGATCAAAACAAACTGCAAAACGATTTAGAAAAAAATATCTGAATGGTGCGTAAAGTGTCAGTTGACCCTAAATAACGAAAAGCGTGAGGTCATCTACATGAGTGCTAAAAGGAACTTGATAATCTTCGGTTACACGATAAATCAGTCTAATCCAAAAGCAGTAAATTTAATTAAATACGTAGGTATTACAATTACGAACAACTTAATTTGAAAAGAACACATAGAAAATGTTGTGGGGAAAGCTAACCAAAGGCTGCGTTTTATTGGCAGGACACTTAGAAAATGTAACAGAGGTACTAAGGAGATTGCCTACACTATACTTCTCCGTCCACTTTTAGAATACTGCTCCGCGGTGTGGGATCCTTACCAGATAGGACTGACGGAGTACATCGAAAAAGTTCAAAGAAAGGTAGCACGCTTTGTATTATGGCGAAATATGGGAGAGAGTGTCACAGAAATGATACAGGATTTGGGCCGGACATCATTAAAAGAAAGGCGTTTTTATGGCTCTGAGCACTATGGGACTTAACATCTATGGTCATCAGTCCCCTAGAACATAGAACTACTTAAACCTAACTAACCTAAGGACATCACACAACACCCAGTCATCACGAGGCAGAGAAAATCCCTGACCCCGCCGGGAATCGAACCCGGGAACCCGGGCGTGGGAAGCGAGAACGCTACCCCACGACCACGAGCTGCGGACAAAGGCGTTTTTCGTTGCGACGGAATCTTCTCACGAAATTCCAATCACCAACTTTCTCATCCGAATGCGAAAATATTTTGTTGGCACCGACCTACATAGGGAGGAACGATCACCACGATAAAATAAGGGAAACCGGAGCTCGTACGAAAAGATATAGGTGTTCATTCTTTCCGCGCGCTATACGAGACTGGAATAATAGAGAATTGTGAAGGTAGTTCGATGAACCCTCTGCCAGGCACTTAAATGTGATTTGCAGAGTATCCATGTAGATGTGTAGATGTAATAAGGGGAACCAGCCCGCATTTGCGGAGGTAGACGGAAAACCGCCCTAGAAACCATCAACAGGCTGCCCGACATACCGGACCTCGACACTAATCCGCCGGGCGGGTTCGTGCCGGGGACCAGCACCCCTTCCCACTCAGGAAGCAGTGCATCAGACCACGCGGCTAGCTGGTGGGCCTTTCCAGGTGTACTAATCTTTTTTCCCCGTCAGCGGATTTATATAACTTCGAACTGTCTTGTGTTTATGTTATCTCTGTGCCATCTACTGTGTCAACATATTTCACCCAGTAAACTATGTTCATAAGTTCCAGTGTACAGTGAAGTAGTGGTTCGAATATGGCTCTAAGCACTATGGGGCTTAACATCTGAGGTCATCAGTCCCCTAGAACTTAGAACTACTTAAACCTAGCTAACCTAAGGACATCACACACATCCATGCCCGAGGCAGGGGAACCTGCGACCGTAGCAGCAGCGTGGTTCCGGACTGAAGTGTCTAGAACCGCTCGGCCACAGGGGCCTCCTGAAGTAGTGGGTTTCCATGTCGTCCGGTTTAGTAGTTTTGATAGTTTTAGTGTATTGAACGATTTCAGTGGTGCAAGAGACACGTTATTAAGGTGGTTTTTCTTAACAGTTCAGGTGACTGTGTTTGCAATAGAACCCGAGACGCTGGCGCAGAGCTGCGGAAGTGTGGAAGCGCGCGAAATATCGGCCAGCGAGAAGCCCCGGGGCCGGGTTTCGGCCGCCGTCCAGCGCTCTCCTTGTCCGGCCGGCGGGGCCGCCGCTACTGGAATTTCAGCCGCCAGATGGCAGGCAGCTCGGCCCTGTACACATCTTCCGCTCGGCGGGGCAGTGTCTGGCTCTGGGTTACACTGCGGTTCAACTTAGTAGCCGCGGACAAGTTACACAGTTGCAGCTCGGGAACGTGCTGACCCGCTGCCGAAAATACCTCGCCACTGCTTACACGTGCTGTGCTGTTCGTGTAACTGCTGCCTGTTTTGCACTTGTTTACGTGACTTCATTTTACCTGCGCAATGAAAAAATGTTTGGTCACGGGCAGTCCGTCATTGTAGCTTATGTGTTAGGGACATTTCTAGAACTAAAATTTTTGAAATTTTTGAAAACATAGTCAGCGATCTTAAAATTCGTTAAAATTAAAATTTAAAACAGTCTTGATCGCAATTTTTTTAATGGAGTGAATGACCTCTTTCGACTCTTTTATAGAGACATCTTCAGACTCCAGAGCGGTGGCTGGACACAGCCAGGCGAGTTCCGTCGACTCTCGACGCTCGTGTAACTGCTCACGAGCGTGTACATGGTTTTTTTCACTGCGTCTGTTGCAAAAGAAACCTGGTTTACATTCATAAATGGTTCTCGGTCAGCACACAATTTCGTGTCATACCATTAAGTGAGAATGCAAAAAAGTGAGTGCCGGCAACGAGAATCGATCCACAGACACCACGCATACGAAACTAATCGCTTATTCGCGCGGCTGCGAACCTATTTGAATACTAGCGAACGCAAAAAATACGTAAGCACGTCTAATACTTTCATACTCGTTTTCCTCGAAAACGGTTGAGATCTGCGTCTTCGTATTTACATTTGTTGAAATTCTAGTTCTGCCCTGCACAACCAGTCAGTATGAATCAAATCGGTCTTGGGAAGTTCGTGTGGTCCCCTTGTAAGCACAGACCAATATTTTGTCCACAACAGAATGAATGCAGGTATTTACGAACACAATAGAATGCTTTCCACAGTAGCAGCAGGTTGGAACGTGGGAAAAAAGGTCGAAGAACATCAAGTGGATTTGCTGCCAAAACGATCCCAAAAACGCGTTACTCAACGCCATCAAATACACTCCTGGAAATGGAAAAAAAGAACACATTGACACAGGTGTGTCAGACCCACCATACTTGCTCCGGACACTGCGAGAGAGCTGTACAAGCAATGATCACACGCACGGCACAGCGCACACACCAGTTGCCGCGGTGTTGGCCGTCGAATGGCGCTAGCTGCGCAGCATTTGTGCACCGCCGCCGTCAGTGTCAGCCAGTTTGCCGTGGCATACGGAGCTCCATCGCAGTCTTTAACACTGGTAGCATGCCGCGACAGCGTGGACGTGAACCGTATGTGCAGTTGACGGACTTTGAGCGAGGGCGTATAGTGGGCATGCGGGAGGCCGGGTGGACGTACCGCCGAATTGCTCAACACGTGGGGCGTGAGGTCTCCACAGTACATCGATGTTGTCGCCAGTGGTCGGCGGAAGGTGCACGTGCCCGTCGACCTGGGACCGGACCGCAGCGACGCACGGATGCACGCCAAGACCGTAGGATCCTACGCAGTGCCTTAGGGGACCGCACCGCCACTTCCCAGCAAATTAGGGACACTGTTGCTCCTGGGGTATCGGCGAGGACCATTCGCAACCGTCTCCATGAAGCTGGGCTACGGTCCCGCACACCGTTAGGCCGTCTTCCGCTCACGCCCCAACATCGTGCAGCCCGCCTCCAGTGGTGTCGCGACAGGCGTGAATGGAGGGACGAATGGAGACGTGTCGTCTTCAGCGATGAGAGTCGCTTCTGCCTTGGTGCCAATGATGGTCGTATGCGTGTTTGGCGCCGTGCAGGTGAGCGCCACAATCAGGACTGCATACGACCGAGGCACACAGGGCCAACACCCGGCATCATGGTGTGGGGAGCGATCTCCTACACTGGCCGTACACCACTGGTGATCGTCGAGGGGACACTGAATAGTGCACGGTACATCCAAACCGTCATCGAACCCAACGTTCTACCATTCCTAGACCGGCAAGGGAACTTGCTGTTCCAACAGGACAATGCACGTCCGCATGTATCCCGTGCCACCCAACGTGCTCTAGAAGGTGTAAGTCAACTAACCTGGCCAGCAAGATCTCCGGATCTGTCCCCCATTGAGCATGTTTGGGACTGGATGAAGCGTCGTCTCACGCGGTCTGCACGTCCAGCACGAACGCTGGTCCAACTGAGGCGCCAGGTGGAAATGGCATGGCAAGCCGTTCCACAGGACTACATCCAGCATCTCTACGATCGTCTCCATGGGAGAATAGCAGCCTGCATTGCTGCGAAAGGTGGATATACACTGTACTAGTGCCGACATTGTGCATGCTCTGTTGCCTGTGTCTATGTGCCTGTGGTTCTGTCAGTGTGATCATGTGATGTATCTGACCCCAGGAATGTGTCAATAAAGTTTCCCCTTCCTGGGACAATGAATTCACGGTGTTCTTATTTCAATTTCCAGGAGTGTATCTTGGGAGTGCGCTACAGTGTTGGCACCGTTTGACATCAGTTGCCCCAATAACGTAGCAACAACTTCCAGTATTTGCCTGGGAGGTACAGCGTTAGTGGAAACAACATTGATAAAATCCCCAACAAGTGAAGCAGAGGTACCTGCTGTGTTGAGGAAAAGGCGTACGTATTGCTTTGCGAATAGAACAGTAATGCGCGACAGCCAAGCGGAATGTCGTCAGCCCTTGTAATGAACGGCCGCATGGGTGATGGTCAAGGCCGATGTAGGTACGGGCCACGATGTCAGCGAAATCTTATGAGACTGAACTGCTAAGGTCATCAGTCCCTGAGCTTACACACTACTTAACCTAAATTATCCTAAGAACAAACACACAGCCGCGCTGGATTAGCCGAGCGGTCTACGGCGCTGCAGTCATGGACTGTGCGGCTGGTCCCGGCGGAGGTTCGAGTCCTCCCTCGGGCATGGGTGTGTGTGTTTGTCCTTAGGATAATTTAGGTTAAGTAGTGTGTACGCTTAGGGAATTATGACCTTAGCAGTTAAGTCCCATAAGATTTCACACAGATTTGAACAACAAACACAAACACCCATGCCCGAGGGAGGACTCGAACCTCCGCCGGGAACAGCCGAACAATCCATGATTGCAGCGCCTTAGACCAAACGAAAGTTGGTAGGCGTGTTTCTACTACTGAAAGATTATATCTATTCAGACTTCGCACCGGTCGGATAAGAGTGACGCTAGTAGTGTCATAATGGGGATGCAAATCAGGTCTGCTTTAAATTCACGCTGTAACGGCCGTGAGCGTAATTTACGTTTGAGACTGTACATAGTGAACCATGATGAATAATACAGCTTTAGCTATATGATAAATCTTTATTTCTAATACAAGGAGTTTCGCGGCGTTAGAGCCACATCTTCAGGCATCCAGATTTATTTCATAATTTATTCCAATCTATATCCCTGAATACAAGGCTGTAAAGATGATGATGACGATGTTTGGTTTGCGGGACGCTCACTGCGCGATCATCAGCGCCCGTACGAAGTCCAAATTTTTACACAGTCCAATTTTTATACAGTCCAATCTAGCCACTGTCACGAATGATGATGATGAAAAGATGAGGAAAGCGCAAACATTCAGTCCCCGGGCAGAGAAAATCCCCAACCCGGCCGGGAATCGAACGCGGGATCCCGTCATCAAGAGGCAGCAACGCTAGCCACTGGACCACGAGCTGCGGAAACAAGGCTCTAAAGCCGCGAAACTATTTGGATCAGAAATGAAGATTTATCATACAGCGGAAGCGGTCTCTTCCACCATGCTTCAGTTCTACAGCTATGGATGCCTGCTATACAAACTTTTCTGTGCGTAGTGAGTTGTGTTAGTCAAGAAAGCATTTAAGACGACGAAGGCGCCGTTATCAACAGCTGTCTGTGTTTGAACGAGGTAGTTTAATATGCAGCCGGATGTTTCTTCCGCGTTATTGCAGAAATACCTGTTAATATGTAACCGCTGTTCCTCATTGCAGGCAGCGGTGGTACTGTCATGAGGGAAGGTACTGTCATGAGAAGATCAGGTCCCAGACGGCCACGTGGCAGTGCCGAGGGGGAAGACCATTGTGTTCGGCTTATCGCTCTGGCGCATGGTCTGCGTCAGCAATTCGAGCTCCAGTTGGCACCACAGTGAAGCAACGAACTTTTACAAATCGGTTACTTCAAGCACAGTTCCGAGCCAGACGCCCTGTAGCGTGCATCCCGCTGATCCCAAAGCACCGCCGACTTCAGTTTTTTGAAGCGAAAGCTCATTTGAGGACGAAGTGATGGTCTGTTGTGTTGTCTGAAGAAAGCCGGTTGTGCGAATAGTGGCCATGTGTTGATTAGAAGAAGGCCAGATGAGCACCTGCAACCAATCTGTCTGCAGCCTAAACTCACTCCATCCACACGTGGTCTGAGGTGCGATTTCGTATGACAGCAGGATTACTCTCGTGGTTATCCCACTCAGCCTAACTGCAATTTTGTACTTCAATCTGGTAATTCGACCTGTTGTAGCCCTGTTGTGCTGCCATTCATAAACAGCATTCCAGGGAGTGTTTTCCAACCGAATAACACTTGCCCACATACCACTATTGTAACCAATCACGCGCTACAGACCTCAAAATGTTGCCTTGGCCCGGCCCAATTACCAGATTTGTCTCCATTCGAGCACATATGGGACATCATCGATCGAAAACTCCAGCATCACCCAAAACCAACATTAATCGTCCCTGTATTGACCGACCAAGTGCATGGCATCGAAAGTTTGCATACTTGCATTCAACACCCTGGTTATTGCTCCGGTTATTAATGTACCAGAAATTCACTTTTACAATGACTCTTCTCGAGTTTACGTTAAGGGGAGGTTTACCATCTTTGGCCCGAAAAAAGCATGTTCTTTGAGAATTTTTTTCTCGGGATGTGTTATATCAATGTCAAATTTGCTCAAAATGTTTACTGATATTTCCTCTAGAAGCTGGAATTTTTTCGACCGAAAATGTCTAAGAGCTAAGGCGGAAGTGCCGTCGGAACAAAACAAAATTTCGCTGTAGACCTCCACGCGCGGTATGTCACAGGTCAGCCGGCTTGTCTGAAATCAAAATTGAGTTGACGTTAGCGAATTATATAAGATTGTTTAGAAGTTATTTGGACCATAGGAAACAAAATGGCGGCCGTTTGAAGAAAAATAGGGTTTTTTCATCGATTTTTCGACTTTGTCGGCCAAGTAAAAATATTTATAGATTATGGATCCAAGTAAAAGTGGTATAACTCCTAGACAATTTAATTAGCTTCGTCGGAAACAAAGAATCATGCCAATCGGTTCAGTAGATTTAAAGTTACCATACCGCGCGATAAAAAAAAGTCATTTCCAGAAAAACGCGGTGGAAGTTTTGAGTACATATAAATGCAATATTATGCAACCTTACGTTCAATCTGCTGTTCCGGGTCTGTAAACTAGTCCTTCCTCTTCCTCACAGAGGGCGTTCTGCTCGATCTGGGCCGCGCTGCTCCAGAGCCGCTCGTACGGTCGGTGACAAGCGGTTTTCGGCCGCTTGAATCCGGTGGTCGTCCGAATGCGTGGCGGACTGCGTCGAATAGAGTCCCAGGGTGACGTCCATCGTTGTCATGGTGTTCAGAATTGCTGAATACCCTTCGTTGAAGCTGCTCACTGCAAGGAAAGTCGCAATCTCAACAGTCTTCGCACCAGAATGCAAATGCTTGGGGACTAACTCCCAAACACACGCGTTGAAACTTTCATTTGAATTTTGTGTGTTTCCTCCCAAGCACCGGTACAATAACTCGTCCTCCGAAAGAAAAAAAACTGGCGCTTGACAAAGGCCGATTTCAGGCATGTGCATTTTTTGTTCAACCGAGAATAACAAACATTTCCGTTCCGTATTCGGGAAACCGTTTCAGGGGTGGATTCTAAACACTTCTATGGATCGAAAAATGCAATTTTAAAAAAAACGATTTTTTGAACCAACAGATGGTAAAAACCTTCCCTTAACCTGTGATCTTGCAAGGTTGATCACTTCAGTTTGTTACCTATAAAAATATGTTGCAGGAATTTCGTTACTCTGCATCTGTTATTTGTTGGTGTTGGGTTTTTTCCGCCATTGTAATTTATCTCAGGTAAGCCAACACTTAAGGGGCCTAATTACAAATACCCTGGGAAAACCACGTTAGGCCCTACTACCATAAATCAGATTGTTTACGTTTTGTTTGTGGAAGATTACCAATAAACTGTAAAGAACCTGTTACAATGATAAGCTACTGAAATGTCGATATAAATTTCTTTTTTTGTACCTGATCTTGGTCATGTAGGCTAAAACATGCAGTTCAGCAGCTGAAGGTGTTAGTCACGTGTCATTATTACCGTATGTCACCGCCGTGGAACACAACGCCTCCGCTTGCCCGGGAGGTAGTGAGCTGAAGCAACCTGAGCCATGTCTGCAGCGCCAGCTCACACGACGCAGCCGCTGGTGCCGGCCGAGCCCGCGTGGGATGCAGACCAAAGTTGCAGCGGGGACAAGCAGCTGTTGAGTCCGAATAGTGCGTCGCACGGCGCGCCGGAGACGCCGCCAAGGCAGGCTGCATTCCTGCCTGGGTTCCCGCCAGCCACTGCCAGGGTCGACTGCCACAGACTGCAGCGAGAAGCCTGCACGAGCAGTTCGCGGCTGCTGTTTCGGGGGACTCTCCAGGGGAACGAGGCAATGCCTTATCACTTTCTTCCTCCTGTATCTCACAGCCTGAGGGAAGTGCACCGGTCGTCATCAATACTGCAGCTCCCGAAGCCGGCCTACGACAGACCTCCAATTAACGTGAACTGTTCTACAAACAAATAACCAGCATTTCAGGGCGACCGCGCAGGGTAGGTAGGAGCAAAGCCATCTATATTCTGTATATAAGGCATTATTACGTAGGGAGTTTCTCATTCAGAAACAACATTACGGTATTGGTTATTTAGGAGAAGGTAACGTAATACATCGTTTAAGAAACAGAAACTACCAGCACTTGTTGGAATTCGGCAGCGACAGCTTCATACGAGATTGTTTTTCTTGATGCAATAATTTACCAACAGCCGTATGTATTGTAGAAATTTATTTTGTGAACTTCTTATGTGCTACTAGTTTCGGCATTACACTGATGCCATTTTCAGGCCCCTGAAGATGGCATCAATGTAATGCCGAAACTGGTAGCACATAAGAAGTTCACAAAATAAATTTCTACAATACATACGGCTGTTGGTAAATTATTGCATCAAGAAATACATGCCAGCCGTTGTCCCACGGTCCATAATGGATCAACGAAGATGTCGGGATTGTGGTTAATCGGTCCGCCATATTGCTCTCGCGTTCATCGGGATCCCACGACTATAATGCGAATATAGAGTCGACGGGTTCAGGAGGGCCATGAGGTCTTCGTATCAAACCGTTCACGACAGGTCCATCAACATCTGAACCATCGCCACCTCCTTCCCATTAACAAGTGTGGCTTCCGTCCCACCTTCTCTTCTAACGACCAGTTCCTACACCTCACCCATCTCCTATCCTACCAGCTCAACTCCCGTAAATCCACTGTTTTTTGTCTTCATCAACCTGGAGAAAGAACGTGTACAGCATTCCGGTCACTTTTCCAAATTCAACACTTACGCACTTCCAATTAATTATGTCTGCCTCATCCCATTCTTCCTCTCTAATCGCTCATCCTTCTTCACCATTAACGACATTCATTCCCGCACGATTCGTCACATTGCTGCCATCCCCCAAGGCTCAGTCTTCGCTCCTCTCCTTTCTCTTCTCTACATGGCCCACACAACCAAACGACCTCCTTCAGTATGCTGATGTCACCTCTTTCTTCACTCTCCATACTACACTCCAGAAATCCCAACGATCCAAATCCAACCCATGCTCCTAGTTCCTGGTGTAGCCAATGGCTCAGCAAGATCAACCTTTCCAAAAACTAGGCAGTAATTATGGAGAGCACCACCCATACATTCAGTTTCCATAGCTTTTGTCTTGGACTAACAACGGACTGACAACTAACGTGGAGACACCTCACGTACTAACTGTCCAACATAAAGCCCACAACAGATTAAAATTACTAACTGCCCGAACTTGGCGATTGCACCCATCCACTGCCCTCCACACCCATAAAATCCTGATACAATCCATCCTTTGCTAAGAAAATGTTGCATGTATTTCCTCTTCACCCAAGTCCCCCCGATCCTGGAGCGCCATGCACACCACCTCGCTTTCCATAACCGTATACTTACCCCACAAGGATCCTTTACCAACTCATCAAATTCCCACATCTCCTCTCTCACACTGAACACCTCCAAACAATTTATACCATCTGCGAAATGTGGTGTCACGCATTAACGAACTTATCCCACGAGCCCTACGCATTCACACCGTCCACATTCTCTTCCAAAAAATCTTCAGCGCTTACCCCCCCCCCCTCCCTCCCTCCCAACTAATGAACTTCGCCCTGACGTTTATCCATCCTACAAGGTCTAAGCCCACTCCAGCCTTTCCACCACGTTACTGCCACCTCTCCTTCTTCTCCCATACTTACTTATCCCCCCTTCTTTTCCCCATCTGCCTTTCTTTCCTGCCCCCCTTTCCCCATCAATTTGTAGCCCTACCAATACACCCCTCTACTCCACCTCATCCTCCATCCAAACAGCCACTCTTACCACATCAGATGTTATTCACAACTCCTCCATCCTTATCCCATCACATTCCTGCCCTCCTCACTGGCCTCACATCAAACCTCCTGTCCCCAGACTGATCCTTCCAGATTTAGTGCCAGGAGAGTGCCACTTTTCAATATCAGTGTTTCGGCATCGCGTTTTAAATGTGTTCCCATGTGTTTCGTTTTACCTACTATTATTACGGTTTTTAATTGCAAGTGCAAGAAGTCATATCTCTTATATATATAAAAACTTCCATTTTAATTTCACCTTTAAAAAGTTCTAAATTCGGTGTAAATACACTCCTGGAAATTGAAATAAGAACACCGTGAATTCATTGTCCCAGGAAGGGAAAACTTTATTGACACATTCCTGGGGTCAGATACATCACATGATCACACTGACAGAACCACAGGCACATAGACACAGGCAACAGAGCATGCACAATGTCGGCACTAGTACAGTGTATATCCACCTTTCGCAGCAATGCAGGCTGCTATTCTCCCATGGAGACGATCGTAGAGATGCTGGATGTAGTCCTGTGGAACGGCTTGCCATGCCATTTCCACCTGGCGACTCAGTTGGACCAGCGTTCGTGCTGGACGTGCAGACCGCGTGAGACGACGCTTCATCCAGTCCCAAACATGCTCAATGGGGGACAGATCCGGAGATCTTGCTGGCCAGGGTAGTTGACTTACACCTTCTAGAGCACGTTGGGTGGCACGGGATACATGCGGACGTGCATTGTCCTGTTGGAACAGCAAGTTCCCTTGCCGGTCTAGGAATGGTAGAACGATGGGTTCGATGACGGTTTGGATGTACCGTGCACTATTCAGTGTCCCCTCGACGATCACCAGTGGTGTACGGCCAGTGTAGGAGATCGCTCCCCACACCATGATGCCGGGTGTTGGCCCTGTGTGCCTCGGTCGTATGCAGTCCTGATTGTGGCGCTCACCTGCACGGCGCCAAACACGCATACGACCATCATTGGCACCAAGGCAGAAGCGACTCTCATCGCTGAAGACGACACGTCTCCATTCGTCCCTCCATTCACGCCTGTCGCGACACCACTGGAGGCGGGCTGTACGATGTTGGGGCGTGAGCGGAAGACGGCCTAACGGTGTGCGGGACCGTAGCCCAGCTTCATGGAGACGGTTGCGAATGGTCCTCGCCGATACCCCAGGAGCAACAGTGTCCCTAATTTGCTGGGAAGTGGCGGTGCGGTCCCCTACGGCACTGCGTAGGATCCTACGGTCTTGGCGTGCATCCGTGCGTCGCTGCGGTCCGGTCCCAGGTCGACGGGCACGTGCACCTTCCGCCGACCACTGGCGACAACATCGATGTACTGTGGAGACCTCACGCCCCACGTGTTGAGCAATTCGGCGGTACGTCCACCCGGCCTCCCGCATGCCCACTATACGCCCTCGCTCAAAGTCCGTCAACTGCACATACGGTTCACGTCCACGCTGTCGCGGCATGCTACCAGTGTTAAAGACTGCGATGGAGCTCCGTATGCCACGGCAAACTGGCTGACACTGACGGCGGCGGTGCACAAATGCTGCGCAGCTAGCGCCATTCGACGGCCAACACCGCGGTTCCTGGTGTGTCCGCTGTGCCGTGCGTGTGATCATTGCTTGTACAGCCCTCTCGCAGTGTCCGTAGCAAGTATGGTGGGTCTGACACACCGGTGTCAATGTGTTCTTTTTTCCATTTCCAGGAGTGTATATCTTTCCTTCTCGCTTTTGTTCTCATTTAGTTTTTGTTGTCGTTTGGCTGAAGAGAGTGTTGACTGTACAGTTGACTGTACCCTCGCCACCCACATGGGGCACAAGGGGATGGACTAAGAGTAAAGAAAAAAAAAAAAAAAGAGGAGGATCATTCTTAAAGCCTTGTTCGATCTCTGCGTTCTCGCACGATTAGCGACTCAGAGAACAGACATATTGTTCACCCTGCCGTACAGGATGGTACTACTACGTCATATATCTTGAGTGAGAATATGGGGATTGGTTGCAACACAGCACCCACAGGGAGAGTGCAACAATGTCTGGGACACCACAGAGGTTGGAGTGTGAACACGGCGATCATTCTTGCGGCTTCCCTTGACGCGACAGCAAAGAGAGGCGCATCGACACTAGTGCACCCAGTGAAACTGGATACAAGAGTTCCACCAGACGAGTCCAAGTTCTGTGAACTCTATCACGTTGGATGTAGCCTTGTGTGAAAAACGAAAGTTGTCATCGTCTCGCCAGCCCATCAGGTGGCATGGTGGTATGAGATTTCTTTCGGTACACTACACGACCATCTCTGGTTCGATGAATGGTAAAGTGGACAGCAGACGCTACATTTCTGACGTTGTAACGCAAGACTGCACATGGTCCATGTGCAAGCATACTACTACTTCTGATTCTCTCTATTTGGGATTTGGTACCAATTCTGCTGTCTAAGGGCCCAACTTTCATTTATGAACTTGCTCTGTAGGGGTAATTAATTTCTGGACACTGCGTATCATTATGCTTGAGTACTTACATTAGCTTTCATACAGCCACGGACTTTCATGCTAGCCCTAGAGTAATGAAGGGAGGAAGCAAGTAACGCACGTATATTTTTTCTCACTCTGGTCCAGCATGTGCGCAGTGTCGACCAGTCGGGAAGGGCTACAAGCTACATCAAAACCCTGATATTTTATAATGGTCAAATGCTTGTAATACATTTCGACTACATTGAGACGCAGTTCATGTTAAATAAAGCCGGCCGGTGTGGCCGTGCGGTTAAAGGCGCTTCAGTCTGGAACCGCGTGACCGCTACGGTCGCAGGTTCGAATCCTGCCTCGGGCATGGATGTGTGTGATGTCCTTAGGTTAGTTAAGTTTAATTAGTTCTAAGTTCTAGGCGACTGATGACCTCAGAAGTTAAGTCGCATAGTGCTCAGAGCCATTTGAACCATTTGAACCATGTTAAATAAACACCGATTACACACAAAATATGTTCGAAATCGCTATAAGAGGTGGGAGTGCATGATGAGGGCGAACATTTATAAAGCAGTTTTGATGAAACTCAATGATTTGTTACGGTGATCGATAAAAGTTGTACAGTCAATTACATACGTCATAATCATGATTAAATAAAATTATGGGAATGACTTCACAGGCAAGGACATGAGAATTGGGAGCAATACAAAGTGGAGAATCATCCCTGACTGACGCTCCAGTAATCACTCGCAACATAGTGATCAAAAGAGCCAGCTTCATCTCCACCACCATTGAACCAGAGAGGTGAAAGTGATTGTGCTACAGGGTGACTGAAGTCAGTGTCAGAGACTTCCCACTAAAATTAATAAATTCCTTAACTATTACTATATTTGATAAACATTATGCGAATTGTGGTTCATTCTGCTTATAATAACTTACTCTCACCAGCAGGAAAGCCTCTGCTCACAGTATCATTACTTTGTTCACACATGGGAGCCAGGCCAAAGTTGATCGTTGAAGGTGATGACTTGACTGAACATTTGCAATCTTAACCATACGTGTACACGAGGATCATCTCGCGAAATCATCAATTTGCTTCATTTATATCACCATAGCTATGCTCGCACACTGAAGGAAAAATCTACTTTTAAATAAATGTGGAAAGATTCTTAGTTAAAGAAACACCAGAGGCACATGGCCGATACTGATGTGAACAAAAGAAGAACTCATGTTCAAACATCGCTCGCGAAAATTTGTGGAAAACTCTCAATTCGGTGTAAGAAACACTTCATAGCATTAAAAGAAATTAATGAAGCGATTTGTTAAGAAAAGACAAATATTTGCCCTTACTAATGGAAATAGAAATCGTACCAAGATGTTTCAAGGAACATTAATGCTTACCCGCTTGGCGGTGACACGCAGACTGCCGTTCAGAAAAACTATCCAGTGGTGGTTTGCGAGACGATCCATCTCTTTTAAAAGAGTGGGAGGGGGGAGAGGCGAGAGACCTCAGAGTCAATAGTTCGGAGAGAAAAAATGAGAACGCCCCGAATCGCAAAGAAACGACTTTGTCCTCTCTGGAGGAAATTATCAAGGCACAACTCTACAAAATAGCCCAAGAAAGTCTCTGTTTCCCTTACTGGCAGCTTTCAATATATGCATGCATTCCTACTTACAGAAATTATTCGTTGATATGGAATGAATGAGGAGAGAATTCTGGTTATTACACAAAATAAATATCGTCGCATATTGTCTTTCCAAGGGGCTACAACGAGTAGAAAATCTATCTGAGCAACATATGAACAAGGTTACCAGGCAACGTCGTATGAGAAAAAATGAAACTGGGATTACACTTTCCTTTTTCACGTGGTGTGATGCCCTACCTCGATAGAGGGGATGTACGACTGTTCCTCTGGCCAGCAGAAGTTCCATGTTTCTTACCCACTTGTCACGGATTGCCCCTCGCCAGCCACTACAACTGACGGACAACACCACACAGTTGAAGCAGCATGGAATAACGTTACAGTGTCTGTTATCTAAGCTCGATACGACTCCACGCCCAGCCGAGTTAGAGCCGTTGTTGTTGTCAGAAGTGAAAGTCAGTATGTCTTGCCCTGGAAAGTGCTAAACCACCTACGAATTTAATCAAGTTTTCTCAAAAAAAATGGCTCTGAGCACTATGGGACTCAACTGCTGAGGTCATTAGTCCCCTAGAACTTAGAACTAGTTAAACCTAACTAACCTAAGGACATCACAAACATCCATGCCCGAGGCAGGATTCGAACCTGCGACCGTAGCGGTCTTGCGGTTCCAGACTGCAGCGCCTTTAACCGCACGGCCACTTCGGCCGGCCCAAGTTTTCTCCCTTCTGTACTGAAAAAGCACAAAGTTTCCTTATTTGCTGCCCTTCGTGGGGCTGCAATTCTAGTGGTCAACAGTGTAGAACACTGATGTAGTGTGTGGACTAAAAGAATATTTGACTGTGCGCAAAGAAAGGCAGAACGCGTCGTCACTGGGTTTGTTGACCCATAGGAGAGCTTAAAAATCTGTACTGGGAAAAGCTTTAAGGTTGACGCCAACTGTCCCTTGGAAGCCTAATTATAAAGTCTCAAGAAACAAAGTGAAGAGTAGCGCTCTTACAGAGGCTGCGAAGACTAACGAAAATTATTTTTTTTTTCCTTTATTGTTATTTTTAAACCTGTTTACAGGCAGGCCAGCGGCAGCATACTACGCCGCTCTCTGGCCTCAGAGAAACACAAAAGATACAAATGAAGACATTTAGAGAAAAAAACATGGCGGACATAGAAACAAACACTTTTTAAAATACATGGAGCCGTTCACGGGCGTAGAGTCCAAGATAAAATTTGTTCAGACACTTGGACACAGACAGAGTCGAAAATTGTCACACGCGAACGTAGGTGCACAAAACGAATAACACTGAACCACTTAAGCACAAAACGACAGCACACACAGAACACAAGGCATTGATCTCCGGCGCGCGAATGTTCACTAACCGTGTACGAATCCGGGGACCTGCCAAGAGAGGAGGAGGGGGGGTAGGAGAGGGAGAGGGGAGAGCAGATGCCATGGGCAGGGGAGATAGGGGGAAGGGAGGAAGGGGGAGGGAAAGCCCGGGGGAAGAGGGTGGAGGCAGGGGATGGGGGAAAAGGAAAGAGAAGGGAGGGAGGGTGCCTAAAGGAAAGGACACAGGAAGTGGGGGGGGGATCAAAGTTGATAGGAGGGGTAGATGGAGGGGAGGAGGACATCATCAGGGAGGGGGAGCTGGCGGAAGCCACCTTGAGAGAGGGTAAGGAGGGTGGAGAGATGGAGAGCGGGTGGGACGTGGGAATACAACTAACGACAAAGCACTCAGAGGCCTTTAAACGCTCTTTCTGCTGCCGTCTATAAGAGAATGAAACAGAAAGAAATCTTAAAGCTTAGCAGGTGCTACAATAAGAAGTATACTCCTTCATGCACTTCACAGTTATTTTCAGGGTATACAGGGTGGTCCATTGAAAGTGACCGGACCAAATGTCACACAAAATAAGCATCAAACGAAAAAACTGCAAAGAACGAAACTCGTCTAGCTATGGTTGGCCCGCTAGATGGCGCTGTCATAGGTCAAACGGATATCAACTTTTTTTTTTAAAATAGGAATCCCCATTTTTATTACATATTCATGTAGTACATAAAGAAATGTGAATGTTTTAGTTGGAGCACTTTCTTTGCTTTGTGATAGATGGCGCTGTAATAGTCGCAAACGTATAAGTAGGTGACGTCACGTAACATTCCGCCAGTGCGGACGGTTTTTGCTTCATGATATATTACCCATGTTAAAATGGACCGTTTAACAATTGCGGAAAAGGTCGATATCGTGTTGTTGTATGGCTATTGTGATCAAAACGCCCAACGGGCGTGTACTACGTATGCTGCTCGATATCCTGGACGACATCATCCAAGTGTCCGGACCATTCGCAGCATAGTTACGTTATTTAAGGAAACAGGAAGTGTTCAGCCACATGTGAAACGTCAACCACGACCTGCAACAAATGACGATGCCCAAGTAGATGTTTTAGCTGCTGTTGCGGCTAATTTGCACATCAGTAGCAGACAAATTGCGCGAGAATCGGGAATCTCAAAAACGTCGGTGTTGAGAATGCTACATCAATATCGATTGCACCTGTACCATATTTCTATGCACCAGGATTTGCATGGCAACTACTTTGAACATCGTGTACAGTTCTGCCACTGGGCACAAGAGAAATTACGGGACAATGAAAGATTTTTTTCACGCGTTCTATTTAGCGACGAAGCGTCATTCACCAACAGCGGTAACGTAAACCGGCATAATATGCACTATTGGGCAACGGAGAAACCACGATGGCTGTGACAAGTGGAACATCAGCGACCTTGGCGGGTTAATGTGTGGCACGGCATTATGGGAGGAAGGATAATTGGCCCCCATTTTATCGATGGCAATCTAAATGGTGCAATGTGTGCTGATTGCCTACGTAATGTTCTACCGATGTTACTACAAGATGTCCGGCACATAGCTCGCGTGCGGTTGAAGCGGTATTGAATAGCATATTTCATGACAGGTGGATTGGTCGTCGAAGCACCATACCATGGCACGCACGTTCACCGGATCTGACGTCCCCAGATTTCTTCTGCGGGGAAAGTTGAAGCATATTTGCTATCGTGATCCTCTGACAACGCCTGACAACATGCGTCAGCGGATTGTCACTGCATGTGCTAACATTACGGAAGGCGAACTACTCGCTGTTGAGAAGAATGTCGTTACACGTATTGCCAAATGCATTGAGGTTGACGGACATCATTTTGAGCATTTATTGCATTAATGTGGTATTTACAGGTAATCACGCTCTAACAGCATGCGTTCTTAGAAACGATATTTTCACAAAGGTACATGTATCACATTGGAACAGCCGAAATAAAATGTTCAAATGTACCTACGTTCTGTATTTTAATTTAAAAAACCTACCTGTTACCAACTGTTGGTCTAAAATTATGAGCCATATGTTAGTGACTATTACAGCGCCATCTGTCACAAAGCGAGAAAAGTAGTCCAACTAAAACATTCATATTTCTTCACGTACTACACGAATATGAAATAAAAATTGGGTTTTCTATTTAAAAACACGCAGTTGATATCAGTTTGACCTATGGCAGCGCCATCTAGCGGGCCAACCATAGCGCCATCCGGTTTCCCTCTTCAAGCTAGACAAGTTTCGTTCTTCATAGTTTTTTCGTTTGATGCTTATTTCGTGAGATTTTTGGCCCGGTCACGATCAATGGACCACCCTATATACATGGTCCAGTGACAGTAATGTGACCACCACCTATGTTGGACGCAACGTGCAGTAACTACAGGCAGTTTGCAGGCGGCACCACTAGCAGAGCAGTGTATATAAAGCGCGCCGGGAGACGGTACGCACAATTCCAGCGCCACATTCGTAATTTGCTCGCGGCTAAGAAACGCCGGGACTGGCGACAGACATGCACCCGTTTAAATGCTACCCTACCTATCAACTCGTCCAAGTTCTGGTCAGCCTTCCGTCGCCTTACCGGAACTAAACCCTCCCCCTACTATCCTCTTCTCCATGATCATCACCCCTTCCCTGACACCCTCAGTAAGGCCATTCACCTTGCCTCCTACCTCTCCAATGTATTTTCCATCCCCGATGATCCCGATTACTCCCTCTTCCCAGATGTCCGCGATCTAACTGACACCTCTGTCCCTCCCCTCGCACCTGGTTTCCAGTACTTGGACAACATTGCACACACGGAACTCAATGCCCCTATCACTACACAGGATCTCATTGCTACACTCTGCACAAAACGCAACACTGCTCCTGGTCACGATCGTGTCACCTACCGTCACCTTCGTGAAGCTCCTGTCTCTTTCCTCTCCACCCTGGCCAGGCTCTACAATGTAGTCCTGTCCACCGGTTACTACCCCGACCTGTGGAAAACCTCCCGTATCCTGATGTTCCTTAAACCTGGCAAACCGCCGTCCGCGTCTCCTCCTACTGTCCCATCAGCCTTACCTCGGTCTTCATCAAGGTCCTGGAATCTATCCTCACCCGATGCATCCACCAGCATCTCCGCCAGCACCGCCTCCTTCCCGTTACCCAGTGTGGCTTTCGGCCGTCCTTCTCTTCCAACGACCTTCTCCTTCACCTCACTCATCTTTCTGACCAGCTTAATTCCCGTCGCTCCGCAATCTTCCTCTCCCTGGACCTCGAACGAGCTTATGACCGTGTATGGCATTCTGGTCTCCTCTTCAAGCTCCAAACCTTCGCCCTTCCCATCAACTACGTCCGTCTGATTGGCTCCTTTCTCTCCCACCATCCTTCCTACGTCACCATCCATAACACAGACTCCTACACCTTTTTCCCCTCCGCCGGTGTGCCCCAAGGCTCCGTCCTCTCCCCCCTTCTGTACCTTTTGTATACGGCGGACACGCCGCCGCCGTCACCCCCCGTCCACCTTCTCCAGTTTGCCGATGACACCGCCTTCTTGCCCTTGCCCCCACCCTGCAGCGCTCCCAACACCTTCTCCAATCCCATCTTGACTCGTTCACCGCTTGGTGCAACCAGTGGTTGCTCAAGGTCAATCCCTCCAAAACCCAGGCAATCATTGTAGGCAAAACCACCCCTTCCTTCCGCCTCCTTGATTTCTATCTCACCATCTATGGCCTTCCTATCGCCCTCACCCCCACCCTTAAGTACCTTGGCGTCACCCTCGACCATCGACTCTCCTGGACCCTCCATCTCCGGACAATCCAAGCCAAGGCACGCTCCCGACTCCGTCTTCTCAAGCTCCTTTCCGGCCGTACGTGGGGTCTGGACCCCTCCACCATACTCCACACCTATAAATCCCTCATCCGCCCTATCCTTTGTTACGCCCATCCGGCCTTGATCTCCGCACCCCCTACCTTTTATAAATCCTTTCAAATCCTTGAACGCCATGCTCTCCGCATCGCCTATCGCATCTGTCTCCCTTCCCCCACGCGGATCCTGTACGATCTCATTCCATTCCCCCACCTCCTCCTTTTCCTTGAAAGGATACGGATCCTGTACACCTCCCGCAAACTCGATCCTCCTCTCCCGCTTGTCTCGCCCATCCTCTCCCGCCCCCGCCCGCTGCTGCGCCTGTATTCCCACGTCCCAACCGGTCTCCATCCCTCCACCCTCCTTACCCTCTCCCAAGGTGGCTTCCGCCGGCTCCCCCTCCCAGATGATGTCCTCCTCCCCTCCATATACCCCTCCTACCAACTTTGATCCTCCCTCCCTCTTCCTGTGTCTATTCCTTTGGGCACCCTCCCTCATCCCTTTCTCCCCACTCCTCCGCCGGGCCTCCCCTCCGCTGTCCCTCTACTCCTCCTCCCATCTCCTCAGCCATTGGCATCTTTGTTCTCCCCTCTCCACCCCCCACCCCCCTCACCCTTCTTCCCCTCTTGGCAGGTCCCCGGACTCGCGCACGCTACGTGGACTTTCGCGCGCCGGAGATCATCGCCATCAGTGTCTCGTGTGTGTGACGTCGTTTTGTGTTTTTAGTGTCCGCCGTCACGCTTCTACGTTCACTTGTGCCGTCGGATTCATCAGTGTTATGTGCGCCGTGTCAACGTGTTTTCAGTGTCGTTATCGTCGAGTGTGAACGGCTCCGTGTTTTTTGTGTATCTGTGACCACTATTTTTTTTTTGCCCGTCGCTATGTTCATTCTGATTCTCCATTCTGTGTACTGTTATTGTCAACACTATGGCTGAAGAGCGGCGTAGCATGCCGCTGACAGCCTACCTGATTGTTCAGGTATTAAAATAACAATAAAGGAAAAAAAAAATCGGTACGCAGACGTCCACCGCCTCGCCCCTGCTGCAGTGCTGGAGGCGGTGCACCTGGAGATGGACGTTCAGGCGCCCGCTCTGCCTCCTGCTGTGGAGACAGACACAAGAACCGGGCAAGAGACGCCGTCCGCTTCCTCCCACGAGGAGAAACAGGCATCAGAGGAGTAGGAGCTGTCCCTGTGCCTGCCGCTGCCAGATGAGCGCAGTGTGCAGCCCTTTCTCAAGAAGATTGCGGCGTCCCTAAGGGATGGGTCGTACACACACTAGGACAACCCATATCCCTTCACGCCTCCGGACATGCCCAAGCCTCCCTTCCCCAATACACGTGTGACCTTCGCCACACCCGTGGCCTGTTGCACGAGGTGGTGTCCCGGAAGGAGCTGCATCTTCTTTACGCCCACCTTATATTCACCCCCCCCCCCCCCCGCGACATTACCAAGTCGCGGAGAAGTGGAGAGTGGCGCTCCGGCAGGAGGAAGCCTGCCACAGAGAACCGAGCAGCAGTAAACTACTTCGGAAACCTCAGGAAGTAGCGTAATGCCAATTCCAAAGAGAGGCCATTACACCACCCGAGAGGCCAACGGAGAAAGAACATCCCATGCTGCTTACCCTCCCTCACAACCGGACTCGACGACAGTCCGTGAATTACTGCAGTGCAGTGCAGACAACATTGCAGTCATTGTCGCATAACGGAAATGTTGTGGTTTATCTGACGTCCAAATGGGCATGATCATTGGTTTTCGGTCCGAGGGTGGAAGCATTTACGAAATAGCTAAGTTTGTAAACTTGAAGAAAATAGGTGCCAACAGCTCTAACTTTATTTCACAATTTCATTTAGCTACCAGTTCTCGTCCTTAGAACCGATCCCCTGTCACAACTCTGTCTTGGATGGCCTCACCGAAGTACTTCAATTCAAATGGTTCAAATGGCTCTGAGAGCTATGGGACTTAACTTCTCAGGTCATCAGTCCCCTAGAACTTAGAACTACTTAAACCTTACTAACCTAAGAACATCACACACATTCATGTCCGAGGCAGGATTCGAACCTGCGACCGTAGCGGTCGCGCGTTTCCAGACTGTAGCGCCTAGAACCGCTCGGCCACTCCGGCCGGCGCACTGGAATTGCTTTACTCTGGTGATATGACCTGTCTCCCATGGAGTGGCTAAACCACGTCCCCGAGACATGCTTTGTTCCAGGAGTTAGTCATGCAAGTTACGCACCAGATCTTCTGTTAAGTTTGGAAGGTAGCAGATGAGGTACTGGTACAAGTGATACTGTCAGGACAGGTCGTAAGTCCGGCTAGGATAGCTCATTCTGTCGACCACCTGCCTGCGAAAGGCAAAGGTCCCAGGTTCCACCTCAAAATGAAAAATACATTCTGACCTATCTCTGTTTCAAGGAATTTCGGTACACATATGACATTCCTAATGAATTTGGTTTTGTATCGAGATCCTCAGCCCCGTTCTGTTGGAAGTCGTTTCTAGGAGGTTGATCTGTAAGGTAGCCTCCTCAGGGCTTTCCGTAAGTATCGCAAAGTCCCACGCAATTCCAGGCAGTTTAATTCACTCTGTTTTTTACCCGAGCACACTGGGCGTATTCCTTTATTTTCAACTTGTGATTTCGAATTTCTCTCAATATTTTCTAGAACACAGCAGCAGCGCTGATAGTCCGTCACGTTGTCTCACGCTTATCTTGCCCCCAAGAAATTCACCTTGGATGTTGTGCCTGTTAAAATCTTTATGATTATGTTCCTCAGTTTTGGTTTGATCCCGAATTACCTGATGTTAAACCGTCCAGGGTCTCCCTGTCCGCAGAGTCAAAAACCTGTTTGAAGTCTGCAAAAGACACCACGATTTTCCTGGAACTTACCATTTTGTGACTCCAAATTAACAGTTTGCTTGGGGCAGAAGTACCCTTTCCGGAACCCTTATTGATTCTCCTCAAGTTGATTATGTAGGGTCATCACTATTCTATTAAGAAATTCCTTGAAAGGATGTGGTTGGCAACTGCTAGCAGGTTCCCCCTCCCCTCTAGAGCTGTTAACTCCTATTTGTCCCCTTTCGTATGAAGCGAAACAGTCAGCGCCCCTTTCTTTATTCTAGTAATTTCACGCTCTGTCGTACTTCCTGAAGGGCATCGACAATATTTTGTAATTTCAATTTCAACTTTTCTTCAGGCATAGAACCTTCTCCACTAGCCGTATTATTTTAAACGCTTTTAATGGATCTTTGGTTCCTACTTCCGCCGGCGGTATGTCATCTCCTGGAATCTCTAATCACTGGTCATAAACTAGGTCTAAATTGTGAGCAGATGATGACCAGTCGCAGCCTAGCAGCTTGTATGATTATAAGAATGAATGCTTGACAATAGACTTGCGACTCAGAAACAGATCTCAAAGAATGCAAATAACGCATATAAAGCCGATGTTACTGTGCTCAACATGAAATTGTATAACAACTTCGACAATGTGTATGTGAAATTGATCGCTGACAAGTCGGAACACGTGCGAACTAGAAGTTAATCGTTTGTGGAAGGGAAGTAAGCTGAAGTTCACCAATAAGCTCTTGGTGATCATATAAATCAAGAGATTGAAGAGCTTCGTAGCTATACGGTGCAAAGAAAGGTACAAGGTTATCTTTCCTCTGCAAAGAAACTAAACGTACGGTAAAAGGACAATATTTAGGGATCCTTCATAACGTTTAATACACTTGGGCTGGTGCACAAGTTCGTAGCGTATTTCGTAAGTTTAATAAACACAACAGATACACATTACAGAGTCTTTTGTTGTCAGTAATATATCCCCCTTCATTATCTACAACAGTCTGCCAACGCTGGGGTAACTTTTCGATTCCGCGACTGTAGAAATCACAAGGTTTTGAGGCGGCGGAAAAATCATCGAGCCATGTTCGGAGCGCATTTTCGTCCGTTTCCTTGAAGGTTGACTGATAGATCGCTGGAGTGGCCGAGCGGTTCTAGGCGCTACAGTCTGGAACCGCGCGACCGCTACGGTCGCAGGTTCGAATCCTGCCTCGGGCATGGCTGTGTGTGATGTCCTTAGGTTAGTTAGGTTTAAGTACTTCAAAGTTCTAGGAGCGTAATGACCGCAGCAGTTAAGTCCCATAGTGCTCAGAGCCATTTGAACCATTTGATAGAGCGCGAACAGGAAAATCAGAGGGCGCAAGATCAGGTGAAAAAGGTTGACGCGGAATGACTTCTCATCCGAACTCCTGTAAAGTGTTTTTTGTCACTCTAGCAAATTTTGGGCTGGCGTTATCGGGGAATAGCCTCACTTCACGTAGTCTTCCTGAACGCTGTTCTTGGACTGCGTGTGCAAGACGTCTTAGTTGTGACAGCAAATTCCAGCAGTGATGGTTACACTTCGAAGAAACAATTCGTAGTACACCACACCGTCGCTGTTCCACCAGATGCAGAACAATACCTGTTGTGAATGCGCACTGGTCTTTGAACGGGGAGTTGCTGTTTTGTTTGGGCTCAACCGTTCCTTTCATTTCCTCACGTTAGCACACTACTGGCCATTCAAACTGCAACACCAAGAAGAAATGTAGATGATAAACGGGTATTCATTGGACAAACATATTATACTAGAACTGACATGTGATTACATTTTCACGCAGTTTGGGTGCATAGATCGTGAGAAATCAGTACCCAGAACAACCAACTCTGGCCGTAGGAACGGCCTTGACACGCCTGGGCATTGAGTCCAACAGAGCTTGAATGGCGTGTACATGTACAGCTGCAGACGCAGCTTCAACACGATACCACAGTTCATCAAAAGTAGTGACTGGCGTATTGTGACGAGCCAGTTGCTCTTCCACCATTGACGAGACGTTTTAAATTGGTGAGAGATCTGGAAAATGTGCTGGCCAGGGCAGCAGTCGAACATTTTCTGCGTCCATAAAGGCCCGTACAGGACCTGCAACATGCGGTCGTGCATTATCCTGCTGAAATGTAGGGTTTCGTAGGGATCGAATGGAGGGTAGATCCACGGGTCGTAACACATCTGAAATGTAACGTCCACTGATCAAAGTGCCGTCAGTGCGAACAAGAGGTGACCGAGAAGTGTAACCAATCGCACCCCATACCATCACGTCGGGTGATGCGCCAGTATGACGTAGACGAATACACGCTTCCAATGTGCGTTCACCGCGATGTCGCCAAACGCGGATGCGACCATAATGATGCTGTAAACAGAACCTGGATTCGTCCGAAAAAATGACGTTTTGCCATTCGTGCACCAAGGTTCGTCGTTGAGTACGCCATCGCAGGCTCTTCTGTCTGTGATGCAGTGTCAAGGGTAACCGCAGCCGTGGTCTCCCAGCTGATAGTCCATGCTGCTGCAAACGTTGTCGAACTGTTCGTGCAGATGGTTATTGTCTTGCAAACGTCCCTATGTGTTGACTCAGGGATCGAGGCGTGGCTGCACGATTCGTTACAGCCATGCGGATAAGATCCCTGTCATCTCGACTGCTAGTGATACGAGGCCGTTGGGATCCAGCACGCCGTTCCGTATTACCCTCCTGAACCCACCGATTCCATATTCTGCCAGCAGTCATTGGATCTCGACCAACGCGAGCAGCAATGTCGCGATACAATAAACCGCAATCGCGATAGGCTACAATCCGACCTTTATCAAAGTCGGAAACGTGATGGTACTCATTTCTACTCCTTACACGAGGCATCACAACAACGTTTCACCAGGCAACGCCGGTCACCTGCTGTTTGCGTATGAGAAATCGGTTGTAGGTGTCGCCACTGGCGCCAACCTTGTGTGAATATCTGTAAAGCTAATCATATGCATATCACAGCATCTTCTTCCTGTCGGTTAACTTTCGCGTCTGTAGCACGTCATCTTCGTGGTGTAGCAATTTTAATGGCCAGTAGTGTATAAAGACAACGTTTCTCGTCAACAGTATCGATACAGGATAGGAATGGTCAGTGTTACTGACGAGCCAATTGATGACGAGCAAGCAGAGCTGCACAAATGGCCACTCGCCGATTTTTGCTATTTTGGCCGTACACCCGATTTTTGAGCCTTTCCCATTCCATGAAAATCTCGCTCGATGGTGACATGAGCACAGTTCATCTCAATTTCGAGCTCTCGAATACACTGATGTTGATCATTGATAGTTAATATGTTTAAACGGTGATGATCAGACCCCGAAGGTCTTCCTGAACGTGGAGAGTCACTAATGTTTACAACGATTCTCCTTAAAGCGAGAAAAAGGTTTTCTTGCCGTGTTATGTGCCATGACATTATCCACATACACGAAGGAAATGTTTTTGGCTGACTCTACTGCTGCCACCCCTCTATTGAAGTCAAAGAGAAGACTATGTTCCGATTTCTCCACTCGGCACCCCATTTTCTAGCGTCCACAGCTCCACACATTACCTCCAAAGGACAAAATAACAATATGTAAATTCAAATAGCAATAGCGGACCACAAATAAAAAATATCAATTGATAAATGAACCCATAGAAACAAGAATGCCAACGTGCAAAGCAATAAACGCTACGAACTTATGCACCAACCTTTTCGTGGATCCTTTTTGTGTCTGTGTGTCTGACATTCAAAATTCATAGGAAAAACACAGTCTCTGACGCCACAATCCCTGCAACCTCATGTCACCCAAAGATCCATAAACAGGCAGCATACAGGTCAATGCTTCATAGAGCAACTAAGATACCATTGAACCAAGAAAACATGCATCAAGAAATAAACACAGTGAAAAAGATTGCAGTTGCCAATCGGTACAATGTTTCCATGGCTGACACAATCCTAGGCAAGGTGAAGAGAGAGCCAGCTACAAACTGCACCACAGAAGAAAAAGAGAAAAAGAAATATATATCTAGTATCCCATACATTGGCAATGTGTCACAGAAGATTGCAAATATTTTCAAAAATCACAAGGTCAAAATTGGGTTTTCTACACTCCTGGAAATGGAAAAAAGAACACATTGACACCGGTGTGTCAGACCCACCATACTTGCTCCGGACACTGCGATAGGGCTGTACAAGCAATGATCACACGCACGGCACAGCGGACACACCAGGAACCGCGATGTTGGCCGTCGAATGGCGCTAGCTGCGCAGCATTTGTGCACCGCCGCCGTCAGTGTCAGCCAGTTTGCCGTGGCATACGGAGCTCCATCGCAGGCTTTAACACTGGTAGCATGCCGCGACAGCGTGGACGTGAACCGTATGTGCAGTTGACGGACTTTGAGCGAGGGCGTATAGTGGGCATGCGGGAGGCCGGGTGGACGTACCGCCGAATTGCTCAACACGTGGGGCGTGAGGTCTCCACAGTACATCGATGTTGTCGCCAGTGGTCGGCGGAAGGTGCACGTGCCCGTCGACCTGGGACCGGACCGCAGCGACGCACGGATGCACGCCAAGACCGTAGGAGCCTACGCAGTGCCGTAGGGGACCGCACCGCCACTTCCCAGCAAATTAGGGACACTGTTGCTCCTGGGGTATCGGCGAGGACCATTCGCAACCGTCTCCATGAAGCTGGGCTACGGTCCTGCACACCGTTAGGCCGTCTTCCGCTCACGCCCCAACATCGTGCAGCCCGCCTCCAGTGGTGTCGCGACAGGCGTGAATGGAGGGACGAATGGAGACGTGTCGTCTTCAGCGATGAGAGTCGCTTCTGCCTTGGTGCCAATGATGGTCGTATGCGTGTTTGGCGCCGTGCAGGTGAGCGCCACAATCAGGACTGTATACGACCGAGGCACACAGGGCCAACACCCGGCATCATGGTGTGGGGAGCGATCTCCTACACTGGCCGTACACCACTGGTGATCGTCGAGGGGACACTGAATAGTGCACGGTACATCCAAACCGTCATCGAACCCATCGTTCTACCATTCCTAGACCGGCAAGGGAACTTGCTGTTCCAACAGGACAATGCACGTCCGCATGTATCCCGTGCCACCCAACGTGCTCTAGAAGGTGTAAGTCAACTACCCTGGCCAGCAAGATCTCCGGATCTGTCCCCCATTGAGCATGTTTGGGACTGGATGAAGCGTCGTCTCACGCGGTCTGCACGTCCAGCACGAACGCTGGTCCAACTGAGGCGCCAGGTGGAAATGGCATGGCAAGCCGTTCCACAGGACTACATCCAGCATCTCTACGATCGTCTCCATGGGAGAATAGCAGCCTGCATTGCTGCGAAAGGTGGATATACACTGTACTATTGCCGACATTGTGCATGCTCTGTTGCCTGTGTCTATGTGCCTGTGGTTCTGTCAGTGTGATCATGTGATGTATCTGACCCCAGGAATGTGTCAATAAAGTTTCCCCTTCCTGGGACAATGAATTCACGGTGTTCTTATTTCAATTTCCAGGAGTGTACAACAAAAACTAATACACAACATAAAGTGTAAGCATCATCCATACTCATACTTTGAAATATACAATGTCACATGCCAGGAATGCTCCATGTTCTACCTAGGCCAAACAAGCCGTAATTTTAACACTAGGTACACAGAGCACAGAAAAGCCTACACACACAACAGACACACTACATCAGCCATAGCAACACATGTACATAATACAGGACATCCATTTGGAAAAATAGTGCAAAATGTCAAAGTACTTCGCCGACTAAAGTGAATTTCTTGAGATGTTTCGATAGTATACATAAATAAAAATACACTCCTGGAAATGGAAAAAAGAACACATTGACACCGGTGTGTCAGACCCACCATACTTGCTCCGGACACTGCGAGAGGGCTGTACAATCAATGATCACACGCACGGCACAGCGGACACACCAGGAACCGCGGTGTTGGCCGTCGAATGGCGCTAGCTGCGCAGCATTTGTGCACCGCCGCCGTCAGTGTCAGCCAGTTTGCCGTGGCATACGGAGCTCCATCGCAGTCTTTAACACTGGTAGCATGCCGCGACAGCGTGGACGTGAACCGTATGTGCAGTTGACGGACTTTGAGCGAGGGCGTATAGTGGGCATGCGGGAGGCCGGGTGGACGTACCGCCGAATTGCTCAACACGTGGGGCGTGAGGTCTCCACAGTACATCGATGTTGTCGCCAGTGGTCGGCGGAAGGTGCACGTGCCCGTCGACCTGGGACCGGACCGCAGCGACGCACGGATGCACGCCAAGACCGTAGGATCCTACGCAGAGCCGTAGGGGACCGCACCGCCACTTCCCAGCAAATTAGGGACACTGTTGCTCCTGGGGTATCGGCGAGGACCATTCGCAACCGTCTCCATGAAGCTGGGCTACGGTCCCGCACACCGTTAGGCCGTCTTCCGCTCACGCCCCAACATCGTGCAGCCCGCCTCCAGTGGTGTCGCGACAGGCGTGAATGGAGGGACGAATGGAGACGTGTCGTCTTCAGCGATGAGAGTCGCTTCTGCCTTGGTGCCAATGATGGTCGTATGCGTGTTTGGCGCCGTGCAGGTGAGCGCCACAATCAGGACTGCATACGACCGAGGCACACAGGGCCAACACCCGGCATCATGGTGTGGGGAGCGATCTCCTACACTGGCCGTACACCACTGGTGATCGTCGAGGGGACACTGAATAGTGCACGGTACATCCAAACCGTCATCGAACCCATCGTTCTACCATTCCTAGACCGGCAAGGGAACTTGCTGTTCCAACAGGACAATGCACGTCCGCATGTATCCCGTGCCACCCAACGTGCTCTAGAAGGTGTAAGTCAACTACCCTGGCCAGCAAGATCTCCGGATCTGTCCCCCATTGAGCATGTTTGGGACTGGATGAAGCGTCGTCTCACGCGGTCTGCACGTCCAGCACGAACGCTGGTCCAACTGAGGCGCCAGGTGGAAATGGCAAGGCAAGCCGTTCCACAGGACTACATCCAGCATCTCTACGATCGTCTCCATGGGAGAATAGCAGCCTGCATTGCTGCGAAAGGTGGATATACACTGTACTAGTGCCGACATTGTGCATGCTCTGTTGCCTGTGTTTATGTGCCTGTGGTTCTGTCAGTGTGATCATGTGATGTATCTGACCCCAGGAATGTGTCAATAAAGTTTCCCCTTCCTGGGACAATGAATTCACGGTGTTCTTATTTCAATTTCCATGAGTGTAGTAACACATAGAAATAAGCACAACTGTAAAATAGACCTAAGTAAATTACGATGAAAATTGTTAAGGTAAATAACCTCTGTACAAAAGCATATCATACTCTGTGGAAGACATATAATGTCATCCCTGTGGACTACTTGTAAGAACATCTGCGTCACTGTTTTGTTCATGTAAAATGTTTTCGGTGTTTAAAAGTGTACAACAAGTTGTGTGCGATGTTACGCGTGTGTGAAACTCTGCACAAATGGACCGTAAGGAAATTTTAAGTACAAATTCTTCTAAATTTCGCCACTAACTTCACAAAAAGATCGACAACCAACTAAAAATCGCGTGTTTTCTTATATATTGCAGTAAAGTCAACGAAATGAAGCAGAATCTCACACATCGACAACATCACATAGGAGTGACATAGCAAACACAAAAAAACGCACTTGAAAATGGGAGTCCGCAGCTCGTGGTCGTGCGGTAGCGTTCTCGCTTCCCGCGCCCGGGTTCCCGGGTTCGATTCCCGGTGGGGTCAGGGATTTTCTCTGCCTCGTGATGGCTGGGTGTTGTGTGTGATGTCCTTAGGTTAGTTAGGTTTAAGTAGTTCTAAGTTCTAGGGGACTGATGACCATAGATGTTAAGTCCCATAGTGCTCAGAGCCATTTGAACCATTTTTTTGAAAATGGGAATCATTTCCCGAAACGCATCGTGCGAAAAAAAAGAAAATCGTGACTGGTAGCAGATGAGTTATTTATAAACAAACCTATTATAAAAGGAAAACTTTATAATAAAGGATGGTTTTATTAAAGTGTCCTAATCAATATTTGAAACAACATAAAACATTTAATTTTTAGTCATTTTTATGCATGGTGTGAAACTCATGGGGGAGGGGGGAAATGGGGCGAGTCTCACCACACCAAGGACGTGGAGGGGGCTCCAGATTTTAAAGAAAACCCTTCGCGTGCTTAGTGGACGTCCTCTAGGAGCAGCAGCGTGACGTAACTAGCGGCGCCAGACCGGAGCAGCTGTGTTGCTTGCTGGCTGGCGTCTTGCCTCTCATTGCGTCACCGCTGTCGGGCGGCTCCAGTTGGCGTCGCGCGTCCCACGCCCTCCGACCCCGGCCTCCAGCCTCCAGGCTCCAGCTCCAGCTTTGCCAGCTGCTGGAACGGCAGCCTCGCGGCCTTGGCGGCAGGCCTTTCCCACCACTCATTACACTCCTCACTATATTCCGCCTACTAAAATGTAGCAACAGGCGTTTCCAGCGCATTTCGACGGCTAGCAAATCAGTCAGCTGCGCACCACTTCGGGAAAAGGAAAGACTAGTGAAAGTTTCCCCACGACACACTAACTGTAGCTGACGGTAACACACTGCAGATCAGATTCTGTAGTGCAAGTAGTCAGCAGCAACTGGAATTGTCTAGTAAGTGTGCATATATCAGTGAACAAATACTGCAGATATATCTTGCTTATCATGCCAGAGACCATGATGTGAATACCACACTTACCGGCTGCTGCCACTGCGATCAAATTCTCTCATGATAATAATAATATCTAGTTGATAAACGCAAAATAGCCCAGGGATTTGTTTCATCAATGTTCTGTTACAAATCCGGCCGCGGTGACCGAGCAGTTCTAGGCGCTTCAGTCTGGAACCGCGCGACTGCTGCGGTCCCAGGTTAGAATCCTGTATCGGGGACGGATGTGTGTGATGTCTTTAGGTTAGTTAGGTTTAAGTAGTTCTAAGTTCTAGGGGACTGATGACCTCAGATGTGAAGTCCCATAGTGCTCAGAGCCATTTGCACAATTTCTTTTCTGTTACAAAGGAAAACAACAAACATTTCGAAAAATGTTTGTTGCCACGTATTCGTGAAAATACCTTTGGCATTTTGAAACAGTCGTACAAAGAAATACGAATAATATATATAGTAACCAAATTAGAAACATATTACCCTGTGCGGCTCGTCCCGGCGGAGGTTCGAGCCTCCCTCGGGCATGGGTGTGTGTTTGTCCTTAGGATAATTTAGGTTAAGTAGTGTGTAAGCTTAGGGACTGATGACCTTAGCAGTTAAGTCCCATATGATTTCACACACATTTGAACATGATACCGGACAATTTCTGTACGCTGGGCGCTGCTGCTTCGCGTGCCTACAACACGACTTTGTAAACGTGTCTATGGCAACTCCTCCCCCTAGCTCTATAGACGGCCATCGTTTCCACATACAGCCGTTTCCGCAAGGCAGTTGAAAGCTGTCAAAAGCGCTGCTATGTGTCAGGGATTTCCTTAAGCTTACCCTACTATATGAGTGTCTTAGTAGTAAAGACTAAATGGACTGAAACTTGATGCATGTTCCGGCATTCTTTTTTATGTATTTCAGTGTTTTAGAAGTCACATATCTCTTGAAATATGTAACGTATAATGGTATAGTTGTATAGCTACATTCAGAAGCATAATTGGATAGTGTCACCGAAATATGTTGCAAATAGAGTTAGTAGTAAACAAGTAATTAATTTATACGTCATTCATGAGTCAACAATTTTTCACGCATCTCAGTTTTTGTGTCGCCATATCTCCTGATGTATGATAGGTAGGCTGTTACCCCCACAGCGATTGTGGCCTGATAGTAAGGAGTGTGTGTACCAAGTTAAATTAAAATCGGTGCCATAGTTTAGGAGGACAGCCCAACGTAACTGCGGCCACATGGTTCAGTACAGTGCAGTACAGTGGCAGAAATTCGCATAATGAAAATATACCTCAAATCACTAAGCAAAATACTCACACAATGTTTTAAACAAGGAATAGTAGCACTTTAGAAACATTTACTGCTGTTATAAGGGACATTCAAATGAAACCAAAGTCAAAAAGTTAGTAAACTGTTTATTACTTCAAAAGAAATCGTCATAAATGTTAATATATTTATCTTACTTTGATACAAGACAGTTAATGGAAAACCGTTTGCCGTTGCCAACGGAGACATGATTGTACCCCGGCGTGCATCTCATGGTCCGAAACAAATCGACGGCCACGAACGTCTTTCTTCATGGCTCCAAAAATATGGAAATCGCATGGGGAGCGGTCGGGACTACATCGAGTATGTAGTGTAGTCGAAACAACCTTGGCAGCATGTGGGCGGCTATTATTCTGAAGCAAAAATGGTTTAAATGGCTCTGAGCACTATGGGACTTAACATCTGAGGTCATCAGTCCCCTAGAACTTAGAACTACTTAAACCTAACTAACCTAAGGACATCACAAACATCCATGCCCGAGGCGGGATTCGAACCTGCGACCGTAGCGGTAGCGCGGTTCCAGACTGAAGCGCCTAGAACCGCTCAGCCACTCCGGCCAGCTACTCTGTAGCAGAATGATCTACTTTCAGTACAGAGTCGCGAGATGAAGCATATATATATATATATATATATATATATATATATATATATATATATATATATATATATATACTCCTGGAAATGGAAAAAAGAACACATTGACACCGGTGTGTCAGACCCACCATACTTGCTCCGGACACTGCGAGAGGGCTGTACAAGCAATGATCACACGCACGGCACAGCGGACACACCAGGAACCGCGGTGTTGGCCGTCGAATGGCGCTAGCTGCGCAGCATTTGTGCACCGCCGCCGTCAGTGTCAGCCAGTTTGCCGTGGCATACGGAGCTCCATCGCAGTCTTTAACACTGGTAGCATGCCGCGACAGCGTGGACGTGAACCGTATGTGCAGTTGACGGACTTTGAGCGAGGGCGTATAGTGGGCATGCGGGAGGCCGGGTGGACGTACCGCCGAATTGCTCAACACGTGGGGCGTGAGGTCTCCACAGTACATCGATGTTGTCGCCAGTGGTCGGCGGAAGGTGCACGTGCCCGTCGACCTGGGACCGGACCGCAGCGACGCACGGATGCACGCCAAGACCGTAGGATCCTACGCAGTGCCGTAGGGGACCGCACCGCCACTTCCCAGCAAATTAGGGACACTGTTGCTCCTGGGGTATCGGCGAGGACCATTCGCAACCGTCTCCATGAAGCTGGGCTACGGTCCCGCACACCGTTAGGCCGTCTTCCGCTCACGCCCCAACATCGTGCAGCCTACCTCCAGTGGTGTCGCGACAGGCGTGAATGGAGGGACGAATGGAGACGTGTCGTCTTCAGCGATGAGAGTCGCTTCTGCCTCGGTGCCAATGATGGTCGTATGCGTGTTTGGCGCCGTGCAGGTGAGCGCCACAATCAGGACTGCATACGACCGAGGCACACAGGGTCAACACCCGGCATCATGGTGTGGGGAGCGATCTCCTACACTGGCCGTACACCACTGGTGATCGTCGATGGGACACTGAATAGTGCACGGTACATCCAAACCGTCATCGAACCCATCGTTCTACCATTCCTAGACCGGCAAGGGAACTTGCTGTTCCAACAGGACAATGCACGTCCGCATGTATCCCGTGCCACCCAACGTGCTCTAGAAGGTGTAAGTCAACTACCCTGGCCAGCAAGATCTCCGGATCTGTCCCCCATTGAGCATGTTTGGGACTGGATGAAGCGTCGTCTCACGCGGTCTGCACGTCCAGCACGAACGCTGGTCCAACTGAGGCGCCAGGTGGAAATGGCATGGCAAGCCGTTCCACAGGACTACATCCAGCATCTCTACGATCGTCTCCATGGGAGAATAGCAGCCTGCATTGCTGCGAAAGGTGGATATACACTGTACTAGTGCCGACATTGTGCATGCTCTGTTGCCTGTGTCTATGTGCCTGTGGTTCTGTCAGTGTGATCATGTGATGTATCTGACCCCAGGAATGTGTCAATAAAGTTTCCCCTTCCTGGGACAATGAATTCACGGTGTTCTTATTTCAATTTCCAGGAGTGTATATATAGAACACAGAACTTGAAACAAGAAAGTACGAAATATCTTACAGCAAGTAGTGCAAGCTGTCTTTTAGATAAAGCTAATCGTATAAATTGACCCCTTAGAAAGGGCGCACTTATATTTACAAAATGTCGAATACTGGATGGACTCTCTCAATATACCGTTGCCCTGAAACGGCAAACTTTCGTAATATGCAAGTTACAAAAATTCTTTAACCACCAGTAAGGCGTTTCCCGTCATTTTCCTGTCACACTATGCAATCAACGCCGGATTTTTGAGAGATCCACAATTTTCTGATGCTTATATAACGAAGTAGGCGAGTGTCAGCAATATGTCTCGTGGTCTCATCGTGGCGTGTTTATCTTCTGCCGTAAGGTGAGACGATAGAAATGCCACTTGCACGCTTAGAGTAGCAGATTGACGGTGACCAACTTTAAACAGTACTTGATTAATTTTCACACACATTTATTAAAATAATAATAATCGTAAACCTTACTTAACTTGATTCTGGATGCTATTTACAATTGACAATCTGAAGTTCCTTTGGTCTTGGTACGTTAATGTTATTCTCACATATCTCCGATACTTGGCAAAGTGTCTCTTCATTTATCTTCATAGATATGTACAGGAATATGGTAATCTTATTAGGCGCAGACTGAAACTTGACTGTAGACTGGTACAGACTAATGCAGACTGGTACAGACAGGTGCAGATAAATGCAGACTGACTAATCGGTGGTCTGTACACTCGTTATAATATTCGCGCGTTCAGGTATCACTGCGCGAGAGTGATCCGCGAGGAGAAAAGGTTCTACGTTAGCAGCAATCTCATTGGCTGCGTTACATATTAATACGCGGATCGGCGGAAGCAGAATTTGGTCCGTCTCTAAGACAGCGCCATCTCGTAGTGCGGAGACGGACGAGCGCTGCGCCTGCGCTGTTGTGTTAAGCGGGGCGCGCTCTAGTGGGGAAGTTGTGTACGCGCTGACTACGCGGAACTATGTACACAACACTTTGTCACTGAAATTCGCAGCAACTTTCGTAAGCCGATATCCTTACGGAGTGGACATGGTACTTTCCTTTTGGACTTATACCATGTTCATGGATATTGAAATTTTTCTTTATGTGTACTACAGACAGAACAATAGTAGTAGTATATACGATACTGCCGTGCCTGAGTTGTTCAGAAGTACTATTCAAAGTTCCTTCGGACATGCGCGTCTGAATGTACGAGTGCAGGTAGTAGACACATGGCTCATGACATACGAATGTTTGCGTCTAGCTGTTAGTCTTGCTCGGATAGCCTAAGTGTATGGTGACCGCTCCCGATAACTGGGGATTCTGGGTTCGAGTCCCTGTCCGGTACAAGTCTTCACTGTCGTCATTCCATTATATTCGCAAATGCCGATAGAGCCCTTAACTGATAGGTCTATAACTGACTCAAATTTATTAGCATTTGTGATCTGCACATATAATTCGCCTTGACTTTTGGTGTGCCCAACAGTGAATGATACAGAGTAAGATTAAATTCACCCTGAGGCACTACTAACTTTCACTGAATAAACGTGTACAGCATTTCATGGGCATCGGATGTTGAGAGCATTCCGATATACAGAGCTCAGGGAATTATCTAATTTTAGAGTTACACGTGGACACTCATGTACTCCATCACACGAGACGTCCGCCCCCGGTAGCTGCGTGGGCAGCGCGACAGAATGTCAATCCTAAGGGCCCGGGTTCGGTTCCTGGCTGGGTCGGAGACTTTCTCCGCTCAGGGACTGGGCGTCGTGTTGTCCTAATCATCATCATTTCATCCCCATCGACGCGCAAGTCGCCGAAATGGCGTAAAATCGAAAGACTTGCACCTGGCGTACGGTCTACCCGACTGGAGGCCCGAGTCACACGACATCTACTATCACACGAGACCACGCTTTCAGTTGCATTATGGGAGGAATGTTCTAAACACTGGAGGAGGAGTCACAACACATAATTAGGCAGCTGGCAACATGAAAAAAGATAAATTGCTTGCAAGGAGAAACATTACGAAAAGTATTACGTAACTAGAGGGCCACTCCGTATTGGCAACAATTAAATGAAGACTCAGTTTGTGCAACACCACATTGTCGTCGTTACAGCTTACACAAAGATAATCATAAAAACGATTCCTGTTCAAGTGTGCCGCTGCACTACAGACAAAGAATAAACCCCCAAAATAACTAATTATAGCGTCACACGATAGCCACATTTCACTTTGTTCTGCTTATGTTAGATGATTTATCACCTGTGACAGGTGCCATACTTAAAACTACACTTCAAGTGGAGAGAGGTCACGCAAAATATTCAATCATTTTCTGGACGACAGTTCACAAAGGCTGTGGTAACCTCTCCTCTTTTTATAATGACTCATTACAATTTTTTCTCGCCATGATTGTGTGGTAGGGAGAGCCAGCCTTATCATATACAGGGTGTTACAAAAAGGTACGTCCAAACTTTCAGGAAACATTCCTCACACACAAAGAAAGAAAATATGTTATGTGGACATGTGTCCGGAAACGCTGACTTTCCATGTTAGAGCTCATTTTATTACTTCTCTTCAAATCACTTTAATCATGGAATGGAAATACACAGCAACAGAACGTACCAGCGTGACTTCAAACACTTTGCTACAGGAAATGTTCAAAATGTCCTCCGTTAGCGAGGATACATGCATCCACCCTCCGTCGCATGGGATCCCTGATGCGCTGATGCAGCCCTGGAGAATGGCGCATTGTATCACAGCCGTCCGCAGTACGAGCACGAAGAGTCTCTACATTTGGTGCCGGGGTTGCGTAGACAAGAGCTTTCAAATGCCCTCATAAATGAAAGTCAAGAGGGTTGAGGTCAGGAGAGCATGGAGGCCATGGAATTGGTCCGCATCTACCAATCCATCGGTCACCGAATCTCTTGTTGAGAAGCGTACGAACACTTCGACTGAAACGTGCAGGAGCTCCAGCATGCATGAACCACATATTGTGTCGTACTTGTAAAGGCACATGTTCTAGCAGCACAGGTAGAGTGTCCCGGGGAAATCATGATAACGTGCTCCATTGAGCGTAGGTGGAAGAACATGGGGCCCAATCAAGACATCACCAACAATGCCTGCCCAAACGTTCACAGAAAATCTGTGTTGACGACGTGATTGCACAATTGCGTGCGGATTCTCGTCAGCCCACACATGTTGATTGTGAAAATTTACAATTTGATCGCGTTGGAATGAAGCCTCATCTGTAAAGAGAACATATGCACTGAAATGAGGATTTACACATTGTTGGATGAACCATTCCCAGAAGTGTACCCGTGGAGGGCAATCAGCTGGTGATAGTGCCTGCACACGCTGTACATGGTACTGAAACAACTGGTTCCCCCGTAACACTCTCCATACAGTGACGTGGTCAACGTTACCTTGTACAGCAGCAACTTCTCTGACGCTAACATTAGGGTTATCGTCAACTGGACGAAGAATTGCCTCGTCCATTGCAGGTGTCCTCGTCGTTCTAGGTCTTCCCCAGGCTGGAATGTTCCGTGCTCCCTAAGACGCCGATCAATTGCTTCGAACGTCTTCCTGTCGGGACACCTTCGTTCTGGAAATCTGTCTCGATACAAACGTACCGCGCCACGGCTATTGCCCCATACTAATCCATACATCAGATGGGCATCTGCCAACTCCGCATTTGTAAACATTGCACTGACTGAAAAAACCACGTTCGTGATGAACACTAACCTGTTGGTGCTACGTACTGATGTGCTTGATGCTAGTACTGTAGAGCAATGAGACGCATGTCAACACAAGCACCGAAGTCAACATTACCTTCCTTCAATTGGGCCAACTGGCGGTGAATCGAGGAAGTACAGTACATACTGAAGAAACTAAAATGAGCTCTAACATGGAAATTAAGCGTTTCCGGACACATGTCCACATAACATCTTTTCTTTATTTGTGTGTGAGGAATGTTTCCTGAAAGTTTGGCCGTACCTTTATGTAACACCCTGTATACACTGGCGGCCGATCGAATTGATCGCCAGATAATGAATATTAATCAAATGGTTCAAATGGCTCTGAGCACTATGGGACTCAACTGCTGTGGTCATAAGTCCCCTAGAACGTAGAACTACTTAAACCTAACTAACCTAAGGACAGCACACAACACCCAGCCATCACGAGGCAGAGAAAATCCCTGACCCCGCCGGGAATCGAACCCGGGAACCCGAGTGTGGGAAGCGAGAACGCTACCGCACGACCACGAGATGCGGGCGAATATTAATCCCAACAGAATTTAACGAAATATCAAACAGGGTGGGTGCATCTCAATATTCTGTAGATTGTATCACAAACTATCCAACAGATGTACCCGCTTCTTACAAACTACAGATGTGATGGTACTAAACTATGAATTCCATCTTAAATTAAGGATTCCATCTTAAATTATCTTTGTGAAAATATCTTATAAATTCACAAATGATTTGCCAACGTATTAATTAAACCTGAAACTTAAGAAAGATAACATTAAGAGGTAGCTCTAAAGTTAGAGCGCAACCCACTTGGCTCAGAGGTCAGCCCGTAACAAAAAGAGTAGTTAAGGACCTCTGACATTTACTTAAAATAACTCAGCGAATGAAATTCAACAGGAATAAACGAATAAAATCACCGACCCCATTACTCGCGTTCTAGTCTAGGTGCTATTGACTCCTTCGTGAAACCATTGTTCACAAGTACAGCGCAGTGCCAAGCATACGTCTCTCACTTTCAAAGCTCTGAAACACTGTGGCCGTTCTCCCTCTGTGTGCTCTATCGGCTCCGTCTCCTGCAGGGGAGGGGGCGGAAATTCGTACCTGTTACCAATCCTGGACAGCAGCACCTGTTTCTCTTATGTCACTAATTCCTCCTGCAGTAGTGATGCTACTAAGTTGGTAGCACAATCCACCATTTTTCTACCTCTGCCTAAGCAGGAGCGATCTTGAAATTAGTCAGACTTCTACAATTACTCAAGATTCACACCAAGAGGTGGAACGATAAGGAAAGGGGACGCATGTGCACCACGATTAAATAAATTACACATTTGCATTCTGCCGTACCCGAGACTCTGAGTGTCCAGTAATATATGAAAGGAAACACAATTATAGTATTGTTTAAAAACAGTCTTGGTTGCAATTTTAGTTTATTTTTATTTTTTCAACTACGCGTTTCGCATTATTTAGGCATCATCAAGTTCATCTTAATATGGTATATCTTAAAACGATCCTTTAAGACAGTGTAGCCATAGGGCATCGTCGAATACATCAGGCCACCATCGCCTTCGTTAAACTCAGTAAAAACTTTTCTAGATGGACGCGAGTGACTCCAAGATCTACATAACGCGTTCCCGTTCACAGGAGCGAGTAACAGATTTCAAAAAAATGGTTCAAATGGCTCTGAGCACTATGGGACTCAACTGCTGTGGTCATCTGTCCCCTAGAACTTAGAACTACTTAAACCTAACTAACCTAAGGACATAACACACCCATGCCCGAGGCAGGATTCGAACCTGCGACCGTAGCAGCAGCGCGGCTCCGGACTGTAGCTCCTAGAACCGCACGGCCACCGCGGCCGGCGAGTAACAGAATAAGATGGGGCTCAGGTAGTAAGCATAATGCACCACAGCCACATATGGATTGGAAGAAACACAATTATGAGAGATATTCAACGCCACTGATGGCTGTGCATTGCATTATTACACATATTAAACAAGATGTGAGGCGGTAAGGGTTACAGTTTAAACGAATGCGGTTCTAATTGAAGCCTCTCAATAGTTGCAGCGATTGCTTTTGAAATAATCAACGGTTTACTTACTTTTTCCCACCTGTCTCGTTTTCATTTGACTGCCCCCTTGCATGTCAGGCAAGTCGGTACCACATTGTGAATTGCCAGCTGTGGGGCGCTCCACAGCTCTGCGCCAGTCAACACAGCCGACTGCAAACAGCTGTGAGATCCCACCCCTCTGGTGCACAGATCGGATCAGCTTTTTGTGTGCGGTGAGAGTTTTTTGTCGCGCCGCAGTCACCTGCAGCGGAGGGTCGCCCCACCCGGACATCCTCAAAGGCGACGGCTGCCTTATCAGCTGCTATTGTGTCGGCCACGATTTATCGTAACCCAGTTACGGGCTGCGGATACGACCACGCCGTGCATACATCAGGACACATCGCCGCAGGCGCCGACCCCATCTGTCCCAGGTCGGCGTTCCTAGTCTAGCCGTATCTCACACTGGCTAAAATATGCCGATGTTAAGCCTCTATGCAAGAAAAGGGATAAAGAGATACCATCAAACTGCAGACCGATTTCACCAGAAGGCTATTTACACCTACAGTGAAAATGTACTTAATTCATTAAATAACAAATTACGAGCAGCAGGTATTTTCTGTGGTTTGCCAAAGGCATTTGATTGTGTGAACCACAACAACCTTTCAAGTAAATTAGAATTCTATGGTGTCACGGGCAGTGCTGCAAAATGGTTCAAGTCATACCTCACTAACAGGAAACAAAGGGTGTCAGTGCAAGGGACTAGTGAATTAAGTCATCAGTCATCATCAGAATGGGAAGAAATTACATGTGGTGTCCCACAGGGATCCATCTTAGGGCCATTGCTTTTTCTTGTGTACATTAATGATCTCTCATCAGTTACACTGCCAGAAGCAGAGTTCGTTTTGTTTGCAGATGACACAAGTATTGCAATAAATAGTATGTCAAGTGTAGTTCTAGAAAGATCTGCTAACGATATTTTCATGGATATTAATAAATGGTTTAAAGCCAACTCACTGACATTAAACTTCGAAAAGTCTCACTATATGCAATTCAGAACCTGTAAGAGGTTTCCACCCAGCATATGCATAAAATACGAAGAAGAGCAGATAGAAGAGGTTGACAGTCTTAAATTCCTGGGATTACAACTTGATAATAAATTCAGTTGGGAAGAGCACACCACAGAACTGCAGAAACGCCTTAACAAATCTGTATTTGCAATTCGAGTGTTAGCAGACGTAGGCGACATAAAAATGAAAAAGCTTGCATACTTTGCCTACTTTCATTCCATAATATCATATGGTATAATATTTTGGGGTAACTCTTCAAGTCAAACAAAAGTTTTCAGAGTCCAAAAGCGTGTAATACGTATTATTTGTGGAGTAAATTCACGGACGTCCTGTAGAAACCTCTTCAAAGAACTGGGTATACTAACTACTGCCTCTCAGTATATTTACTCATTAATGAAATTTGTCCTAAATAATATATCTCTTTTTCCAACAAACAGCTCAGTTCATACATATAATACCAGGAACAAAAATGATCTGCACAAGGACTTAAAAGCACTTACTTTAGTTCAAAAAGGGGTCCACTACTCAGGAACACTCATCTTCAATAATTTGTCAGTAAACATAAAAAATTTAGTTACAAATAAAGATCAGTTTAAAAGGAACCTGAAAGACTTACTAGTGGCCAACTCCTTCTACTCCATTGACGAATTTTTTAATAGAAACAAATGATGTATTGTATATATTCATACTATTAGTATTGTTATTTCAGCTTTTAAAAAAAAAATTGACATGTTCCACATCCACGAGGATCGCCTCAGCAAAGATCTATGGAACGAAAACTAATCTAATCTAATCTAATCACACACGACTCAACGACAATGAGTATGGCAGCGGGTGGAAACTGAAAGCAAACCCATTGAAAGAAACTGCTCCATTCCATCTGAACACCAAATATGCAAACTACTGTTTGGAGCTAACAATCGTAAAAAATGTATTACTGTGCAAGAGCAATGCGAAGTACTTGGTCAGCGCTTTGGGTAGGTCACGTGCCTACAGCCGCCATCTTCTGAAAACGGCTGCAAAATTGAAGAGCAGCAATAATGCACTACCTGGCCAAAAGTATCCGGACGCCTGTCAGAGGACATTATTTGGGGTGTAGCCACCCTACTCCTTTATGACGGGTTGAACTCTGCTAGAGACACTTTCAATGAAGAGTCTGAAAGTCAGTGGAGAAATGGCAATGCATTCTCCCAGAAAAGATTTTTGATGTTGGGATCTCCAGTTACGTCGAGGTTCTAATTCAACCCAAAGGTGTTCCGCTGCGTTCAGGTCGGGACTCTGAGATGCTCAATCCATTTCAAGAACGACATTTTTGATAATCATTGTCTTACAGACGCTGCTTTATGATAGGGTGGATTGTCATGATCTACATACACATCTATACTCTGCAGACCACCGTGAGGTGCATGGCAGAGGGTAAGTCCCATTGTTCCGGCTATCAGGGTTTCTTCCCGTTCGTCGGCCGGAGTGGCCGAGCGGTTCTAGGCGCTACAGTCTGGAACCGCGCGCCCGCTACGGTCGCAGGTTCGAATCCTGCCTCGGGCATGGTTGTGTGCGATGTCCTTAGGTTAGTTAGGTTTAAGTAGTTCTAAGTTCTAGGAAACTGATGACCTCAGCAGTTAAGTCCCATAGTGCTCAGAGCCATTTGAACCATTTTCTTCCCGTTCCATTCAGCATTGATTGTTTGAATGCCCCTGTGTGTACAGGAATTATTGTAATCTTATCCTCACAATCCCCACGTGAGCGATACTTAGGGGGTTTTAGTATATACCTAGAATAATCATTGAAAGCCGGTTCATGAACCTTTGTTAATAGACTTACTCGGAATAGTTTGCCTATCTTCAAGAGTCTTCTAGTTCAGTTCCTTCAGTATCTCTGTGACACCCTCCCTCGGATCAAGTGAACCTATGACCATTCGTGCTGCCCCTCTCTGTATACGTTGAATATCCCCCGTTAGTCCCGTTTATTACGTGTCCCACACACTTGAACAATATTCTATAACCGGTCGCGCGAGTGATTTGTAAGCAATCTCCTTTGTAGACTGATTGCACTTTCCTAGTGTTCTACCAATAAACCGAAGTCTACCACCTGCTTTACCCACAACTGAATCTATGTGATCATTCCATTTCATATCCCTACAAAGTGTTACACTCAGGTATTTGTATGAGTTGGCCGATTCCAACACCGACTCATTGATACTATAGTCATAGGATACTACGTTTTTTCGTTTTGTGAGCTGCAAATTTTGCATTTATGAACATGTAGAGTGCCAATCTCTGCACCACCTTAAATTCTTAACGACATCTGAATATTTAAGCAGCTTCTTTCAGGTAGTACTTTATTGCAGATAAGTGCATCATATACAAAAAGCCCGATTTTGTGATTAACATTGCCTGCAAGGTCATTATCGTACAATATGAACAGCAAGGGTCCCAACAGACTTCCCTGGGGCACAATCGAATTTATTTCTACAACTGACAATGATTCTCCATCCCAGGCAACATGTTGCGTCCTCCCTACCAAAAATTCCTCAATCCAGTCACAAATTTCACTTGGTACTCCACATGATAGTACATTTCACAATAAGCGTAGGTGCAGTAATGAGTCAAATGCTTTTCTGAAATCAAGAAACACTGTATCTTCCTGGTTGCCTTGATCCATAACTTTCGGTATGTCATATGAGAAAAGTGCGAGTTGGGTTTCACACGACCGATCTTTTCGAAATCCATGCTGGTTGGCTTTAAGGAGGTCATTCTGTTCAAGAAAGCTCATTGATCAGAGAGTATGTTCTAAGATTCTACAGAAAGTCGATGTCAAGGACATTGGACGGTAGTTTTGTGGATTACTTCTATTACCCTTTTTCCAAGAGCTGGGCACGGTTGTTTATTCGAGGGGTTTACGATAGGTTATAGCTAGAAGAGGGGCTAACCCAGCCGCACATTCCGTATAGAATCTAACAGGAATTTCATCGGCGCCTGGAACTTTGATCAGTTTTAACGATTTCAGCTGTTCCTGAACACCACTGGTGAGAGGATTAAATTGGGGCAATTCTCCTGGGTTTTCCTTTGTAAAGAAACATTTGAAAACGGAGTTAAGCATTTCAGATTTTGCTTTGCTACCCTCAATTTCAGTTCCTGTGTCACTCGCTAGGGATTGGACCCTAGCCGGCCGGAGTGGCCGAGCGGTTCTAGGCGCTACAGCCTGGAACCGCGCCACCGCTACGGTCGCAGGTTCGAATCCTCCCTCGGGCATGGATGTGTGTGATGTCCTTAGGTTAGTTAGGTTTAACTAGTTCTAAGTTCTAGGGGACTAATGACCTCAGCAGTTGAGTCCCATCGTGCTCAGAGCCATTTGAACCATTTTTTGATGACCTCAGAAGTTACGTCCCATAGTGCTCAGAGCCATTTGAATCATTTTGATTGGACGCTAACCTTGGTGCCACTAACAGGCTTTACATACGACCAGTAATTCTTCGGGTTCTGTGAAAGATCACTTGGCAACATTCAGCTACGGTAGTCGTTGGAGGCATCAGGCATTGTTGTCCTGACAATCAAACTCGTTTCATTCAGCATCTCTCTATCAATAGCCCTACTCTTTGTATTACACGTATGATAATGGTCTCCGAACTGTTCCTCTACTTTGAAATTTGTTCATACCCTTCTGCATTTAGCATTTTCTTAAACACAGTAAGGTGATGTAAACTTTCTATAAAAATATTGTCTGTTTGTATGAGAAAGTGAATATATTGGTTTCAAAAACTTTCTCCTTATGTGACGTGTACTTTAGATATTGCTTTCTATTGCTGAGCAAAACTGACTTGTGGTTGGCACTGTGTTTCGCATCCCAGCAGTGTCGTGAAATTAAACTATAAACATGAAATTCAAAATCTGAACTAAAGAAAATGAATCTAAATAAATGCCAAAAGAAACTGAAAAACATACAACTCAAACTCGCTACCGAAGTACATTATGCACGTTACGTGATATGAAGAGCAATGCTTGACTTGAATATCCAAGAAATAAATAACAGTGCCATTATTATTATTGTTATTATTATCATCAGCGATATAAGTAGTTGCAGTCGTCGTTATCGTCTTAGCAGTAATAGTAGTACCGGTGGTGTTCATTAAGAAAGCTAGCTATGTCCATATTAAGAGGGAAAAGAATTTAGTCCCGTGATCCGTCACGGCTACTCGGTACGTGCATTCGGACACTTCTGATGCTCGTACGTTTGTTCGTTCGCGGCAGAGTTTGCACACGGGGAAGAACACACCTTACGCAGTAGCACGTCCATCCCCCGCCACCACAGTAAATCTTTGCCGCAGAGTGCAACGTAACACCACAGCCGTTTCCAAGCCTACTCTTTGTACAGTGTGTATGTAGCTCTGGATATTTTGAGAGGCAGCCGTAATTTAAGAAGAAAAATGGATCGGAAGGTGTGTCAGAGGACAGAGCTGCCGGCAGCCGTAACGACTGCGCGTTGGCGGCGCCCCCACAAAAACAGGCGGCGGGTAATGCTGACACCGGCTGCCCGTAGGCACACAGGAGGCGGCGAGGACGGAGACAAAGTGTGGCCACGGCGCATACCGAGCGAGGACAAACGACGCGGGAGGCCTCTCTGGCCGTGATTAATAGGGCCGGGGGAGGCATTCCACGTCTCCAGGGGAGGAACTAACCTGCCCCACTGGCCGACGCACCTCGCCTGCTGTCTCAGTACGCAGCAGTGAGACTCCCTTAGTTCAATTTAATTGACACATTTATTTATTTATTGCTTATTTAGCATCTACACCTACTTCTACATCCATACTCCGCAAGCCACCAACGGTGTGTGGCGGAGGGCACTTTGAGTACCTCTATCGGTTCTCCCTTCTATTCCAGTCTCGTATTGTTCGTGGAAAGAAAGATTGTCGGTATGCCTCTGTGTGGGCTCTAATCTCTCTGATTTTATCCTCATGGTCTCTTCCCGAGATATACGTAGGAGGGAGCAATATACTGCTTGACTCCTCGGTGAAGGTATGTTGTCGAAACTTCAACAAAAGCCCGTACCGAGCTACTGAGCCTCTCTCCTGCAGAGTCTTCCACTGGAGTTTATCTATCATCTCCGTAACGCTTTCGCGATTACTAAATGATCCTGTGACGAAGCGCGCTGCTCTCCGTTAGATCTTCGCTATCTCTTCTATCAACCCTATCTAGTATTAATCCCACACCGGTGAGCAGTATTCAAGCAGCTTGCTTCCTTTGTTTTCGGACTGCATTTCCTTACGATTCTTCCAATGAATCTGTCTGGCAACTGCTTTACCGGCGATTAATTTTATATGGTCATTCGGTTTTAAATCACTCCTAATGCCTACTCCCAGATAATTTATGGAATTAACTGCTTCCAGTTGCTGACCTGCTATATTGTAGCTAAATGATAAAGGATCTTTCTTTCTATGTATTCGAAGCATACTACACTAGTCTACATTGAGATTCAATTGCCATTCCCTGTACCATGCGTCAATTTGTCTCAGATCCTCCTGCATTTCAGTGCAATTTTCCATTGTTACAACCTCTAGATATACCACAGCCTCATCCGCAAAATGCCTGAGTGAACTTCCGATGTTATCCACAAGGTCATTTATATATATTGTGAATAGCAACGGTCCTACGACACTCCCCTGCGGCACACCTGAAAGATTGAGCCCTTAAGGCCCTCTCTTACATCTGACTGAAATCAACACATTAAAAAAAATATTTCATAACAATCACAATAACAAAAAATTGCATTATTAGTAAAAAAGAATTGGCAACAACAATAATGACGATAGCGACACTAACATAATGGAGGCATTAATAATTACACTGATAAGTGTACTAAAGAACAATCTAAATAATCTGTATTATCAATAAAAATAATAATTGACAATCATAACAACAATAATATTAATAGCTAGGGCGTGCTAAGAGAAGGAAGGACAGAGTACTAGGAAATAGTGGGAGGTACGCGAGAACCGGGAGGGTGAAGAAGTAGAGAACTACGAAAGAGGTACAGATGGTAGTTTGGATATCAGCAGGGCCTGCAAATGTACCAATACAATTAGTGAGGTATGGCCCGAGCACTCTGTATGAATATCTAAGCAACTTATTTAATAAATGTGTGTGTTACGGGCAGAAAATTCCAACAGAGTGGAACTTAGTGCATCTAAGCACCAAACATAAAAAGAAAGCAAGGAAGTGTATAGCAATTATCGTGGTATAAGTGTCACAAGACCAGTTAGCAGGTTGTCTGGGGGATTTTAAAATCAAGAACGGAGAAGCTTGTAAAAGAAGTGGAAGAACGAAGTGGTACATAACATATTTACCCTAACACAGATCATGGAGAAGAGGTTGTAAAGGAATCTAAGTAGTTATCTGGTCTTCGTAGATCATGAAAAAGCAAATGGCACTGTGTGACTAAAGCAGTTGTTCGAGGTTCTGTGGCCAGGGGAACTGCCAAAAATGTATGTTCTAAGTATCATAAACCTCTACAACTTGACGGAATCCATCATTGAAGTGGGGAAAGGAGTTTCTAGAGAGATACTCAGAATAACTAAAGAACTGGAGCAAGGATGCTGTCTGTCTCCGACTATCTTTAAAATGTATGTGCCAAAGGCACTGGATCTGTGGTGTAGGAAGAGCATGGGAATGGGGATTGAAGTACGAAACCAGTGTAAGTACACACTTTCCTATGCTGATGATCACGTAGTTGCACCAAACGCTGAAGACGATATACGTATCTTACATACTTAGGAAGTTGTTCGAAGAGTGAAAACTGTGGATTTTGAAAACTAATTCTGGGAAGACGGAATATCCATGTTACTAAGAAGGCAGAAGTAACCTGAACATTGAGGGACATCTTATTAAAGCGTATCAAGAGTTTAAGTACGTGGGTAGTATCCTATCACGTAATGGGCGATAGACATATCCAACAACGGATGAGTCAGGGAAGGGCGGCTAGTCAGAAATTAAATCATGTACGTTGGTCCTCAAAAAGGGATTTAAAGGTTAAAGTACATCTATAAAAATCCTTCGTGGAACGAGTAACAAGATACGGGATTGAGAGCTGGGAATTCACAGAAAGAAATGAAAAGTGTCTTAGACCACTTGAGAAACCGATGCAGAATTTTCCAACTTGACCACGTAAGAAATGAAGAAATAAGAGAAACGACACAGACTCATTATACTATTCCAGATAGAATAGAAGAAAGACAGCTTGGATGGTTCAGGCACGTCAAAAGCATGAATAAGATAGATGGCATAAAGGAGTATGTTAATGACTACCTTCTGGAAGGAGAAGAAGAGGAAGCCCACGGAAAGTATGGCTAAGTGGAATAAAAGAAGCGATGGAGAGAAGAGGAAAAGATGATGATGAGGAAAAGTGACGAGATCGAGGCATTTGCCGACAGAGATGCAGGATGCGGCGACAGATGTAAGACCCCTCAACTAGAGAAGAAAATAACACCAATAAATAACCAAATAAAGGATTTAGTGAGAATGATATTGATTGGTTTAGCATCTTTGATGCCTTTTTTGCTGTTTGAAGTGGAAGCGTTGATAAAAGAGGAGAAGATTCAAATGAAAGTGAAGTGGCTGTTATAAAGATAAAATCTTCAGTAAAGAATTCTGTAGACAACTCGGAGGGAATAGGGGTGGGGGGAAGAAGGGTTGACGAGAGTGACGTGGAGACATGTATGTGTAACAGGCAGCTACAGTAACAAAAGGTCTAGCACTACCTGTCTTTTGGAGTTTGAAAGGAATTTATTTTCTTTAATATTTTGAAGTAGATTGTTCCACAGTCTGGTTCCCGATACAGAAGATGATTTAGAGAACATGGCAATATTGTGTACTGATACAGCGAGTATTTTACTTTATTGGGAACGAGTGTTCCTGCTGTGCTGTTCAGATACCAGTGTAGGGGTTGAAGATTAATAAGAAGGAGTCCAATGCTCGAGAAAACGATAGAGTAAACGCCAAGTGTAATAATCTTTACATTTATTGCCACGTAGCCATGATAATTGTTCTTAGCAAGAGTGATATAGTTGAAATAACGCTAATATATCACACAAAAGCACTTATCGACAGTCCCAACCGGCGTGAGTTTTCATACCATAATGACGAGTGGGAAGTATCCGTGATTCTACGACTTTATTTTTAAGCTCGAACGGTGGAGGAAGCACAGGGAGATATGGTATGGCGAGGATTGGCCGGAAAACGCACTAGCGATCTACTAGAGGCAGGAGGGTTATGAGAGTGCAAATCATTTATTAAATTCACTGCAGGAGCAAGGCTGTGCAGTGTGTCAGGAAAATCTGCTAAGTCGGCAAGCACCACAGGATGACCAGAAACAGTGACGACGCGTCGACGCCGACAACAAATCCGTTCCACGCATTGTCTGGTAGCGTAACGAGACGTCAGCCCTGCTCTGACCTAGAACGATCCAAACGCGCCAATTCCGTGCTGATCTGCGGCCATGGTACTGGATGTTTGAGAAACTGCCATGGAACAGGGAAGGGGATCAGCACGAAATTCGCACGCTTGTGTTTATGAATAGATACGTAAAATTTTGTAATGAATGGTGAAGGTAATTTGAACAAGTTTGTGAAGGAATTTTCGTGGCGTATTCGCTTATAATTTTTTTCTATATTTAATATTTGCTATTATAATGTCGTAGACTCCCGCGGGCAGAGTCAGCTAACATAAAAGTTTTCTAACTATGGTAAAGTTTGATAATGTAAAAACCTATAATGCAGAAACCAACATTTCGGTCACGGCTACAATGGCCTTCTTCTGCGTCTACTGGTGATCGGAATACTTAGAAATATTTTCTACGCTATCTAAAATATGTACATTCGTATGCACGCGTGTAAGTGCTGCAAATGTATAGTTTTTATTGTATAAGTAGTACCTCCGTAGAAATTAAAATGAATGAAAGAAACCAGAGCAATGGAATTAAATAGACAGATGACAGTCGAGTGGCGAGAAGACATGGCGTTTGCTGGACTAGTTGGTGACAAGGTGTGCGAGAAATCAAAACTTGTAGTAAATGAGTCTTGTAACTATTTACTGATGTGGAAAGTGGTGTAAAATAGAGCAAATTATTTGTGGTCGAGTTCAAGTTTTTAAAAAGTAACTGGTACAGACTGTGGTTATAGTGTGCTACAATTATTCAGAGAAAGAATATTGTGGTTTGGAATGTGTAAACAATGACAGTGTGAATTCACAGAACTTACAAGACGTCGTCGTAAATAATTAATAAATGACCGCCTACTGGTTGAATGCGAGGGAATGTGCGATATTACACGAATGAAGCCGGTCTCTGCCAGCATTTAATCTCCATACCATCTGAACATTCCAACATAAACAGCTCTCCGTATCCAGAATGATATTTTCACTCTGCAGCGGAATGTGCGCTGATATGAAACTTCCTGGCTGATTAAAACTGTGTGCCGGACCGAGACTCGAACTCGGGACCTTTGCCTTTCGCGGGCAAGTGCTCTACCATCTGAGCTACCCAAGCACGACTCACGTGAGGACGGGGCGTGGGTCGTGCTTGGGTAGCTCAGATGGTAGACACTTGCCCGCGAAAGGCAAAGGTCCCGAGTTTGAGTCTCGGTCCGGCACACAGATTTAATCTGCCATGAAGTTTCAGCTCTCCATGTGTTGGATTCCCAGATATTGCTATGTTGCAGCGATTGATCAGCCACTTTAGTCTGATAATTAATTTTAACGAAAAGCTACGTAATATTAAATGAGAGATGAGTCGCCATACTCGATACAGGTTCAAAAATATCAAAAAATGGTTCAAATGGCTCTGAGCACTATGGGACTTAACATCTGTGGTCATCAGTCCCCTAGAACTTAGAACTACTTACACCTAACTAACCTAAGGATATCACACACATCCCTGCCCGAGGCAGGATTCGAACCTGCGACCGTAGCGGTCACGCGGTTCCTGACTGAAGCGCCTAGAACCGCACGGCCACACCAGCCGTCAAAGATATCATTTACCGCCTTCATGTGTTACGAGGTAGGCGCAGGTTACTTGCATAAATCTATGACCACAGGAAACGTAAGAAATGGAAGCGAATCAAATTAATGCGAGTCACGAATCCATTCAAAGTGGTGCAGAAACATACACAATGTGACCGAAAGTATGTGACAAAAAGCATGTACCCCAGACTGCTATGTGGAGGACCCGGGATCGATACGCGGTGGCCTCAGGGACTCTACGTTGGTGGGAGAACTGGAACGACGTGTATGCTGCCTTGCCATGCCACTTGAGGAGCTGCCTGACTGAGAAATAGCGGCTCCAAGGAAAAAGCCGACGACCGGCAGAGCGGAGAGCTGACCCCACACCTCTCCATTCCATGCAGTAGTCAATGACGCCATTGGCAGCGGACGACACAGTGGTCGGTCGGTTCCGACAGGTTTATCATGGGCAGACGTGGTGCTTCCGCTTTACATTTGTTGATCGTAAGTACCTTGAAATTCGATGTCAAAAGAGGTAGGCTCACCACTATAGAAGGAAAAGGGAAGAATTGTTTTGACAGTAGCAAAGCAGAAGCAGCGTAATTCGTCAATCAGGAGAGCACATTGCAATCGAACGTTGAGCTGTCATTGGATGTTACCTGAGTAACAATCCTATCAGAGGCATTTCCAACTTTCTAAAGGTGCCCAAGTCGAGCGTGACTGTGTGATGGAGACATGAAGGAAAAACCACAGACCAGGCAGTAAGAAAGAGGGAGAAATCACTCGCGAGTTACAGAGTCCAACAAGCAGTCCATGAATGTGTTAAAAAGAATGGACCACAATGATCGGGGGACACCCCATGAGCCACACAGATCTATAGCTTATGTTAATCAGAGGCTGTAGTGCAAAGAACAAAGCCACTAGACAGTGGATGACTCAAAATGAGTAATGCTGGGAGATGAAACACACTATACTCTTTGGTCAGAAAGATTTAGGTTTGGCGAATGCCAGCCATCACATGCAGTGCAGACAGTGAAGTACGGAGGGAGAATTGTTTCAAATGGCTGTAAGCGCTATGGGATTTAACATCTGAGGTCATCAGTCCTCTAAACTTAGAACGACTTAAACCTAACTAACCTAAGAACATCACACACATCCACGCCCGAGGCAGGATTCGAACCTGCGACCGTAGCAGCAGCGCGGTTCCGGTCTGAAGCGCCTATAACCGCTCGGCCACAGCGGCCGGCGAAATATGGAGGAGGTGGTGTTGCCGTGTGGGAGTATTTTTCATGGTTCTTCGTCTATATTTGTAGTATTCAAGCCAACGTGTTGTGCATGGTAGAGGGAACCTCATGCTTCTACTATTGGTTTTCCTGTTCCACTCCCAAATGAAGAGAGGAAAACCGACCATGTATAGGCATCCGTACGAGCCCTAATTTTTATCTTGCCTTCGTGCTCCTTACGCGAAATGTACATTGTCGGCAGTAGATTAGTTCTGCAGTCAGCTCCAAACGCCGTTTCTCAAAATGTACTTTACTTCGTGTCTTCCCTCCAAAGATTCCCATTTGAGTTCACGAAGATTCATCGTAATACTCACATGATGATCGACTCTACCGGTAGCAAATCTAGCAGCCTGCCTCTGAACTGCTTCCATGTCTTCCTTTATACGAGCTAGTGGGGGTTCCAAACACGAGAGTAGAGCTCAAGAATGATTCGCACAATTGTTGTATACGAGACTGCACTTGGTTATGGAAGATAGACTGAAAAAAAGAGTTGCAAAAGTACTGATATGTGGCAGCTGCCACTACGAACATCTCAGCATAGTATTTTTGTGCCTTTTTTCCGTCTCTTCCTCCTTCTCTCTTTGTTCATCACCTCCTACTCCCTCTCTCCACCCATCTCCTCCTCCCCCTGTGCCTCTCCACCTTCTTCCCCTCTCTCTGTTCATCTCCTGCTTCCCCCTCTCTATATCCATTTCCACCCCTCTCCTTGACCTTGAGCTTTGATTATTGTTATTGCCAGCGAATCCTTGACTGGGAACTGAAGTCGCTTAAAATTACTGATATATGCGACATGACATACCTTCCGTGCTGCTGTATCTGTGAGGATATTACTTCACGGAGTTTTATTCTGCGATTAGGTAGGATTACAAAGTTTGAATGATGCACATTCCGTAGTAGTACTCTAATAGGCCGATGAGCCATAGATACAAGTATCCTTTTTCTATAAAAACCGACTCCCCGGAAGAAAACAAAACAGCGTACAGTTGTGTATACTATTTCTGTTTAAAATTATATACAAGCTGTAATAATGTGTACAGGAGAAAAAATTTGTGTAATTTTTAAATGCCCTACTATTGTAGTTGAAACTGACTGCAGGAAAGAAAATTAAACCACAGATTTTCACAACACAGCATAGCACAACATTTTATTTCTCGCAATTCGTTTTAACAGACAACCTGTAAATTATAGTTTAAGAAAATATATAGCCTATATCGATCTATTTACTTTAGTAAACTTTCAAACAAATCAGTCAACAACTCTTAGAGATTTTTACTAACAACGTTTTCCCTTTGTATACTATATTTGTATCTATTAAAATACATAATAGCGGAAACGTAAACGAGAGAGAGAGGGAGAGATTTTACGTTTACGCTACTATGTATTTTAATAGATACAAATATAGTATACACAGGGAAAACATTGTTAGTAAAACTCTCTAAAAGTTGTTGACTGATTCGTTTGAAAGTTTACTCCAGTATATATATATATATATATATATATATATATATATATATATATATATATATATATATATATGTGTGTGTGTGTGTGTGTGTGTGTCTGGCGCAGCTTTTATTATAGCCCTCTACTAAAGAAAGCCCAGAAGAATAACGTAAAAAAATTAGGCTTCAGATGCAATAAATAAAATTATTCCTCATATTAATCCAATAGATACAAATCCTGTATGTAATTACTGATAAATTCCTTCACGTACTACATCTCATCGTTATTGACTTATTGTTAAAAGCATTTCGAGATTTCTGCAAAAACATTTCCCTTTTATATCGCAGATATGTATTTCTATGTCCTATACATTTGAAAAATACACTCCTGGAAATGGAAAAAAGAACACAGTGACACCGGTGTGTCAGACCCACCATACTTGCTCCGGACACTGCTAGAGGGCTGTACAAGCAATGATCACACGCACGGCACAGCGGACACACCTGGAACCGCGGTGTTGGCCGTCGAATGGCGCTAGCTGCGCAGCATTTGTGCACCGCCGCCGTCAGTGTCAGCCAGTTTGCCGTGGCATACGGAGCTCCATCGCAGTCTTTAACACTGGTAGCATGCCGCGGCAGCGTGGACGTGAACCGTATGTGCAGTTGACGGACTTTGAGCGAGGGCGTATAGTGGGCATGCGGGAGGCCGGGTGGACGTACCGCCGAATTGCTCAACACGTGGGGCGTGAGGTCTCCACAGTACATCGATGTTGTCGCCAGTGGTCGGCGGAAGGTGCACGTGCCCGTCAACCTGGGACCGGACCGCAGCGACGCACGGATGCACGCCAAGACCGTAGGATCCTACGCAGTGCCGTAGGGGACCGCACCGCCACTTCCCAGCAAATTAGGGACACTGTTGCTCCTGGGGTATCGGCGAGGACCATTCGCAACCGTCTCCATGAAGCTGGGCTACGGTCCCGCACACCGTTAGGCCGTCTTCCGCTCACGCCCCAAGTCGCGACAGGCGTGAATGGAGGGACGATTGGAGACGTGTCGTCTTCAGCGATGAGAGTCGCTTCTGCCTTGGTGCCAATGATGGTCGTATGCGTGTTTGGCGCCGTGCAGGTGAGCGCCACAATCAGGACTGCATACGACCGAGGCACACAGGGCCAACACCCGGCATCATGGTGTGGGGAGCGATCTCCTACACTGGCCGTACACCACTGGTGATCGTCGAGGGGACACTGAATAGTGCACGGTACATCCAAACCGTCATCGAACCCATCGTTCTACCATTCCTAGACCGGCAAGGGAACTTGCTGTTCCAACAGGACAATGAACGTCCGCATGTATCCCGTGCCACCCAACGTGCTCTAGAAGGTGTAAGTCAACTACCCTGGCCAGCAAGGTCTCCGGATCTGTCCCCCATTGAGTATGTTTGGGACTGGATGAAGCGTCGTCTCACGCGGTCTGCACGTCCAGCACGAACGCTGGTCCAACTGAGGCGCCAGGTGGAAATGGCATGGCAAGCCGTTCCACAGGACTACATCCAGCATCTCTACGATCGTCTCCATGGGAGAATAGCAGCCTGCATTGCTGCGAAAGGTGGATATACACTGTACTAGTGCCGACATTGTGCATGCTCTGTTGCCTGTGTCTATGTGCCTGTGGTTCTGTCAGTGTGATCATGTGATGTATCTGACCCCAGGAATGTGTCAATAAAGTTTCCCCTTCCTGGGACAATGAATTCACGGTGTTCTTATTTCAATTTCCAGGAGTGTATGTAGCTCCCGAACGTTTATTAGATTATCGGGAAAAACTGTGAAGTAAACTGGGCAAGAGCTTTTCGATATTCTTGGGAATAACGAACAGCATGTCTTTATATTTTAGTAGAGATTAAACTAACACGAAATGTTATTACCACCCCTCTCCTCTCTCCCCCTTCGTGCCAACTATTCAATGTTTTCGATACCGATACTCTGATATTTCTTTCAATTATCTGATATATTCCGATACCAAAGGTAGTGAAATAGAAGTATCGATGCGAACTGATAATATTAGTATGAGAATGTCACTACATACTCCCCGTATGCGTCTGTCCCAGAGTGTCACGCATACATTCTTGTCCTGTTGCAGGTGAGGAGCGGCGCTAAGCTGGGACAGGTGGTGGGATGTTTCTGCTGCAGCATGCCGACAGTGCGGTTCTTGCTAGCCTAACCCTGCCGATCTGCTGAGGGTAAGATATTGCTTAACTACTGTCTCCCACAAAGTGGCGAATTGTGAAAAATAGCATTTTGTACACAAACGTGTGTTCCACTGCTATGTTATGAATTTCCCTGTTTAATGATTTTTTCTTTTAATGATTTTTTTAAAGCATCAGTATTTATTGTGTATTCATTAGTCAGAACGTAATGAAGAACTGTATTTTCATCTTTAAACTCGCGTTTCAGTGAACCCGGTGTTACGTCATATGAGAGCCCAGAATGTTTATTGACAGACGTCCTCTGTATTAGCTCTTTACAATGTGATTCATCCACCTATTCTCTGCTCAGCTTTAGAAAGGCTCAAATGTTCCTGACTGTTTTGTTACTCAGGTGGCGTCCAATGACTATTCTACATTTGCAGTCACTGAGCCCTCCTGGCCGACCTATGCTGCTGTTTCTGCGTCTCTCCTGACAACTCAATACTCCCCACCTCCTTCCGTACTATCGCGTCCGCTTCTCGTGGCTTGTAGCTGGTTTTGCGCATTATATAGGGGTATTCGGATACTTTTGATCAGAAAGCATATATACAGGTGGTCCATCTGAAGTTTTGGATGAGATTATCTTGAAAACTATACATCGGGTAAAAATAGTGGGGAAGACAAGTTCGTAAGCTCAAAGGGGGACAGCAAATGATACTACACGTGACCCCCAGGCCCCCGCCCCCTTGAGAGGGGCAAGGGGGAGGGGGAAACATTTAAATCTTAAATGGAAACCCCCACTCTTTATTGCAGTATCGGATTCACCATAAAAAAGTAATCAAGTTTTGTCTGAAACATTTTTTAAACCATTAACAGATGGCGCTGAAATCTAGAAAAATTAAAATTGGGGAAGAACTCCGATCTATTTAGAATGATCCGAGAAGGACGCATAAAATCGATACAAAATGTGCACCAATTATTTTATTAGCCCAAATTAAGCTATTGTTTTAGAATGATCCGAGAAGGACGCATAAAATCGATACAAAATGTGCACCAATTATTTTATTACCCCAAATTAAGCTATTGTTTTACAAAATGTATCATACCCGCATTGGCGGCCGAAGACTTCCGGCGTAAGAAGTCAGCCTCATTCTACCAACGGCCTTGTCAAAGAGGGCGGAGGAGCGGATAGAGGTTCAGGGCACTCTCTTGTCCTAGGGGTGGGAAATTGCCCCTAAAGGCTGAAGAATCAGCAATGATCAACGACATGAGGATGCAGAAGGCAATGGAAACCACTGCATTAAAGACACGTAACGTGTATCCACAGGACATGTGGCCTGTAATTGAAGAAGTCTCATGACGATCTCTCCATTGGCAAAATATTCTGGAATAGTCCCCCATTCGCATCTCCGGGAGGGGACTGCCAAGGGGGAAGTTACCATGAGAAAAAGATTGAATAATCAACGAAAGGATAACGTTCTACGAGTCGGGGCGTGGAATGTCAGAAGCTTGAACGTGGTAGGGAAACTAGAAAATCTGAAAAGGGAAATGCAAAGGCTCAATCTGGATATAGTAGGGGTCAGTGAAGTGAAGTGGAAGGAAGACAAGGATTTCTGGCCAGATGAGTATCGGGTAATATCAACAGCAGCAGAAAATGGTATAACATGTGTAGGATTCGTTATGAATAGGAAGGTAGGGCAGAGGCTGTGTTACTGTGAACAGTTCAGTGACCGGGTTGTTCTAATCAGAATCGACAGCAGACCAACACCGATAACGATTGTTCAGGTGAACATGCCGACGTCGCAAGCTGAAGATGAACAGATAGAGAAAGTGTATGAGGATGTTGAAAGGGTAATGCAGTATGTAAAGGGGGACGAAAATCTAATAGTCATGGACGACTGGAATGCAGTTGTAGGGGAAGGAGTAGAAGAATAGGTTACAGGAGAATATGGGCTTGGGACAAGGAATGAAAGAGGAGAAAGACTAATTGAGTTCTGTAACAGGTTTCAGCTAGTAATAGCGAATACCCTGTTCAAGAATCACAAGAGGAGGAGGTATACTTGGAAAAGGCCGGAAGGTACGGGAATATTTCAATTTGATTACATCATGGTCAGACAGAGATTCCGAAATCAGATACTGGACTGTAAGGCGTACCCAGGAGCAGATATAGACTCAGATCACAATATAGTAGTGATGAAGAGTAGGCTGAAGTTCAAGACATTAGTCAGGAGGAATCAATACGCCAAGAAGTGGGATACGGAAGTACTAAGGAATGACGAGATATGTTTGAAGTTCTCTAACGCTATAGATACAGCAATAAGGAATAGCGCAGTAGGCAGTACAGTTGAAGAGGAATGGCATCTCTAAAAAGGGCCATCACAGAAGTTGGGAAGGAAAACATAGGTACAAAGAAGGTAGCTGCGAAGAAACCATGGGTAACAGAAGAAATACTTCAGTTGATTGATGAAAGGAGGAAGTACAAACATGTTCGGGAAAATCAGGAATACAGAAATACAAGTCGCTGAGGAATGAAATAAATAGGAAGTGCAGGGAAGCTAAGACGAAATGGCTGCAGGAAAAATGTGAAGACATCGAAAAGGATATGATTGTCGGAAGGACAGACTCAGCATACAGGAAAGTCAAAACAACCTTTGGTGACATTAAAAGCAACGGTGGTAACATTATGAGTGCAACGGGAATTCCACTGCTAAATGCAGAGGAGAGACCAGATAGGTGGAAAGAATACATTGAAAGCCTCTATGAGGATGAAGATTTGTCTGATGTGATAGAAGAAGAAACAGGAGTCGATGTAGAAGAGATAGGGGATCCAGTATTAGAATCGGAATTTAAAAGAGCTTTGGAGGACTTACGGTCAAATAAGGCAGAAGGGATAGATAACATTCCATCAGAATTTCTAAAATCATTGGGGGAAGTGGCAACAAAACGACTATTCACGTTGGTGTGTAGAATATATGCGTCTGGCGACATACCATCTGACTTTCGGAAAAGCATCATCCACACAATTCCGAAGACGGCAAGAGCTGACAAGTGCGAGAATTATCGCACAATCAGCTTAACACCTCATGCATCTAAGCTGCTTACAAGAATAATATACAGAAGAATGGAAAAGAAAATTGAGAATGCGCTAGGTGACGATCAGTTTGGCTTTAGGAAAAGTAAAGGGACGAGAGAGGCAATTCTGACGTTACGGCTAATAATGGAAGCAAGGCTAAAGAAAAATCAAGACACTTTCATAGGATTTGTCGACCTGGAAAAAGCGTTCAACAATATAAAATGGTGCAAGCTGTTCGAGATTCTGAAAAAAGTAGGGGTAAGCTATAGGGAGAGACGGGTCATATACAATATGTACAACAACCAAGAGGGAATAATAAGAGTGCACGATCAAGAAGGAAGTGCTCGTATTAAGAAGGGTGTAAGACAAGGCTGTAGCCTTTCGCCCCTACTCTTCAATCTGTACATCGAGGAAGCAATGATGGAAATAAAAGAAAGGTTCAGGAGTGGAATTAAAACACAAAGTGAAAGGATATCAATGATACGATTCGCTGATGGCATTGCTATCCTGAGTGAAAGTGAAGAAGAATTAAATGATCTGCTGAACGGAATGAACAGTCTAATGAGTACACAGTATGGTTTGAGAGTAAATCGGAGAAAGACGAAGGTAATGAGAAGTGGTTGTTGTTGGTTGTTGTTGGGATGTTTAAGGGGGACTAAACAGCGAAGGTCATCAGTCCCCCATAATGAGAAGTAGTAGAAATGAGAACAGCGAGAATCTTAACATCAGGATTGATGGTCACGAAGTCAATGAAGTTAAGGAATTCTGCTACCTAGGCAGTAAAATAACCAATGACGGACGGAGCAAGGAGTACATCAAAAGCAGACTCGCTATGGCAAAAAAGGCGTTTCTGGCCAAGAGAAGTCTACTAATATCAAATACCGGCCTTAATTTGAGGAAGAAATTTCTGAGGATGTACGTCTGGAGTACAGCGTTGTATGGTAGTGGAACATGGACTGTGGGAAAACCGGAACAGAAGAGAATCGAAGCATTTGACATGTCGTGCTATAGACGAATGTTGAAAATTAGGTGGACTGATAAGGTAAGGAATGAGGAGGTTCTACGCAGAATCGGAGAGGAAAGGAATATGTGGAAAACACTGATAAGGAGAAGGGACAGGATGATAGGACATCTGCTAAGACATGAGGGAATGACTTCCATGGTACTAGAGGGAGCTGTAGAGGGCAAAAACTGTAGAGGAAGACAGAGATTGGAATACGCCAAGCAAATAATTGAGGATGTAGGTTGCAAGTGCTACTCTGAGATGAAGAGGTAAGCAGAGGAAAGGAATTCGTGGCGGGCCGCATCAAACCAGTCAGTAGACTGATGACCAAAAAAAAAAACAAAATCCTACCTGCCACAGTTTTTGATGCAGGGAGGCGGAATGGTATTAAAATCTCGTTAGGGAACTCTTCACAATTGCCTTATGCACCCGACTATGGCGGTACTGTGGCCAAACTGCGAACTATGGCTCAGTATAAAGGTCAGTGCAATGCGATCAGAAGTGACTTCACATTCAGATTGTGAACGGTAAACACCAACTGATGAAAGTAAATTATTCTTTAGCGAAACATGGCTCACTATCCTCCTACAGAGATTGTTGATATGATGTTAATTTTAGGTGAATGCCATAACAATTACGCTGCAGCTGGGCAACAGTATGCGGATGGTTTCCCAAACAGACGACATCCAAGCGAAAACATTATTCGAAATTGCACTCAGTGAGCTCGAAATGGATGCATGCACCGTCCACCTCGTCATCGCGAATACAATGAATATGACATTCGTACCCTTACCGTTCTCGCCTGTGTTCAACTGGATCCCGAAATGAGTAGTCGTGCGATTCAGAGACAAACTGGAATACCGAAATCAACTGTTTTGAGGACTTTCAAGGCACGTAAATATCATGCGTATCATATCACACTGACACAGGCATTAACTCCGAAAGATATGCAAATACACTTGCATTTTGCCAATGGGCCTTGCAAATGATAAGAGGTGCCAATGATATTTTTAGATACGTTATCTTCACTTATGATGCCACATTCAAAAACAATGGGGAATTAAATTGTCATGATTGTCATTATTCTTCCCCTGTCACTCCACACTGCCACATACCCGTTGACAATCAACACAAATGGTCGTTAATGGTCTGCCTTGGAATTTTAAACGGTTACTTGATAGTACCGTTTTTTTTTTTTTGACCGAAACGTTACTGGAGAATCATATTTACAACTTCTCCGCTATGATCTGTTGGAGCTAATGCATGTTGATTTAGAAACTAGGCAACGAATGTGGTTCCAACAGGACGGAGCAGCTCCCCATTATGCTAAAAATGTGCGGAACGTTTTACATTTACGGTACCATTGTCGCTGGATAGGACGCGGCGGACCAATTCAGTGGCCTCCAAGTTCACCAGACCCATCATCTCCTAATTTTTTCTTGTGGGGTTATTTAATAAATATTGTTTATGAAAGACAGCCCACAACCAGAAACGATATGGAGCAACGCTTTCGAAGATCGTGTGCAGCCATACCACTGGATGTGCTGCTCAAATCTGTGGACATCTTTCGCAGACGATTGACTTCAAGCATTGAAGCAAATGTGGATAATTTTGAACAATTTGTTCGTGACTAATTTAATTAATTAAGCACCCCAAATTGTGAGAGGCAAGGGGACTCACACTAATGAAGCACCCCAACATGTGAGAGGCAAGGGGACTCACACTAATGAGGCACCCCATAAGAACATCATTCTACTACGTCCATGCCGTTGTTGCTGGGTAACGCTAAAAGTAGGACACAGTACATTTTGTACAAAAACAGCTTAATGTGGCATAACGAAGTAATTGGTGCACATTTTTTATCGATTTGATGAGTCTTTCTCGGATAATTCTAAATAAATCAAAGTTCTCCCAATTTTACTTTTTTCTCGATTTCAGCGCCATCTGTCGATGGTTTAAATATGTTTCAGACAAAACTTGATTACTTTTTTATGGAGAATCCGAATCTGCAATAAAAAATGGGGGTTTCCATTTAAGATTTAAAAGTTGACCCCCGCACCACCCAAGGGGGCGGGGGCTGGGCGTCACGTGTAGAATCATTTGATGTCCCCCATTGAGCTTACGAACTTGTCTTACCCACGATTTTTACCCGATGTATAGTTTTCGAGATAATCTCATCCGAAACTTGAGATGGACCACCCCGTATACAGATAATTGAATCCGTTTGTGAGCTAGCAAGGTATTAACAAAAATTTGCCCGATTTTTTAATGTTTCCATGTAATTCGCTGGGCCCACGGAGAAACTTATCAGTCAGTTGCTTCTCATTCATTGGGTCGTTTTTACTGTTGTAAGAAGTGTGTAAGAACTCTCAGTTACATTGGTTAAATATTACATTGAGTATCAATATAGCCAACTTAAGGACATTCTTTGCATTATGTAATATTCTGCGATTCTCTGTGGAAATAAATAAGCACTCAGATATCGACAGTCACAATCTGAGGGCGAAACATGTGAGATTGCAGGGTTAGGCTCTTGATTATAGTCTGAGTTTGCAAAGTTCCATGTTTTACTTGTCAGTTAAAGAAGCCTCCTTATTCTCCAAATAATAATTATTATTCTGCACATCTGATTCATAAATATGCTGTGGTTATTACATTTTAATGTAACTTTGAAATTGAAATAATTTGTTAATCTGCCACTCAGCCATTATTGATACTCATTAGGGCATTGTCAGGCATTTCGCCATTATTAACAATTGTCAAACTATATGCTGTGGTTATTACATTTTAAAGTAACTTTGAAATTGAAATAATTTGTTAATCTGTCACTCAGCCATTATTGATACTCATTAGGGCATTGTCAGGCATTTCGCCATTATTAACAATTGTCAAACTATTATTGGTCATGATGATTTCTACAGTTTTTAAATAGACTTAATTTATGAAATCCCTTCTTACAACTTATATAGTAGTTAACAGGAGCCAGGCAAACTCCTTTTTATTAAAATTATTCTTAGTAACAATAAGCTTTAGCCGCTACTGCATCCTGCTGCGAATTGCTGTAAACCACTTGGAAAAAGGCAGCCATCTAAAGAGGTGAGTGCAAAACTTAGGGCCAAAACATAGACACTGCCGTACCACAACGTGTCATGTACTCTAATCCAGTAAATTCCGTTGCACAAGCCAGATTCTGTATCACTTGTAAATTTATATTCAGAGACATAGTCAGATAGCTTATCCAAATGTTAGTTTTAAGTTTTTCCTGTAATGATCTGTTGAGGGCTTAAATGACAGAGAAACTGTCACTCATATAACACGCATACAGTGTTATGCAGGTTAGATTCCGATTACTGATAGCTCAGTTTGCTTAGCGAGTCCATTTTCACAGACAAACGTAGTCTTTATTTGTTGTAGGTACGTTACACGGTAAGGACTGACGTCGTTCATGTCTGTACGTGACAGAAATCAGGAAGTAAGCCTGAGTGAAGGATCTCACGATCGTTGTTTACCTCTGTTAAAACTTCTGGGCTGAGAGAGCGAGAACGAGAGGGCGAGAACTATGCGTGAAACTTTTCACTAACTTATCATCATCGTCTGCGGGATACATCTTCAGATATAAAACATTAGCAACATCTGAGATACCAGTCGTTCATCTCTGATGTTATTCTGCAAAGGCAGGGAAGAAATAGTAAGTAATTCCATGTATCGTCGCAGCCTCTCATTTCGTACGTTTTGAGAGAGGAAAGGATGTCTATTTTTTTGCTCCCCGACCGCAGTCAAGAATATAAATGGCAAATATGTTTATGCCCACTCAGTGACATTCGTTTTGACCTTATTGTTTTATCAATGTTTTATCAGATAATTTATTTTACACCTTTACACACACAACCAAAAGCTGCTAAAATGTCATTTACCAAAGCTCTGCACGAGAACCTGGCGAAATTTACGTAGTTTTTTTCGATGTCCTCTGGAGTTTACGCTACCGCCTGACCGACTGTAGGAAGTGGAGGTATGTTTTTCTTTTTTTCTGTAGCTCTCGTATGTGGCAACGAGTTACTTGCTTTGCTGCTTTCACAAGGCGTCCAATTCCTCGTACCCTCTGACTCTAGCCTTGCGCCTACGCGTGTCTTCCTCGCCTGTAATAAACGACTGGCAGCTGCAATCAACAAGCGTCGCCGATCCTGTAATGCGGCAATCATTACTCTACACACTAAGTTCTGACGTTACCTTATGACCACTATGATATGGCAAATGATTCCTAGGAGATAGGAATACGTTCACGATTAAAACTGAGTGTGATTATATCTCTGCTGGCAGGTTTAAAGCAAATGTAACGATGTTTTAGAGATTTTCAGTGAAATTCACCAATGATCGTTCATCGAGACGTGCGTCCGAAGAATCAGCGATGCTGATACTTTATCTGACAGTTGGCATCTTTAGCCATGACGACAATTTATCTTTTTATTTCCGTCGGTCTGACTTGTTTGATGCGGTGCCCCATAGCTTCATTTCCAGTGACAACCTCTTCATCTCACTGTAGGACTTGCACCCAAGGTTATCAATTAATTTTTTATTTAACAAGCAAAATCCCCAAACAGCCGTGCAGCTTAAGAAGTTATTTGATTTTATTTTGACAACCAGTTTCGGCAATTAAGTATTCCATCTTCAGGCCCCTATGAAAGTCATATACAGACACTCGTTCGTATCGATATTTGCATACTGGAGCCATCAGTAGTTGGATGTCGTGAATTCGTTTTTGAAGTGCATTTTTCGAAGACTTAACTTCTTGTCAAGGAACAACTTCTTGTCAGGTCTTCGAATGGAGCACTTGAGATACTAATTCACGACATCCAGACGCTGATGGCTCCAGTACGCCAATATCGATACGACTGAGTGTCTATCATGAGATGCATATGGGACCTGAAGATGGCATATTGAATTACTGAAACTGGTTGTGAAAATAAAATAAAATAACTTCTCAAATTCCACGGCGGTTTGGCGATATTCCTTGTTAAAAATTTGATCGGCCGTGCGTCCACAATGGATCAACAAAGATTATCAATTAATGGTTGCGTACATACCAATCTCTGTCTTCCCAAAGAGTTTTTACTCTCTACAGCTCCCTGTAGTACATACCATGAAAGTTATTCCATGATGTCTTAACACACGCCCTGTCATCCTGTCCATTCTTCTTGTCAATGTTTTCCACATTTTTTTATACCCGCCAGTTCTTCGGAGAACCTCCTCTTACCTTATTTCACGGTGAATCTGTGTGCAGTTTAGATGCTTGGTCGACAAGAGTCTTACTGTCCCGCGTACTTGAACTCTGTAGTAGGTTTCCAGTTGAGCGTGATTTCACTCCCAAAGTGTGACGCACTTGTCATCTGTACAGCAGCCGAAGTATCCGCCGGATACCAAGACGTTTCTAAAAACCCGCATAGTAATGCTATAAAATTTCTCAGCAGTAATTGAAGCGCGACACTAGATTAAATATTGTGGTGATACTGTCTTATAGGATTGCTACGTCTTCACTAAGGCTGGTGGCCCACCGGAACTGTACCGTTTCACTTGTGGTTGAGACCGTGAATACTGTCTCCTAATTTCAAGTTCATGACTTACGAGCAGCACACAGTAACGGTTCAGTGACGTGTTCCAAAAGTCTATAACAGACTGACGTCAGGAGTATAGGCCTACAGTTCTGTTCTTCTGTTTGATGAACTTTTATATTCCGTTTATTCCAGTTTGTGTTATTGTATCACGAAATAAAGTAGTAAGACTCTGATTTTTGTATTTCATTCCAAGCTTAGGTGACGCGAAGCACTTTCAGGACCGCACTTTATGAAGACTGTGCCAAGCACCTACCAAATGGGCAGCAGTTCCTCGTGCATACTGTGCTGCTGGCAGCCTATCACGCGGGGGCTGCTAAGAAGCTACGCTCTGCGTCGCCCTGGCTGAGCTGGTTGCATGAGTATGCGGCGCATCTCCGCACTGTCTGTATCGCTCCGTAAATAAAAATGTTTGTGTCAAAAGCAGTCGCAGTGGTGCCTCCTTTCTGTTTTATCTCTCTTCTCTCTGTCGTAGCAAAATTATTGATAGCTATAGGACAGCAAACATTACACAGCTTCTTTCATGGTATGTGACGCATAACCTAAAGCAGCCAGTTCGTCTGCCTATACAGGGTGTTCCATTGATAGTGACCGGGCCAAATATCTCACGAAATAAGCATCAAACGAAAAAACTACAAAGAACGAAACTCGTCTAGCTTGAAGGGGGAAACCAGATGGCGCTATGGTTGGCGCGCTAGATGGCGCAGCCATAGGTTAAACGGATGTCAACTGCGATTTTTTTTTTTTTTTTTTTTTTTGTTTTTGCTGTCGTGATCCACCGACAACGCCTGACAACATGCGTCAGCGCATTGTCAATGCATGTGCGAGCATTACGGAAGGCGAACTACTCGCTGTTGAGAGAAATGTCATTACACATATTGCCAAATGCATTGAGGTTGACGGACATCATTTTGAGCATTTATTGCATTAATGTGGTTCAAAAATGGCTCTGAGCACTATGGTACTTAACATCTGAGGTCATCAGTCCCCTAGAACTTAGAACTACTTAAACCTAACTAACCTAAGGACATCACACACATCCATGCCCAAGGCAGGATTCGAACCTGCGACGTAGCAGGCGCGCGGTTCCAAACTGAAGCGCCTAGAACCGCTCGGCCACATTAATGTGATATTTACAGGTAATCAAGCTGTAACTGCAAGCGTTCTCAGAAATGATAAGTTCACAAAGGTACATGTATCACATTGGAACAACCGAAATAAAATGTTCAAACGTACCTGCATTTTGTATTTTAATTTAAAAAACCTACCTCTTACCAACTGTTCGCCTTAAATTGTGAGCCATATGTTTGTGCCTATTACAGCGCCATCTATCACAAAGCGAAAAAAGTGGTCCAACTAAAACATTCATATTTCTTCACGTACTACACGAATGTGTAATAAAAATGGGAGTTCCTATTTTAAAAAAAGGAGTTGATATCCGTTTGACCTATGGCAGCACCATCTAGCGGGCGAACCATAGCGCCATCTGGTTTCCCCCTTCAAGCTAGACAAGTTTGGTTCTTTGTAGTTTTTTCGTTTGACGCTTATTTCGTGAGATATTTGGTCCGGTAACGATCAATGGACCACCCTGTATACGTACAGTAGTGTCTAAAAAATAAGCATAGTCACAAAAAGAGGACATATTGCCTTATCACGATTTCGGAAGGGTTACTGAAGAAGCTACAGTTTAATCAAAAGCCTTTGGCATACAACGGTGCCCGAAACATAAGTCAGAAAAGTTCTGATAGCTAAGACACAAATTTGTAAGAAAACAACACAACTGGGAAATCTCTTCCACACAAAAAAGAGTAAACCACTATGAACCACAAATACTGCACAGCGACGTGGGATGCACTCTACGGCATGGTTCAAGAGATCTGTTGGCAGCAAGAGCGGTGCGGAGGTTTGGAAGTGTCGTTGCTGGAGGCTGACGGGAAGCAGTTCGCCTCTCTGATCCATCCCAACCACATTATATAGGATTCTGATAAAGGGGTGTCGATGGCCGTTCCAAGCGATGAATATCTTCATTTTCAAAAAGTTCATCCGCTAGAGCAGCTCTATGTGAACTGCGTGAATCGTCCATAAAAAGGAAATCTGGGACAACTGCTCCACTGAAAAGGCGAACGTGGGGTAGCAGTACCTCATCTCTGTACCTCAGAGTTTAAGAATTTTTAACATTGCGCAGCCCTGCCAGCAAATGTATAATTGAACATGTAACACGTCAGCCTCAGTTGCAAATAGAAACCAAATTTTACCCAGATTTCAGCTAAAATAATTTGGCACTCTTCAGAAGCGAGTGACACTAAACTACTGCATGCCAAAATTTGGCCATGTCAAGTATAAAACTGTAGCACCATAGTAACTAGTCATAATCTACTTGTCATAATCTAGTCCAACCCCTCCGCCACACACCGTCAGATGGCTTGCGGAGTAGATGTAGATATACTAGTTATGGCCAAACTTTGGCATCCAGTAGTTTAGTGTCACTCGCTTCTGAAGAGGGCCAAATTATTTTGGCTGAAAACTGGGTGAAATTTGGTTTCTATTTGCAACTGAGGCTGACGTGTTACATGTACCGGTACCTCAGAGTATTTTCAGTATTTCTCCGACCACCAACGACGATATGGAGCTCCATACGGGCATTCAACATGTTGCCTCCCCGCAACATGACGCCATCATCACCAAACCGGTCTTTCTCCACGATGTTCCTGGGGTTGTACCGTCAACTAGATTCGCCCCAGAGTAATGTGCGACGAGAATCATTTTGCAAAGTGAAGTGGGATTCATCTGTGAAGAGCACAGTTCACGCTTCAATTTTGATGTTGCCGACTCTACAAGCGCTATCTCTGTGCTCGAGTGAGGAGGATGCACACGGCTGGACGTCTGGTAAACACCCCTGCTTGTCTGAGTCTCGGATTTACAATTTGTTGGGAAGCAACCACTACTGAGGTAGTTGTAAGCTTTGCAGCCATTTGTCTTGCGCGTGTACTCCGATTAAGTTGGGCCGTTACGGCCAGATATCGATTATGATCATTCTAGGTCGACCTTGTACGGGGTTACAACGAACATCTCCTGTGTCTCGAAACCGTCACCAAAACCTCGAAATGTCACTTTGTGTCACATTCAGTGATACTTAGACTACGGTATTGTTGTCTCAGTATCAATGGATGTGACACAAAGTGACATTTCACGTATCCACACCACACACGGGGTACGGAATTGCAAGTTTCTGTTCGACACCGAAGTGGTCGCGCGGGATCGGGCAGACCCAATGGTGCACGCCCGCAGAGCCACACCTCCAGCACTCGGTACTACGAGTGCCCTTCTATAGGATGGCCGCCGGCAGCAACGTGGTCCACTCTCGCTCGGAGCCACTTCGCAATGGGAAGACAAGCAGACGCCGAGTAGTCGTGGCTTGTTGCTGTTGTAATAGCTGAACTCTGTTTCTTGTTGCATCATTTGTACTGAGTCTTCGTACATCTGGAGAAATACAAGTTAAGTAACTCTACTGCTTGCTGTGTTGCTTGTTCACTAATCATTTTTGATTCTGTCCAGCTTTCCTACGACGACAGTTGCTACAGCACTCTGTAGTCTCTCTCCTTATCATTTTGTACGAAGCTGTACACAACATTTGAACAGAAATTTGCAATTCTTATACCAACATAACGACGCCCGTGGGGTGGTACTGATACGTGACACCACAGGTCTGTCTGGCCTGCTTCCAGGCGGGCGATTATTCTACCCTTCAAAACAGGGTGTCTTTCTGCCATTACCTCAGCTTCAACAAGAGACTACACTTTGCTCACCATGAAGGGACAAACAAGACTGCAACATGAGGTATTTCATGCACAGTTGTTGTTTACTTTTCAGTAACACCGCTATTCACAGCACGGAGTGCTCCTTTCATATATATAGAGAACAAGTAGATTACGTACATAAACATTTACGATATTGTTCGATGATTGCCCTCCTTTTATCTTTATGCTTAACTTCTGGACACACACACACACACAAACACACACACACACACACACACACACACACACATACACACTGACAACTAAAAATATTATGTCACATGTTTTAAAGCGCTTTGGTTCACCTTTGCAACGCAATACGGTAGTGATTCTGCATGGCATGGATTCAGAAAGTTTCCGAAGATATGCGGCCACAGATATCTACGCGTATGTCACGCAGTTCCCGTAAATTAAAGGTCTATGATTTGTTGGTGCGGAGCTGGCAGCTTATAGCTTACCCACAGTGTTTCATTGATATCAGATAAAGAGAATTTGGCAACAAAGACGTCAACATAAGTTCACTGACCTACTTCTAGCCTTCTCATGCGGACAGTTATCCTGCTGGAAGATGTTACCAGCGTCAGGGAAGACATTAGACATGAAGTGAGGAAGTGATCCACAATAATGTTCACACACACAGCTGCCTGTACGAGAACAACACAGCTTCCATGGAAGCCCAGCTGTCACGCACAGCATAGTACTTCCACACACCGGTCTACGTCCGTGGCGCGGTGCATGTTTGGAAAAGCCGAATGCCGGATTGTCGGCTTATCAGTAAACGACCATCGGTCTGGTGTAAAACGAAACTCGATTCATCCGATCGGGCAGCACGTTTTCTTCGATCCACGGCCTAGTCTCGAAGATCCCAGACCCACTGCTATCGTAATTGGTAGTGCCACTTTGTCAACATGGGACACGTAGAATCTGCTGTGAAGCCTCTCGTTCAACAGTGCGCCTTGAACGTCGTGCCCGGAAACACTTGCTCATGCACCAGATGGCAGATATCGCCGCCTACCCTGCCTCCACATTCTGCGATGAGCCTAGCACATTCAACACCTTGTCGTTTGTCCTGTGGTTTCACCATCGTCCAACAACTTTCCATAGACGCTCACGATAGCAGCAGGAAAACAGTAGACCAAAGTTACCATTTCCGAGATGCTCATTCCCAGCAGCCCCGAGCCACATCAACCTGCTCTTTGTCAAACTCGCTTCTTTCAGCACATTTCCCTTTTGTGACACGAATCGTCGCTAGAATGACTCCTCACTCGTCTCTTCTCCGTTTATATTCTTCCCTTAAAGCGTCACGTGTCTGCATCGCCACCAGGTGGCAATCTATCTGACACTGTGCGATGGCTATAATGTCTTGGCTGTTCACTGTCAAGACACCTTTCATCCGAACAGATACCCGTGCGTGTTGAACCGCCGCTTCCGGGACGGGGGGATGTGCCGGCCCCGGATGGAATACGTTCCACAGATTAACGACGAGAGTCGGTGTGCCAGCCAGTCTGCGTGTGGTTTTTAGGCGGCTTTCCACATCCCACTGGTTGTATACGGGAGTTGGATACCAGTCCCGCCTCACAGGGAAGACTCCCCATCGCATCCCCCTCAGATTTAGTAGCAAGATGACCCAGCGGATAGCACGTCAAAAATTGAACACAGATCAAGCATAAAAACATGACAAAGGCGTACTGAAGAGCAAGAAAAAACAAAATAAAAAAACAGTGAACGGTCCACGCTAACAAGTACAACATCGAACTCAGTGGAAGAGCTACGGTGTCGTGGTTAAATGGTCACAGTGTTGGACTGCAAACAGGATGAGCCGTGTTCAAAACTCCCTCGTACCATTTTTTTCACAACATTATGAACTGTTCGTCTGCTCATTGAAACGTTTGTTCTCTTTCTGTACTCTTGGCATTTATCACACTATACACTGGTTATAGAATATGAGTCATGTGGTAAGAATACATTACCGTCACAAATAAATGTCATGAATAGTGGGAGCAGGCGGCATATCACATAGAGGTCTTACAGAAATTAAACGACAAATAAAGCGCTGTTAGCAACAAAAGAATTCAAGGGACAAAACTTCCAAAACGGAACGCAGCATCAAAATCGTTAAAAACATATTGTCACGTAGAACAAGGTGTAATTAGATGGATGACGAACACAAACTTTCATTTAACGAAGGTTTATTCAGCACTTGCACATACAAGAGCGCGGAGCGAACTGCCTCCGGCCTGAACACATACAGCATATTTACAGCTACAGAACATTCCAGTACAGTGTTTCTTCACATTTGTGGATACTTCCAGAAAGTATTCGAACCGAGTGTAAAAATTAAAATTGTACCGTCCAGGTGAGTTTTGAACTCACGACCCTCAATACAACAGTTCAGTATCATAATCACTAGGCACGGTGCTACTCACAAGGGAACCTCCCCATCGCACCCCCCTCAGATTTAGTTACAAGTTGGCACAGTGGATAGGCCTTGCAAAACTGAACATAGATCAATCGAGAAAACAGGAAGAATTTGTGTGGAACTATGAAAAAAATTAGTAAAATACACAGAGTAGTCCATGTGGAAGATAAGCAACATCAAGGTAAGTGTTAGTTCTAGAGCGCCGTGGTCCCGTGGTTAGCGTGAGTAACTGCGGAACGAGAGGTTCTTGGTTTAAGTCTTCCCTCGACTGAAAATTTTACTTTCTTTATTTTCGCAAAGTTATGATTCGTCCGTTCGTTCATTGACGTCTCTGTTCACTGTAATAAGTTTAGTGTCTGTTTTGCGACCGCACCGCAAAACCGTGCGATTAGTAGACGAAAAGACGTGCCTCTCCAATGGGAACCGAAAACATTTGTCGCAAGGTCATAGGTCAACCGATTCCTCCACAGGAAAACACGTCTGATATATTCTATAAGACACTGGTGACGTCATGTGCGTAACATGACAGGAATACGTTGTCGACCCACCTAACTTGTACACTTAGCGAATGGGTAAAAAGATTCTTCTATCTTGCCCGATTTAGGTTTTCTTGTGGATGTGATAATCACTCCCAAAAAAGTGATGAAAACATAAGTGTTTGTCACATAAACTGAAAATAAAAAATTAAACTTTTCACTCGAGGGAAGACTTGAACCTGGGACCTCTCGTTCCGTAGCTGCTCTCGCTAACCACGGGACCACGGCACTCCTTGCCTCGCGTTCGCCTTGATGTTCCATATCTTTGCATGGACTACTCAGTTTGTATATTTTACTAATTTTTTTCATAGTTCCACACAACTTCTTCCTGTTTTCTCGATTGATCTGTGTTCAGTTTTTCAAGGCCTATCCACTGTGCCAACTTATAACTAAATCTGAAGGGGGTGCGATGGGGAGGTTCCCTTGTCAGCTATTTCTGCGACAGTATGTTTTGACACAGCACAAGGAAAACTGTGTGATTGTGAAACTGTTCAAAAAAAATGGCTCTGAGCACTATGGGACTCAACTGCTGAGGTCATTAGTCCCCTAGAACTTAGAACTAGTTAAACCTAACTAACCTAAGGACATCACAAACATCCATGCCCGAGGCAGGATTCGAACCTGCGACCGTAGCGGTCTTGCGGTTCCAGACTGCAGCGCCTTTAACCGCACGGCCACTTCGACCGGCTGTGAAACTGTTGCGCTTATTTGTTGCAGCTTATGTGACAAACATTTCCTTGGGACTGATCACATTGACATTCGTACGAACAATATACCGGACAAGAAGACATATCTCACTCATTTACCAGTCATACAAATTAGGTGCATCGATAAGAGCTTCCTATCATATGAGAAAGGTACTGTCGCTATGTCGTGTACGACACAGCAGGAGTTTTTTCCGCTTTAGGATTCGGTTGACTTGCCTTGTCATGAAACATTTGCCGTTCCCATTCGAAAGCCGCTTCCTTTCGGCTGCTAGTAAAGCAGTTATGCAGAATCAACTTTCATTATAGGTCCCTTCCGTACAACTCGCTCTTCACTGTTGCAAAAGGACGTTAAACCATGACTCAGACACAAATTTGAATAGGGTGAACAGCGAAAATTAAAAATTAAATGGAGGAGGGAGCTTCGAAGACGGGTTGCCAGGTATTCAGTCCAACACCGTGATTACCTAACCGCGAAGCCATTGCTCAGCCACACTTCTCTGTGATGCACGTCTTATTCTTGGACCGTTCACTGTTCCTATTTTGCCTTCATTTCACAGTTCAGTACACCTTCTTCCCGTTTTCATGCTCGATCTATGTTCAGTGTTTTACGTGCTGTCAACTGGGCCTCTTACCACTTAAAAGAGGTGGGGGGTGTGCTACGGGGAGTTTCCCTTGTCATTAGTACGTGTCGGAAACATTTAGAAAAATTTCGCTCACTTTCACATGACACGCAGACATTTGGGGTACACACATTGCGTCTCGGAGAGTAGGGGGTGGTGACAGGAATGGCGTCTGGCCAGCCCTTGAAACTAACCATGCCAAATCCTTAAATAACCACGCTGATCCTGTGCTAATAGGGGAAAAGGCACAAGAAAAAGAATTACTGTGAGGCCTCTTTTCAAACTTTCAAAGTACACTACTGGCCATTAAAATTGCAACACCACTAAGATGACGTGCTACAGACGCGAAATTTAACCGACAGGAAGAAGATACTGTGATATGCAAATCATTAGCTTTTCAGAGCATTCACACAACGTTGGCGCTGGTGGCGACACCTACAACGTGCTGGCATGAGGAAGGTTCCCAACCGATTTCTCATACACAAACAGCAGTTAACCGGCTTTGCCTGGTGAAACGTTGTTGTGATGCCTCGTGTAAGGAGGAGAAATGCGTACCATCACATTTCCGACTTTGATAAAGGTCTGATTGTAGCCTATCGCGATTGTGGTTTATCGTATCGCGACATTGCTGCTCGCGTTGGTCGAGATCCAGTGACTGTTAGCAGAATATGGAATCGGTGGGTTCAGGAGGGTAATAAGGAACGTCGTGCTGGATCCCAACGGCCTCGTATGACTAACGGCCGAGATGACAGACACCTTATCCGCATGGCTGTAACGAATCGTGCAGTCACGTCTCGATCCCTGAGTCAACATATGGGAACGTTTGCAAGACAACAACCATCTGCACGAATAGTTCGACGTTTGCAGCAGCATGGACCATCAGCTCGGAGACCATGGCTGCTGTTACCCTCGACGCTGTATCACAGACAGGAGTACCTCCGAGAGTGTACTCAACGACGAACCTGGGTGCACGAATGGCGAAACAACATTTTTTTCGGATGAATCCAGGTTCTGTTTACAGCATCATGATGGTCGCATCCGTGTTTGGCGACATCGCGGTGAACGCACATTGGAAGCGTGTATTCGTCATCGCCATACTGGCGTATCACCCGGCGTGATGGTATGGGGTGCCATTGGTTACACGCCTCAGTCACCTCATGTTCGCATTGATGGCACTTTGAACAGTGGACGTTACATTTAAGATGTGTTACGACCCGTGGCTCTAACCTTCATTCGATCCCTGCGAAACCCTAAATTTCAGCAGGATAATGCACGACCGCATGTTGCAGGTCCTGTACGGGCCTTTCTGGATACAGAAAATGTTCGACTGCTGCCCTGGCCAGCACATTCTCCAGATCTCTCACCAATGGAAAACGTCTGGTCAATGGTGGCCGAGCAACTGGCTCGTCACAATACGACAGTCACTACTCTTGATGAACTGTGGTATCGTGTTGAAGCTGCATTGGCAGCTGTACCTGTACACGCCATTCAAGCTCTGTTTGACTCAATGCCCAGGCGTATCAAGGCCGTTATTACGGGCAGAGGTGGTTGTTCTGGGTACTGATTTCTCAGGATCTATGCACCCAAATTGCATGAACGTGTAATCACATGTCAGTTCAAGTATAATATATTTGTCCAATGAAAACCCGTTTATCATCTGCATCTCTTCTTGGTGTAGCAACTTTAACGGCCAATAGTGTAGGTAATACAAGGCAGTGACTTTGTCAGTATAGGTGCATTTGATTATTTGTTCTATGTTCGAGAAAATCGAGATGGCTGGACAAAACTTTGTTTCGGTTAGACGGGCTGTCGTTAACCTCTCACCGAACAATGTTCAGTGACAGAAAGATTGCGAGGGAGAGCTTTTTCTGCGAGTTTGTGGAGTAAAGCTCTTCTGCAGCTTGCGCGCATTGATGCCATCAGCACGGCAGATTCCTCAAGATGCTGTGGGGTCCACTCTTCCGGAAAGCTGCGCTGGACGGAGCCTGGAGCCCGGACCCTGGAGCCTGACAAATGCGCAGCACGTGGCCTGCGGGACGTGACGTCACGTGCGCTGCGGCTGCAACTTGATCGCCCCTGCCCAGCCTCCGCTTCTGTTCCGCGCGAAACTCTAGCCGCCGCAGTCGCAGACTTATCGCGTCGCGGAATCCGTGGCTACCGGGAACCCGTCCCCGCAGTGCTGGAAGTTTCCAGCCGCAGCCCGACTGGGCACTCGGCAGTGTTCACGATCTGCTTTGAACAACAACGTAGTTCTTTGTGCGTGCTTGCGATTTAACAGTATGTCGACATGGGAGACGTTACGGACGGGGAATAAGCTACGACCGGGTACCAACTGGAGAAATTTGAGAAAACTGCACAACATCTGAGAATTTGATCCTCGGGATACTGGTGGATGAAGATATCGATAGACGATATATAACTGATTAGTCATAAGGACAGTTAATTAAGCTCACACGTACCTCTTTAAAATACACAATGGTCACTGTAAATGGTCTGTAACTGCTACTGGGCGCCGGCCGAAGTGGCCGTGCGGTTAAAGGCGCTGCAGTCTGGAACCGCAAGACCGCTGCGGTCGCAGGTTCGAATCCTGCCTCGGGCATGGATGTTTGTGATGTCCTTAGGTTAGTTAGGTTTAACTAGTTCTAAGTTCTAGGGGACTAATGACCTCAGCAGTTGAGTCCCATAGTGCTCAGAGCCATTTGAACCATTTTTTTGCTACTGGGCGCTCATGTAAGTCTTCGCTATTGACGTAAGTCGTGGCAATAAAGTGAGGTGTGTGCGCCGCCCCGTTGTATGCAATCGGTTCAGCTGAGATGGGTCGACGTGGAGACATAACAGAATGGTAGAAATCAGATGTATTTTGACGTGAATGAAGCTGCCGGATTTTATGTTGTATTAACGCGGACGGTCCAGAGTGTTTACAAGGAATTGTATACCACTCGCAGCCACGTAACACGAGGTAAAAAAACCGGTTGGTAAAAAGATCCAAACCGACAGGGATTGGAAAAAATTGTCACGTCTCGTCCATAACAACCGATTTCGGACCGTTAGGAATTTCTGCTGTTAGTGAACTCATGTCCATGTCAACCAATTTCTGATCGAACGTTTCGAAAGTGTCTGCAGGCTGCAGTCGGGAACACCGCGAAAGGCCATTTCTCGCAGCGGATCAGAAAGCTACACAGAAACTGGACAGCAGCTGACTGTAGGTGTGTAGTGTGGTCCGACTAGTGGCGATTTAGGATAATTTCAACTGGTGCACAGCGTCGAGTGGTCCTACGGCCCAATTAGGCGTGTGTGGAGGGTGACTTTCACGCCGCAGGTTGTTCTGTGACTTTTTGCGGTGTTTTTCGTACCATGACTTCAACGCACTCATTCCGTTACTTGAACCTTTTCTTATGCGGCTTGACGCCTTTCTATAACAGAATATCCACTCCTTCTGATCTGACTATGTAAGCGTAGACCAGAGGTTGTTAAAATTCAGAGAAACAGTATCGACGGCTGTTAAGTTGATACATATATACCAGATAAATTGATGAGCGATGGTACTGATCCCATGGTGTCAGAACACTGTTGCAGAAGAATTTAAAACCCCCAAGATTGGCGAATTATTACAGAAGCTCGAAATTTAGCGCGAATTTCAATTCGAAGTGCTTTTAATAGTTCCCAAAACGAAACTCAGTCTCAAAATCTCGCACTAAATCCAGAGACATTCTGGTTGGTTGGTTGGCTGGTTGGGTTTGGGGGAAAGGACCAAACGGCGAGGTCATCGGTCCCATCGGATTAGAGAATGATGGGGAAGGAAATGCACCGTACCCTTTCAAAAGAACATCCCAGCATTTGCCTGGAGTGATTTGGGGAAATTACGGAAAATCTAAATCAGGATGGCCGGACGCAGGTTTAAACCGTCGTCCTACCGAATGCGAGTTCAGCGTGCTAATGACTGCACCACCTCGTCCGTGGATTCTAGTCATACGCAAAGTACATCGGTGGCAAGACAATCAGTACCTTCACTGCACGATAACGTCACTGATGACAGTGCGAATAAAGCAGAGTTACTGAACAAGGTTTTCCACAGTTCCTTCAACAAGGAAGGCGTAGTAAATATTGCAAAATTCGAATCAAGAACTACTGCCAACATGAGTAACTTAGTAGTTATTCTCGGTATAGCGAAGCAGCTTAAATCACTTATCAAAGGCAAGTCCTCCGGTCCGGATTATATACCAGTCAGTTGCCTTTGAGAGTATGCTGGTACAGTGGCTTCATAGTTAGCTATCATATACAACCGATTGCTTGTCAAAGGATCTGTACAAAAAAACTGGAAAGTTGCACAAATCACACCAACATTCAAGAATGGAAATAGTATAGTGGTATTCTTTTATGAGTCAGAAAACGATTTATTAATAAATAGTCAGCACAGAACGAGAAAATATAGTGTTGTGTACATAGTTCCGTGTAGTCAGCGCGTACACAACTTCCCCACTAGGGCGCGCCCCGCTAAACACAACAGCGCAGGCGCAGCGCTCGTCCGTCTCCGCTCTACGAGATGGCGCTGTCTTAGAGACGGACCAAATTCTGCTTCCACCGATCCGCGTATTAATATGTAACGCAGCCAATGAGATTGCTGCTAACGTAGAACCTTTTCTCCTCGCGGATCACACTCGCGCAGTGATACCTGAACTCACAAGGTATTATAACGAGTGTACAGACCTCCGATTAGTTAGTCTGCATTAGTCTACCTTAGTCTGCACCAGTCTGTACCAGTTTATAGTCAAGTTTCAGTCTGCGTTAATAAGATTATCGTATTCCTGTACGTAGCCATGAAGATAAATGTATAGACACTATGTCAAGTATCAGAGATATGTGAGAATAAGATTAACGTACCAAGACCAAAGGAACTTCAGATTGTCAATTGTAAATAGCATCCAGAATCAAGTTACGTAAGGTTTATGCTTTTTATTATTTTAATAAAGGTGTGTGAAAATTAATGAAGTTCTGTTTAAAGTTGGTCACCGTCAATCTGCTACTCTAAGCGTGCAAGTGGCATTTCTATCGTCTGACCTAACGGCAGAAGATAAACGCGCCACGATAAGACCACGAGACATATTGCTCACACTCGCCTACTTCGTTAGAGCGACAAGTCAAATAATCTGATGGTGTGTGTACCGCAGGTCTTACAGTACGCACACCACATATAGTTTATGTGAAGAACAACCAGCTCTTTATTCTTACGAAGTAACGAGTGCTACAGATAGGGTATGTCAAATTGATCCCATATTTTTAGATTTCCAGAAGGCTTTTGACACCTTTCCTATGGAGTATCGTCTCAGTTGTGCGACTGGACTCCTGAGTTCGTGTCAGAAAGGTAATTGTTCGTAGTATCTGACAGTCATCGACTAAAACAGAAGTAGTTTCTGTCAGTCGTCAAGGAAGCGTTACAGGCCCTCTCCTGTTCCTGATCCACACGAACGACGTAGGAGACAATGTGAGCAGATCTCTTGTTTGCAGATGATGCTGTCATTTACCGCCTTATAAAGTCATCAGATGGTCAAAACCAATTGCAAAACGGTTTGACAAGAAGTCTGCATGGTGCAAGAAGTAGCAATTGGCTGTAAATAATAAAAAGTATGCAGTCATCCACATGAGTACTAAAAGAAATCCGCTAAATTTAGGTCAGATGATATATCACACAAATCTGAAGCCTATAAATTCAACCAAATACTTAGGCATTACAATTACGAATAATTTAAACTGAAACGATCACCTAATAATGTTGTGTGGAAATCAAACCAAAGACTGCGATTTATAGGCAGAACACTTCGAAAATGCTGCAGGTCTACTAAAAAGACTGCTTGCAACACGCTTGTCCGCCATCTCCTGGAGTACTGCTGTGCGGCGTTGGACCGCAACAGATGGGACTAACGGAGGACATCGAAAATGTTCACAGAAGGGCAGCAAAACAGAGAAGAGAGTGCTACGGAGGGGATACGTGAACTGGGGGTAGCAATCATTAAAACAAACACGTTTTTCGTTGTGGCGGATCTTCTCGTGAAACTTCAATCACCAACTTTCTCCTTCGATTCCGAAAATATTTTGTTGGCGTCCATCTACATAGGGAGAAATGATCACTATGATAACATAAAAGAAACCAGAAAGATTTAGGTGCTCGTTTTTCCTGCTCGCCGTTCGAAAGTGGAACGGCAGAGAAATAGCTTTAAAGTGGATCGATGAACCCTCTGCCAAGCACCTAACTGTGAATTCCTGAATAATCGTGTAGACGTACAGGTAGATGTAGAAGTAGACGTTGATGACTCTGCGCTGAGTACGCTGTAGACAACCCCGTTTTCCAAGATGACAAAAGCAATGCTCAGGCGGCTGCACGTGTACGCTTCAGGTATTCCATCGCACCTGAAACTGACTGTTAAATAACCTAAATTTTATCTTAGGGCATACATATGGGACAATTTTTAATAGTGGGTGAAACGTACAATCGACATTACCAAAGTTTTGTGGCTGTACGGGATTCAGTTATCAATGCGTGGCTGCAGCGCCGTATTGAATTCGTTGTCGGATTGAGGCCATACTGCACGAGATTACCGTAATGTCTGCAGTGGGGGGATAATTTTTTGTCCAGCCTGCTAATAACCCTGTTTTTAGGTGCCGTAAGCATGGTGATAATGGTCTGGAGATGACCTATATACACTCCTGGAAATGGAAAAAAGAACACATTGACACCGGTGTGTCAGACCCACCATACTTGCTCCGGACACTGCGAGAGGGCTGTACAAGCAATGATCACACGCACGGCACAGCGGACACACCAGGAACCGCGGTGTTGGCCGTCGAATGGCGCTAGCTGCGCAGCATTTGTGCACCGCCGCCGTCAGTGTCAGCCAGTTTGCCGTGGCATACGGAGCTCCATCGCAGTCTTTAACACTGGTAGCATGCCGCGACAGCGTGGACGTGAACCGTATGTGCAGTTGACGGACTTTGAGCGAGGGCGTATAGTGGGCATGCGGGAGGCCGGGTGGACGTACCGCCGAATTGCTCAACACGTGGGGCGTGAGGTCTCCACAGCACATCGATGTTGTCGCCAGTGGTCGGCGGAAGGTGCACGTGCCCGTCGACCTGGGACCGGACCGCAGCGACGCACGGATGCACGCCAAGACCGTAGGATCCTACGCAGTGCCGTAGGGGACCGCACCGCCACTTCCCAGCAAATTAGGGACACTGTTGCTCCTGGGGTATCGGCGAGGACCATTCGCAACCGTCTCCATGAAGCTGGGCTACGGTCCCGCACACCGTTAGGCCGTCTTCCGCTCACGCCCCAACATCGTGCAGCCCGCCTCCAGTGGTGTCGCGACAGGCGTGAATGGAGGGACGAATGGAGACGTGTCGTCTTCAGCGATGAGAGTCGCTTCTGCCTTGGTGCCAATGATGGTCGTATGCGTGTTTGGCGCCGTGCAGGTGAGCGCCACAATCAGGACTGCATACGACCGAGGCACACAGGGCCAACACCCGGCATCATGGTGTGGGGAGCGATCTCCTACACTGGCCGTACACCACTGGTGATCGTCGAGGGGACACTGAATAGTGCACGGTACATCCAAACCGTCATCGAACCCATCGTTCTACCATTCCTAGACCGGCAAGGGAACTTGCTGTTCCAACAGGACAATGCACGTCCGCGTGTATCCCGTGCCACCCAATGTGCTCTAGAAGGTGTAAGTCAACTACCCTGGCCAGCAAGATCTCCGGATCTGTCCCCCATTGAGCATGTTTGGGACTGGATGAAGCGTCGTCTCACGAGGTCTGCACGTCCAGCACGAACGCTGGTCCAACTGAGGCGCCAGGTGGAAATGGCATGGCAAGCCGTTCCACAGGACTACATCCAGCATCTCTGCGATCGTCTCCATGGGAGAATAGCAGCCTGCATTGCTGCGAAAGGTGGATATACACTGTACTAGTGCCGACATTGTGCATGCTCTGTTGCCTGTGTCTATGTGCCTGAGGTTCTGTCAGTGTGATCATGTGATGTATCTGACCCCATGAATGTGTCAATAAAGTTTCCCCTTCCTGGGACAATGAATTCACGGTGTTCTTATTTCAATTTCCAGGAGTGTATTTACACGATAGTTAAAATCTCGAAGGGAAACAGTTAATTCGCAACACGATCTGTTTAAGAATCATTTTGAACCACAATCAGATGACATGAAGGTTTTTTTTTAATCTTTTGTAAAGGTAAATATGGTATGTAGTAGGATGTAATATTCTTTATTGGTTCAAATGGCTCTGAGCACTATGGGACTTAACATCTGAGGTCATCAGTCCCCTAGAACTTAGAACTACTTAAACCTAACTAACCTAAGGACATCACACACATCCATGCCCGAGGCAGGATTCGAACCTGCGACCGTAGCGGTCGCGCGGTTCCAGACTGACGCACCTAGAACCGCTCGGCCACACTGGCCGGCTATTCTTTATTGATTGTGCGATCGGCCGATTTCGACGTCTGCCATTTTCAAGCACATGTGGACAGCTTTCATATGATTTATCACTTTAGACGTGGCACATTAATTAAACTACTGTGCCACATATGACGCCACATTTTACACTTTCCATATACAACATTCCTGGGTATTTGCGTTGTCCTTATCATCGTCATCATGATCATCATCATCATTCATGACAGTGGCTGGATTGGATTGTGTAAAAATTGGATTCTGTCAAAATTGGGTCATTATACGGAGGCTGATGACCGCGGGGGTGGGGGGTGCCCCACAAACCAAACATCATCATCATCATCATCCTCATAATATACTACATTCTATGTGGATTGACAAGCTGTCATTATACAGGGAGGGGGAAATAAAAGTGGCCTGGGGAGCAGAGTTCCAGAGTACAAAGAAACACAGCAGAGGAAGGGAAGTACAGACTAAACAGATTATAGCAGATGTTGAAAGTGACCACCATTCATCTCTTGGTATTTCTGCGCCCTGATCAGTAAATAGCTGAAGACAGATTGAGGCTGGACTGCTGGAAGTGCTGCAATTGCTGCAATCTCATCCGAAATGTTCTGCTGAAGTTTTTGAAGACTATGGAGGTTCTTGCGATACACCTTAGACTTGAGGCGTCCTCACACAAAGTAATCGCACACTGACAGATCAGGTGACCTGTGTGGCTAGCTACCGCAGCGACCAGACTGATATCTGCTAACAACCCTGTCAGGCGTGAAGACTGTGTGAATGCGCCCCAAGATTCGGCCGGCTGTATGGGCAGTTGCTCCATCCATCCTACTGGAAGCAATTGTAGGCCTTTCCCTCCTCTGTTAACGCTGCCACGAATTCACGCCCAGTCGAGTGTGCAGTCATGTTAATTTGACCATCTGTCAGAAGTCTGAATAACCACGTTTTGTGGCGGGACATCTGCGAAACGTGCAGGAAGAGGGTCTGATGTTCTGGAAGGTAGTCTCCAGTGCTATGATGAGCTCCACTAGGTTTCTCGGTGGAGAACCCATGGCGCCAACAGCACGGTCGACCTGGTGTCACAGATTCTCGATTGGGGGTTAAATCCGGGGAGTTTGGTTCCAGGGGAGAACGGTAAATACAGACGTACACTGTGAGCTGTGCGACATGTTGCATTGTCCTGCTGGTAATTGCCATCGTGCAGAGAAGGAACATACTGCATGTAGAGGTGGACGTCGTCCCCAAGGATAGATGCATACTTGAGTTAATCATCTGTGCTTTCCAGAATGAAGAGATCACCCAAGGAATGTCACGAAAACAATCCCCAAACCGTAATAGTTGCCGTAGAGCGTACAGGAGCAAATACTGTTTATTACGTGACACTTCGGACTAACGTCACCTGTTATTATGTGCACTGAAGATCAGTATGTGGTCGTGCGGTAGCGTTCTCGCTTCCCACGCCCGGGTTCCCGGGTTCGATTCCCGGCGGGGTCAGGGATTTTCTCTGCCTCGTGATGGCTGGGTGTTGTGTGCTGTCCTTAAGTTAGTTAGGTTTAAGTGGTTCTAAGTTCTAGGGGACTTATGACCACAGCAGTTGAGTCCCATAGTGCTCAGAGCCATTTGAACCATTTGATCAGTATGTAAAAGTTGAAATGTTGACCTTCTACAGTAGAACGACGGATTTCGCGATCGATTGCTCTTCTTTTTCCATTGACTGGCGCACACAGCGGGATCATATGGATTCCAGTCAAATTAGTCAATTTATAGTCCATATTAACAAATCTCGCATTTTAAAAAATGTTTTGCTTCCTGTTGCCATTCTGCACTTTATATCCTCTCTACTTCGGCCATCGTCAGTTACTTTGCTGCTCAAACAGCAAATCTCAACTTCTAATTTTAGTGTATTATTCCTCAATCTGGTTCCCTTAGCGTCAACTGCTTTAATTCAACCTACTTTAGTTGACGATCGGTTTATAATCTTTTTGCAATCATTATACACCTTATTCTAACGATCTTCCTATTACCTGGCTCTCTGAATTAAAATGTCATAAATGAACCTCAAAGCTTTTATTTCTCCTTTTTGAACTTCAATTTCCCGTCCAAATTTGTCCTTGTTTTCCCAGTGTCACGGACGGGATCGTCTATCAACGACAACGTAAATTTGAAGCTCCATTTGGTATTCCAGAGGAGCGCTCCCCGTTTTCAAGAAGGGACGTCGAACAGATGTGTAAAACTATAGTCCTATATCTCTAACGTCGATCACTTGTAGAATTTTGGAACACGTATTATGTTCAAGTATAATGACTTCTCTGGAGACTAGAAATCTACTCTGTAGGAATCAGCATGGGTTTCGAAAAAGGCAATCGTGTGAAACCCAGCTCGCGCTATTCGTCCACGAGACTCACAGGGCCATAGACACGGGTTCCCAGGTAGATGCCGTGTTTCTTGACTTCCGCAACGCATTCCATATAGTTTCCCACTGTCGTTTAATGAACAAACTAAGAGCATATGGACTATCAAACCAATTGTGTGTTTGGATGGAAGAGTTCCTAGATAACAGAACGCAGCATGTCATTCTCAATGGAGAGAAGTCTTCCGAAGTAAGAGTGATTTCAGGTGTGCCGCAGGGGAGTGTCGTAGGACCGTTGCTATTCACAATATACATAAATGACCTTGTGGATGACATCGGAAGTTCACTGAGGCTTTTTGCGGATGATGCTGTGGTATATCGAAAGGTCGTAACAATGGAAAATTGTACTGAAATGCAGGAGCATCTGCAGCGGATTGACGCATGGTGCAGGGAATTGCAATTGAATATCAATGTAGACACGTGTAATGTGCTGGCAATACATAGAAAGAAAGATCCCTTATCATTTAGCTACAATACAGCAGGTCAGCAACTGGAAGCAGTTAATTCCATAAATTATCTGCGAGTACGCATTAGGAGTGATTTAAAATGGAATGATCGTATAAAGTTGATCGTCGGTAAAGGAAATGCCAGACTGAGATTCATCTTAAGCAAATGCGATCCGAAAACAAAGGAAGTAGGTTACAGTACGCTTGTTCGCCCACTGCTTGAATACTGCTCAGCAGTGTGGGATCCGTACCAGATAGGGTTCATAGAAGAGATAGAGAAGATCCAACGGAGAGCAGCGCGCTTCGTTACAGGATCATTTAGTAATTGCGAAAGCGTTACGGAGATGATAAACTCCAGTGGAAGATTCTGCAGGAGAGACGCTCAGTTGCTCGGTACGGGCTTTTGTTGAAGTTTCGAGAAGATACCTTCACCGAAGAGTCAAGCAGTATATTGCTCCCTTCTACGTATATCTCGCGAAGAGACCATGAGGATAAAATCAGAGATTAGAGCCCATACAGAGAGATACCGACAATCTTCTTTCCACGAACAATACGAAACTGGAGTAGAAGGGAGAACCGATAGAGGTACTCAAAGTACCCTCCGCCACACACCGTCAGGTGGCTTGTGTAGTATGGATGTAGATGTACATGTAGATGTAGATGCCCGTAGGTCTTTGTACTGTGGTCGCTCCTACTGACTCCCACTCCAAAACGCTCGTCTTCCAGAAATCATGTGGCGATGTTCTAGGCTACAAATTAAGAGGCTCTAAAGCGAGGACGTGGCACCAGAGAGGTGAAAGCTGTGGAGGAGAAGGAGCTGACAGGGCGCCGGCGCTCCCCGACAGGCCAGTGGCGTATGCTCTGCCGCTGCTCATTTATTCGTGTCGCCGCGTCGTTAGCGCCGGACTGGCCTACCTGTCGCTCGGGCGTCAGCGGCGCGGAACACCGGCGCCGACACCAGATGGACAGCGCTGACCCGCCCTGTCGGCACCGAAAGCCGTCCACGCTGCACGGTGGGGCGGCCGCGTCACCTGTTAAGATTTCTCGGACTTCACGGGACTACATCAGTTCCACAGCTGAATAAAATCACAAGGATATGAACTCGCCGCTCGAAATTTTGAAGACATGAGGAGTGGCCTGTTCAAGTTGGGGTTGTTGGATGAGTACACTACAAAAAACTGGCGCTAATAGTATAGGCACATAGGGAACACACACGACACAGATCTGTAAGTCCACGGTATTGGTGATAAGTTGAGAAAACCGTCCCGAAACACATCTGCTACAAAACGCCACTGTTTCCTGCGCATGTACCCCGACATCAATATGGGATATAATCACCATGCACATGTACACAGGCCGCACAATGGGTTGGCATTATCTGGATCAGGTGGTTGAGCAGCTGCTGCGGTATAGCCTCCCATTCTGTCGGAGCTCCTGAAGTGTCGTAGGGGTTTGAAAACGTGCAGCGATACGTCGACCGAGAGCATCCCAGATGTGCTCGATGGGGTTTAGGTCTGGAGAACAGGCAGGCCACTCCATTCGCCTGATATCTTCTGTTTCATGTTACTCCTCCAAGATGGCAGCTCGGTGGAGCCGTGCGTTATCATCCATCAGGAAGAACGTGGGACCCACTGCACTCCTGAAAAGGCGGACATACTGGTGCAAAATAGCGTCCCGATTTACAGTTCCTCTGTCAAAGACATGCAGGGGTGTATGTGCACCAATCATAATCCCACCCCACACCATCAAACTACGACCTCCATACAGATCCCTTTCAAGGATATTAAGGGGTTGGTATCTGGTTACTGGTTCACGCCAGATGAAAACCAGGCAAGAATCTCTGTACAGACTATACATGGACTCGTCCGTGAACACAACCTGGGACCACTGTTCCAATGATCATGTACCGTGTTCGTTACACCAGGCTTTACCGGCTTTCCTGTGACAAGGGGTCAGTGGAATGCACCTTGCAAGTCTCCAGGCGAATAAATCATGTCTGTTCAGTTGTCTGTAGGCTATCTGTACACAACTGTTCCAGTGGCTGCGGTAAGGTCCCGACCGAGGCTTACTGCAATATTCCGTGGCCGTCTGCGGGCACTCATGGTGAGACATCGGTCTTTTTGTGGTGTTGTACGTTGTGGACGTCCCGTACTGTAGCGCCTGGACACGTTTCCTGTCTTCTGTGGTCCCGTCTAAGTAGATTTTTTTTTTTTAGCCAAGCATGAGCGATGTCTCTCCAGTCTAAAATCTCCCTGTTTTAGACAGAGAGATTTGGTGTCATTGATTGGCTCCTCTTATTATATGCAAAACGCCCCCCCCCCCCCCCCCCCAGTGTGGGAACCCTGGCGCTGTGTCTGGATTGGCTACCGGCCTAACAGAACAGTGAAGAAGGGAGATTCAACGAGTAAAGGAGTTCGATTGGTTTGTGTAATGTGGGGGCAGTTTCGTTTTTACTAATTCAGTTTCCGTACTGATACCTGGTGGAAAATGGTTATGATTCTTTGCTTTCTTCGTCTTCTGGTCTTCCCATAGTGGAGAACTTCACGTCTTTCCCATGTGGATGAGACTTGTGGTCTGTATCTAGTGGTGGACTGAGAGCCAGTGGCAGTTTCCAGCCGTAACGACAATTGAACTGCATATCATCTCGAACATATCGTTGTCACGAGAGTGAAAGTATTCATCCAGAATCGGTCATCTGGCATTTGACAATTCCAGCACGCACCGTCGTGCCTCTGAGTCAAACTAGTTTGGCCAGATCAGTGAATGGGTGCAGCTCACACTAAAATCAGCTGGGATTTCATGGCTCTCATAGGGAAGTTTCCAGTGTCTTGATAATCAGAGCGCCAGACCGCGTAGTTGGTAAATTTTCGTGGACGCATCAGGACATTATAGTTGCCGCAGCGCGCCGCTCTTCTCCCATAGCTCGCTGTTTTCTGCTGCCGCCTGAGTCAAGGATACACCAGCGTAGGGTTGTTAAATGATATTCACAGTATTCACAGCTCCCTGTTCTCAGGTGAACCATGGTTTGTGGTTTACTTGGTCGTAGTCGATCCCATCTGAACAGAGATGGGCCTCACAGTGAATTCAAGTAAACAAAGTCAGGTTCCGTTGAAAAGGGGTTAGTTCAGGAGGGAATTTGTATAGCTTCGACCTCAATGTGCGCTTCGCCAATCAAACACCATCCCTTCTCTGATCTGTGTTTGTCATTTTTTAGTGTAAGATTTATTAGCTCATTGTAGTCTAAAAGGATGAGTAAAACGTCTCGTCATTTATAAACTTCAATACGCCTCTGTTCTCGTTCATACTCCCTCAACTATTCACTGTTTTTAATTTATTGTGGAGGGACGTGGGTACACCAGTAATTTAAGGTTCAATCTTATTAAATTAATTAATTTGATTATTTTTTTGAGTTCTGAAAGGGACCACAACCAGAGGCAACAAAAGTGCCATGAGTAAATTCAATAATTTCATACATAAAAATTAAGGATGTAGCTCGCGATTTCAATGTTAATGATAACATAATACTTTTCTTTAAGTAAAGATAAAATTTAGCATAATAACATTTAGTATCACTCAGCGACGGCTTGCAATGTTGTGTCCTTGAAATCAACTTCTCATTACAAGTAATCTTAATTGTTGTCACAATTCGGCAGCCATAAATGTTAAAAATTACACTACTGGCCATTAAAATTCCTAAACCACGAAGATGACGTGCTACAGACGCGAATTTTAACCGACAGGAAGAAGATGCTGTGATATGCTAATGATAAGCTTTTCAGAGTATTCACACAAGATTGGCGCCGGTGGCGACACCTACAACGTGCTGACATGAGGAAAGTTTCCAACCGATTTCTCATTCACAAACAGCAGTTGACCGGCGTTGCCTGGTGCAACTTTGTTGTGCTGCCTCGTGTAAGGAGAAGAAGTGCGTTCCATCACGTTTTCGACTTTGATAAAGGTCGGATTGTAGCCTGTCGCGATTGCGGTTTATCGTATCGCGACATTGCTGCTCGCGTTGGTCGAGATCCAATGACTGTTAGCAGAAAACGGAATCGGTGGGTTCAGGAGGGTAATACGAAACGCCGTGCTGGATCCCAACGGCCTCGTATCACTAGCAGTCGAGATGACGGGCACCTTATCCACATGGCTGTAACGGATCGTGCAGCCACGTCTCGATCCGTGGGTCAACAGATGGGGACGTTTCCAAGACAACAACCATCTGCACGAACAGTTCGACGACGTTTCCAGCAGCATGGACTATCAGCTCGGAGACCATGGCTGAGGTTAGCCTTGACGCTGCATCACAAAAATCAAATGGCTCTGAGCACCATGGGACTCAACTGCTGAGGTCATTAGTCCCCTAGAACTTAGAACTAGTTAAACCTAACTAACCTAAGGACATCGCAAACATCCATGCCCGAGGCAGGATTCGAACCTGCGACGGTAGCGGTCTTGCGGTTCCAGACTGCAGCGCCTTTAACCGCACGGCCACTTCGGCCGGCGCTGCATCACAGACATGAGCGCCTGCGATGGTGTACTCAACGACGAACCTGGGTGCACGAATGGCAGAACGTCATTTTTCGGATGAATCCAGGTTCTGTTTACAGCATCATGATGGTCGCATCCGTGTTTGGCGACATCGCGGTGAACGCACATTGGAAACGTGTATTTGTCATCGTCATACTGGCGTATCACCCGGCGTGATGGTATGGGGTGCCATTGGTTACACGTCTCGGTCACCTCTTGTTCGCATTGATGGCACTTTGAACAGTCGACGTTACATTTTAGATGTGTTACGACCCGTGGCTCTACCATTCATTCGATCCCTGCGAAACCCTACATTTCAGCAGGATAATGCACGACCGCATGTTGCAGGTCCTGTACGGGCCTTTCTGGATACAGAAAATGTTCGACTGCTGCCCTGGCCAGCACATTGTCCAGATCTCTCACCAATTGAAAACGTCTGGTCATTGGTGGCCGAGCAACTGGCTCGTCACAATACGCCAATCACTACTCTTGATGAACTGTGGTATCGTGTTGAAGGTGTATGGACCGCTGTACCTGTTCACGCCATCCAAGCTCTGTTTGACTCAATGCCCAGGAGTATCAAGGTCGTTATTACGGCCATATTCGGTTGCTCTTGGTACTGATTTCTCAGGATCTATGCACCCATATTGCGTGAAAATGTAATCACATGTCAGTTCTGTTATAATATATTTGTCCAATGAATACCCGTTTATCATCTGCATTTGTTCTTGGTGTAGCAATTTTAATGGCTAGTAGTGTACGTGCCTATGTCACAAGATTTGCCTCACTGCCCGCTATTTCTAGTTCTAGTCTGTAATTGGCAGGGCCTGTCTCCTCTGCCCCGTCCTGTATAGTTAGTTTATGCATTATCTGTGGTAGTCTGTAATTCGTAACACGACGGCTGAGATCCTTTGAATATATCTTTGTAAAGTTTACACACGTTAGTGTTCTCTTCCTTTTGTCAACAGCTTGTGTTTATGATGTGTGCGTGTGTTCACGTCAAGTCCGTGAGTGGCACGCTTAGAGAATTTACACTTACCGTTTATTTTGTCGTCCAATCTGCACATTTATTTTTTTGATGTGACTAGAACCGAGGAATATTAGATAATCATCAGATCTATGTATTTTCGTAAGCAACCAGTCGTATCCATGTGCAACGACACTAGCTTGCAGAGATTCCACTACAATATGCTCACCAAACTATTTAATATTATTTTAATATAAAGGATGACGGCTGGAGAGGAGCTATGGATACTATTGTGCAGTAAGACTGTCAACACACACGGCAGAGGTGTGGGAAGAGTGCTTGCAAGCAAATTAAATAAGGCAACAAAAATTGCATCCAACGAATTTAGTTTTATCAGTGGGTGTAGGCACTACTGACGGTATTCAAACAGAGAAAATCGTGAAATAAAAATGCAAAGATTTCAAGTTCCGTCTTGTGTTTATTGACATCGCAAATACTTTGTACCGTGTGTCAAGAAAATTTATATGGATGCTGCATCTGTATGCTGAAGAATCTGTATGAGAACATGAAGACAAAAGTTGTAAGCCCAGAAAGTGTCAGCGAAGTAGAAGTTGGGGCCACCGAGTATCTGATACGAATCCACTGCTTTTTATTGAGGTCATTCATCCAGTCACATACCATACGCATAAAACCTACTCCTTGCACGCTTTTATACGTTGACACAGTAGATCTAATAGAACAATCTCTATCAAATATTCGAGACTACATTAATAGTTGCTGCACGGCGCTAGACCGTGGAGGACTCTAAAGGAGTATATGTATTGCAACTTCTCAAGAATGAGTACCAGTTTTAAATCGCACCAGCATCTACATAATTCCCTTATAATATCAGTCAATTAGTTCGACTCCCTCGTATCGATGCAGATGTTGAGAACTGTATAAAATGTCGGTGGTTCAAATGGGTGTCATTCTTAGAGTATCTACGATGTGAAAACACCTGTCGAAGGGAAAATTTGCGACCGAGCTACAAGACCAGCTCTGACGTACGGTTCAGAATGTTGGAAAAACAAGGGCTCCAGGTTATACAAATAAAGACAGTACCCTGTTCTGGCAGAGTGAAGCTACAGGGCAGGGTAAGAAACGATCGGATCAGAGTCTAGTATAAGACAGCAAACACGAAGAAAAACAGAATCGCCTAGGCTGTTGCAGGCGTCTCATGCGGCGTGAACCTAACCAAATGAGAAGAACTGAAAAGAGGCCCCCGGCACTCACCGGATGCATGTGTTAGGACCCTAAAGAGTGACGTGAAAACGATGGCAGTGCAACCCGAAATGACGCGAATACAGCAAACGAGATTAAGAGGGTCGATCCAAAGGGACAGGGGAAATAAGAGATGGAAGATGACTGTTTTTGGAGGGGGCCACTCTACGGAAAATTTTTTGTAGTGAAAGAAATGTCTGAGAAAAGAAAGCAATTAAGTTCGCAAACTCTATAGCCTTCATCGATTTTCAGAAGTCACCTGATGCCTGAGTGCAGACATTGGGAGGTTTTGATCACGAAAGTTTTACAAGAGAATCTAGTAAAAATGGTCAGAACTCTATATCAAAACATTACTCCGTTTATTGACGCAGGGAAGAACCGTTAAAAACAAAGGATGTGCAGAAGGTTTTCTGACTGTTCACATCATTTTGTAATAATGCCGACGATGTCATAGTAAGATGGAAACAAAGTTTCTGGTATGGTATAATGCTCTCGGCGCAGTATAATTTAAGTAGTATTTTATATGCAGACGATATTGTTATTGTGTGACAGATACAAGATAATTTACAAAGAGGCCATACATCTTCAGTAATGTAATGAATACACACATCAAAAAATGTTTTGCATCATCTCGGTTCCGAGAGTTCTGGAACCCGTACAGAAAACTTAAATTGAGATTAACATAAACATCATTTCCGCCTTTTTTGTTGCTCATGAAAAACAGACATTGCATGTTGTACCAGCATACAGCGAGACCTTCAGAGGTGGTGTTCCAGAATGCAGTATCTCTAGACCCCAGTAGCACGTCGTCTTCCATTGATGCATGCCTCTATTCGTCGTGTCATACTATCCACAAGTTCAGCAAAGCACTGTTGGTCCAGATTGTTCCACTCCTCAACGGCGATTCGGAGTAGATCCCTCAGAGTGGATGGTGGGTCACGTCGTTCATATACAGACCTTTTCAATCTACCCCAGGCATGTTCGATCGCGTTCATGTCTGGAGAACCTGGTGGCCACTCTAGTCGAGCGACGTAAGTCATACACAAGATCTGCACAATAGGAGCGCGAATTGTCGTCCATGAAGACGAATGCCTCGCCAATATGCAGACGATATGGTTGCACATCGGGCGGAGAATGGCATTCACGAATCGTTCAGCAGTTACGCCGCCTTCCATGACCACCGGCGGCGTACGTCGGCCCCACATAATGCCACTCCAGAACAACAGGGAACCTCCACCTTGCTGCATTCGCTGGACAGTGTGTCTAAGGTGTGTCACCCTGACCGGGTTGACTCCAAACACATGTCCGATGATTGTCTTGTTGAAGGCATAAGCGACACACATCGGTGAAGAGAACGTGATGCCAATTATGAGGGATCCATTCGGCATGTTGTTAGCCCACCTGTACCACGCTGCATTGTGCCGTGGTTGCAAAGATGGGTCTCGCCATGGACGTCAGGTTTCCTTCGAGCCATAATCCGTAGGTTGCGGTCATCCACTGCAGTAGTAGCTCTTGGGCTGCCTGAGCGAGTCATGTCATCGACAGTTCCTGTCTCTCTGTATCTCCTCCATGTCTGAACAACATCGCTTTGGCTCACTCCGAGACGTCGGGACACATCCCTTGTTGAGAACCATTCCTGGCACAAAGTGAGAATGCGGACGCAGTCGAACCGTGGTATTGACCGCCTAGGCATGGTTGAACTACAGTCAACAGGAGCCGTGGACTTTCTTCCTGGTGGAATGACTGGAACTGATCGGCTGTCGGACCCCCTCCGTCTGATAGGCGCTGCATATGCATGGCTGTTGTAAGGTGTCAGGCAAATCCAACACCTTCCATGAAAACCCTGACATGATAAGCAAATCCATTAGTATGTCACATAGCTCCGAATAAATCGTGACATTAAATTAACCAAAGTAATACGAGTAACGAGTGAGCAAATGGAATACCACAGACTAACACAAGAATGCCTAAATGCATGTCATACCTTCCCACCGTGAGACAGACGCAGTTCCGAGGGGAGAAACGAGAACAGAAGCCGAGAGCAGAATCGTATTAAGCTAGAAGGCCCTACGATAAGGGACGGACACCCTGCCAGCTAACCGCTAGGACCACCCCCAGCCCATGCTAAAAGCTAGATCCCTCCAGAAGAACAGTATAGATCTTACGATAACACAAAAAGAGCCACACCCACCCGCAAGTTTTAGCGTGAGACTTTTTCGCGTTTCTGTTACGTCAGGGCCACCCCCCAGGCCATGTTAAAAGATAGAGCCCTCCAGAAGAACAGTATAGATCTTACGATAACACTAAAAGGACCACACCAGCTGCAAGTTTTAGCGTGATACTTTTTCGCGTCTCTGTTACGTTGCAAACTTTAAAAACAGTGCCCCACCACGAAAAGTATAACGTTTCTCATTGGATAGACAGAATTTTTGTAGGCGGAGCTTAAGGTTAACATTGAGACCCTGATTGGTCAGATGAAAACACAGCCAGATAGTTCTTTTAAACCAACTTCGGTAAATTGTAGTAAGGAGAAGTTAGGAGAGAGTTGCTTCCGAGAGGGCGAGGTGAGCGGAGCTGTGCTGCCCGTCGCCCCCTGACGAGCACCGACAAGGTAATGAACGCACGCGATGCCGCATAACAGCGCATAAAGCTTCACTCAGAACTGCAGAAGTCTCATCTGTTACACCCCCTTTTTGCGTAATACTTGTGTCGATCGTCAATTAAAGCTCATGGTGTTCACATTTGCCACTTGAAGTAAAAATCTGAAACGCGATGATTTTTCTGTTATATAGTTGTTGAGAAGCCACATCAGCCACTGTAATTTACGACAAGTTAGATAAGTAATTAAAGATAATTGAGGGTCACTGTAGACCATTTTGATAGTTTTCTCTTTTGTGAAACTTAATTTAAACCTAGATTATAGATGTGATATGGCATAGGTCATCCTTCGATCCATTGTAGAACTTGGAAACCCATTCAGGGAATATTCGTTCACATTTTTGTTGAACGCAGTTGGTTTTTACCATCCTGTATTAAAACATTTCCTTTTATCAGTAGTGCAATTTATAAACAAAGTTTTGTGAGTAGAATAAAATTTCCAATGGTAAACTTAACTGCTTTTTCGACGTTGTTTTACCAGCTAACTAAAAATAGGAAAGCCTTGAACCCCTTCCACTAAATTTAGTTAGTATTAAGATTATTTTGCCGGCCGCGGTGGTCTCGCAGTTCTAGGCGCGCAGTCAGGAACCATGCGACTGCTACGGTCGCAGGTTCCAATCCTGCCTCGGGCATGGATGTGTGTAATGTCCTTAGGTTAGTTAGGTTTAAGTAGTTCTAAGTTCTAGGGGACTGATGACCACAGCAGTTGAGTCCCATAGTGCTCAGAGCCATTTTTTTGAAGATTATTTTACAGGGAGTGCAGTGGAGCTGACGCTGAAATCATTAAGTATTTGGTTATATCATCGCTAGTCTCACTGAACTCTTCTGAATTCTACATTTCATGTGTGGTCTGACGTCTCCTTACCAGCAACAGGTCCCAGGTTCAAACTAGTCAATTCCCTAAAAAAACACGCTCAGAGCGTCGTTGCGCGAAAGTGGTAGGGAGACACGATATAGAACAAACAGACACCATTCAGAATGTTAGATTGTTTACATCTTTGAGCGAGTTTAGCGACATCTCTGAAGAGCCAAAGGGACTGTGTCTGTGATACAATACCCACAGTCAAAGTTCAACTTCAGGAGTTCTGGGAACCGGGGTGATGCAAAACTTCTTTTGATATGTGTAATATGGACTGACAATAATTCCACATAATTCAAAAGTAATGGTATTTCTGGGAAAAAGCATGATAAAATCCAAAATTGAGGTGAGTGGCAATGTGTTGGAGTGAGTATCCTCCACTTCTAAGTAGCTTAGATATGAAATATTCTCAATATTTGATGCGACATAGAAACAAATCTTCGCAAATTTAAACGTGTGTAGGGTGTTCCTCCAAAGAATCGCCAGACCTATTTTCCTTGATATTTCGATGTTGTGTAGATGGAGTCAGCCCAAAGAAATACTGCCCACTACGTCGTTCGTAAGGCGCTCACTGTCGATGGAAAACGTGGGTTTGTTTCTTGTTACAAACAATATGATATTTAAAGCAGAATTTTTTGTGTCCCATTCGATAGAGCGGTTCAAAATACGTATAGTGAATATTCGTGCTATCAATATGTAATAACCAGGGGCACTGAAACACGAAAAATAACCAGTGCTATAGCACCGCCCTGTTTCAGTCACTGGTAGCGATGTGGAGCAATGCTGCTCAGTCGCTGCTGGGATGATGGTTAGTTTCCGTATTTACCGCCCCTGGTTAATACACATCGATAAAACGAATATCTGCTCTACCCGCTCTTTCGAATGCGAGCTGTAAAATCCCGGTTTGAAAATAATTTTTTTTTTTTTTTTTTTGTAACGGGAAACACAACGACTCTTTTCGTCGACACTGGGTGTCGCATGAAATACGTGATAAGCGGTGTTTATTTGGGCCCTCTTCAGCAACACTTTACCTAAACGAAATCGCTAATATCCGTCGAAACACCAGAGAAAATGGGCCTGACAGCTCTTACGGTGGGACATTCTGTAGGTGGAGCATTTCGTAGAACTCTGAAATATGAAACCGGAAAAGGAACTAAACTGAAGCTTTATTAAAGCTTCATGTAGTACGTATTATATGGAAGCGAAACGTCGGCACTCTCGAAGAAAGACGGAAAGAAAATTACGTCAGCTGACATCGGAGCAGTCAAAGGCTGCACAGTGACGGACAAAATACAATACGCAATACAAGGTAAGAGATACGGATTTTCGATATGAAAAGCAAAATTAAAAAGAAATATAATGTCAGTTGGTGAAATCCTTTAGAAAGAATGTCTATAATCGTCATGGATTACAATCTCACTGGACGGCGAAGTGTCGGACGTCCGAGGAAGAGATGGTTTCCTGAACGGGTCGTAGGAGGTGGAGGTGATAACGGCGACGACGAGGAAGAGGAAGAAGAACAAGAACTTGGAGTATTAATTTGGAAATTTGTGGTGAGCTCCTATGGGACCAAACTACAGAGGTCATCATTCCCTAGGCTTCCACACTATTTAATCTAACTTAAACTAACTTACGCTAAGGACAACACACACACACCCATGCCCGGGGGAGAACTCGAACCTCTAATCGGGGAATCTGCGTGAACCGTGTCAAGTCGCCCTAGACCGCGCGGCTACGCGCACGGGGACAATTAATTCTTTGATGGCATGTGAAAATGCAGTAGTCTGCGGTGGCAACTTTTGGGACAGCGATATGCACATGTACAGAAGGCGCTAGCATCTCGTAAACAAGGTATAAAAGGGCAGTGCATCGGCGAAGCTGTTGTTTGTATTTTGGTGATTCACGCGAAAATCTTTTCTACGCCATTATGATTGCGCGACGGTAATTAACGGACTTCGAACATTGAATGGTAGGATAGGATAGGCTCTGAGCACTGTGGGACTCAACTGCTGCGGTCATCAGTCCCCTAGAACTTAGAACTACTTAAACCTAACTAACCTAAGGACAACACACACATCCATGCCCGAGGCGGGATTCGAACCTGCGACCGTAGCAGTCGCACGGTTCCGGACTGCGCGCATAGAACCGCGAGACCACCGCGGCCGGCGAACAGTGAATGGTATTTGGATCTAGACGCATGAGACATACCATTTTGGACATCGTTGGGGAATTCAGTATCCGAGACCCACAGTGTCGAGAGTGTGCCGTGAGTACCAAAACTCACGCGTTACTTCTCGTAACGGACAGTGTACCGACCCATGACCTTCACTTAACGACCAAGAGTAGCCGCGTTTGCGTAGTGCTCTCAGTGCTAACAGATAAGCAACACAGCATGAAATAACCCCAGAAATCAATGTACGTGCAACGAACGTATCCGTTAGGAAGTGCTGCGAAATTTGGCGTTAATATGAAATGAAATGAGCGTATGGCATCGTTGGCGGGGAGGCCCCATCCGGCGAAGCTCGGCCGCCAAGTGCAAGTCTTATAACAGTCGATGCCACATTGGGCGACTTGCGGGCCAGTGATGAGGATGAAATGATGATGGGGACAACACGGCATCCAGTCCACGAGCGGAGAAAATCTCCAACACGGCCGGGAATCGAAACTGGGCCCACTTGCATGGGAGGCAACCACATTACCATCTAGCTAAGCAGGCGGGCATTTGGCGTTAATGGGCTATGGCACCAGACGACCCCCACGAGTACCTTTGCTAGCAGCACAGCATCGCCTTCAGTGCCTCTCCTGGGCTCGTGATCATATCGGTTGGAAGCAAGACTGGAAGACTGTGTGAGCCATGTTGCGGCTCGTGTTGGTGCCATTGGTACATTGTAGACTTGGCCACTGTTTCTATGTTTCGATACAGTGTATCGATACGTGGAACTGTTTCAGTGTTTCGGAACGGCTGTGGTTCACTGTTTCGAAACAGTAGTGTTGCATTCCGCCCCTGTCTCGGACCAGATTCGATCTCACTGTGGTTCACTGTTTCGAAACGGTGGTGTTTCACTCCGCCCCTGTCTCGGACCAGATTCGATCTCGAGCCAAACACAGATACTGTATCGTTGTTTCAAAATAAGGCTGTTTCAGTCCACCTGTGCTTGGAACGGACTGATTGTATCGAAACAGTGATGTTTCATTCCGCTCTGTGTCGGACGAGATTCGGGCTCGGCACAGGTACTGAAACACAACATAGCACTTCATGAAACACTTTCAAGAGTGTCGAAATATTTTTGACAAGCAATAGCATGAAGCTTAAGATATCCGAAAATAAAGCTTCGTTTCTAGCTGACTGTCCTATTTCGAAATGGCGTAACATCTACTTTATAAACACTAACCAACAATAAAACAACGCATACTATTCACATTCAAAATAATGAATATGTGAAAATCATTCAGTTAAATTATACTTTCTTTTATAACATACGCTTCTCTGTTCATGTACAGTAATCATATTAAGAAACGCAAGTAAGTCTACAACATTTTGAATAAAACAAGGCGTAGAGTGACAGTTATTAGACATGTACATAAATTTGATGTAGGTATAATTGCAAGCAATCTGTTTGACATATCACTGATAGTATAATGGTGAACGGGAAGGGCTGGGAAGCATGACGAATTTATAGGAACGGTTCGAAACACCTTGAAAGACCAAAATTTTTTTGTTATATTTTGTTATTTATTCGAATTATTTGGCGTTATTTGTGAGTCTACAGTCACTGTGCCTATTATCCACAATGATTCCCTTGTGTGCATGGAAATTAGCAGGATGGGTATATTACCCATACCAACGGAATGTGGGAATCCCAGTAGCATATGCGTTGTTTCTGCAGTTTGCTCCCATCTCCAGTTCCGTTCGTGGTGGCTCTTCTGTCTTCAGCTATGCCTGTCCTCAGCCAATTGAAAAGTATGAAAGTCACAGGACACGAAAGCAGCTCATTTGCTGCAGGAAATACGAAACTGCCAAGACGTCTAAGTGATAGTTTCACACTTTCTGCGATATGATTATCGCTCTCGCACCTCATTTGTGCTGATATGGACATACTTATACAGTAGACATTCAAGATGATAAAATGTGTAGGTTTATTAGATTACAAAATACGAACTGTTTCACTGTTTCGAAACTGCGTATCGAAACATAACATTGTACTGTTTCATTTGTTTCGAAACAGTAACGTGTTTCAGTTTGCCCATCTCTAGTACATTGGCATCGTGTAATAGGGATAGTGACGTCTCGTTTTCTTCTTGTGTTTACTGCCGTTTGCAAGCATTGTCTCTCTGCCAGTGGCAGCAGCAGCGCTTATCGATACCTAGTACGGTGGTACTATCTTTGGAGGGACGTCAAGTGTTTTTCGGGTCGGGTGTGTCGTGGAGTTCGGTTGGGACGGAGCAGCAGTGAGGTCCGGCAGCGCGAAGACATGCCGGGATCGCTGGCGTCACACAGGCATTGCCGGATCGAGGGGCTGTAGTTGCGAGTGCCATAACCTGGTTGTCCATCGGACGCAGGACGTTTGAGATGAATGAACATTAACCCAGTAGGGAAACCTCCACTATTTTGAGGTCACGCCGTTTGTTCATGCGTTGCTGCTTGCAGGGTTGCTGAGACGAAGAGCAATGAGTGGAGTTGGCGAAATTAATTAGCCATCCTCCACTTCTTATTATAAATCATTGAATTCTTTGTGTTATTATTGGTGAAGATCAACCAGCAGTATTTTTCTGCCTAGTGGCCACTAATGCCCCAGTTACCTGCCCTGGAGGTTAGTGTATTTTCCCGGCAGCGTACTTTTCCGTCTAGCGGTTCTGGCGCTGCAGTCCGGAACCGCGGGACTGCTACGGTCGCAGGTTCGAATCCTGCCTCGGGCATGGGTCTGTGTGATGTCCTTAGGTTAGTTAGGTTTAAGTAGTTCTAAGTTCTAGGGGACTTATGGCCTAAGATGTTGAGTCCCATAGTGCTCAGAGCCATTTGAACCATTTTTTTGTACTTTTCCTCGCCTTGCCGCTGCTTGTTTGGTAAGCCATGTAGTTCGACAGCCTCCTTGATTGTGGTTCGGATCGTTTGTTTCTTTTGGACGACTTTTGTTATAGAGGTTCTTTCTGCTTCTCGATGTTCTAAACACTGGATTCTGAAGACGCGATGCTGTCCGCTGGTTCCGCCTTGCCTGGGTTATTCCATCGTTGTATTGCTTATCAGATGTTAGGTAGATTTTGCAAGTGTTTTGGTCTGTGTTTAAACTGTCACTAGTTTGGGTTGCCATCCGGTTAAGTGATACAACTCTTGGCTGCCTGTCTCATCGTTTACGAAGTTGAGCGACTTTCCCGGGTCTATCCTTGGAGCACTGTCTGAGGCCCACTTTTCTCTTCATTTGATCAGATTGTGATGATTGTATAAAAAAAATGTTTTAACTTTGAAGTATTGCTGTTTGGGCCTTCAGCTGACAATTTTTGTTGTTGCGGTCTTCAGTCCTGAGACTGGTTTGATGCAGCTCTCCATGCTACTCTATCCTGTGCAAGCTTCTTCATCTCCCAGTACTTGCTGCAACCTACATCCTTCTGAATCTGCTTAGTGTATTCATCTCTTGGTCTCCCTCTACAATTTTTACCCTCCACGCTGCGCTCCAATGCTAAATTTGTGATCCCTTGATGCCTCAGAACATGTCCTACCAACCAGTCCCTTCTTCTTGTCAAGTTGTGCCGCAAACTCCTCTTCTCCCCAATTCTATTCAATACCTCCTCATTAGTTACGTGACAAAGAGTTTGAATTTTTTGTTAATAAGGCCTGCAGCCGTGAGTGTAACTTGTCTTAAGAAATTTTAATTAGACAAAATATCTTAACACTGAAATTTGATGATTGTTCTTTAAATATCTCTCGAAGAAGTTTAATTGCTTCTCAAAAATTTGCTATCCAGACCTTCAGCCTTCCAACTGTTTTTTGAGTTATTAGTTTTGGGGCCTTCAACTGACAAATAATTTGAATTTTTTGTCAATAAGGCCTTTAGCCGTGAGTGCAATTTGCTTAAGAATTTTGTTTAACTGAACATTGTGTCTTAACAGTCAAATTTGATAACTGTTCCTTATTGTCAACTTTATTTGCAATTGTTTCCAAATAAAGTATACGTGACTTAAAAAAAACTGAGCAACCAACCGTGACTGATTATGGCCCCATCCACACCAAATCCTACTTTTCCCTAATTCCAGGTCTCACCGTGGTCTGGTCAAATGAGTCCCGATTTCAGTTGTTGAGAGGGTAGGGTTAGTGTGGCGCAGTTTCTAAGAAGCCACAGACCCAAGATGTCAACAAGGCACTGTCCAAGCTGGAGGTGGCTCCATAATGGTTTGGGCTGTGTTTCCATAGCATGGACTGGGTGCTCTGGTCCAGCTGAACCGACCATCGACTGGAAATGCTTACGTTTCACTTCTGTTCACGGAATTCATAAACAACGGTGGAATCTGTGTGGATGACAATGCGCTATGTCGCAGGGCCATAGCTGTTCACGATTAGTGTGAAGAACATGTTGGACAATTCGAGCTAATGGTCTGGTCACCCAGATATTCTGACATGAATCCCATCGAACATTTATGGGACGGGATTCATGTCAGTTCGTGCACAAAATTCTGCACCGGCAATTATGCTGCAGTTATGGACGGCTGCAGAGGCCGTATGGCTCAATATTTCTGCAGAGGACTTCCTACGACTTGTTGAGTCCCTGCCACGTCGAACTACTGCATTAAGCCGGGCGAAAGGAAATCCGACACGACACAAGTAGGCACCCCGTGACTTTTTGTCACCTTAGTTTACAATAACTTTTGCATTGTCGTATGCCATTACTCGGGAATTCCCGCATTACGTACTCCCAAATTTGGCAGGCAGCGTGCAGCGCCCCATTAGTAGTGGGGCTGTGTTGATTTGTTTGGTCGGAGCGGCGTGGCATACCCTGACAGCCTGGACATGGGTCCCGCCTCGTTCGCCGCGCCGACGTCCGCTTGTTTGCACGGCGGCCTGGGAACGAACCTCCCCGAAACTCCGTGGCAGGCGCGGGTGTGAAGCGCGTGACTGCGCATAACTTAATTCGTTAGGGCCCGTCCACGCGCCGCGATGCTATCTCGCGTGCCGTGCCGTGCCGTGCTGTGACGGCCGGGTCAGCCACTTCCGCCGAGCCGCTGCCGATGCGAGCGGATAAACCGTCTCGAGGCCGCGCCGTGATAAACGCGAGATCTGGATCCCCTCGGATCGGCCAGACCCGCGTCTCGCGACTCCCACGCCCGCCGCGCCACCTGACGGATGGCTGTAATTGCGGGCAGGGAAACGGCAGGGCACCGCGTGCGCGTGCCGGTGTCCGGAGTAAATCTAGCAGCCCCATCTTGTCGTCTTGTTGCCTGGTCTGAGGCAGACTCTTTCCGGCAGGATGCTTGCCGATCGTGACAGTCCACGCACTACGATAAGTAATAAAAAAAAAAAGGGCACTGACACCGTTCGTTATGCAACGTCCTCGTGACTTCTGTGCCGCCGCGAGAAGTCACACTGAAGGCTGCCTCCAGAATACACGCATTCTTAACGATGTACGGGGCACGAGATATTCACCGTCGAGTCACATTAATGTGACCTACTGCCAAAAGCGCTAGACGTTGTGGCGTTCGCTGTGCCATTCAGTGGTTTGGTATGTAACTAATTTGTAAATGAAAGTGATATGGTTATTTCATTGCACTGTGTAATTACTAAACACTTTTTTCTCCCGGCTAAAGATTTGGTCAATTTGCTAAAGAACTCCAAGTTAACGTTGTGTGAAAGTGTTGTCTGTAAGCTGTGTAAGTGTCACTAAATCACAGTTCATACAACAATTGTATACAACTATTGATTAAGATGGAAACAGTTATCTTCAGCAAAATGATCATTAAAACCACCGAATATCAGCCGCGCACAACACTGACGTATGTTACCTGAAACAATATTCTTCGCAGCTCGTGCGTAATTAATTTTGGCTCCATACATCGGCTAGAAAAGTTTATTATAAGGATCGTGCTATGAGAACTATTTTTAAAGAACCAATCTGATTCGAATTATTTTCATTAAAATGAGTTCGGGACCACCGGTGCACATTTATTTTTACACATTTGTATTACCTTCGGCATTTATGTCTGCAGAGTTGCGTAATTTGAATTTGCCGCTGAGATAATTGTTAAGATGGCGGCCGACAGTTGATAGAGACTTTCTATTGCTAGAGCAAATAGGATAAGTATTTGAAATGCTTATTAAACTTTACTTTCGTATTGTGCACTATTTAGACTTCATCAAGCAAACATTTGACTTTTTTCTAAGGAAAACACAGACAAAAAGACTCAATACAAATCGCTATCATCAATGGCTGCGCTCCTTGCAGCGGAAAGAAATAATTAACAAAAAAATGGCTCTGAGCACTATGGGACTCAACTGCTGTGGTTATCAGTCCCCTAGAACTTAGAACTACTTAAACCTAACTAACCTAAGGACATCACACACATCCATGCCCGAGGCAGGATTCGAACCTGCGACCGTAGCACTCACACGGTTCCGGACTGTGCGCCTAGAACCGCAAGACCACCGCGGCCGGCCGCTCTGAGCACTCAGGGACTTAACTTCTGAGGTCATCACTCCCCTAGAACTTAGAACTACTTAAACCTAACTAACCTAACGACATCATACACATCCATGCCCGAGGCAGGATTCGAACCTACGACCGTAGCAGTCGCGCGGTTCCAGACTGCAGCGGCTAGAACCGCTCGGCCACACCGGCCGGCCGTCTTGCGTCCTGAACCTACAAAAGCCAACCAACAAAAGGTAAAAACAAAGGAAGACAAACGCAGATCACTATAGGAATTTACAATTATCATTGTCTTTGAATGATACACATCGATATGTCCAATTAAATCATAAAATATTATATAAATAATTAATATTTATCATCGTTTTCACTGTTTTTTTCATATGTCGAATGGATAATGTTTATTGCTGTTAGAGGCATGATTTCCTGTCGTCGCACTGTAGCTAAAATTTATCTCGTCGATGTTACAACGTTCAGGAAGCGATTCGGTGTGGTAATGGAAGGTATCGTCAGGGATGTGGAGCCACGCCGTCTTCGGTGCCGTGTCTAGCTGCGCTAGGTTTCTCGGTTGAGGATCAATGGCGCGAACAGCGCGAATGAAGTGGTCCCAAGGTTCTCGAACTGGAGCTAATCCGGAGAATTTGGTGACCGGGGGAGTACAATAAACTCATCTTAGTGGACTTCGAATCACTTCCACAAAAAAACAAGCTGCATGTAGGGGACGATACGATCCCCAATGATAGATGCTTGTGTTGATCCGTTGTGCCTTCCAGAATGACGAGACCATCTAGGGAATTCCACGAAAACAATCTTCACCATAACACTCTCCTTTTGTTGCAGTGTGGTTGCTTTCAGACATTTCATGCTGTATAACTCCAACGTCCATAGCATAGAACGTGATTCCTCTGAAAAGGCCAACTGTCGCCACTCAGTGGACGTCCTCGCCAATGGACAACAGTGAGAATGGGTGTATGAACCAGGCGCCTGCAGCAGACCACACAAAGCAAGGTTTGTTGAGTGGACACTGTCGAGACACTGTCGGTAGCCTCTTGTTTCATCTGGGTGGTCAGTTGTTCAGCAGTTGCACGTCTATTTGCTCTTACGCATCTCCTCAGCCGTCGTTCACCGCTGCACCTGGTGCACCCCAATTGCCTCGGCCACAGCTTTGGATGGCGCCATTCTGTCATGCACGTTATACTTTAACCACGGCGACAATCGAATAGTTTACAAACTTAGCTGTTACGGAAATGCTCCCACCCTTGACCCGAATGCCAATGATAAACCCCTTTGGACCTCAGCTAAATCGCTCCATTTCCGCATTACGATGATCACTGCACTGTTTGCGCATCCCCCCCCCCCCCCCGCGGGTGCCTAATCTATACCGCTACACTATTCTAACACGTCTAAACAGCGCCGCAAGCATCGCATTGACACGTGTGACAAGGCTTAGGTTTTTGGGGAAAAAAAATGCCGTTTGTGTCGCGGAGATAAAATTGCAGGAAATATTTTACACTGTTAAGCGGTAGGGGCAGCCGGAAAATAAGAGGACTGAAGTGTCTGAAATGTGGTGCTACAAACACGTAGTAAATTAAATGGACTGATTAAGGAATGAGGACTTTTGGTGAAGGAAAACACATGGGCAACATTGATAACAAGAAGAGACAAGGTGATAGGACATGTGCTACGACATTAAGGAATAAGTTCCGTGACACAAGAGGGAACTGTATAGGGTAATAACGACAGATGAAAACTGAGATTGAGGTACATTTAACAAATAATTGACGAAGTAGTTCTCAAGTGCTAACGTTAGTCTCAGGTGCTGCTATGAGACGAAGAGGCAGAAATTCGTGGACAGTTAGATTGGACCAGTGAGAGGAATGATGACTCACTAAAAATAACCATTAATAGAAAACCTATATTGGCCACCATTGGTCGTCAGAACGAATGAAAGCAGAATAATGTTGTCATTAAGTAATCCTCTGTGTGGTACAAAGGTCAGGCTGAATGTGGTTTTACGTGATTTATCGCTTTTGTTGAGGTAAATGCCAGCCTGGATCCCCATCTCTGCCTCTGTGTCCCAAAGAATTACTATTTGACCATCTGGTGTCAACTGCATTTGTTCTGATGATGGACAGTGGTGGCCAATAATAAGAGGTGCGACAATAAAGTAATGAGACTGATTTTCTTTGCAAGATGTGGCAACCCGGCAGGCTTGCGTAGGCACAATATCTTTGACCTTGGTCTATAAGCTGCTTCTGTCCACCCTCGTGGTCTCGCGGTAGCGTTCTCGCTTCCCGAGCACGGGGTCCCAGGTTCGATTCCCGGCGGGGTCACGGATTTTTCCTGCCTCGAGATGACTGGGTGTTGTTGTTGTCGTCTTCATCATCATCATTCATCCTCATTACGGTCGGAGGAAGGCAACGGCAAACCACCTCAATTAGGACCTTGCCTAGTAAGGCGGTGCGGGTCTCCCGCATCGTTCCCCTACGCTCTGTAAAGAAGCATGGGACTTCATTTCATTTCATAAGCTGCTTCTAGTCCAAGCGGCACATCGATGAAACTGCTCAGTCGTGAGTTGTGCTGTAATAAGTTAATACAATTAGTTAACACGTGTTTGTGTCTCTCGTCACGGAAATGGAACAGCATAATATTGAGCAACGGTATGCCATTTCTTTTTGCGTTAAATTGGGTGAAAACGCGACGACAAACTTACGGTAAGCTTCAGAAGGCTTTTGGAGATGAGGTTATGACAAGAGCTCAAGTTTTTCGTTGGCATAAAATGTGAAGCCAGAACGAATATTGAAGATGAAGACCATAGTGGACGACCATCAACATCACGGACGGATGTCAACTTGGCCAGGGTGCGTGAACTCATACGATCTGATCGAAGATTATACGTGAAAATGATTGCATAAGAACTGAACATCAATCGAGAAACCATTTGTCTAATAATAACTGAAGATCTTTATATGAGAAAGATCTCTGCAAAAATGGGCCACAAAAATCTCACACAACAACAGCGAGAAACACGGAAAAATGTGGCAGCCGATCTGTTAGAGCAAACGGAAATCAATCCAGAATTGTTCAGCCGTGTTATCACTGGTGATGAAAGTCGGTTTTCTCAGTACGATCCAGAGACAAAACGCCAAAGTTCGCAACGGTGCTCAAAGGCATCACCCAGACCAAAAAAAGCTCGTATGTCAAAGTCAAAAGTGAAATGCACATGCTTGTGTTTTTCTTAGATTCCAAGGGAATTGTTCATAAAGAGTGGATGCCTCCTGGACAAACAGTTAACCAGTATTACTACAAAGAAATTTTAGAAAGACTTCGTACGTAAAAGAGTTCTTCGTGTCTGTGACAACATTGCTGATAATTGGATTCTGCATCATTATAATGCGCCACCCCATACTGCTCTGTCAGTACAGCAATTTTCAACCTCAAAACAAATTTTAGTACTACCACAGCCACCTTATTCACCAGATATCGCTCCGAGCGACTTTTTTTCCATTTCTAAGAGTCAAAACGGCGGTCAAGGGACACCATTTTCAAACAACACAAAATGTCGAAATAGCTGTGACGAGGGTCTTGGAGGATACTACAGAAGATGAGTTCCAGAAATGTTACCATCAATGTCAGAAGCGCTGGAAAAAGTGTGTGCAATCACAAGGGAACTACTTTGAAGGAGACAACACTAAACTTGACTAAAACGGTAAGCAACATTTTTTTTCACATCGGTGTCATTACTTTATTGTCGCACCTCGTAGTTAACAATAGAAAACATTTCCTGTGATCGTATGGAGAAATATATTAAACCTCCAACAGCGTTAGAATTGTCACTAATAACTGCTTAGTAGCAATCTCACTACTTTGCCGGCCGCTGGTGGCCGAGCGGTTCTGGCGCTACAGTCTGGAACCACGCGACCGCTACAGTCGCAGGTTCGAATCCTGCCTCGGGCATGGATGTGTGTGTTGTCCTTAGGTTAGTTAGGTTTAAGTAGTTCTAAGTTCTAGGGGACTTATGACCTCAGCAGTTGAGTCCCATAGTGCTCAGAGCCAATCTCACTACTTTCAGAAAGTTCGACATTCGACCACTGAACTGGACAATGTAGACTCCTGCCAGATCATACATCGCCTCATACTGACTCCTTGTGGATACGGGACGCCGACAGGCACAGGTTCTCCTAAGAACTAGGGTCATTCTCATCTATAAGAATTATGTTGATTTTTTTACATTAAAATTCATAAAAATAAAAAATATAAAAATTAAACAAAAAAGATAGAAAGTGGAGGGAAAAAACTAGGGAAGACTTTTTCGTTTGTGCTTCTGATTACATGTTTCCTATTTTTGGTTTGTTGTAATGTTCGGCATGTTCAAATTGGTTCAAATGGCTCTGAGCACTATGGGACTTAACATCTGAGGTCATCAGTCCCCTAGAACTTAGAACTGCTTAAACCTAACTAACCTAAGGACATCACAGCGATAGCCAGTAATGCCAGTGTTCTTTCCTGGAAGCATATGTGCCACTGCCATTTTACGTACACAGCGTATGAAATGAGGTCCATTTTGCGCCCAATCAAATTCTCCAAGCGCTTGTTGATAAAATTCTGCAGGCTTCCCGTGCAATTTTGAATGTGGCAAAAAATCTCGAATCCTCCCTTCCAACTGGTGGCATTTGGGAGCGGAGTGGAGCGTAGACAGAACACAACTCTTGCTGTTCGAGATCGCGGGACGACATTTCGTCAAAGAGATATCGAGAGGCATTCGGCCCCAGCTGGGAACTTCTTTATCTGTTTTTTGTGTAAGTGTAGCTTTTAGCATTTGCGCTGCTTTTCCTTTGTGCAGTTCACAGTTTGCGAGTTTATTCTGCAACATGAGTTTCCTTTGAAGAAAAAAATAAAAAATCTGAGATCGTGAGTCTATCTTCTCCAGTATTATTGCATTTGCGAGCTGCTCAGACTTTGAAGACCAATTTTATTGTTGAGTAGCAGTCTTCCACTTTCCTTTCTGCACTGTAATTGTAATTTACCTTTATCTCACAAGCATCTTTGAAGATCAATAAATTAATGTTTAATTTCAACGGCTGCGATATCATCATTTTTAGTCCCACAACAGACCGATGCGGTGACTCCTTAATCTTAATAAATACCGTTCGTCGATTCTGGCCGGCCGGGGTGGCCGAGCGGTTCTAGGCGCTTCAGTGTGGAACCGCGAGACCGCTACGGTCGCAGGTTCGAATCCTGCCTCGGGCATGGATGTGTGTGGTGTCCTTAGGTTAGTTAGGTTTAAGTTCTAGGGAACTGATGACCTCAGATGTTAAGTCCCATAGTGCTCAGAGCCATTTGAACCATTCGTCGATTCTGTATGACTAAATTGTGGTCTCGCTGTGTCAATGTTCCGGTGTAAAACAAATGTCCTTACTAGGAACGTTATTAATTAACGAAGAAAGTTAATTATTTTATTTCGTTTTTATGAATTCTTACATTTTATTTTTGGTAATTAAACTTCAGCTGCATTTGCACTGAGTGGTGCCAGAGATTATCATTACGAATGTCATTCTGCTGTTTTGTAGACCTACAAGGCGTAGAATTGCTAGTGGATTTTCTCACAGTTCGAGTTTGCACGTGTGGCAGGTGCTGCTCCCGAACCCCTGTCGACCCACAAGCACCACCCACAACATTACGAGATAAAACATCTATATTACAACACAACAGTCTCAAAACTTCACCCCACCCCACAGGGCCCAAGAAGAAGTTCCTACTCCCAGGAGTGTTGCTGGGTGACTCTTCGAATTCGCTAGTTCGAAACAGCTCGCCCAAATTCAAAATGGTTCAAATGGCTCTGACCACTATGGGACTCAACTTCTGAGGTCATCAGTCCCCTAGAACTTAGAACTACTTAAATCTAACTAACCTAAGGACGTCACACACATCCATGCCCGAGGCAGGATTCGAAACTGCGACCGTAGCGGTCTCGCGGTTCCAGACTGTAGCGCCTAGAACCGCACGGTCACTACGGCCGGCTCGCCCAAATTGTTTTCACATTTAGTCCATTTAGCCAGTCAGCAGAAGAGAGGCATTTCATTGGTCAATTTCCGCATCACTGTAATAGATGTGCTCTGAACGTCATTGCACCCTGGCATGATATTTTAATAGTTTCTTGTACAAATTACTGGAAAATGCTACCATTGGAAAAATCATTAGCATTTAGGAGATCATTGTAGACTACAACCAAGAACCACTTAGGATTACTGAAAGTCGTACGCTGAAAACGAACTCTATACCAGAGGCCGTCTCTAGAGCACGCACGTTGGTCCGCAGGACCAGGAGTGGTACGGTTTGTAACTAGGTTCTTCTTCGTCTTTTTCTTCTTCTTCTTCTTCCTAACGATTTTTTCATGGCCACAGATTTCTTAATTTTGTGTGGAGTCCGCTGTTTTTTCTTTTCTTATTTTTCCTTTTCCTTTTACGCACACTCAGCTGCCCTTTCAGCCGAAAAATGGTTCAAATGGCTCTGAGCACTATGGGACTTAACATCTGTGGTCATCAGTCCCCTAGAACTTAGAACTACTTAAACCTAACTAACCTAAGGACATCACACACAACCATGCCCGAGGCAGGATTCGAACCTGCGACCGTAGTGGTCGCGCGGTTCCAGACTGAAGCGCCTAGAACCGCTCGGCCGCAGAGGCTGGCCCCTTTTAGCCGCTACAGGCGTTAGCTTAAGGAAGGTTGGAGATTTGTGTGTGTGTTCAAGTATACTGCCAGGGAGTAGGCTAGCGTGAGCTCCCAATTATCGTATTCAGGTGTCCCTGTGAAGAACGGCAGCGTGTTGCCGACCTCCTGGCTCGCTTTGCCATCGTGTCTGCTCCCGCAGCTGTCTCGCATCAGGTTGGACAGCTGCATAGGCGTAGTTACGAACTCATTGTGTGAGCGGCCAAAGCGAGTATAATGGGACAGAAGCAGCCTTGTTGAAGGTCGCCGAACTCACTACCTGGAGAGCAGAGTAATGAGTCGAGTACGGAAGTGCGAAACTCCCTTCTGGACAAACGAGCTCGATTGTCTGGGAAATTTATTGGACGCATTAGCTTACCATGGTAACCGCGAGGGACGTTGAATAATTTAGCCCACATTCTTTGTTGTTGCATAAGAGAGATTGACCGTGTTTGTTCTTTGCTACATGTCGTGTTTTACGGCAGACATCGATACAAGCTACATTGATCCCCATACCAGTGAGGCTGATGTATACATGGACATGCAAAACGAGAGAGATTTAAAGTAATCATCGAGTGACGAAATTCTGAAAGGCACTCAGGATAATGTCTTGTAGACATACACACCTTTATAGAGAATACATTGGCTTAGTTGAAGGAAATGTGATCTTACCTTCTGTCATTTAGCAAATTTCCCCGTACACGTTGAAGGTATCGAAATTTTACTTTGATCCAGATCCATTGCAATACGGTCACAATCGTAGAAAGGTACGAGTTTCTGACACACTGACAGCTTACATTAGAGAATGGTGCATTGCGTCACACGAATTATTATTTTACGAAAAAATGTCTAAATCACGTTTTGTTCAAATTCAAATGGTTCAAATGGCTCTGAGCACTATGGGACTTAACTGCTGAGGTCATTAGTCCCCTAGAACTTAGAACTACTTAAACCTAACCAACCTAAGCACGTCACACACATCCATGCCCGAGGCAGGATTCGAACCTGCGACCGTAGCAGTCGCGTGGTTCCAGACTGTAGCGCCTAGAACCGCTCGGCCACTCCGGCCAGCACGTTTTGTTTGGTTGTAGTTTTAGACCTAAAGAGAACCTAATTCGACCGAAAACAGTAATTCCGGTTAAATAAAAATTTTATGCACATTGTTTTGTTTGTAAAATAGCGTATATTATGCTGATGTTATTAATATCTTCTGAAACATACAGGGCCGGACAGGATGGCCGAGCGGCTCTAGGCGCTACAGTCTGGAACTGCGAGACCGCTACGGTCGCAGGTTCGAGTCCTGCCTACGGCATGGATGTGTGTGATGTCCTTAGGTTAGTTAGGTTTAAGTAGTTCTAAGTTCTAGGGGACTGATGACCTCAGAAGTTAACTCCCATAGTGCTCAGAGCCACTTTTGAAACATGCAAATTACGACTAGCCACTTCTACCGTACACGTCGAAGACACGTTCGAAATGTTGTAATGCCATTTTTTGTGAACTAAATTATTTTTATGTCCCTATAATACTATTTTATTGCGCTATGTACTTACGTAAAATAAAGCATGTTAATTGTGTATGGTTTTTGAAGCCAAATAAATAAAAATAAGCCTAAGAGCAATTTATTATACAACATATTTCCTATAAGTCGTCAACATATATTTAAATTGCTACTAGTGTTTGGTATGTTCAGTTGATATCGTGATAGTGGCGGTAAATCGATCTTATCTTTTACTGTCTTAAAGTTTGGTGATTTCTGCTCGTAACGCAACGGGTGTCAACATCAGTTCAAATACGTAATACACTGTGAAAGCACCGTTAAGTAACTGTGGAGAAAAGCCGTAATTGGCAGCTAGGATTTCCTTGACGCATGTGTAGCAGGTGGGTAACCGTCGCAAGGATTTTCGCTCCCGACATTTCGTGTCACCCTAACTTAATGCAGCCAAGCGAGTCTAATAGTGAAGAAAAGGGCCGTTTAAAATTACCACTTTTCAAGCTCGGATGCATCACGACGGAGCGGCATACCAGCTGTTAGATTTACGGCTTCTCCCGTAGGGATGATTCAACCGTTCGCTGAGCCAAAATAACTGCTTTTGTTTTTCTCAGAGCGTGACAACACCGGCAACGGTTAGTTCAACGGCGAAGGAAAGGGAAGGAATGCTGGTAATTAATGTTCTGTCGAAGACAAAATTATCAGAGGCAGTGCTCAGGCTCGTTTGGAAATGGGTTGCTCTGATAAGTAACCACTTCATGCTTTGTTTTAAGCGATAAACGAACTGAATGTCCACGAAACGAGCAGATTGGGCAAGAGTTGAACTTCTAGATATTAGAAGAATTTCATAACTATCGTGCCACCTCGCTCGGTCAGTTGTAAAATGCGAATAGAGATGAAGTGTTGCAGGGCTGTGTGAAAGCTATAAATTATTACGAACTGCGAGAGGAGTATAAGACAATCAACGCGTCTTGTAGAGACTGTTCGCTTACCCTCGACACAAATATCCTGTCGCCAAATGAGGCAGTGTCTTTAGGGCTATGGTGATATTTAATTGCAAATACTCTGTGGAATACTGTATATACGTCGTCAGTGAACCAGGGAAGAAAACTGGCACCTATTATCTCTTTGGCAGGCAGAGACTAACTATTAGAACCCGACTTGCTCGGTGATAGCATTTTGCTACTATTATTCCCTGTATATCTCCATAAGTGTCTTATCAACTGATCACATATGCCAACTAACGTCATAATTTTTCCCCAATTAGTTTCGGTACCTCCTCATCAGTTATTCGATCTATCCAGCTAATTTTCAGCATTTTCTGTAGCTCGAAGTTCCAAAAGCTTGCATTCCGTTCTTGTCTGATCTGATTATCGTCCGCTTTTCTCTTTCGTACAATCCAACAAATATGGTTAGAAAATGCTCCGCAGCACTTATAACAGACGTTAACAAATTCCTCTTTCTCAGAAATTCTTTTCAGGGTTTGCCTGTCTGCATTTGATCTCCCCTCTGCCTCGACCGTCGTCTGTTTTTTTTTTTTTTTTTTTTTTACTGCCCAAGTAGCATACCTCAGCTAGTGTATTATTTCCTAATCTACTTCCCTCAGCATACCTTATAGCAGCAGTTTATCGAAAGTTCCAAGTGACAGGAAACAGGATGTCATTCCCCGTTTCAAGGAATGAGGCACATAATTACAGGCCTACATCAGTAACCTCAGTCTGCTGTAGAGCACGTCTCACGACCGCGTGATGTGACCTTTTGGAAGAACGGAAACCTACACTGCAGGAATCATCAGACATTCTGTAAAAGCGATCCTGCACAATTCAGACCCCTCTGTTCACTGTCAAGATCTAAGAAACAGTACATAACACTGCTCAAATTGTTCCTCTGGAAAGCTTTCTATAGTGTTCCCCACTTTCACTTAATGGATAAAAGACAAGTTCATACAGCGTGCTTCCGTGATGATGTCACAAACTTTCAGGGATGATGAGAAGTGATTTCCGGAGTACCCCAAGGAAGCGTGACAGGACCGCTATTGTTTACGATGTATATAAATCATCCGGTAAAAAGCGTCGGATGCCCTTTAAGACTTCGCAGATGAAGCTGTTGTCTATAACAAAGTGGCAATGCCAGAACACAGTATCGCTTTCCAAAATTACCTGCAGAGTGGTGCAGGATCTGGCAGTTGACCATTGCCCGCATCTCGTGGTCGTGCGGTAGCGTTCTCGCTTCCCACGCCCGGGTTCCCGGGTTCGATTCCCGGCGGGGTCAGGGATTTTCTCTGCCTCGTGATGGCTGGGTGTTGTGTGATGTCCTTAGGTTCGTTAGGTTTAAGTAGTTCTAAGTTCTAGGGGACTGATGACCATAGATGTTAAGTCCCATAGTGCTCAGAGCCATTTTCAGTTGACCATGAGCGTAATTAAATGTAACATGTTGCGCATAAATATGTAAAGAAAGCCAGTGCTGTACAACTACGCTATTGGTGAGAAATTGCTGGAAACGTTATCTACCGTAAAATATCTAAGAGTAACTATCTGGAGCAACCTTAAGTGGAATGAGCACACGAAACAAATAGTAGGAAAAGCAGATACCGGACAGAGTCATAGGAAGAAACTTAAGGAGTAATTCGTCCACTAAGGAAGTCGCTTATAAGGCGCTTGTTCGACCGGTTCTTGAGTGTTGTTCTTAAATATGGGATCCTTATCACGTAGGACTGACAGACGAGACAGAGAAGATTCAACCTAGAGCGGCGTGTTTCGTCACGGGATCGTTTACCTGGAGCGAGTTCATTACTGAGACGTTCAACAAACCCCACTGGCAGTTGCCGGAAAAGATCCGTTGTGCATCACGGAGAGGTTTACCACTGAAATTTCTAGAAGGGTCGGACAACTTATTACTTCCTACCAGATACAGAATGCGAAATGATCAGGAAGAGAAAATTCTAGAAATTAGACCCTATACACGCAATAACTTCCACCGTACTAGAGGGAGCTGTAGAGGGTAAAAACTGTAGAGGGAAACAAAGATTGGAATATACCCAGCAAATAATTGAGGACGGAGGTTGCAAATACTACTCTGGGATGAAGAAGTAGGCACAGGAGAGAAATTTGTGGCGAGCTGCATCAAACCAGTGGAAGACTAATGACTCGAAAAAAGCAGAAGCTATCCGACAGTTATTCTCCACACGCATCATTCGCGAATAGAACAGAGAGGGGGTGGGGGTGGGAGGATCTGTTTGTGGTACCATAAGTACCCTCCGCCACACAACAGTAGATGACTTACGGAATATGATGTAGATCTAGATGTAAAGTCATTAGTTTGATGCAAAGGACCCTGGTCCGAAGACGACCGAATCGATAGTTATAAACGAATATTGTTCTGTCTCTGACAGTGGACGTAGTTTATTGGAAACTCGTTGCTTTCCGTATTTTGGGAGGAGGATGTATGAAGCAAAGCAAGAAAATATTGTCGGTAAACATGACCTCTAAAATGCATAGCTTAAGAGCTATGAGTAATCAGTCATTAGAAGAGGTGTGCTTCACAGTGCTCAAGCTCCTAAGGTATGCCCTTTAGAGTCTATGTTTACTGAAGAATATTTTCTTCTTTCGTGCACACTACCAACTTTCAAAATATGGAAAGCAAAGAGTTTACAGTAGAAGAGCTTTTCACTTCAGAGGTATCAGAACGACTTTAGCTTTTAACTTTCGATTCGGTCGTTTCCGGACCAGTTTCTCTTACCGCAAATTGGTTCACCACAGAATCACTCCATATAACATCGGATCCACTTCGTGACTCGATACATGACTAGCAGATGGACGTTAACACGCGAAGGGTAACGGGGTGAGATTTAAAAGTAATTTCGGAACTAGTTAAAGGAGCGTTCGCAGATAGTCACTATGATACTGTTCTCGGAATAGTGCTATTACTTGTAGGAAAATCATAAGGCTAGATAATTTTAGCGAAATACTGAAAGACGTGTTGCGAAAGGATACTTGGTGAAGGGACTGGCATTAACATATACAAATGTGACGTATTGCGCATTACAAATGTGTACTCTGTTGTCCGATTCCACTGATGGCAAAAAAACACGGTAAACAGTAACAACCGTAAAATGCCTAAGAGTAAGCGTTCGGAGCGACCTGAAATGGAACGACCGTATGAAACTAATTGGAGGAAAATCAGATGCTAGGTTGTGTCTCATTGGAAAAATCGTGAGGAAACGTCGTTTACTCACGAAATAACTACCTTAAGAAACACTCGTTCAATCGATTCTTATGTATTGCTAGTCAATCTAGATAGTACTCTTACCAGGTAGGACAAGTTGAGGAGACAATGAAGATCGAAAGAGAAAGGCACGTTTCACCACAAGATCGTTTAGTAAACTCGAAAGCGTCCCGCAGGTGCTCTTCAAACTGTGATGGTAAATGCTACAAGGAAGGCGCTGCGTCACGTACAAGTTTACTGTAAACTAATAATAATAATAACTTTAAAAACCCGAAAGTTCCGAAGTAGTCAGGCAGCATACTATTTCCTCCCACACACATCATGCGAAATTACCATAGCTTTTGCTCCCGTGCAGTTTTCGCGACTAGTACAGGAAATACAGGATTTTTATAAAGTAATCATACAAAAGTTACCTTTAATTGTGAGAAGGGTAAGTAACTTACAGGAATGTTTGACATAGCAATGAATGCAGTATATCTTAAAGTCTTATTCCCACCCAATGCTGTTAGTTCCCGATGTTCCCGCTAGGTGACGTGCACGAATGAGTTATTCCAATAGTCATCATGGAGTTGTATAATGGTGCAGAGCGAATGGAATACCGATTCCAAACCCGTTACTATAGTTCAGAGACAAAACAAGACTAAGTATTGTATGCCACGACCTCAAAGACAAACTATTATGAATTTATACAAACGTTTCACCGAAACTGGCTGTGTATCACATAGGACGCCGGGTCAGGGTCGGCCAGCAGTCTCTGACGCAGCAACTGACCAAGTTCGGCAGTCTTGTATTCGTAGACCGGGTAAATCGACGAGACGTGTAAACTTAAAATTGAATACGTTTAGCGTTACAGTGTGGGAGGTATTACGGGAACGCCTGTCATTCAAACACTAAAAATTTGAACTGTTGCAAGCTTTAAGAGACAGTGACAAAACGAATTGGTTTTTTTTTGAAATGTGTAACATAATGCAGACTGTTGACGATTATCTTTATGAAATTGTGGTCATTGATGAAGCCACCTTCGAAACCTATGGTAAAGTGAATCAGTATAATGTTCGGATATGGGGTGAGCAGAAAGCACGTCACGTAAACGAACATGTACAGCACTCGTCTAAGGTAAAATTTATTTGCGCTGTAAACTGTAACAAGATTTAAGGTCCTTTCTGTTTTGCCGTATCAACTGTAACTAGTGTATCGTAAATGGATAGGCTTGAACATTATCTGATGCCTCAGTTACAACAGGTAATGGGTGCAGAATTAATTTTCCAGCAAGATGGCGCATTACCACATTATAGCCGTGAAACTGTCGGGTATGTCCGTAGGAATGTGTCTACTAGGAATCGACGTAGTGGACAAGATCGTGGTCACCAGCGTCAGAATGTTTGTTCCTTCACTTCCGGGAATCTGCTACAACGGATTACACAAGCAGATGCCACCATACATCAAGACTGGCTTCATAGAATTTGTCAGGAAACTGATTACAGATGGGACGTTTATCGTGTTACGAAAGTTAGCCACAATGAACGTTTCTAAATAAAACTTGAAAATATACTTCATTCAGGGCTGTATCATACATTTCTGTAAGTTACTGACCTTTTTTGCAATTAAGGGACACATTTTGTATAACTACACTCATGCTCGTAAATTAAGAATAATTGCAGAATGTGGTGCCACACAACGCGACACTCTACAAAACTGGTGCTAATAGCATAGGCACATAGGGAACACACAGATCTGTAAGTCCACGGTATTCGTGATAAGTTAAGAAACCGTCCTGAAACACATGTGCTACAAAACGCCAATGTTTCCTGTGCATGTACGTTGTCATCAGTATGGGAAATGATCCCCATGCACACATACACAGGCCGCACAATGGGTTGGCATACTCTGGAAGAAGTGGTCGAGCAGCTACTGGGGTATAGACTCCCATTCTTGCACCAGTGCCTGTCGGAGCTCCTGAAGTGTCCTAGGGGTTTGAAGACGTGCAGCGATACGTCGACCGAGAGCATCCCAGACGTGCTCGATGGGGTTTAGGTCTGGAGAACAGGCAGGACACTCCATTTGCCTGATATCTTCTGTTTCAAGGTACTCCTCCACAATGGCACATCGGTGGGGCCGTGCGTTATCATCCATTAGGAGGAAGGTGGGACCCACTGCACCCCTGAAAAGGCAGACATACTGGTGCAAAATGACGTCACAATACACCTGACCTGTTACAGTTCCTCTGTCAAAGACATGCAGGGGTGTACGTTCACCAATCATAATCCCACCCCACACCATCAAATCACGACCTCCATACACGTCCCTTTCAAGGACATTAAGGGGTTGGTATCTAGTTCTTGGTTCATGCCAGATGAGAACCCGGCTAGAATCACTGTTCAGACTGTACCTGGACTCGTCCGTGAACATAACCTGGGACCACTGTTCCGATGACTATGTCCTGTGTTCTTGACACCAAGCTTTACGGGCTCTCCTGTGACAAGGGGTCAGTGGAATGCACCTTGCAGGTCTCCGGGCGAATATACCATGTCTGTTCAGTCGTCTGTAGACTTTGTGTCTGCAGACAACTGTTCCAGTGGCTGCGGTGAGGTCCCGAGCAAGGCTACTTGCAGTACTCCGTGGTCGTTTGCGGGCACTGATGGTGAGATATCGGTCCTCTTGTGGTGTTTTACACTGTGGACGTCCCTTACTGTAGCGCCTGGACACGTTTCCTGTATGCTGAAATCGTTGCCATAATCGTGAGATCACACTTTGTGGCACACGGAGGGCCCGTGATACGACCTGCTGTGTTTGACCAGCCTCCAATCGCCCTAGTATTCTACCCCTCATAACGTCATCAATATTTCTTTGAGCTTTTTTAAACACACAGTCACCATTACTACGTATGGAAACGTCTGCACACTTACTCGCTGCACCGTACTCTGACATGCACAAACATAACTGTGCGTATGTGGACTGCTGCCAGCGGCACCGTGCGACGACCGCAGGTCACATGCACCGCATGGTCATACCCCGAGGTGATTTAAACCCTAAAACCGCCCACCAGAGCGTTGTTTCACCATGTATCAGCATTATCCTTAGTTTATGAGCATGAGTGTAATTTATAAACAACTTGTATTTCATCTCGCAGCGGTACTGAAAGTACCCTTCGCCTCACATCGAAAGTTAGCTGGCGGTGTATAGACGTAGATGTGGATGTAATGTATGTAACTAGTCATGGCCAACTTACTCCCCCCCCCCCCTCCCCCCACGCCATCTTTGTCGAACAGAGCTACGTATTCGCTGTGTAATGACCCTGAACGAGACGCTAATTACTAAACTCTGTTGCATCGTTGCTGGCTGCACTCCCTCTGTAAGAAGAGGAATGCTGTGGCGGTGGCCGTGGGGAATGAACGAGTATACGGAGAACGGCGACGCCATTGTCAAGGGCACGCACGCCCGTAATTAATCTCGCTGCAGGCCGTTTATTTATAACCATGCGTACGTCCGCCGCTAACGACAATCGTCGCAATTTATGGCCGGACAGGCGGTGCGCGGTTGTTCCTCCGCCGTATGTGCAATACGTCCGCCAATACGTGACCAGTTTGCGGGAAACTCCGCGGACGTAAGAAACTGCTAGGCAGGGCGTGGTCATTAAGCTCCTTTTCCTTTTTGTTGTTGTTGTTTGGGTAGGGAAGCAAAATCGGGTGCTCACTACCATCCAAATGCAGTACACATCAAGTAAATTTAGCCTCCAGATAACATTAGCAAAACATTCAGAACTGCAATATCTTCATCGCCATGTTAATTTATATTACGGTCATGGTTGAATAGTAGTTGTGGAATACGATGAAAAATCTGTCCAATGGCAATATTTCCTTGACGTTTTCTTTAATGAATGACTAGTTTCAGAATCTTGGGATTATAGTGGCACGTATACTTTTCTAGCTTGATGACGGCTGCCGTACATTGTATAGTTCCGAAGATATAATCAATATTCAGATTTAGTTTTAATGGTCGATCGTGGAGGACGTAAGCGCATTGGTAATAGTAGCTTTAGCAGTATTCATAATTATAAAAATTTCCTTATCACTGTCTTGTTTAATATTTTTCGACATAGCAACCCAAAGATATTCACTTTCTGTCAAGTTTCCACAGCAATTGATCTTTGGTTCAAATGGCTCTGAGCACTATGGGACTTAACATCTATGGTCATCAGTCCCCTAGAGCTTAGAACTACTTAAACCTAACTAACCTAAGGACATCACACACAACCATGCCCGAGGCAGGATTCGAACCTGCGACCGTAGCGGTCACGCGGTTCCGGACTGAAGCGCCTAGAACCGCACGGCCACACCGGCCGGCTGATCTTTGGTCCTAGTAACATTTAATGTTAGATCAGTTTAAGATTTTTCACTTAAAAAGAAACAGACTCACGAAGTTTTCCATAATTAGTATGAGTTTCCACTTTAAAACTGTATTTAACGTAACTTATAATATAGAGCGACTTTAGTATAATGATCCGGCGCAGCTCCACTTCAAGTATAAAGAAGATCTTTGTCTGTTGATTTATAACTGTCACTTGAAAACTTATTTCGCCCGTAATTTGATGAACCTTTGTTTCTGCAATGTTATGAATTTAGATTTATCTTTTGTATTCCTTCGAAAGAAAATCTCAGCATCCTAATAGCAGTGAGGTATAGCCCATAAAATATCACGTCCGTGCAATCAATATTCCAACGATAGCATTATCCCGTATAATTTGATCTCCCGTTTCATTAAGCTCAGTTCAACTTCAAAAAATCAGCTTCACTTAATCCACAATATATTCCACTCAGACCCAGTTCGTAACAATTATCTTAATATAAACTTTTCAACTGCACACTTCAAAATTAATAACTTCACTTTTTATTGACTTTATTACATTGAAACCATACCGTTATAAATAGCCACGTATCAAATATTAACAACGTGTATGAGTACGTTTGCACCCATTCGAGACTAAAGCTGAACAAGAACTCTCGATCTTTATGTGGTGTCACCGCCAGACACCACACTTGCTAGGTGGTAGCTTAAATCGGCCGCGGTCTAATAGTACATGTCGGACCCGCGTGTCGCCACTGTCAGGATCGCAGACCGAGCGCCACCACAAGGCAGGTCTCGAGAGACGTACTAGCACTCGCCCCAGTTGTACGACGACGTTGCTAGCGACTACACTGACGAAGCCTTTCTCTCATTTGCCGAGAGACAGTTAGAATAGCCTTCAGCTAAGTTAATGGCTACGACCTAGCAAGGCGCCATTAACCATTTGTAACGTTGCATGTACCTCAAGATAGAGTCTCACTTGTATCATCAAGAATGCTGTATACCAAAGGACGATATAAAAGTTAAGTGTTCTAGTAGCTACGTTCTTTTCTTTATCACATTCATTACGAATCCTGTTCCAGACTTAACGCCAGACGGCGTGAGTTGACGCGTGCCCTTTCGGCTACTTCACTGTGGACTGGCTGCCTTAACAGTCCACTACACTTTACAGTATCAATTCCATACAAAATCTTTTTCAGTTTGTAAAATTCTTTTTTTCCATTATTATGGCAAGGTTGGCGAGTCGCTTCGGGACGTCTTCTTTGGAGCTCGACCGTCGTTGTCACGTTTCTGATGGCCGGTAAGTATATGTGACGACGGGAAGACCTTTCCTTCCGCTACTGCCCCGGTCGTATCATGAAACAGAAATAAACACAAACACTTCTTCCAGTACTACAGTTGTAACAACAAAACATACAATTCATTTTACCATATCCAAACATCATAACAAACCTGCAGCTACATCATTCCATGTGTCACGTGGCGAGAGAAAATTGATCGTACAGCGCTGCAAACTCTGTTTCATCACGGGATTTCATTATCAAATAAGTTAAAAATAAGTTTAAAGCATTCTGCCTTTTAGTAGGGTTTTACCTTTCACTGCCGACATTGAGTGTATATTCCTGACAGTGCTTAAAAAGAGAGATACTTGCATTTAATGTCGGCCGCGCGGGAATAGCTGAGCGGTCTCAGGCGCTGCAGTCATGGACTGTGCGGCTGATCCCGGCGGAGGTTCGAGTCCTCCCTCGGGCATGGGTGTGTGTGTTCGTCCTTAGGATAATTTAGGTTGTGTGTAAGCTTAGGGACTGATGACCTTAGCAGTTAAGTCCGATAAGATTTCACGCACATTGAATGTTATTTATTCACGTAGTGGAATATTACGTCCCCCCAAATCCGCATGGACGACAATTGGTAAGAGGGAATTAAGTCTTTCCTAACGGTGACACGTATATCGGCGGGAAAACATATTTCTCAGTCTTTTTTCCTAGGAATTTTTTATCCTGAACTTCGACATACATTAAAAATTTCCAAGGAATTCGTAAGCTTCTGCGTATTGTTTGAAATAAAGAAAGTATAGTCTAAGAATTAATGAAGGGGCTGTTTTAAGTTACACTTTATCTAATTGCAACGTCGAATGCGCTGTAAAGTGACCTTTCTTTTTGCGATATGTAACATCCAGCAGGAATTTGTTAGGGTTATATATAATCGGGACGTAAGTTAGAAAATGTAAATACCCTTGAAAAACCCTTGCCTTTCGAGGCAATTTGGTCATTTGAGCGCGCCTACAGAGCACCGTGAAGTTATTGTCTGACTCGTCAGCTTCCCAATTTGCTAGAAGACACCCAGCGTACAACATAGCTAGACCAGCACTCGATACAAGAAATTTGGATGTTCTTACACAATGCACCAGCATTCGGTATAAGGAATGTGGATGTCCTTAGGGGATGCTTTCGCGACACCAGACTGTTTTCGTTGCCGGCGCGGCCGCTTTATACTTACTAATATTTTCTTGTTACCCAATTTTAATTTGATGGAAAAACTGCATTCACAATACACATATAAAATTCATTCACTTTATATACGGTACAGGTAATTTCGCTTGCCACTTTTCTTCCAAATAAATAATTTCGTTTTGCTATGTGAAAGTAGGCAGGCTTTAGACTGAAATTTACGTTGTTTCTCGCTATGTTCGCGTGCCTGTTTACTTGTTCACTTTTGGTGTCATTATTTTCGATGACCAAACATACATTGCAAAAAAGCTTCTCCTACCTGAATACGTGTGTAGATGTCGGCTGATCCTGCAATGATTTTTCTAAGATTACACTGTGCGTTTCCTTATTTTATGCGATATCACACCGTAATAATTACTGGCGCTCTGATGCAACAAATTGGCTTGAATCAAACAGATTTTCTGAAAAGTACAAGTAAATTCGGAGCCGTATATGAATTAAGTTGGGACTAATATTTTCAATTTACTCAGAATTTTCAGTCACCATGGGCGTGATTTTTTTATTAAACAGGAAATCCGCATAAAACAATTAAATGTACTGAGCTTTCTTAAAAGTAATGTTCAGTAATTTACGACTCCTCGCCGTAATTCAGTAAAACGCGCCAAATTCTTGCATCCTTTACAGCCTTCCATGTGTTGACTGTCAAGGATTACTGCAGCGGATAGATGGACCATAGTGCAGCTGATCACTCGCGGTTCCGTTCAAGAAGCGACGAGTAGAAGTAGCCCCTAGAGCCTTCTGGTCGCTAAAGAGTACAGAAGACAGCATTCAATACGAGTGCTCACTGGGCACGAACATTGTAATGTGTGCAGCACTGGAAGTTCAAAGCAGTACAAACAGGTGACATGCAGGACTACGCCATAATCCTCATTAGAGGATGCATCCTCCTTGCCCACAGGCAACTTGTGCAGGTAGTTTGGTATAGGGTATGTTTATGTGGAGGTGAAATGGGACCCCTGATACATGAACATTCCTCACACTCAAATGAGACGATTGGAAACTTCATCAACATGTACCCACTAGTTCACTTGCAATTTCTGCAGTGGCTCCCTATCTTCAGCAAGACAATGAACCAAGTTATAGCTCCCGAAGCTTGTTGGATTCACTTAAGGGGCTCCGGAAAGGCTCAAAATCATGAAAAGTTCAATTTTTACTTTTTTGCGTTTTCTGAATCTGCAGAATATTACCTTTTAATAGATATATAATTTATTCAATTCGGAAGACTACAACTATTTTTAAATTTTTTTTGAAATGTGTTCTACATGGGCGTGACCCACTGTGGCGCTGTTAAACTGCTGTCAAATGGTGTTATTATTAACGTCCGTGTTCATCGGGTACATTTTAGTGATGTGAGATAAAGTATGTGTTGTGGCTAACCTGTGATGGTTCAATATATATCGCTGGTGTGATTGTCGATGGTTTCATGTTTATTTACTCTGTCGTTATCTCGAAAATATTCGAAATTAATTCTGTTTCTTGAGTCTCTGTTTTGTTGAAGTATAATAATGAGTAAAAGTAAAGTTATTAGAAATCCTCTGAAAGGCTTTTAAGAAAAGGAGCAATGTTGGAAAGCCAAAAGTATGTCTTATTACTGTAAACAATAAAGACGATGAAAATCCCCAACATAGCTTGTGTCCCAAAGAAGAAGACAGTTGGTGTAAATATAACAAAGGATTGCTAACTGGTGAAGTGTACACTCATAAGCATAGTCTGCCTCATGCAATAATGGAGGTGATAAAACCTATTTTCAGAGACTTAGCAGCACCTGAACTGTTGAAAAAGTGTATTCACGGAAAAACTCAAAACCCCAATGAAAGTGTAAATAGTGTTATATGGTCGAGAATCCCCAAGACTGTATTTGCTGGAATAGAAACACTTCACTTTGGTGTGTATGATGCTGTTGCGACTTTCAATGATGGCAACATTGTAAGGTGCAAGGTATTTAGAAATATGGGAATGAAGATAGGTTCTAACATGGTACGAGCGATGCTTGCTTTAGACAAGGAACGCCTTCGGGCTGCAGACAGGGCTGTAAAGAGTCTAGAAATACAAGCAAGAGTAAACAGGAGGAGGAACAAGAGGAAGCTGGAGGAGGAGATTGCAGAGGATGAAGATAATCCATCCTATGGACCTGGAATGCACTAAAAAGTTAATCCAATCTTTGTCGCTCGATTCCCAAAACTTTTATTTTCTCATACTAATTACATGTTTTCTAAGGATCTTCCAAACATATTTGTTTCAAACTTTCAGTAAATGTTACACAGTACCTTCTGCACAATTTAACACAGCCTTTTTCCAAAAAAACTGTATATTTTTTAATATATAAATAAAAAATTGCAAAAAAATGTTGTGAATTTTCATTACAATTGAAAAAAAATCATATTTAATAACTGAACTAAAATTTTGTAAAATACCTGTGTTAAGTTGTAGCCCATATTCCAATAAATAATCTGTAAAAAGTTCAAGCCCGCATCTCGTGGTCGTGCGGTAGCGTTCTCGCTTCCCACGCCCGGGTTCCCGGGTTCGATTCCCGGCGGGGTCAGGGATTTTCTCTGCCTCGTGATGGCTGGGTATTGATGCTGTCCTTAGGTTAGTTAGGTTTAAGTAGTTCTAAGTTCTAGGGGACTCATGACCAAAGATGTTAAGTCCCATAGTGCTCAGAGCCATTTTTTTAAAAAGTTCAACTTCCTACCTAAAATACTTTGTGAGGAAAGATGTAATTTATAAGCGTTATTTTAACATTGCAAGTATAGGGCGTTCCGGAGCCCCTTAAGGACTACACCACGAACTCCCCCACCTTGGGCGCTCTTGGCCAACACTTGTGAGTTTATGAGGAGGGTGAGGGGGGGGGGGGGATGGAGGAGAGTGTTTGAGCGGTCTTGGAACAGAATGGCTCCGCAACGTGTTTGGTGTGTCGTGGAGTATCTTACTATGCAAAATGAAGGTGGGGGGTAGAAAGGAAAGGAAAGGAACTGATGATATCAGCTGAATCGGGACTTTTACATAATATGTATCACAGCTGCGCCTTCCGCTTGGTGTCTGTTCTTTCGGACACGTCCGAAAGAACAGGTATCACGCACTGATATAGTGGAGTGTCTTGCCACGACGCTTGTGCTGTCAAGAGGGCGCTTCTAGGTAATGTTGTACTCACTAGTCCGAAGACTGGTTTGATGCAGCTCTCCACGTTAGTCCATACTTTACAGCACTTTGCATAGCTAATGCAGCCTACTTTTGCTTCACCCTGTTTACTGTGTTCAAGCCTTAATTTCCGTAACCAGTTCTTATCACCCAAATCCCTCCATTACTAAATTAACTATTACACTATGTTTTCGAATATTCGTTTCAGCTTTACTGTTAGTCAGGTGCTATAAAGCTTTTTTCTTCCCAGCTCGATTTAGTACCTCTTCATTAGCGACTCAATCTACCCAGTCATGTTCTCGATCGATACACGTAATCTTGAACATTCTTCTTTAACACCATGCTTCAAAAGCTTCTGGTGTTGTCTGTACCGTTTACTACATGTATTTTACAGCTACCGGCAGTTTTTATTCCAAATCCTCTCAACTTAGGTCTTTGTCAGTTTTTTTGCTGTTCAAACAGAACAATTCCTCTACTACTTTCACGGTCTATTTACTAATCTATTTCCATCAGCAGCACATACGTTAGTTCGTGTATACGTCATCGCCCTGTTTTAATTTTGTTATTGTTCATCTTACCACCTCCATTCAGCACACTATCCATCCCGTTCAACTAATCTTCCAAGATCTTTGTCCGTCAGAGAGTATCACCAAAAAAAATGGCTCTGAGCACTATGGGACTTAACATCTATGGTCATCAGTCCCCTAGAACTTACAACTACTTAAACCTAACTAACCTAAGGACAGCACACAACACCCAGTCATCACGAGGCAGAGAAAATCCCTGACCCCGCCGGGAATCGAACCCGGGAACCCGGGCGCGGGAGAGAGAGAGTATCACAATGTTGTCTCAGTTGTACAAGATTGTTCACTGAATTGTAATTCCCTTCCCAAACATCTCCTTCGTTTCTTTTACTGCTTTCACGATGTACGGACTGAATAACGTCGTTGATAAGACATACGCATCTCACTACCCTCTCAAATATTGCCACTTAGAATGCTGTCTTCTTTCTGTACAAGCAGTAGATAAATGCCACTATTTTCATTTTATAATAAATTCAATGTTTCAAATATTTCATTGGATGTATTAACCGCTTATAGATTTTTTTTCTGCGCATCGCTGCTTCTGCCGCCCATAGAAGTGTAGGAGAGCAATGGTAGAGACCGTTTTGTCTTGAGATGTGGGATGTGCTCAAATAACGCAGCTGGTAAGAGCAACGACTGTAAAAGACAAAGGTCAGACCTCCGTCCCAGGCTGACAAACATTTATAATATATCCGTAAGTTTCACTCCATTTCGCACAAAGATCCGTTCTAGTTCTGGAAATGCTTCCTGCAACTTTGAGGAAGCCCTCGCAAAACGTAAATGAAGGATTCGGGCATGCTCTTTCTTGAAGGGAACACCACTGAATCATAATCACTGCACGCCTCTCTTTACGTGAATGTTACATACCACAAAAAAACAAAATTTCGGAATCTATTATCTCCGCTGCGGAATAAGAAGAGGAACTTCGTGGAATTTCATCACTCTTGTCTCCTTTACTGCAAAACTAAGCGAAGCACTTTGCGCCAGGTCCACCATATACACTGAAGAGCCAAAGAAACTGGTACAGGCATGCGTATTCCAAAAAATGGTTCAAATGGCTCTGAGAACTATGGGAGAGATAGGTAAACAGGCAGAATACGGCGCTGCGGTCGGCAGCGGCTATATAAAAGTGTCTGGCGCAGTTGTTTGATGGGTTACTGCTGCTACAGTGACAGGTTATCAAGATTTAAATGAGTCTGAACGTGGTGTTATAGTCGGCGCACGAGCGACGGGACACAGCATCTCCGAGGTAGCGATGAAGTGGGGATTTTCCCGTGCGACGATTTCACGAGTGTACCGTGACTATCAGGAATCGGGTAAAACACCAAACCTCCGACATCGCTACGGTCGGAAAAAGATTCTACAAACAGACCAACGGCGACTGGAGAGGATCGTTCAAAGTGACAAAAGTGCAATCCTTTCGCAAATTTCTGCAGATTTCAATGCCGGGCCATCAAAAAGTGTCAGCGTGCGAACCATTCAACGAAACATCATCGATATGAGCTTTCGGAGCCGAAGGCCCACTAGTGTACCCTTGATGACTGCACGACACAAAGCTTTACGCCTCGCCTGGGCTCGTCAACTCCAACATTGGACTGTTGATGACTGGAAACATGTTGCCGGTCGGACGAGTCTCGTTTCAAATTTTATAGAGTGGATGGACGTGTACGGATATGGAGACAGCCTCATGGATCCATGGAGCTTGCATGTCAGCAGTGGACTATTCAAGCTGGTGGAGGCTTTATAATGGTGTGTGGCGTGTGCAGTTGGAGTGGTATGGGACCCCTGATATGTCTAGATACGACTCTGACAGGTGACACGTACGTAAACATTCTGTCTGATCACCTGCATCCAATCATGTCCATTGTGCCTTCCGACTGACTTGGACAATTCGAGCAGGACAACGTGACACCTCACACGTCCACAATTGCTATAGAGTATCTCCAGGAACACTCTTCTGAGTTGAAACACTTCCGCTGGCCACTAAACACCCCAGACATGAACACAATTTAGCATATCTGGAAGGCCTTGCAACGTGCTGTTCAGAAGAGATCTCCACCCCTTCGCACTGTTACGGATTTATGGACAGCCCTGCAGGATTCATGGCGTCAGTTCCCTCCAGCACTTCAGACATTAGTCGAGTCCATGCCACGTTGTGCTGCGGCACTTGTGCGTGCTCGCGCGGACTCTACACGACATTAGGCAGGTGTACCAGTTTCCTTGGCTCTTCAGTGTATATCACAAGAAACACAATTTCGAAATCTACACTGCTGGCCACCGTAAATGCAACACCAAGAAAGACAAGAGGTAGCACAACAAGATTTATTTTGTAGATAACATGTTGACCAAGTATCAAATGATTACGTTTACAGACGTCTGTGACATGTGGTTCCTGCCAGAATCAGTAGCCAGAGTAGCTGCCACACGTCTCGGCATTGAGTCAACGAGACGTTGGATGTGTCCCTGGGGTAAAGCAGCCCAAGCAGCTTCCACACGTTGCCAAAGATCATCTGGTGTGGCAGCTGGGGATGTAATCTGGGTCACTCGTTGAGCAACCATGGACCACATGTTTTCTATCGGCGAAAGATCCGGAGAGCGAGCCGGCCAGGGAAGCAGTTCAATCTGGTTATTGACGAACAGCCTTTGGACAATGCGTGCCACGTGTGGTCGCGCATTATCCTGTTGAAATATGGCTGTGGCCGAGCCCTGAAGGTAAGGAAGGACAACTGGCTCCAGCACCTCGGATATGTAGCGCCGGCTATTTAAAGTACCGGCAATGCGTACTAGAGGCGTGCGAGAGTAATATCCAATACCGCCCCATACCATAATACCCGGTGCAAGACCAGTGTGGCGGTGCATAATGCAGCTGTCCAGCATCCTCTCTCCACGGTGTCTCCACACTCGAATCCGACCATCGTGGTGCTGCAGACAGAAGCGTGCCTCGTCAGTAAAGACAACGTCATTCCATTCTGCCGTCCACATCCGTCTGTCATCACACCATTGGCGACGGAGACGTCTGTGGTTCTGCGTCAATGGTAGACGAAGCAATGGACGTCTTGCGGACAGACCACTCTGCTGTAAACGGAGTCGAATGGTACGCGCAGACACTGGATGATGCGTTACAGACGCAATGTGCTGTGCTATGGTTCGGGATGTCACTGAGCGAACCATCACTGCCATGCGCACAATTTGCCTTTCAGCACGTGCAGTGGTGCACCGAGGTGAATGCGATCGACCACGTCGGCCCGTCGTACCCTCCTGCATCCAACGGTCACATATCCGCATTGCAGTTGTTTGGTTTCGTCCAACACGACTAGCGATTTCTCTGTATGATAATCCACAATCTCGGTAAGCCACTATCCTTCCTCTGTCGAACTCGGATACTTGTTCAAAAGATGTTCGCTGTTGTCTACGAGGCATAACTGATCGTCTTGTGAAACAACCACAAGGTAAACACACGTGCCGAACGTACACTCGTCGAAATCGCCAAGCCTTAAATGGCGCTATGAGGTGGCGCCACAGGCGCGCGTGATGTGCGTCTGCGCTGAAATTCTAATCAGTTGCATATCTCATCGCTGCAAACCCATGGTGTAAATTTCACTTGATTCGGATGCTTCCTTCAGGGTGTTGCATTTACGGTGGCCAGCAGTGTATTTTCTATAGTGTGGAAAACAAAGGGGAACTTTGTGGAACTTCATCACTGTGTTCTCCATTCCTCTGCTGCACAACGAAGTGATGCACTTCGCGCCACGTCCACCGTATCCTTCACGCACAGTGAGCCCCATCGGCTAGGCAGGCCGCTGAGGCGGAGATGGCAGATACCGACCAGTGAGCGGCGCTTCGCCGGCCACCTCGCCGCCGCTGGCGCTCTACCGGAGACCAGACTGCCTCGACCTCCAGTGCGGCATTTCCTGCTTCGGTTATCGACCCTGCAATGTCGCTCTCCTAACTACAACAGACAACGCGAGTCCTGGCTCACCGCAGCGCGTTTCTTTGCGCTGCGCTGTGTTCTCTGTATAAGGCCGCGACTGATCGCATCGGCCAGAGCCGCACATGGAGACAGGCGCTCCCATTACCATCCGTACTGGAGGCTGACAACTCGGACTGTGAGGGATCGCCCGGGTTATAAGCAGAGCAGCGTCGCGAGAGCCATCGTCTTCTGCAAGTGTATGTGGCTGTCTTGCAGTAATTCACCTTCGCAACAGCAAATGTCACATTTGATTGCAATATTTGTGACTTACACATATGAACTTGTCCCGCCGCGTTGACAGACTCAATCGACAAGTTTATCGACAATTTGACCAGCACGGGTTGGGTGAAAGACCCTACGCTTCGGTACTGCACGTATCCGGTCGCATTTTAAGTATTTAATGCTGTCACCCTTTATCATTACACTCCAGATCGTATCCTAGCAAGCTACACTACTGGCCATTAAAATTGCAACACCAAGAAGAAATGCAGATGATAAACGGGTATTCATTGGACAAATATATTATACTAGAACTAACATGTGATTACATTTTCACGCAATTAGGGTGCATAGAAGTCAGTACCCAGAACAACCACCTCTGGCCGTAATAACGGCCTTGACACGCCTGGGCATTGAGTCAAACAGAGCTTGGATGGCGTGTACAGGTACAGCTGCCCATGCAGCTTCAACACGATACCACAGTTCATCAAGAGTAGTGACTGCCGTATTGTGACGAGCCAGTTGCTCGGCCACCATTGACCAGCCGTTTTCAGTTGGTGAGATAACTGGAGAATGTGTTGGCCAATGCAGCAGTTGAACATTTTTCTGTATCCAGAAAGGCCCGTAGAGGACCTGCAACATGCGGTCTGCATTATCCTGCTGAAATGTAGGGTTTCGCAGGCATCGAATGAAGGGTAGATCCACGGGTCGTAACACATCTGAAATGTAACGTCGACTGTTCAAAGTACCGTCAATGACAACAAGAGGTGAAAAGAGACGTGTAACCAATGACACCCCATACCGTCACGCCGGGTCATACGCCAGTATGGCGATGACGAATACACGCTTCCAATGTGCGTTCACCGCGATGTCACCAAACACGGGTGTTACCATCATGATGCTGTAAACAGAACCTGGATTCATCCGAAAAAATAACTTTTTGCCATTCGTGCACCCAGGTTCGTCGTTGAGTACATCATCGCAGGCGCTCCTGTCTGTAATGCAGCGTCAAGGGTAACCGCAGCCGTGGTCTCCGAGCTGATAGTCCATGCTGCTGCAAACGTCGTCGAACTGTTCGTGCAGATGGTTGTTGTCTTGCAAACGTCCCGATCTGTTGACTCAGGGATCGAGACGTGGCTGCACGATCCGTTACAGTCATGCGGATAAGATACCTGTCATCTCGACTGCTAGTGATACGAGGCCTTTGTGATCCAGCACGGCGTTCCGTATTACTCTCCTGAACCCACCGATTCCATATTCTGCTAACAGTCATTCTATCTCGACCAACGCGAGCAGCAATGTCGCGATACGATAAACCGCAATGTCAATAGGCCACAATACGACCTTTATCGAAGTCGGAAACGTGGTGGTACGCATTTCTCCTCCTTACACGAGGCATCACATCAACTTTTCGCCAGGCAACGCCGGTGAACTGCAGTTTGTGTATGAGAAATCGGTTGGAAACTTTCCTCATGTCAGCACGTTGTAGGTGTCGCCACCGGCGCCAACCTTGTGTGAATACTCTGAAAAGCTTATCATTAGCATATCACAGCATCTTCTTCCTGTCGGTTAAATTTCGCGTCTGTAGCACGTCATCTTCGTCGTGTAGCAATTTTACTGGCCAGTAGTGTAATTGAACACATACGTCACTTTACGACAAATAAGCAGGATATACATTCCCTCTACAGGTCAGTAAAACAATATAAGTACAGGAGTTCCTCGTTGTACACTGTAGTGTAGTGTAGTTTTTAATTTCTACTTTTTTATGTGACGTGGCCCTCTCCTGTGCCAGCCTTTTCAACTCAGACCCAAAGTATTTGTCGGATATATTCATATTTCTGCCTTCCTTGACCCCTCCCCACTCCCCCCTCATCACCACAGCTTTAACCCATTAAGCTCCCTCAGGTACCGTGGAAGTTATTTCTTAATTATTTAACATATGACTTATCATCCTTCATGGCGCGGGGAATTAAAACAAGACTACGTTTCTTTGGCAGAACACTTAGAAGCTGTAACACATCCGCTAAAAAGACTGCCTACACTACGCTTGTTCGTCCTTACTAGACTAATACTGTGCTGTGTGGCGATCCTTACCAACTAAGATTGACGAAGGATATCGGAAAAGTTCAGATAAGAACAGCTCGTCTTGTGCTATCGTCAAATAGGCGAGACAGAGTGTCACTGATATGATAACCGAGTTAGGTTCAAAATGGCTCTGAGCACTATGGGACTTAACAGCTGAGGTCATCAGACCCCTAGAACTTAGAACTACTTAAACCTAACTAACCTATGGACATCACACACATCCATGCCCGAGGCAGGATTCGAACTTGCGACCGTAGCGGTCGCGCGGTTCCAGACTGAAGTGCCTAGAACCGCTCGGCCACAGCGGCCGCAACCGAGTTAGGGTGCCACTCATTAAAACAAACGCGTTTTTCGTCGCGGCGAGATCTTTTCGCAAAACTCAAGTCACCAATTTTCTTCTCTGAATGTGAAAATATTTTATTATTGACAACCTGCATAGGGAGAAATAATCATCATAATAAACTAGGAGGCATCAGAACTCGTGCTCATTTTTCCCCACTCGCTGTCAGAGAGTTGAACGGTAGAGAAATAGTTTGATGGTGGTTCGAAGAACTCTTTGCCAGCCACTTAAGTGTGAAGTGCAGAGAAGTCGTGTGGATGCAGTTTTAGATAGTTTCCCATCTTTTTGTCAATGTTTAACACATTTTTATATAACTGATGTTTAAAAAATGTAGTATTAAATTTATTGCTTTTACTGGCGGCAAGCTTCTAAAATGATGCAATGGTGCGTAGAAAAGTTTTACTTGTGGATGATGAAATTATATATTCCGCCAACGAGCATCAGAGTTCCATCAGACCGACGAGAACATTGACCAACGGCATTGTTTAGACGCCAGTGACCGATCAAAAAATTACGTAGTTGGCGTAATTACATTGCCCGGATACTGATAGAAAAGACCGGTAAAAGATGTCTCTGTGACGCTTAAATAAAAGTTTGATAAGGTAATAGCCATTTGAACACTAGTAGCGTTCGGCTGCAGCCACCAAACAATTCGTCGGCAACTCTCCATCACTGCAGCCTGGAAAATTTCTAGAATGTAGCGTGATAATTTAATATGTGGAATTAATGAAAAAGGAAAGTACAGTCTTCATTAAAACACAGCTTTTGAAATGAAATTAGGGTAATTATTTGCCAAACTTTACAGAGCGACACTTTCATTTATGAAACAGCCACATTCATCTGTAGTATCACATACTACACGCTTACATTCTCTTGTTTCCTGGTTATCTTGACAGTTCATGAGTCTTCTCCTTACAATGCTGTACCGCAAACACACCTTCCAAATTTTTTGCCTCAAATTAAAGTTGATGTTTGATACCAGCAGCGTTCTTGTGGCCAGGAATGACCTCTTTGAGTGTGACAGTCTGTCCTCGTTACTTCGTCCGTTACTTGCATATACTATCGTAATTTTTTGTTTACATCGGAAGTCAGCTGTTAGGGTCTACTAATAACTTACTGGTCACATATAGGGTACATGTGACCTGTGCTCGCTATCATGTCCAGTGGCTCCGTGTGCGCCTAATCACGATACTATTTCACCGAGACCAACTTACTGTGAGCGATTCACTTCAGTTAAACCAAACACGTCTCAGTGTCTTAGAGCAATTTAGTATATGTTTAATCATGTTAGCGTTACAATGAAACTATCTGGACCTAGCACGACCCTAACTTCACGGACCACATTCGTACAAAGCTGACAGCGTATTCAGCTCATTTCTGACCAACAAGAACATCTGTTCTACCGCCTTAATAGAAAAAATTAATGGAAACGAAATATTTCCCACATTAATTAAAAACAAAATAGCTAATCCGTCTTCGACTCAGTCCTGCGGCAGCTGCATCGCCATGCTGTAATGTGGATATCTGTTGGCAGAAATATGTGAGTTCATATATGACAAATATAGATTTAAATCCAAGAAAGACTATGAAATAATAGGAATACAAACGATGGGAATCGTGAGAGAGAGTGGTACAGGACCAAACTTAGCACTTCCTTTCCGTATGCGTATATTCAAGGAAAACCATCCCCATCTGTAACAGATATGACAAAATTCAGTACCGCGGGGATGGCAGCTGCCGGCACGGTAATCGAATTCACACCTTTACTGTCATCCTTCAGAGACTGTGTGCATTAACAGCTCACGCTTTTGTGATGCACAATGGAGCACAGAAATTTTATCGAAGTGTTTAGCTTTACCCGCATTCGGTTTATTCCGGTCAAGACATACAATGTGGCAGAAGCATAGGCAGTTGTACAGGGTGTCCATAAAGTACCGCTATCGTTTCAGAAAATCGTAACTTGGGAAAAATTAGACGCAGACCATTGCGGTTTGTTGTTATCTTTTTGGGATTTTGTACAGTCGTGCACAAAACGAGCGAGACCCCTCGCCTTTTCGTTATGCTGATCCGCACAGCTTTAAAGTCTGCTACACAGCATAACAGGCAAGGCGACGAAGTACTGCCAACATACTATGCAAGTTCGCTCAGCTGATGTGCTGAGATAGCTAACATTGGAAAAACTCGCGCTTCGAAGACGCCACAGCATCGTCTGCCACCACTTCGTGGGAAACGAAATACCTCAAGTATAAGCCATTGTGTTGTATTCGCATATCTATGACTTGGATCTAAAGTGTGGTTACGGATGGTACGTATGCTCAGATCGCGAATCTAACATCGTGAACGAAGACAAGGGGAAATAGGCGTCCTTACTCTTCCGTAACATCAAATATATTTTAGTTATTCTTTCTTAAATGAACTGCGCAGAAAATCATTCACCAGAAGTGAAAAACCTTTTAGTAACACCAGATGATATTAACAGCTTGATGGCGCGGGTTAGCCGTGTGCTCAACGGCGTCACATCGCGGACCGCGCGGCTCCTTATGCCGTCAGTTCGAATACTTCCCCGGGCATGGATGTGTGTGAGGTTAGGTAGGTTGAAGTAGTTCTAGGTCTAGGGGACTGATGACCTAAGCCGTTTGGTCGCATAGTTGATATAGCAATTTTGCGACCTTTCGCGTAAATTTTCTTTACATAAACGGCCGTATCTTTAGATTGCGTTGCATAGCTCACTTTTACACCACCAAGGGACCGTATAACGCAGGAAGTGTGATACATTTCTGCTTATTATGTCCACCCGTACTCAAGGTAAACGGGTTTTAAGGGTTGGGTAGACAGACAGACGGTCGAGAAAGTGAGACCAGTAGGGTTCCATTTTTACCGATTTACGTGACGAAATCGTAACAACGAAAATAGCTACCACAGTTACCGAAGATGAGGGCTGCATAAATAACACCCCCTACTTTTTATTCGAAATGTTCCAGTTGCAGTCGATACATCAGCATATTAATCGTAGCTACGCTTTCGATCCAAATCACGTTTACAGGAATGCAAATAAAATCCATTCCACGTGGTAATTCAGATCCCATTGTTAATGCCACCGCGTTTTAGACGTGCGAGCATTCCGATTGCTAGCTAGCTTAAGGAACACTTCGGCTAATGAACGCTTTCAGGCTGTGGCACGTCTAATGGAGAATTCGAAACATTGTAGAATACGTTTGACAGCTACGTCGCCGTTTATTTCCTGGAGTGGTGCAGAATTATCCTATTAAATATACTCGCTAATAACAGTTTTTTGTTATTTCCATAAAAATCCCGAATAATTGTCACATAAGCGGTGACATAAAGGTAGAAAATTCATGTTTTTGAGTCCAGAAAGCTCTATGCAACCGAAAATGCAGATCATTTTGACATTTTCATTGCGAAATTGCCAGCTTATTCAAGTCTGGGGTAATAACAGAGGGCTGTTTGCTTGGGTTGTCTACTCGCGTAGTGAAAGGTGTTTGCTACTGTAAGGGAGGTCTGGTTTGTTTCCGGTTCTAATCTCGATGGAGGCAGATAGACTATCAGTAAAGGAATTTTAAGAAATTCTCGCACCCCAATACGTTTTATTGCTGCCTTTATTCTGTACCGGCGCCCTGTGGATGTCGATATGAAAATCTTGCAGAATTTCATACTTGTTACTGCGTACTCTTTCCGCTTCTGTCAATAATTGAATTGACTTAAGTGTGGCACTGAATGATTTTTAACTGAATTTCATTATGAATGTTCACGCATTGCTAAATTTGCACACTTTCATTGTAGGTCAGCAGCGGTAATCCTGTATGACTGGTCTGAACGTTGTCACAGACCATTTCGCGGCCGAATGCGCATATTTTGCTAATTCGTAACGATCTGGGGTACCTTGTCTTGCTAAAACAGTTATGTTATCTCGATAAGCTGAAATTCATTTTTATTAGTACTGTTCATACTAATTAGCGTTTCTTCTTTCATTTATATCTTACATTTAGGTGTTGCGGTTAACACATTAATCAGCATTAATATAGTCTTACGCATGATTGAAAACAGTGTGACCAATTTCGGATGGTTTTTCAATTTCACATCTGTGCATAGTATGTTGGTAGCACTTCGTCGCCTTGCCTGTTATGCTGTGTGGCAGACTTTAAAGCTGTGCGGATCAGCATAACGAAAAGGCGAAGGGTCTCGCTCGTTTTGTCCACGACTGTACATGCAATCTTGAACGTAAACCCACAAATTTAAGACTACTTGCAAGACACTGCGAAATCACGGGGAGATGTGAAGGTGGGAGCATTGCGACCCATCCAACTCTCAGGAAATGGTCATTCAGCACGTCCCTGACGTTCAAACTTCAATGGAGTGGTGCACCGTCATGCTGGAAGATGATCCATGCATTAGGCCACACCAAACACGTTTGTTCTGTGGATTTTCAGATCCCCAAATTTAATTATTTGGTCGATTCATACATCCAGAAATTTGGAACGTCGTGTCACCTGAAAACAGGACTTTTACAGGCAGTCATTCTCAGCGTCTATGGACGCCAGCATGGAAGGCGCGAATACATACGGTAGAGGACGATCGTTAGGCTGCAATGCTTGGACCCTTTTCACGTATACACACAAAAGCGTTACTCCTTACTGATCTTCGATCGTGCCGTTCGCTTAATGCACGACGAACTGACCTCTGGTGTCAGCTTTGAAACTCAGCTTCCAGTTTTTTAACAAGCGCTTGAGGCACGGGGGGACGTCCACTTCGAGGATATGGTACCGCTTGTATCTATTAAGTTTCTGAATCACGCCATTATCCTAGTTTTTGCTGGTGGTGCCCTCCCATACTGTCGTCCATAATTCCGCAGTACCGTTGTCACATTTTTGGTTTCTGCATACCAAACGACACTGCTCCTTCTCCTGACCTGTCGCCATTATGACGCACTGCAAGTCAAAGCAGCGACAATGGACAAAGGAAAAATCTTTGAGAGATGGTAAACGTTGTTAAACAAACCATGAATCTGTATATCAAATAGTTTCCAGGATATGATTTTTTGAAATGATAGAAGGACTTTCTGGACACCTTGCATGCACATACAGGGTGTAAGGGGCATAAGTGCAGATATTTGTATTGGTGACTGAGGACGGTACACTGAGCAACGTTACCGCAGTTTTTACGTCATTTACAGACTGATAATTACAGCTATTACAAGTCGTGTGTTTTTAGGTTGGATAGTACCTCCACGAATGTGTGGCAAGGGCAAGCTATTTATGCTCATTTTCCCTAGGCTACAGGTTACGTATTGAGGTGTGAACGCGTGAACGTAGGACGGTTAGTCTGTACTGAAAACATAGTCCACTTAGTGGTGCAGTTACGATCGTGTGAAGACTGTTCGACGCAGAGAAGAAACAACCAACACATTGATGTGTGTACATATTAAGTACTGCATATAAAAAAATATCTGCACTTGCACTCTTCACACGCTATATACTTGCAGCGATCGTCACCAAATGCAGGGTATCGTATGTAAACACTTTCTTAAGATGAAAAGTTTTGGAAAACACATTCAGCGGCTGTTCAACCTTCCTTTGGTCGAGCATGATGGTCTTGTGGTAAAGTGAGTGCATTAAAACAGAGAGATCGCAGGGTCGAGACCCGAAAATTTCCAGTCTAATCTTGTGGTGTCACCGCAAGGCACCACACTTGCTAGGTTGTAGGCTTCAAATCGGCCGCGGTCCGTCAGTACACATCGGACACGCGAGTCGCCACTGTCGACGCTAGCAGACCGAGCGCCGCCACTCGGCTGGTCTTAACGAGGCAAGCTAGCGCACTGACCACTTCTACAGCCGACTTTAATAGGAATGGTTCACTTGTTATAGCTTCAGAGAGCTCATTTGCAGAGACGCTAGTTAGCATAGCCTTCAGCTATGTCAGTAGCTACGACCTAGCCAGGCGCCACATACAGTTTGTACATTGCCAGTTGATCTATATGTGTGAAGCGATCAGAACTGTAAAGTAGTAGCCGGCCGCAGTGGCCGAGCGGTTCTGGGCGCTACAGTCTGGAACCGCGCGACCGCTACGGTCGCAGGTTCGAATCCTGCCTCGGGCATGGATGTGTGTGATGTCCTTTAAGTAGTTCTCAGTTCTAGGGGACTGATGACCTCAGCAGTTAAGTCCCATAGTGCTCAGAGCCATTTGAACCACTTGTAAAGCAGTATTCGCAGTTCACTCTATAACTGCACTTGTAAATATTATTGTACAAAGTCAAGATCAACGTTCATCGTTAAAACTAAGTATTTAATTGTATTCCTGTCTACTAACTTCTAATCACGTAAGACGCTCCTGGTACATTTCGTCAAGTATAGTTCATTGATCCTCACGTCAGCCTACGTGATCAACGCGTGCGATGGCCACACCTCATGATCAGACTAAGAGTCAAATTGTGTGACTCAGCCGGGTCACCCTTTTTTCATGAGGCTCATAGTTCCGCCTCATACATAACAAATCTAGCATTCACATCTCAACGATGCGATGAGTTACCAGGAACAAACCATGGTCGAGATCCCACATTAAACTGTAGGTCTCCTCTCCCCTGCTGGATAAAGTTGTGGCACCAATTGAAAGACTTTCACTCAGCCACTGAATTATTAAATTATTATTATTAACGTTCTTTAGATTTTTAAATTTACTATCGGCATTCTAAGGACATATAGTTGTTTCTTTTGATGAAGCAGCAGGTCTGGTTCAACGGTACCACTGAACGCAAAGAATAAATAAAAATTAGTATATACGGTCCAGTCATGTCAATGTGACCACCGCCTCTGTTCGACTGCAACGTACATACAGTGACACAGACGGCAGGTGACAGCAGTAGTGGAGTGTATATAAAGCGAGTTGGGGGGGGGGGGGGGGGGCGTGGTAAACAGTGCACCCGTTGTCGGGCACGAAGATCGAGCGATTTATCTGAAGTCCAAAACGGCATGATCATTGGCTTTTGGGCCAAGGATGGAAGCGTTACCAAAATGGCTAAGTTTGCAAATCGTTCTCGTGCCGCCGTGGTTAATATGTATATACCGCGCATGGAAAAATGGCGCTGTCCAAAGCCGCCGCCACGGACCACAGATGACAGTGGTGGACGTCGGCTGCAGAGGTGCGTACAGCCGAATAGACGTGCAATTGTTGAGCAACTGACCGCCCAGCTGAACCACAGGGATACAAACAGTGTCAGCTCAATGAGTGTTCAGCGACCGTTGCTGCTTATGGGCCTCCACAGGAGGGGCCTGGTCCATGCACCCGTGCTGATTGCTGTCCATCGGCGACAATGACCAGGTAGAAATTCACTGGGAGAGTCCTTAGAAAATGTAGTCCATCAACAAAGGAGGTGGCTTACAAAACACTCGTTCGACCTATACTTGAGTATTGCTCATCAGTGTGGAATCCGTACCAGGTCGGGTTGACGGAGGAGATAGAGAAGATCCAAAGAAGAGCGGCGCGTTTCGTCACAGGGTTATTTGGTAAGCGTGATAGCGTTACGGAGATGTTTAGTAAACTCAAGTGGCAGACTCTGCAAGAGAGGCGCTCTGCATCGCGGTGTAGCTTGCTGTCCAGGTTTCGAGAGGGTGCGTTTCTGGATGAGGTATCGAATATATTGCTTCCCCCTACTTATACCTCCCGAGGAGATCACGAATGTAAAATTAGAGAGATTCGAGCGCGCACGGAGGCTTTCCGGCAGTCGTTCTTCCCGCGAACCATACGCGACTGGAACAGGAAAGGGAGGTAATGACAGTGGCACGTAAAGTGCCCTCCGCCACACACCGTTGGGTGGCTTGCGGAGTATAAATGTAGATGTAGATGTAGATGAATTTGCACGCCAGTGCCGCAACTGGACGTCCACTGAGTGGCAATAGATGGCCTTTTTAGATTAATGAACCGCCGGACGAACCAAACACCTTTCAACACTCGCCAGAAGTGTCCAGGTCGGAGGACGGGGCGTTATGGTCTGTGAAATGTTTTCCTGGCATTTCCTGGGCGATCTCGTCATTCTGGAAGGCACAATGAATCAGCTCGACAACGCAACGTGTCGCACAGCTCACAGTGTACATGGGTGGTTCGAAGACTTTATCATACTCCTCTGGCCACCAAACTCTCCGGATTTTAAACCAGTCGAAAATCTGTCGAACTACCTCCATTAGACTGTTTGCGCCATTGAGCCTGCGATGATATTCAGTGGTTGCTGCTGAGTAGTTTCTCTTCTAACCAGGATCCCATACGAGCAAACAAATTGCGTCTCTGCTTGTAGTTACTCGTAGTTCAGGTACTTGGGCCATCTTGGCTTTGTTTAAAATGAATAGCGTGAATGAATCAATCGTAGTCTCAAGCATCGCACATCTGCTTTCATGCTCCGCAGCTTATTCCATTCAAATAATAACCTGTAGCTGTGATCCTGCGGTCAAATATGTATGCATTGTCTAGAATTACGAATTAATAAAATACGCAGAGATACAAACAAAAGTTACATGAATAATGTAATAACAACGGTTCTGTTCTAACGACTGCACCTGATGTAGACGATAGAGAATTCTGTTGAATAATGGTTATTCAAGAAGGGTCATCTCAAATAGGCGGGAAATGATCTAAGGTATACAGTTAAAATACAGACAGAAAATAACCTCACCAAATGTAGCAAAGTCATATTGAGGGCGGTGTGGCCGAGCGGTTCTAGGTGCTTTAGTCTGGAACCGCGCGAGCGCTACAGTCGCAGGTTCCAATCCTGCCTCGGGCATGGATGTGTGTGATGTCCTTAGGTTAGTTAGGTTTAAGTAGTTCTAAGTTCTTAGGGACTGATGACCTCAGATGTTAGGTCCCATAGTGCTCAGAGCCATTTGAACCATTTTTTCATATTGAGAGCGTTATGAGAATGGTAGCAAGATGCCCAAAATAAACAGTCATCAAAGATATGCAATAACTAAGTCCACTTCGTGACCACAATACACGAAGTATTCATCAGCTCAAAACAGTTCGGAGGCAACATGATGATTCATAAATTAACACACATGATACAAAGAGTAGTATCTCATACTCTATCCTCACCTCTGTAATACAAGCAGAATTACTTAGAGGCCTACACTGGAGGAAATTCAGACCTCTCGAAATAGGCCGGCCGGAGTGGCCGAGCGGTTCTAGGCGCTACCGTATGGTAGCAGCTATTCACCACCCAGAATCGAACATCTTCAAGACCGAATACCGCGCTTCACCACAGATAAGTCTGCCTCGTTCCGGAACTTCTGTGGAAGTGCCCTGAGTCGCTCACTTGAGCTCTTCACTACAAAGGTCCCATCTCCACTTGACTCCTGAAGTGTTCCACTGCTGCCTGATTTTCCATTGGTTGAAGGCCATCCCCACCAAACATACATCGTTCTTGCACTCTAAACACATTATTTGACACAATATGATCACTTCCCAGACTAAATTAACATATTGCAACAGTATTAAAATAAAGAAATATTATATAAAATCGGTCACACTCACATTATTCACAATAATTAAAAATAAACAATCGTTCAGAAATAAGCTAGTATTCTAGCGCAAGTGTGCTCATGTCAAATGACAACTAATTATCGTTAAATATTATTGAAACAATTGTTAACGCCTTCTTGACAGAAGCTTCTTCTGTTTCTCTTTTCAATCGTCCTGTACGCTAATACATGCAATTCACAACTTCTGGATTGGCATTGTTTGTTGGTAGCATCATTTAAATGAGGTTATTGGCAAAATGGTAAACTATTCATTAAATAAGTACACAAGTACAATATGTGAGGTATCCATACTGTTGACATTTCCTATGTAATTGTGGAGAATAGGATGTTCTGACAAACATTTGTGTAGTAAAAGAGATGTAAAAGACGTCACAATTAAAATAAATCTATAATCTAAGATATCGTTTGTTGAAACCACGTGAAGCGTTTAAAAGTTGTTAATTCAGACGTTCATTGTGAAAACGTTTATTCTCTGTGAAATATTGATGTCTGTGGTTCTAAAGATTTTGTCGTGTTGTCGTGTCATCGGATTCACCTCATTTTTCTGAGATTGCAAATGTATCCAGATTAGCTTTAATATTTGACTGTTAATTATCACAGATACTTGAAGAGCTGTGAGATGCCATCTTTCAGCTTGTCTGACAATTCGTCATTTCTTGGAGCATCTCCTGCACAGAGACGATTCAAGCCACAGCCTTCAAAATTCACCGTACTGAGATTTTCCCCGTTTCTGGCCACGCGCTCCTTGTGTCTGTACCTGGACTGGCCCCTACCTGTCGCGTAGCCGGACCTGCTGCGACGCGTCCACTAACGTTCAGCCGTACAACAACTTCGTTTTACCTCGTACCAATACTAGGCAGCTGACTTGCTCGCCTAGATATGCGTAATGACAAAGTCCTCAGTCCTCGCCACCGTTCTGTAGCCGGCATGGCTCCACATCCATACCAGAACCTGAGTCACTCTCTTACTGCAAGTCTTACAGGGCTCCACGCTACGAAATGTGGTTATTCAGGCTGTTGACAGGCGGTCATATTAATGTTAGTGTCCAGTGTAATACAAGAATGCAAGTCAGTAAAATGAAATTCAGTGACTGAAAATCAAAGCACTGCACAGGAGTAATGAAATAAAGACGCACTCTTACGTGTCAGCACAATCGTTTCAGTATACTCATTTCTCTACCACCACTCTACATAGAAAATACAAACACAGCACAGATGAATGCACCCTACTTAAGGTGGGTAGAACGTCAAACGGGACGACTTGGAGCAGGTGAGACGCACAGGAATTTTTAATTTCCACCGTCTATACTTTTAAAAATGAATTCATAAAACTTTGTCAGAATGACCAGAAATGATTCAGGATTTACACTGATAGTGGTGGAAGTACAAAAATATAAGAAAATAATTTATTTTTTTACATTTGTATTTCACCTTTTTCACTTACCATTGGCTGCATTTGTTGCTATAAGTACACTTTTGTTCGTAAGTAAGGGAGATTCTTCGATGAATTTTGCACAGCTTACGAACCATACTTACAGGTGTATGAAATTCTAGAATTTTCCAAATCTGTTAAAAACTGTGGTAAAAAATTGAGATAATTAAATATAAAATTTGAGTTTTTTCAAAACATGAAGTTTAAAATGTAACAGTACATTCATTTTTTCATAAATTAAATAATTTCTAGAGTTTCATGCACCTGTAAGTATGGTTTGTATGCTGTGCAAAATTCATCGAAGAATCTCTCTTACTTATGAAGAAACGTGTACCTATAGCAATAAACGCAGCCAATAGAAGTGAAAAAATGATGAACTATCACATGTAAAAAATTATTTTATTTTTTTGTACTTCCACTGCTATGATTGTGAATCCTGAATGCTTCCTGCTCATGCTGGCAAAGTTTTATGAATTTATTCGTAAAAGTGTAGGCAGTGGAAAGTAAAATGTCCTGTGGTGTCTCTCCTGCTCCAAAACGTCCCGTTTGACGTCCTACCCCCCTTAAACCTAAGTAACCTAAGGACATCACACAGATCCATGCCCGAGGCAGGATTCGAACCTGCGACCGTAGCGGTCGCGTGGTTCCAGACTGTAGCGCCTAGAACCGCTCGGCCACCCCGGCCGGTGAGTGATTCTCCCTGGCATGGACTCGGCAAGAGCTTCTTAAAGTTGAAAATTTGTTTGCACTTATGGATTGAAGTGTTTCGGTCTTAGAATTCATCCTCACGCGGTACAGCTCTTGTCAGTTGTGGGCTGATGATATGCTGACGCAAAGCTGATGTCGAGCGAGGTGGCGCAGTGGTTAGCACACTGGAATCGCATTCGTGAGGATGACGGTTCAAACCCGCGTCCGGCCATCCAGGTTTAAGTTTCCCGTGATTTCCCTAAATCGCTTCAGGCGAATACAGGGATAGTTTCTTGGAAAGGGCACGGCCGACTTCCTTTCCCATCCTTCCCTAATCCGACGGGACCGATGACCTCGCTCTATGGTCCCCTCCCCCCAAATCCACCAATCAACAGCTGATGTCCAGTAGTGCCCCAAATATGTTCCACAGATGAGAGATGTGTGGAGCATCGAAGATACACACGCTTATCACAGGCAGACAAGTCAGCTGTGGCCGAACATGGACTGTGGGCATTCCATGAATTACAGTGACGTGAAGATTTTAACATCCACCTCTTCCTTTTGGGAACCTGTCTTCAAGGAATCTATAGAGATTAGATTAGCTAATAATTTAATAAATACAGATAATGGTTCTAATTTGGGCAAAGGATGGAATCCGGCTCTTGGTGTAATTAAACTGCAGATAAATTGTCGTGGTATCACCACCGACGAACATACATCGATAAGCGACTCGAATGTCTGTACGCCTTCGCCACAGGCGACGCATGTTTAAGCGTATTTCTTTGCCGCCGACCAGCATCTGTGACACGCATGCGCAGTACCGCCGCGGTGGAGCATATAAGGCCGCGCTTGGCATCTTGTCGTCAGTCTTGTGACTCACTCTGATGATGGCCGGACGATACGCGGCAGAAATATCAGTGGAGGAAATTCTATTTCCGTGGCTGCGTGCCCGAAATTTAATGGACTATTCTTTACGTCGAGAGAAGTTGAAAATGCACATGTTCCACAAGGTTTCCACTGAGCAAATTAGATGGCCAAAGCATAGACTTGAGTTTTGTGTCATACTTTAAAACCACTGTAGCACTCTTTCGGCCTTTTGATTCGGACAGTTATCCTGCCAGACGATGCCACGGCTGTCGAGTAAAACATGGATGCAAGTGGCCCGCAATAATATTCATAAAGAGCACAGCTATAATAGTGCCTTCGAGTACTACCTCAGGTTCCGTGAAAGCTCACGTTAATATCCCCATCAGCATAATATTTCCTGGTCCATAGAGCAACGCATCTTTCGCCTGAATGACGTCTTATCCCGACACGACTACCGACTTGGTTAACGAGAAAAGTGGTTCAGCCAACTAGGCAATACGTTTTCATTATTCCACGGTCCAATTTTTATGGGTCTGTACCCATTCGAACCCTAATTCGTTATATGGGTCAACACGGAAACACTTAGAGTTCGTCTGTGCCATGCTTGATGTGCTCCGAAACACTTGTGCCTGACCCAGCACTGTACTTGCCATATCCGCCACAGATCGCAGCCTATCCTTCTCATGGTATCGCCGGGCTTCACTCTATTTCCACTGATGTTCTCATGGTAGTAGCACGCAAATGGCCAACCACCTTCACCGTTCCCTAAATGATCCTCCCTAGGTGACAGGCCACAGTAATTTCTTCTGAATCAAAGTGTCTTACGTTTGTGAACTTCCACTCTTGCGGCCCGCGTAGGCACTAGAATCATTCCATATTCATGTCTGCTCCGCTTCCTGTCTACAAATACTTTCCTCACGGCAGCACTGCCCGCAATGTCACCAGGTGGCATTTTCTCTCGTGGTGTGCGGTGGTCATAGTCTTTCGACTTAATGTATATCGACAGTCGACAGCAAAAAATGCAGAGGGATAGAGATATATCTATATGTGGAGTGATAATCGTCAGCTGCAAGACAATCGCGCGAAGGCATTGTAAGCTTTCTTACGATGAAAGTTTGTGCAACATACCCGCGCCTTTTAATGTTTTTAAGGGAGCAAAAAAATCCTATTGGCATTCTGTGAGTTATGTACTAGTTCTTTAGGAGATGCAGTAGTTTCGGTCCTACCCCTATCAGGAATATATAAAAATTTTAAACACTCAAACAGCGCAGCTCAGTACAACAAAACTCAGTGATTCAAAATAATAGTACTGGAAGGTGCAGAAGTATTTTGAAATAAAAAAAAGGCTTCAGCAAGCTCTTACGTGACAATACAATCGTTTATGAGCGTTATTTCAGTACTGACGCTATGTTTACAAAACAGGGAGTAACAAATAAGGATTGCAAACTCGTAACTGGAATGTGTAACGCTTTATGGCAATTATGCAGAAACAATTTTAAAAAAGATATTGGTGGCTTTAGAATAGGACACTTTTTCTGAGAAGAACTAATAATCTTGCCGCAAGCTACGGCGACGAAGATATTTAACAAAAGACACTTCGACAAGCGCTGCGTGTACTGATCTTCGTGGAAGGTTAAAACTGAGTGCTGGATCGAAGGAAGGAAGGAAGAGTGATGTCCCGTCGACATCAAGTTCATTAGAGACGGATCACAAGCTCAGAATGTTTCAAGTACGTAGAATAAAATAGGCCAGTCGCCTTTGAAAGAAACCGTCCTGACATATGCGTGGAGCGATGTGCGGAAATCGTGGAAAACGTAAAACGGGATGGCCGGACGCGGCCCTGAACCGACCGTCCTCCCTAATGCGAGTCGAGTGTGTTAACCAGTGCGCCACCTCGCTCGGCTGCCGGATCCCGAGGCTCGAAGCTGGGACCTCTACTTTTCGATCACAAGTGCTTCCCTGACTGAGTCGTCCAACTCACGACCCGCCCTCACAGCTTCAGCTGAGTCGTGAGACATGCTTGGCTAGCTCAGTCAGTAGAGGTCTTGCCCACGAAAGACAATGGTCCCCGGTTCGGCCCGGTTTTAATCTACCAGAGAGTATCGGATAAGCACAGACTCTGCTGCAGACTGTAAATTCACTCTGGAATCGGAGGATATTGATTAAAATCCCACTGGACAGAGAGCAGCAGCTACCAGCCGATCTGAGACTGTTGGTTGATTGGTAGGCTGATTCGGAGGAGGGGACCAAACAGCAAGGTCATCCGTCCCATAGGATTGGGGAAGGAAGTCGGCCGTGCCCTATCACAGGAACCATCCCGGCATTTACGTGAAGCGATTTATGGAAATCTCGAAAAACCAAAATGGACGCGGGTTTGAACCGCCGTCCTCCAGAATAAGAGACCAGTGTGCTAACCACTGCACCACCTCGCTCGGTGAGACTGATGAAACGTGCTCCAGGGACATATTCCAACACGTGAGAGCAGCTTTTACTAGCGGCTGTGTTCATTGTGAAGAGCGGATAGTGAAACCGGTAGATCTCACAGGCGGCCTTGTCCAGAGCTGCAGATTCGATTTTCTCTCTCCGCAGCCTCCTCACTGCTGAAAAGCTTTCCTTTGTTTTTGCAGCAGCGGGACCGCAACAGTTCGCCGTAGACGCGGCAGTTAATGTGCCTGGTGAGTTTCCACTCTTTTAGTCACGGTGCCAGTAAGCAATACAAGCTTTCCCTCACTTCGGCTGCACTGCTGGATTCCTGAAAGTATTCAAGCACACTGTCTTCCGTATTGTCTTACGCGCGAACTCATATTCTCTGTCTGTCTCTCTCTCCCCCCCCCCCTCCCTCCCTCCCTCCCTCCCTCTCCCTCTCACTCGCTCTCTCTGCATATATCTTGGCACTCGCTCCTTACCCATAAACCTTTAGGCTAACTGCTGAGTACGATAGGAGCCCTTTTCACACACTTGCTATTTGATTTGCTCTTAAGGTGTGAACACTAATATGAGGAAAATGGGCAAGAAAATGTGAAAGTAACACCGATATTTTTGAACGTGTGACTGAAAACGCTTTATAACAGTAGGTATGCATGAAACCGTACTTGTTCTTTGTTGGTGCTAACCTTCAAAATTACATTTGCTGAACATGTCAGTTCAGCGCCCGCATCTCGTGGTCGTGCGGTAGCGTTCTCGCTTCCCACGCCCGGGTTCCCGGGTTCGATTCCCGGCGGGGTCAGGGATTTTCTCTGCCTCGTGATGGCTGGGTGTTGTGTGCTGTCCTTAGGTTAGTTAGGTTTAAGTAGATCTAAGTTCTAGGGGACTTATGACCACAGCAGTTGAGTCCCATAGTGCTCAGAGCGATTTGAACCATTTTTTTTGTCAGTTCAGTCTTATAATGCTTTCAGTGTAAATTCCATAAATAATAAAAGCAACAAATTTGCATCATATGAGAATCAAATCTAAGCTAACTCCAAGACCTTCAGTGGCGAAACCAACTACTGCGCCTGTGTTCTAGTCATTTGAGATAATATAAAATTATTTTTCTGATTAAATGTCTTGACGTAACGAACGTGACTGTGAAACGATAAATTTGTTTCAGCTTATCGATTACGGATGTTACAGACCCAATGACTGTTTATTCGTCGCTTTGCAACGATTTTCGGTAACTGCATAAGTGGCCCGTGTCCTTGCTGGCGAAACAGAAAGAAGGCAGCTGCTAGGACGACGGGGAGAGGATCCACGTGTAAATATATGGAAGAAGGCCATATCGCTATTCTTCAGCGTTTCCAGATGCCAACAACCCATCTACGCTTCCAGGACAAGCACACTGATGACACTATACGGCACTCCGTCGCAGATGGGCAGTAGGATGAGTAATTATTATTTTCGATCGCTTGTAACGCAAGTGGACAAGAATCGTAATACTGATTTAAACACAAAGAATTGTTATTACAAATGTACCAAGCGTGTATTTGCATTGGCACAGGCTTTTACGCGCAGCGTAGATATTGCTGTGAATATTTGCGGATATACGTATCCGCGCAGACCTCCAACGACAAAGCACTTCAGACACAACATCCAAAACACCTAACTCCTGGTCCATCGTTCCGCATTAAAAACATCTGCGATATTCTTACCAAATATACTACAGGCCATTAAAATTGCTACACCACGAAGATGACGTGCTACAGGCACGAAATTTAACCGACAGGAAGAAGAGGCTGTGACATGCGAACGATTAGCTTTTCAGAGCATTCACACAATGTTGGCGCCGTTGGCGACACCTACAAGGTGCTGACATGAGGAAAGTTTCCAACCGATTGCTCATACACAAAGAGAAGTTGACCGACGTTGGCTGGTGAAACGTTGTTGTGATGCCTCGTGTAAGGAGGAGAAACGCGTACAATCACGTTTCCGACTTTGATAAAGATCGGATTGTAACCTTTCGCGATTGCGGTTTATCGTATCGCGACATTGCTGCTCGCGTTGGCCTAGATCCAGTGACTGTTAGCAGAATATGGAATCGCTGCGTTCAGGTGGGTAATACGGAACGCCGTGCTGGATCCCAATGGCCTTGTATCAATAGCAGTCGAGATGACAAGCATTTTATCCACATGGCTGTAACGGATCGTGCAGCCACGTCTCGATCCCTGAGTGAACAGATGGGGACGTTTGCAAGACAACAACCATCTTCACGAACAGTTCGACGACGTTTGCAGCAGCATCGACTATCAGCTCGGAGACCATGGCTGCGGTTACCCTTGACGCTGCATCACAGACAGGAGCGCCAGCGATGGTGTACTCAACGACGAACCTCGGTGCACGAATGCAAAACATCATTTTTTCGGATGAATCCAGGTTCTGTTTACAGCATCATGATGGTCGCAACCGTGTTTGGCGACATCGCGGTGAACGCACATTGGAAGTGTGTATTCGTCATCGTCATAATGGCGTATCACCCTGGGTCATGGTATGGGGTGCCATTGGTTACACGTCTCGGTCACCTCTTGTTCGCATTGACGGCCCTTTGAACAGTGTACGTTACATTTCAGATGTGTTACGACTCGTGGCTCTAACCTTCATTCGATGCCTGCGAAACCCTACATTTCAGCAGGATAATGGACGACCGTATTTTGCAGGTCCTGTACGGCCTTTCTGGATACAGAAAATGTTCGACTGCTGCCCTGGCCAGCACATTCTCCAGATCTCTTACCAACTGAAAACGTCTGGTCAATGGTGGCCAAGCAACTGGCTCGTCACAATACGCCAGCCACTACTCTTGGTGAACTGTGGTATCGTGTTGAAGCTGCATGGGCAGCCCAGGCATATCAAGGCCGTTATTACGACCATAGGTGGTTGTTCTGGGTACCGATTTCTCAGGATCTACGCACCCAAATTGCGTGCAAATGTAATCACATGTCAGTTCTAGTATAATATATTTGTCCAATGAATACCCGTTTATCATCTGCATTTCTTCTTGGTGTAGCAATTTTAATGGCCAGTAGTGTAAAAATGCGTGCCTTTTGTACCAGGTGACTCAGTGCTGAAACGAAATACACCCGTGAATTGCCTTGCTTCGTGGTCTTTGCTGGTAACCGTTTTGTATTTGTTTAAAAGGACGTACAGATGGCAGCACGGGGCGTCGACAAGTGAATCTGCAGGGTGACGGCCAGCAGCCGCGTACAGGCGAGGTCCAAGGCGGGACGCAACAGGTGCAACGGGCGCCTCCCAAAGACGCCGACCCTGCCCCCGGGCACTACTCTCCTCTCCTTTGTATTCAAATCGTTTTCTCGTAAAGCTCGTCTCACTGTTCCTCGTCTGCTCGAAGTCAGCGCACCTGCTGCGGAAATGTTTTCTCTCTTTCCGTTAGAGTAACTGCGGTATGAGCCGACCACAGTCTTATTGCACCTGTGAGTGAGGCCACTTCGGTCGGCTTATCGTGAGTTTTTATCGTGATATTTCAAGAAAACATGCTGAACTAGTTGATAGTATATGCGCAACTTTCTGAAATTATTCACAAGGTGAGGCTTTCTGCTTAATCACCACTGTACTTCTTTACTGTAACTTCACCGCGTGTTTCCTATGACGGACACGGGAGGCCCAGCACAATAATATCGTGGTCGGGTAATACCTAAAACTGAATCTATGGATACACAAATAGCGCAGCATGACAGAGTAAAGCCCATATTATAAGTGGAACGGAAGAGTGATGGTAGTTAGCCGTCTTCAGTGTCAAGTGGGCGGAATAACCAGTATCTACTGTTTCAGATCAGGTTATATGTATGCATACTCCCTCAATGCAGTTTCAACTTCCAAAAAGAATGTTTACATAGTGTGGACAAGACCATAATAATCACCATCGGCAAGTCGGAAACCATTGTTCCAAAATGGCTCTGAGCACTATGGGACTTAACCTCCGAGGTTCAAAAATGGTTCAAATGGCTCTGAGCACCATGGGACTCAACTGCTGAGGTCATTAGTCCCCTAGAACTTAGAACTACTTAAACCTAACTAACCTAAGGACATCACACACATCCATGCCCGAGGCAGGATTCGAACCTGCGCCCGTAGCGGTCTCGCGGTTCCAGCCTGCAGCGCCAGAACCGCGCGGCCACTTCGGCCGGCTTAACCTCCGAGGTCATCAGTCCCCTAGAACTAAGAACTACTTAAACCTAACTAACCTAAGGACATCACACATATCAATGCCCGAGGCAGGATTCGATCCTGCGAACGTAGTGGTCGCGCGTTCCAGACTGTAGCGCTTAGAACCGCTCGGCCACCCTGGCCGGCGAAACCATTGTTGTATTATAATGATTTCTAAGTCAAAAGAATATCATCTTCTTTTCTTAAGTACGGATGTCTTTATGTCGGTGAAACTTACACAACCGTACACTAACGCCTTAGTGGAAACATAGAAAAATGTAAATTAATGCCGATTAGTAGGAAAAACAATCCTGTAACGATCGAATACAGCATTAGTAGGGCTCAGCTTTGCACAGTCGCTTCCTTATATCTATCTAGGCATAACGTTGCAAAGCGATATGAATGGAATGAGCTCGTCAGGGTAGTAGTGGGGAAGGCAAATGCTCTGCTTTGTTTTACTGGGGGAATTTTGAGAAAACGTAGCTCATTCATAAAAGAGGTGGCGTATAGAGCACTAGTGCGACCTATTCTTGAGTACTATTCGAGTGTTTGGGATGCCCGCAAGGTCGAATTAAAGGAACACACAGAAACAATTCAGAGGCAGGCTGCTAGATTTGTTACCGGGAGATTCGTTCAGCACGGTATTACGGACATGCTTCGTGAACTCAAGTAGGAATCCCTGGAGGGAAAAGATACTCTTTCCGCAGGGCACTATCGCGCAAATTTAGAGAACTGGCATTTGAGGCCGACTGCAGAACTATTCCACTGCCACCAACGTACGAGTAATTTCGTGTACGGACCGGACATATTAGGGTTCGTACAGAGGCTTCTTGACAGCCGTTTCTCCCTTGTTCTGTTTGCGAGTGAAACAGGAGAGGAATGACTAGTAGTGCTAAAAGGTACCATCCACCATGCATCGTACGGTGGTTTGCGGATTATGAATGTAGATGTAGAAACGATGAAGTCCTTTAAATTTATCGCGCCTCTGGACCTATTGAATGAAACGAACACTGTAATGAGCACACACTGTGGATTGAGAGTAAACCTAAAAAAGACAAAGTAATGAGGACTAGCAGAAATGAAGTAAGCTATAAACTTAATATCAAAATCTGGGACCACGAAGTAGACGAAGTTAAGGAACTCTTCTGCCTTGAAAGGAAACAACCTATGGCAGACGAAACAAGAAGGACATAAAAATTAGACTGACGCAGGCAAAGTGGGAGTTCCTGACCAAAAGAAGTCAGCCAGTATCGAACATCGAACTTAATTCGAGGAAGAAATTTCTGAGAATGTACGTTTGTACGACAGTACTGTATGGAACTGTATCGTGTGCAAACTGGAAAAGAAGATAATCGAAGCACTTTAGATGTGGTGCTACTCAAGGATTCTGAAAATAAAGTATTCTGAAAGCTGTAACTATCCAAATTCCTGTTGCATGAATTAGGCCTTTTTACTTATTTTGCAATTGTAATAAAACGGCGAGTCCAGTATTACTGTAACAGTGATCCACGGACGAATAAAACTACCATTACAACTACGTCCCTTGTAAGAACGTCACAGAGATACTGAAGAAAATCAACTCGTTGCTGTTTGAAGATAGGTGTCAACTGTCCCACGAAAGCCTACCTACAAATTTTCAAGTAACAGTATGGCGAAGTATAGGAATATACTACAGTCTTCGCCGCAATCCCATAGACAGCGTAAAGACAAGATTAGCCTAACTGAGAGCGCACACATAGCCGTTTAAGCAGTCATTCTTCTCGCAAGAGGATTTCCAGTTCATGGCGTGTTGGTACAGCAAGCTTTATGCAGAATGTGGTACAGACAACAGTCTTGGTTGCGGAATTGATTTTGTTGCTTTATTTATTAGTGGCACGCCTTTCGCCTGGTAAAAGGCATCTTCAGACTGGCCAGTACAGCGTTGGTAAGTAGGTGGAACTGAGAAACCCGCTTACCAGCAGTATATTGATCAATTTGAAGATGCATTGTATTAGGCGAAACGTGCACCATGAAGAAATATAGCAATAAAATCAATTTTGCTACCAAGACTGTTGTCTGCACCAGATTCCTCCTGCACTGCATACACGAATTGAGCAGGAAGGAACCCTAATAACTGGTACAATGGGAAATACACTCTGCCATGCAGAGTTTAGTTGAGTGTACAGGGGTAAAAAACCTTACATATTCCTAAACGTCCCCTTAGAAAAATTGTGAATGACTGTGCTAGTAAAACTCTTACGTTATTTGATACAGAAACAGCTGAGTAAAACTCAACGTACTCAAAACAGTTTTCTCTTTACTTATTCAGCCGGCCGAAGTGGCCGTGCGGTTAAAGGCGCTGCAGTCTGGAACCGCAAGACCGCTACGGTCGCAGGTTCGAATCCTGCCTCGGGCATGGATGTTTGTGATGTCCTTAGGTTAGTTAGGTTTAACTAGTTCTAAGTTCTAGGGGACTAATGACCTCAGCAGTTGAGTCCCATAGTGCTCAGAGCCATTTGAACCATTTTTGAACTTATTCTGATCATCACTACACTGACACACAATATTTTTAGCGCAGCGCAATCTGACTTTCAATAATCCCTACAAAGGAATGGCCCTCACTAATAATAACCTATACCTTTCATGAATCACTTGCCTCACAAAAATCTTCATTACTCGAACTACTGCAATACATCGAGCGCCAATACTGCCAGCTAAATAAAAGATTCTAACTACTGAAGGCACCAACTACGGATAGGCATAATTAGCAAATGAAAGATTTTGACAGAGAACAAATAATGTATTTACCTTAATAGTGTTCAAATATTGTCATATATATATCTATCAATTCATGATATCCATCTTTACAAATTTCCTTTTTATGGCGGACACACGTCCGCTTACAGCAACCTCTCAACACTCTTGCATCTCTCTCCCCACATCCACCACTGCTGGCGGCTCACCTCACTCTGCCCAACGCTACGTGCTGTTCACATCCAACTGCCCAACATTACACAAGCGAATATTTCAACTAGGCCAACTAGCCACAGACTGCACACAGCACAGTCAATGATTTTCATACAGAGCGCTACGTGGCTAACCAACATAAAAATCTAAACAGCATATTACCATGCCTAATACGGTGTAGGAAAACCATTGACATTCAAAACACTTACCAGTCGTGTCGGAATGGATAAATGAAGGTCCTGTATGGTTTTCAAGAGAATCTTATTCCATTCTTACTGCGAAGTATTGTCAAGTTCAGGTAACGATAATAGAGGTGGGCATCGATCAGGCCACCCTTAACTCCAAAGTAGACCGTAAAGGCTCAATAACATTGAGATCTCGTGACTGGTGGCCAGGGGAGGTGCGACCATTCGTGCTCGTCTTGGACTATGCGAACTGTGAGAATACAGTCGTCTTCGAACACAGCCTCACCATTGGGGAACAAACATTGAACCATGTGATGGGCGTATCAGACAAAATAGTCACATAATCCTTAACAGTAACGCGAACTTGCAGAGCCACGATGTGGCGGGCCAAATCTTCTCAGAATCGCCGATTTGTTTCACTTTTGGGACGTCAAAGTGGGTAAAAGTTAGGAACAGTGTTAAACGAGATTCATCCGACGAAATTACTTTCTTCTATCGCTCCATAGTCCAATTGTAATGGCTCCGGTACCATGTTTTCCTGTTACGAGCATTTGAATCCCTGGCGAGTGGTCTTGGAATTCCAGCTCGCCCTGCATTTATTTATCGTATGGCAATACAGACACATAAGAAACAAACAGAGAAATCACTAATATAACAGACGTTAATAATTGCAAACCAACATTACTAATATAACAAAGTTTACGGATTACAAACAAACATCAAGTCTATTAATATAATCTATCGACTCTGGAGTTGCGAGCAGGAAGTCGTCGGGGCTCCCATTATAGACTCTTCTGGAACACTCTTCAACAATGTGGCTGATGGTCTGACTTTCTCCGCAGTCACACTGAGGGGATGGCATTTTACCCCATTTATACAGGGAGTCGAAACAAGGCCCCCGGAGTAGACAACATTCCATTGGAACTACTGACGGCCTTGGGAGAGCCAGTCCTGACAAAACTCTACCATCTGGTGAGCAAGATGTATGAGACAGGCGAAATACCCTCAGACTTCAAGAAGAATATAATAATAATCCCAAAGAAAGCAGGTGTTGACAGATGTGAAAATTACCGAACTATCAGTTGAATAAGTCACGGCTGCAAAATACTAACGCGTATTCTTTACAGACGAATGGAAAAACTAGTAGAAGCCGACCTCGGCGAAGATCAGTTTGGATTCCGCAGAAATGTTGGAACACGTGAGGCAATACTGACCCTACGGCTTATCTTAGAAAATAGATTAAGAAAAGGCAAACCTACATTTCTGCATTTTTAGACCTAGAGAAAGCTTTTGGCAATGTTGACTGGAATACTCCCTTTCGAATTCTGAAGGTGGCTGGGGAACGAAATGCTATTTACAATTTGTGCAGAAATCAGATGGCAGTTATAAGAGTCGAGGGGCATGAAAGGAAAGCAGCGGTTGGGAAGGGAGTGAGACAGGGTTGTAGCCTGTCCCCGATGTTATTCAATCTGTATATTGAGCAAGCAGTGAAGGAAACAAAAGATAAATTCGGAGTAGGTATTAAAGTCCACGGAGAAGAAATAAAAACGTTGAGGTTCGCCGATGACATTGTAATTCTGTCAGAGACAGCAAAGGACTTGCAAGAGCAGTTGAACGGAATGGACAGTGTCTTGAAAGGAGGATATAAGATGAACATCAACAAAAGCAAAACGAGGATAATGGAATGTTGTCGAATTAAGTCGGGTGATGCTGAGGGAATTAGATTATGAAATGAGACACTTAAAATAGTAAAGGAGTTTTGCTATTTGGGGAGCAAAATAACTGATGATGGTCGAAGTAGAGAGGATATAAAATGTAGACTGGCAATGGCAAAGAAAGCGTTTTTGAAGAAGAGAAATTTGTTAACATCGAGTATAGATTTAAGTGTCAGGAAGTGGAAGTGGAAGTGGAAGTGAAACATGGACGATAAATAGTTTGGTCAAGAAGAGAATAGAAGCTTTCGAAATGTGGTGCTACAGAAGAATGCTGAAGATTAGATGGGTAGGTCACATAACTAATGGTTGGTTGGTTGGTTTTGGGGAAGGAGACCAGACAGCGTGGTCATCGGTCTCATCGGATTAGGGAAGGATTGGGAAGGAAGTCGGCCGTGCCCTTTCAGAGGAACCATCCCGGCATTTGCCTGGAGTGATTTAGGGAAATCACGGAAAACCTAAATCAGGATTGCCGGACGCGGGATTGAACCGACGTCCTCCCGAATGCGAGTCCAGTGTTTAACCACTGCGCCACCCCGCTACATAACTAATGAGGAGGTATTGAATAGAATTGGGGAGAAGAGGAGTTTGTGGCACAACTTGACTAGAAGAAGGGACCGGTTGGCAGGACATGTTCTGAGGCATCAAGGGATCAAAAAATTTAGCATTGGAGGGCAGCGTGGAGGGTAAAAATCGTAGAGGGAGACCACGAGATGAATACACTAAGCAGATTCAGAAGGATGTAGATTGGAGTAAGTACTGGGAGATGAAGAAGCTTGCACAGGATAGAGTAGCATGGAGAGCTGCATCAAACCAGTCTCAGGACTGAAGACAACAACAACATATACAGGGAGTAAGCACATCTGCCATGACGAGTTCTAATCCTATTTAGAGTGGTCCACGTTTTGCGTGGTAGGTCAAAACCAGGTGGCTTTTGTGTGACGCAAGGCATGTTATGATTTTGCCATGCGTTCCATTTTACAGACCATGCGTTTGTGATACCGAAACCTTCTTGTACACAGTTCCTTGCTGTTCTTGTTGGCGGGTTCCTAGATCGAAGCCTATTAGTGTTTGCAGCCTCAATGTCTTGGTGGATTGGCAGGCTTCGATTTCCCATGATGCTTTTGTATTCACGTAGAAGGGCGTCAGTACGTCGCGGGTGTAATTTCCTGCTCATGGACCTCCCTTCGTTTTGTGCTGTCGGGATTCTCGAGTCCAACTTTCAGTTCTGCAGTGACTTTTGCAGATATCGTCCTCTATTTTTTTTTTCACAATCCTCTTCAGTGAACACCTGTCATGATCACTCAACACAAACTTTCGACCACGTTGTGACTTAGCAGATGATGTTTTTCCATTTTCCTTGTTGTTGTAAAAAAAAAAAGGATCAAATGGCTCTACGCACTATGGGACTTAACTGCTGTGGTCATCAGTCCCCTAGAACTTAGAACTACTTAAATCTAACTAACCTAAGGAAATCACACACATCCATGCTCGATGCAGGATTCGAACCTGCGACCATAGCGGTCGCGCGGTTCCAGACTGTAGCGCCTAGAACCGCTCGGCCACCTTGGCCGGCTATCCTGTGCAAGCTTCTTCATGTCCCAGTACCTACTGGAACCTACATCCTTCTCAATCTACTTAGTGTATTCATCTCTTGGTCACTCTCTACGATTTTTACCCTCCACGCTGCCCTCCAACACTAAATTGGTGATCCCTTGATGCCTCAGAACATGTCCTACCAACCGATCCCTTCTTCTAGTCAAGTTGTGCCACAAACTCCTCTTCTCGCCAATTCTATTAAATACCTCCTCATTAGTTATGTAATCTACCCATCTAATCTTCAGAATTCTTCTGTAGCACCACATGTCCAAAGCTTCTATTCTCTTCTTGTGCAAACTATTTATCGTCCATGTTTCACTTCCATACATAGCTACACTCCATAGAAATGCTTTCAGAAACGCTTTCCTTGCCATTGACAGTCTACTTCTTCAGTATCTCCGTGACGTTCTTACAAGGGACGTAGTTGTAATGGTAGTTTTATTCGTCCGTGGACCACTGTTACAGTAATACTGGACTCGCCGTTTTATTACAATTGCAAAATAAGTAAAAAGGCCTAATTCATACTTTCAAAGGGCACGGTCGACTTCCTTCTCCGTCCTTCCCTAATCCGATGAGACCGATGACCTCGTTGTCTGGTCTCCTTCCCCAAAACAACCAAACAACTAACCCTAATTCATACGACAGGAATTTAGATAGTTACAGGTTTCAGTGCACTTAATTTTCTGATTCCTTGAGAAGCACCACATGCAAAATGCTTCGATTATCTTCTTTTCCAGTTTGCACAGAGTGCACGATACAGTTCCAAACAGTACTGTCCTACAAACGTACATTCTCAGAAATTTCTCCCAGCGGTTCATTTTCTTTCGTTTCTACAAAAAGTTTATCTTTATTGTCCTTTACTCTCTGTAAACAGCATGCAGAAATAAAGGTAGACTGTTTATGGTATGACTCATGAATGTAATCGCTTCCTTCAACATGAAAGCGGAATCGTTAATGATGCTGTTGCTGTGAGGTTTTAGGGGTATACAGACCAGATGAATCCAAGCTGGGGTAATAACGAATCTACAGCATTTATTATTTGTCTGTTGATCGGTTGGATGTAATTTAACACATGTTAGCCACTAGACTACGTCAAGTAGTAATTTTAAATACTCTTTCTTGCAGACAGAGCATTGCATCAGTCCAGTTAATCATTGTAATTTTAGAGAGGACGTACAGTTGCGTTGTTATACTATCAAGTTATGGTCTGTCCATTTGTCATCCGATAAACGGTGTCTAAATAACTTAGAGTATCAGTAACTTCCTACTGGGTACAGAGGGAAGTCCTGAGAGACACCTGTGAAAGCGGCTGCTTCCTTCGACGTACGCGCCGTGCATAGCTGGAGACAACAAATAAGGATATCTGCCCGTGACGTGATAGCATCTGGCGCCGCCTGGAACGCTATTGTGGCCGGACAGTTAAATATTGTAGCGTAATGTCCGCCGTATCTCGATCGGAGCGCGTCCACCTGCAGCGCCTCGTGTTGATGGATGACGGGTAATGGCGACCTCTGCCGCCTGCTCACCCCACACTTTCTCCACACAGGAGCCAGCTGGGAGGCTGGGACGCTCACAGGTCTGCTGAGCAGCTCATTTCTAGCACGGACTGAATAAAGCAACGGGGAGCCCCATTTACAGAGATTAGAGTAACTTCCAAGGAGTTGCTTCAAGTCGCTTACCAAAACATTGTCCTGAGAAGCTCTTCTTTACATGTCAGACATCCTCTCTACTATTACTCGTACACAGGTGCGATGTGGCTCTGGTTTCTACTTTGCATGTGGAAGAGCCGAAATTCGAGACAGTGACGATGCTTTTAAAACGTTATCAGTTAGGGGCGCTCAATAAGTAATTCAGACCACTTTTTCTGTCGACCATTTTCGATTGAAAAAATGCGGAATATGTTGTGCGACATCGTGAAATATACCTGCTTCACGCCGCTGTGGTTTTATAAAGTTCAAATACACTCCTGGAAATTGAAATAAGAACACCGTGAATTCATTGTCCCAGGAAGGGGAAACTTTATTGACACATTCCTGGGGTCAGATACATCACATGATCACACTGACAGAACCACAGGCACATAGACACAGGCAACAGAGCATGCACAATGTCGGCACTAGTACAGTGTATATCCACCTTTCGCAGCAATGCAGGCTGCTATTCTCCCATGCAGACGATCGTAGAGATGCTGGATGTAGTCCTGTGGAACGGCTTGCCATGCCATTTCCACCTGGCGCCTCAGTTGAACCAGCGTTCGTGCTGGACGTGCAGACCGCGTGAGACGACGCTTCATCCAGTCCCAAACATGCTCAATGGGGGACAGATCCGGAGATCTTGCTGGCCAGGGTAGTTGACTTACACCTTCTAGAGCACGTTGGGTGGCACGGGATACATGCGGACGTGCATTGTCCTGTTGGAACAGCAAGTTCCCTTGCCGGTCTAGGAATGGTAGAACGATGGGTTCGATGACGGTTTGGATGTACCGTGCACTATTCAGTGTCCCCTCGACGATCACCAGTGGTGTACGGCCAGTGTAGGAGATCGCTCCCCACACCATGATGCCGGGTGTTGGCCCTGTGTGCCTCGGTCGTATGCAGTCCTGATTGTGGCGCTCACCTGCACGGCGCCAAACACGCATACGACCATCATTGGCACCAAGGCAGAAGCGACTCTCATCGCTGAAGACGACACGTCTCCATTCGTCCCTCCATTCACGCCTGTCGCGACACCACTGGAGGCGGGCTGCACGATGTTGGGGCGTGAGCGGAAGACGGCCTAACGGTGTGCGGGACCGTAGCCCAGCTTCATGGAGACGGTTGCGAATGGTCCTCGCCGATACCCCAGGAGCAACAGTGTCCCTAATTTGCTGGGAAGTGGCGGTGCGGTCCCCTACGGCACTGCGTAGGATCCTACGGTCTTGGCGTGCATCCGTGCGTCACTGCGGTCCGGTCCCAGGTCGACGGGCACGTGCACCTTCCGCCGACCACTGGCGACAACATCGATGTACTGTGGAGACCTCACGCCCCACGTGTTGAGCAATTCGGCGGTACGTCCACCCGGCCTCCCGCATGCCCACTATACGCCCTCGCTCAAAGTCCGTCAACTGCACATACGGTTCACGTCCACGCTGTCGCGGCATGCTACCAGTGTTAAAGACTGCGATGGAGCTCCGTATGCCACGGCAAACTGGCTGACACTGACGGCGGCGGTGCACAAATGCTGCGCAGCTAGCGCCATTCGACGGCCAACACCGCGGTTCCTGGTGTGTCCGCTGTGCCGTGCGTGTGATCATTGCTTGTACAGCCCTCTCGCAGTGTCCGGAGCAAGTATGGTGGGTCTGACACACCGGTGTCAATGTGTTCTTTTTTCCATTTCCAGGAGTGTAGGTGGCGGCGCTCTAAGTAGCCTTCAAAATGGCGTCTGTAACAGAAGTGAATTCCTACCAGAGAGTTTTCTACTAGAGATGGGGGATCCGCTCTTGAACTAATTCATAGAGTTCAATCTTTCAAAGGAGTGAACAATCAGTGATTCAGAAAAAAAGAACGGTAGCTCCAAACGTTTCCCAGGCAGAGAGAGAGAGAGAGAGAGAGAGAGAGAGAGAGAGAGAGAGACGGAGCATATCAGCAGCGCCTCTGCTGGTCAGAGCACAGTGCACGCCACACAACACAGCCAGCGCCGGCCTCTGCCCTGCTTCTACCTTGGCTGCCTGCATTGTGCAGTGCCCCATTGGATTTTGTGTTTCACATATGCTGGGCCCTCTCTGTGCGTCGTCTGCCGTGTGCACTGTGCAGTGTCTGGCGCAGCTTAACTTCGCATCGCACTCTGTCGGCGATCGTTTCAGTCGCACGTCCTGCCCTCTGGGCAGTTGATGCCAGCAACAGGACAGAGAGCCACCTAGCGGATAACATAGGAACTACTTGCAAAAACCTGCTCGCAAGGGAGCGGACGATTTGTCTCGGAGCGGGTGAGCTCCCCCCACCCTCGGAACTCGCCCGCTCAACGCTCACCCCACCGTCTCGACTCTAGCCAGAGCGTCGAGCAAAGCGACTCTGGTGTCACTCTGGTCTCTGCGGTCTCAGCTCACGCAGTAATACAGCTCGCGGCTCGACCTGCTCGACTCAGCGCCTCTGCATCGGAGTTTGTCCCCACTGGATATTGTTCTTCATAGTAATACCGCTATGTATATTACATTATTATGTTATGTATACATCAATTGTTTTTATTTTATTTTTATTTGTTTAAACTGATTAGATTAGGTTCCTGATGACTACTCTTACTATAGGATTTTTATTATGGACACTCGAATTTACGCTTTAATTACGAGCGAACCGATAAACGTATCGCAAAATGTGATACACCAATATTTTCCTTGTTTTATTCTGCGTAAGGCTATATGCAGCACTTTCGTTTTACAGTCAAATTTATATTTTTTTTTCTTATTCTGGTACGGATTTTGCGATTTTAGGCGTCTTCGAAAGGAAAAATATATGGCTTGCGATGTATTTATGTGAGGTTAATGAAATTTTAATACATTATAGCCAAATATATTGTTAATGTAAATCTCAAGTTACAAATTTTCCGATCACCCAAAAAACCACGCTAGTGCAAAATAAATCAATAATCAAAAACTTTGTCATATCGTGGAAATTTCAATAAACAATACAAAATTCTTACTCATTATCTATGTTACTTCAAAATAGGATCAAATAAGATCAAAATACAGGTATAGTACTGGAATAAACCAAGTTTAAAGGGCAATGTGCCTTTCATTTATTTTCTTTTGTAAATGAGTGGTGAGTCATGAAAAACAGCTAATTCATTTCAGGGAGTGAACAGTTCTGATCCAATCTCTGAAAAGAACAGTTTTGCCCATCTCTATTTTCTACATTTACATCCATACTTCGCCAGCCACCTGACGGTGTGTGGCGGAAGTACCTTGAGTACCGCTATCGGTTCTCCATTCAATTCCAGTCTCGTATTGTTAGTCGAAAGAAAGATTGTCGGTATGCCTGTGTGTGGACTCTAATCTCTCTCATTTTATCCTCATGGTCTCTTCGCGAGATATACGTAGGAGGGAGCAATATACTGCTTGACTCCTCGGTGAAGGTATGTTCTCGAAACTTCAACAAAAGCCCGTACCGAGCTACTGAGCGTCTCTCTTGATCTCCGTAACGCTTTCGCGATTACTAAATACTCCTGTAACGAAGCGCGCTGCTCTCCGCTGGATCTTCTCTATCTCTTCTATCAACCCTATCTGATACGGATCCCACACCGGTGAGCAGTATTCAACCAGTGGGCGAACAAGTGTACTGTAACCTACTTCCTTTGTTTCCGGACTGCATTTCCTTAGAATTCTTCCGATGAATCTCAGTCTGGTATCTACTTTACCTACGATTAATTTTATATGGTCATTCCATTTTAGATAACTCCCAATGCCTACTACCAGATAATTTATGGAATTAACTGCTCCCAGTTGCTGACCTGCTATATTGTAGCTAAATGATAAAGGATCTTTCTTTCTATGTATTCGCAGCACATTACACTTGTCTACATTGAGATTCAATAGCCATTCCCTGCGCCATGCGTCAATTCGTTGCAGATCCTCCTGCATTTCAGTACAATTTTCCATTGCTACTACCTCTCGATATACTACAGCATCATCCGCAAAAGCCTCAGTGAACTTCCGATGTTATCCACAAGGTCATTTATACATATTGCGAATAGCAACGGTCCTACGACACTACCCTGCGGCACACGTGAAATCACTCTTACTTTGGAAGACTTCTCTCCATTGTGAATGACATGCTGCGTTCTGTTATCTAGGAACTCTTCAATCCAGTCACACAATTGGTCTGGTAGTCCATACGCTCTTACTTTGTTCATTAAACGAGTGTGGGAACTGTATGAAACGCCTTGCGGAAGTCAAGAAACAGGGCATCTACCTGGGAACCCGTGTCTATGGCCCTGTGAGTCTCGTAACCGAATAGCGCGAGCTGGGTTTCACACGATCGTCTCTTTCGAAACCCATGCTGATTCCTACAGAGTAGATTTCTGGTCTCCAGAAAAGTCATTATACCCGAACATAATACCTGTTCCAAAATTCTACAACTGATCGACGTTAGAGATATAGGTCTGTAGATCTGCACATCTGTTCGACGTCCCTTCTTGAAAACGGAGATGACCTGTGCCCTTTTCCAATCTTGTGGAACCATACGCTCTTCTACAGACCTACGGTACACCGCTGCAAGAAGGGGGCAAGTTCCTTCGCGTACTCTGTGTAAAATCGAACTGGTATCCCATTAGGCCCAGCGGCCTTTCCTCTTTTGAGCGATTTTATTTGTTTTCCTATCCCGCTGTCATCTATTTCGATATCTACCATTTTGTCATCTGTGCGACAATCTAGAGAAGGAACTACAGTGCAGTCTTCCTCTGTGAAACAGCTTTGGAAAAAGACATTTAGTATTTCTCCCTTTAGTCTGTCATCCTCTGATTCAGTACCATTTTGGTCACAGCGTGTCTGGAGATCTTGTTTTGATCGACCTACCGCTTTGACAGAAGCCCAAAATTTGTTAGGATTTTCTGCCAAGTCAGTACAGAGAACTTTCGAATTCATTGAACGCCTCTCACACAGCCCTCCTCACACTATATTTCGTTTCGTGTAATTTTTGTTTATGCGCAAGGCTTTGGCTATGTTTATGTTTGCTGTGAAGTTCCCTTTGCTTTCGTAGCAGTTTTCTAACTCGGTTGTACCACTGAGTTTCTTCTGGTGGAAAACCAGAGTATTGCAGATATTCATAAGCACTTACAGAATGTCTACGGAGACATTGCAGTGAACAAAAGCACGGTGAGCCCTTGGGAGAGATGTCCGTCATCATCGCAACAAGGCCGCTCAAAGCAGTCCTATATGCCTCGTGGATGCGGCCCGCACACAGCTTTGATTCCAGCGGTGTTGGAACGTGCGGATACTCTCATTCGATGTGATCGGCGGAACACAAACACCTCGCTGCACAACTGGACGTCTCTGTTGGTAGTGCAGACATACTCGACCACCACTTGGGATACTGCAAGATGTGTGCCTGCAGGGTTACTCACTGCTTAACAGAAGACCATAAAGAGCACCGAAGGACCATGTGGGCGGGATTGCTCGCACGCTTCGAGGCTGAACGTGAGATTTTTTTGTCGAAGATCGTCACAGGCGATGAAACAAGGATTCATCACTTCGAACCGGAACAAAAGGGCACTCAATAGTGTTGCACCTCACCATCTCTCCTCCGAAGTAAAAGTTCAGAGCGACGGTCTTCTGGGAATACAAAGGGGTTATTTTCCTTTGTGTCCTCGTTCGTGGTGCAACGATCAACTCTGAAGTGTATTGTGCCAATCCCAGGAAATTTAAGAAGCAACTGCAATGTGCTCGTCACCACAAAAATGCAAACGAACTTCCGCTTCTTCATAACGGTGTAAAGCCTACCACAAGTCTGTGCACCAGAGAGAATCTCTCAGAACTTCACTGGACTCTTCTTCCTCGTCCACCCTACAGCCATCTGTTTGGCCCAATGAAGGAAGTACTCCCCTGGAAGCAGCGTGTGGAAGATGGGGAGGTTATCGATGAAGCCAGATGCTGGCTGCGACGTCGACCACTAGAGTGGTACCGTGCGAGCGTACACGCCGTCACAGTAGGGTGGCGTCAAGCCGTCGCATCGGAGGGAGATTCTATTGAAAACTAGGGATTTGTAGCCAAAAAACTGGGGAATAACACGGTGTATTGAAATCCTGAATAAAACCATCCTGCTTTATGATAAAAAGTGTTGTATTACTTATTGAACGCCCCTAATATTTATTAAGCCGAAGGGCTTTCAATAGTGTACTTACGGCTGGGCCTGATCTAATGACACGTTCGAAACAAAATTCCACAGATCCAACACCATGACAGAATCCAATACAGAATTCGGAACCCGCATAACATAAGATTACAATTGTCGAACGAATATATCTTTCCAAAAAACACAAATTTCTTGTAAAATTCTAGTGCAAGAATCAGATTCAAAACACATGGCTATTCTAGTTTATGAGGAGCAGGAGTCATGAAGTAAGCTATCCAACTATTCTATAGTTATACAGTTTTCTTTTTTTGGGGGGGGGGAGGGAGGTTATGGCGCAATACATCTAAGGTCATAAGCGTCCAGTAGAGAACTATAGAATGCTGCGACCGTGAGGGTAAAAAAACCGTTTCTAGGTCCAGTACAGAAAGGAAGAAAAAAACAAATCTAAAACGTCAAGACGTCACGGAAGAGTATCTAAAGGACGTTGACAAGACACCGGGGTCACCAGGTAGAAAGCAAATCTCTTTTGTCATATTACTTCTTGTTAAAAAGCTTAAAACGCGAGCCACAGCTTTCACGTCATCCGCTAAAATGTCCGGCAAAGTGGGCGGCAGCCCGACCCTGAGACGTTAAGTGGCTAAAATAAGGGCAGAGGATCAGGAAATGTCTGACTGTTAATGGCTGCCTACAGAAAGGACAGCTGGCTCCAGGGTCGCCGCTCAACAAGTGGCGGTGACTAAAGCGACAGTGCCCTATTCGCAACCGGGATAACGGCGAGACGGCCGTGAGAAAGTCGACCGACCTGTTGGGAGAGGTTTGACTTCTCTGAATTTGTTCCCATGAATGGAGCACCAATGGTCATGCCAAAGTGACGTGATCCACCGGTAGAGAAAATTACGAATATCTTGCGAGGGAACAGAGTAAGAGGCGGTCCGACCGAGATGGACTGCAACCTTGGCTGCAGAATCGGCGGTGTCATTCCCAGGCACACCAACATGACCAGGAACCCACATGAACATCACTTGGGCTCCCCCATCCGGGAACAAATGGAGGCAGTCCTGGATCCGTCGAACGGTGGGGTGGACTGGATCTGGATCATCCAGACTCTGAAGGGCACTGAGGGAGTCAGAGAAGATGACACAGCGAGTGAGCTGGTGCCTCCGGACGTAGTGAACAGCCTGATAAAGGGCAAAAACCTCTGCGGTAAAAACTGTGCACTGGTCGAGAAGCCGGTATTGAAACTTATCATCCCTGACGACAAAAGCACAGCCAACACCGTGGGCGGAATTGGGACCGTCAGTGTACAAGAATATGCTATCGGCAAGTTGTGAGCGAACTACGAGAAATTTGCAGCGACAGGTCAGCTCGGGAGTTGAATCCTTCGGGAACGAGCTGAGGTCAAAATGAACACAAACCTCTGCCTGAAGCTAAGGTGGTGAAGGGCTCTCAACCATTCGGAAAGTGGCAGGAACGGTGAACTGCAGCTGCTGAAGCAGGTGACGACAGCGGACACCGGAGGCCGCATAGTTATACAGAGTCAACCCGAACTCTATCGAGAATATTGGGGGGGGGGGTCTCTTTACGGGAATTTCAATTTTTTCATCTCTTACTTACCCATAATTTATGTCTGTACTGCACTGAAAATACCTACACAACAGCTCAGGTGTCGACAGTTACGCTCTGTCTCTTATCTGGAAACAATTGTCGTCCATTCACTGATGTTACTTGCTGCTGAGAACAGTAAATCTCACTTTATTCCCCGCCATGAAGTTTGAATCCACTGCTGATGGGTTCTCTCTTAGGTCTGTTTCTCCCGCAATAATTGTTGTACACTGACAGTAATACACAGCAGTGAGGATAAGTTTACTGACGAAGAGTTGGCCGATATACGCCTCGAGTATGGGTTCACTGAATGCGGTGGAAGAGCGGAACGACGACACCTATGTTGCTGAGTTGCAACCGCAGCAATGGTGACCACAGTACCAAATTACATTACGTTTGTGTTGTGCGTTCTGGTGAGTGCGTATTACGAAGGTGATTGGGGTAACAAACAGAATAAATCATAATTACTTTACTATCCTGTGACGAACCACAGGTCACTGTGGGTTCCTTAAAGCAAAATGCTCGGCTATTATTCCTCAACAGCCTCCAGATCGTCGGTGGAGGTCTGGTTCACACGGTGAAAAGCACTTACGACACCTTACTTGTATACGTCAAGTGAGTTTCAATGGCTTAGTCGTCGCAAGTGATTAAAGTTCTCGCTGCTAAGAGAACCGTAAGAGTAGCGCTTAGAACACTGAGCCTTTCGACGTCAGCCCTCATACACTACGTGATCACAAGTATGCGGACACCTGGCTGAAAGTGACTTACAAGTTCGTGGCGCCCTCCATAGGCAATGCTGGAATTCAATATGTGTTGGTCCACCCTTAGCCTTGATGTCAGCTTCCATTCTCGCAGGTATATGTTCGATCAGGTGCTGGAAGGTTTCTTGGGGAGTGCAGCCCATTCTTCACGGAGTGCTGCACTGAGGAGAGGTATCGATGACGGTCGGCGAGGCCTGGCACGAAGACGGCGTTCCAAAACATCCCAAAGGTGTTCTATAGGATTCAGGTCAGGACTCGGTGGAGGCCAGTCCATTACAAGGATGTTACTGTCGTGTAACCACTCCGCCACAGGCCGTGCATTATGAACAGGTGTTGGATTGCGTTGAAAGATGCAATCGGCACCCCCGAATCACTCTTCAAAAGTGGGAAGCAAGAAGGTGCTTAAAACATCAATGTAGGCCTGTGCTGTGATAGTGCCACGCAAAACAACAAGGGATGCAAGCCCTCTCCATCAAAAAAACGATTACACCATAACATCACCGCCTCCAAATTTTACTGTTGGCTCTACACACGCTGACACATGATGTTCACCGGGCATTCGCCATACCCACACCCTGCCATCGAATCGCCAAATTGTGTACCGTGATTCTTCACTCCAAACAACGTTTTTTCCACTGTTCAATCGTCCAATGTTTCCGCCCCTTTCACCAATCGAGGCGTCGTTAGGCACTTACCGGCGTGATGTGTGGCATATGAGCAGCCACTCGAGCATGAAATCCAAGTTTTCTCACCTCCCACCTAACTGTCATGGTACTTGCAGTGGATCCTGATGCAGTTTGGAATTCCTGTGTGATGGTCTGGATAGATGTCTGTCTATTACACATTGCGACCCTCTTCAACTGTCTGCGGTCTCTGTCAGTCAACAGACCAGGTCGGCCTGTACGCTTTTGTGCTGTACGTGTCCCTTCACGTTCCCACTTCACTGTCACATCGGAAACAGTGGACCTGGGGATATTTATGACTGGGGAAATATCGCGTACAGACGTATGACACAAGTGACACCCAACCACCTGACCACGTTCGAAATCCGTGAGTTCCATAGAACCCCCCATTCTGCACTCTCACGATGTCTAATGACTACTGAGGTCGCTGATGTGGAGTACCTGGCAGTAGGTGGTTGCACAATGCACCTAATATGAAAAACTTGTATTTTTGGCGGTACCCGGATACTTTTGATCACATAGTGTACATCAGCAAGCACGCCTTCAGTCAAAGAATCATTCATTTAAGATCAAGAAGTGGCCTCAATAGACTTCGACAGCAGGCATTCGTAACAGAATAGAAAAGAAGTGTTAATCGCATTGTAAGGGTACAGATATCGATCCTATACCCGAAGGATCGACTCTTACCATTCTTTGCTACCTCGCAGCGGCATCGCTGACGGCGCCCGATTGCTCTAGAAGGGAGACGGTTTGGCGCGAAGGTGAGTCGGTGCAGCCGTATCATGCCTACAGGGAAGATCCCGAATGCCTGCGCTTCCCGCAGTAGCGCGTAAAGTATTATGTGAAAAGATTATAGAAAGGCGCGCTTGAGCCATCTCGTGAGCGGGACGCGTATGGAGGAACGAAATTGGTCGTGTTTAAAAATAATAATTTTGAAGCGAAGATAAATTCCATATCGGAGTAATACACTCCTGGAAATTGAAATAAGAACACCGTGAATTCATTGTCCCAGGAAGGGGAAACTTTATTGACACATTCCTGGGGTCAGATACATCACATGATCACACTGACAGAACCACAGGCACATAGACACAGGCAACAGAGCATGCACAATGCCGGCACTAGTACAGTGTATATCCACCTTTCGCAGCAATGCAGGCTGCTATTCTCCCATGGAGACGATCGTAGAGATGCTGGATGTAGTCCTGTGGAACGACTTGCCATGCCATTTCCACCTGGCGCCTCAGTTGGACCAGCGTTCGTGCTGGACGTGCAGACCGCGTGAGACGACGCTCCATCCAGTCCCAAACATGCTCAATGGGGGACAGATCCGGAGATCTTGCTGGCCAGGGTAGTTGACTTACACCTTCTAGAGCACGTTGGGTGGCACGGGATACATGCGGACGTGCATTGTCCTGTTGGAACAGCAAGTTCCCTAGCCGGTCTAGGAATGGTAGAACGATGGATTCGATGACGGTTTGGATGTACCGTGCACTATTCAGTGTCCCCTCGACGATCACCAGTGGTGTACGGCCAGTGTAGGAGATCGCTCCCCACACCATGATGCCGGGTGTTGGCCCTGTGTGCCTCGGTCGTATGCAGTCCTGATTGTGGCGCTCACCTGCACGGCGCCAAACACGCATACGACCATCATTGGCACCAAGGCAGAAGCGACTCTCATCGCTGAAGACGACACGTCTCCATTCGTCCCTCCATTCACGCCTGTCGCGACACCACTGGAGGCGGGCTGCACGATGTTGGGGGACGGCCTAACGGTGTGCGGGACCGTAGCCCAGCTTCATGGAGACGGTTGCGAATGGTCCTCGCCGATACCCCAGGAGCAACAGTGTCCCTAATTTGCTGCGAAGTGGCGGTGCGGTCCCCTACGGCACTGCGTAGGATCCTACGGTCTTGGCGTGCATCCGTGCGTCGCTGCGGTCCGGTCCCAGGTCGACGGGCACGTGCACCTTCCGCCGACCACTGGCGACAACATCGATGTACTGTGGAGACCTCACGCCCCACGTGTTGAGCAATTAGGCGGTACGTCCACCCGGCCTCCCGCATGCCCACTATACGCCCTCGCTCAAAGTACGTTAACTGCACATACGGTTCACGTCCACGCTGTCGCGGCATGCTACCAGTGTTAAAGATTGCGATGGAGCTCCGTATGCCACGGCAAACTGGCTGACACTGACGGCGGCGGTGCACAAATGCTGCGCAGCTAGCGCCATTCGACGGCCAACACCGCGGTTCCTGGTGTGTCCGCAGTGCCGTGCGTGTGATCATTGCTTGTACAGCCCTCTCGCAGTGTCCGGAGCAAGTATGGTGGGTCTGACACACCGGTGTCAATGTGTTCTTTTTTCCATTTCCAGGAGTGTAGTTATAAAAGGAATCTCCAAAAGAATGGCCGATTTGAACTGCTATTAATCCAGTTCATTTATTTGAAAGAAACAAAGCACACCATTCTCTTCGGGAGATGATGTGATTTGAACGTGAAACACAATATGGGGCATATGAGCCCCCCCCCCCCTCCCCAACCACCCTACACGCGATCGCCCGGTCCATGAAATTAACCATCAACCGCACATATGTTTCCCATCAACTACGTCGAGTACACTTCAGATTTCTTATTTGAATACCAACAAGTTACGGTTCTTTTTTGTGGCAAACTCGTGGCTCAGCGGATCCCCATAGTAAAACGTCACAAGGTGCACGTCACAAAATCGAGGCAGGTAGGTTTGATCTCCTCGTAACGAGATTAGTCTGTCCAGGAACTTTCCACGCAAAGAGCGATTGCGTCTCCTAAAATGTGGCTCTCTGTCAGCTGGTTACATTGAGCTAGAATTGAGTTTACACACGTTGCAAGCGTTAAATTTGTACCTTAAAACAAAGTGTAGTTTTTTGTTGAAAATTTTCTTTGGCACTCCTTGTCGTAATCCTTTCAGTGAATATTAAGTTTTGTTACTGGTTCATAAACTCATCTAATTGGCTACATAAGTTTTAGCATGTTTTCTATGATTATGTTGACTAGAAGACTTGTGGCGCCGTGGTAGGCATGAAGTTATGTTATGGGAACGATGATTTGGCGAATTGTGGTGTACATAGTAATTTTAATTTTGACTTGCCAACGCATTGCTCATTTCATATTTTATGTGCCTGTAAATTCAATGGAATGATGTCGTATCTAGCTGGCACAAGATGTTTGTAATAAACGTTATGAAGATCTGAAGAAGGTAACTTAGATTTACTGAAACCGGTTTTCTACAGTAGAATTCTTTATAGCGATCTCCGCTAAGAAGTTCCTCTTCTCCTCAGTAATCATTACAGATAACCCCTCGAGCTTAACATGAGTAAACTAACAGTAGAGGAGTTTTGCAGAATAACTGATGACGGCAGAAGTAGAGGGGATGTAAAGTGTACGCTGGCGCCAGCCGTGGTGACCGAGCGGTTCTAGGCGCTTCAGTCCGGAACCGTGCGACTGCTACGGTCGCAGGTTCGAATCCTGCCTCGGGAATGGGTGTGTGTGATGTCCTTAGGTTAGTTAGGTTTAAGTAGTTCTAAGTTCTAGGGGACTGATGACCTCCGATGTTAAGTCCCATAGTGCTCAGAGCCATTTGAACCAGTTTTTGTATGCTGGCAATCGCAAGGAAATTGTTTCTGAAGGAAAGGAATTTGTTAAAATCGAATGAAGATTTAAATGTTAGGAAATCTCTTCTGAAAGTATTTGTGTGTAGTGTAGCCATGTATGGAAATGAAACAGTTTAGACAAAAAGAGAATAGAAGATTTCGAAATGTGGGGCTACAGAAGAACGCTAAAGATTAGATGGGTAGAACACGTAAATAACGAGGAGGTACTGACTAGAACTGGGCAGAAAAGACGTTTGTGGCGCAAGCCGACTAGAAGAAGGGATCAGTTAATAGGACACACTCCGAGACATTAGGGGATCACCCGTGCAGTATTAGAGGGAACTGTTGGGGGTAAAAATCGTAGGAAGAGACCAAGAGATGAAAACAGTAAGCGAATTCAGGAGAATATAGGTTCCGTTGTTATTCAGAGATGAAGAGGCTTGCGCACGATAGAGTAGCATGGAGAGCTGCATCAAACCAGTCTTAGAACTGAAGACCACAACAGCAACAGCATTTCGCGATTTTTTAATATACGTGTGTTTTAGATTTTGCCTACAGCCGACATTTGTTAATGTATTCCGTGAAGGCAGCAGTCATTAAGGCCGTAGCGGCTATTTGGAGACTATGCTGTTCGTTGCGTGGCAACGTCACTGACATATGATTGATTTCAACTATTCAAATTGTTACTTGTCGGTATTTTACTGTTAGATAAATACATATAATTTATATGTGTTTGCCGGCCTCAGTGGCCGAACGATTCTAGGCGCTTCAATCTGGAACCGCGCGACCGCTACGGCCGCAGGATAGAATCTTGCCTCGGGCATGGATGTGTGTGATGTCCTTAGGTTAATTAGGTTTAATTAGTTCTACTAAGTTCTTGGGGACTGATGACCTCAGATGTTAAGTCCCATAGTTCGCAGAGCCATTTGAATCTATATGTGTTTCTCTGGGTTTGTGTCCACGGCCGTTCCACCACAGAGCTGAGCGTGTACAAGATTTTACCCAATACTACCACCAGGCCTGCTTACATACAACAAAGTTTGTAGTGCACTTCACATTTGGAGAATATACAGGGTGGTCCATTGATAATGACCGGGCCAAATATCACACGAAATAAGAATCAAACGAAAAAACTACAAAAGAATCTAAACTCGTCTAGCTTGAAGGGGGAAACTAGATGGTGCCATGGTTGGCCTGCTAGATGGCGCTGCCATAGGACAAACGGATATCAACTGCGTTTTTTTTAAATAGGAACCCCCACTTATATTACATATTCGTGTAGTACGTAAAGAAATATGTATGTTTTTGTTGGATCACTTTTTTTCGCTTTGTGACTGATGGCGCTGTAATAGTCACAAACGTATAAGTACGTGGTATCACGTATCATTCAGCGAGTGCGGACAGTATTTGCTTCGTGATTCGTTACCTGTGTCAAAAAGGACCGTTTACCAATTGCGGAAAAGGTTGATATCGTGTCGATGTATGGCTATTGTGATCAAAATGCCAAACGGGCGTGTGCTGTGTGTGCTGCTCGGTATCCTGGACGACATCATCCAAGTGTCAGGACCGTTCGCCGGATAGTTATGTTATTTAAGGAAACAGGAAGTGTTCAGGCACATGTGAAACGTCAACCACGACCTGCAAAAAATCATGAGTCCCAAGTAGGTGTTAGCTGCTGTCGCGGCTAATCAACACATCAGTAGCAGACAAATTGCGCGAGAATCGGGAATTTCAAAAACGTCATCGTTGAGAATGCTACATCAACATCGATTGCATCCGTACCATATTTCTATGCACCAGGAATTTCATGGCGACGACTTTGAACGTCGTGTACAGTTCTGCCACTGGGCACAAGAGAAATTATGGAACGATAACAGATTTTTTTGCACGCGTTCTATTTAGCGACAAGGAGTCATTCACCAACAGCGGTAACGTAACCCGGCATAATATGCACTATTGGGCAACGGAAGATCCACGATGGCTGCGACAAGTGGAACATCAGCGACCTCCGCAGGTTAATGTATGGCACGGCATTATGGTAGGAAGGACAATTGGCCCCCATTTTATCGATGGCAATCTAAATGGCGCATTGTATGCTGATTTTCTACGTAATGTTCTACCGAAGTTACTACAAGATGTTTCACTGCATGACAGAATAGCGATCTACTTGCATCATGATGGATGTCCGGCACATATCTCGCGTACGGTTGAAGCGGTATTAAATAGCATATTTCATGACAGGTGGATTGGTCGTCGAAGCACCATACCATGGCACGCACGTTCACCGGATCTAATGTCCCCGGATTTCTTTCTGTGGGGAAAGTTGAAGGATATTTGCTATCGTGATCCTCCTACAACGCCTGACAACTTGGGCCAGCGCATTGTCAGTGCATGTGCGAACATTACGGAAGGCGAACTACCCGCTGTTCAGAGGAATGTCGTTAAACGTATTGCCAAATGCATTGAGGTTGACAGACATCATTTTGAGCATTTATTGCATTAATGTGGTATTTACAGGTAATCACGCTGTAACAGTATGCGTTCTCAGAAATGATAAGTTCACAAATGTACATGTATCACATTGGAACAACCGAAATAAAATGTTCAAACGTACCTACCTTCTGTATTTTAATTAAAAAAAACCTACCTGTTACCAACTGTTCGTCCAAAATTGTGAGCCATATGTTTGTGACTATTACAGCTCCATCTATCACAAAGCGAAAAAAGTGGTCCAACTAAACCATTCATATTTCTTTACGTACTTCACGAATATGTAATAAAAAAGATGGGCGTTCCTATTTTAAAAAACGCAGTTGATATCCGTTTGACCTATGGCAGCGCCATCTAGCGGGCCAACCATAGCGCCATCTGGTTTTCCCCTTCAAGCTAGACAAGTTTCGTTCTTTGTAGTTTTTTCGTTTGACGCTTATTTCCATAGACATTTGCCCCAGTCACGATCAACGGACCACCTTGTAGATGTATACTTAGATGTTGAAGTTCCTCTCAGACTCTCGTCAGCAGGACTTGATGTGGTGAAGCATACGCTTAATGCGTCAGTGGTCCTACCGCGGATAACGAAGGCATCAGGAGGCTCTCAGCTGTTGACGGAAGTAATGGAGAGGAATGTGGGTCCACAAGACGCGCGGCAGCTACTCGCTGGGGGCCGGGGTGCCGGGAAAGTAAGACGAGGCCTTCCTTCCGCTGCCGCGAGGAAGCGGCCTGCATCTGGCACGTTAATAATATCGCGTGTGACCGCGCCAGGTATTTTTAGAAGCGCTCTGGCCTGCCACTGTCATTACCATATGAATGCGGCAGACCTGTCTGTCTCCTCCCGGGACGGGCAGAGCAGAACTCGCTTCCGTCAGCAGTTAGCCTGGCTGTGACCCGCTCGTGTCACCAGTAGCTTTCAGAGAGCAAACTGACGAAACGACAGAGCGGAAAGTTTGCTGCTGGAATTTGCTTACGGTTATCTAGCTAGATAAAGAAATTGAATAAAATTCTCACAGAAATTAGTTTTTATTTATATGGCATCTAGTTCCGTACCTTAGTCCATTGTCAAACCATCAACGTAACGGCTACCGTAATTTGTGTACGTTGGCCTCACTGCTTGCGCACGCAACACTGGACTGTCGCAAGCAAATACACACAGCGAAAAATGTTTTGCATCACCCTGGTTCCCAGAAATGCTGACGATGGGCTTTGAGTATGGATATTGTATCACACACACAGTCTCTTTGACTGCTGTAAATAATCATGCATGAGCAGCGCTTATTAGAGACGGGGGGGGGGGGGGGGGGCGGTCCGATAGCCGATCAGTTCCAGTTCCAGCCATTCCACCAGGAAGGAGGTACACGGCTCGTGTTGTCCGTAGTTCAACCATGCTTAGAGGCCCAATACCACGATTCGATCGCGCCCGCACTTATTTTGTGCCAGGAAGGGCTCTCAACAAGGGAAGTGTCCACGAGTCTCTGAGTGAACCAAAGCGATGTTGCTCGGACGTGGAGAAGATACAGAGAGACACAAACTGTCGATGACATGCCTCGCTCAGTCGCCCAAGGGCTACTATTGTAGTGGATGACCGCTACCCACGGATTATGCCTCGGAGGAACCCTGACAGCGACGCCACCGTGTTGAATAATGCTTCTCGTGCGCCCAAAGGAAGTCGTCTTACTACTCAAACTGTGCGCAATAGGCTGCATGTTGCACAACTTCACTTCCAACGTCCATGCCGAGGTCCATCTTTGCAACCACGACACCATGCAGTGCGGTACAGACGGACCCAAGAACACGACGAATGGACCGCTCAGGATCGGCATCACGCCCTCTTCACCGACGAGTGTCACATATGGCTTCAATCAGACAGTCGTCAGAGACATGTTTGGAGGCAACCCGATCAGGCTGAACGCCTTAGACACACTGTCCAGAGAGTGCAGCAAGGTGGAGGTTCCCTGCTGTTTTGGGATGGCATTATGTGGGACCGACGTACGCTGCTGGTGGTCATGGAAGGTGCCATAGTGGCTGTACGATCCGTGAATGCCATCCTCCGACCGATAGTGCAACCATATCAGCAGCGTGTTGGCGAGGCATTCGTCTTCTTCGATGACAATTCGCGCTTCTATCCTGCACACTTTGTGAATGATTTCCTTCAGGAAATGGCTCGACTAGAGTGGCCAGCATGTTCTCCGGACATGAACCCTATCGAACATGCCTGAGATAGATTGAAAAGGGCTATTTATGGACGACTTGACCCACTAAACACTCAAGAGGGATCTACGCCGAATCGCCGTTGAGGAGTGGGACAATCTGGACCAACAGTGCATTGATGAACTTGTGGATAGATGCCACGACGAATACAGGCACACATCAATGCAAAACGACGTGCTATTGTGTATTAGAGGTACCGGTGTGTACAGCAATCTGGACAACCACCTCTGAAGGTCTCGCTGTATGGTGGTGCAACATGCAATGAGCAATAAAAAGGGCGAAAATGATGTTTATGTTGGTCTCTATTTCAATTTTCTGTACTGTTTCCGGAACTCTCGGAACCGAGGTGACGCAAAACTTATTTTGATGTGTGTAGTATCGTGCAGTTAGCCACTCAAACAAACAATGTGGCCAGCGTACACACATTATGGTAACACTTACGTCTGTTGCTTGGTAATAGACTAAGTTCCGAAACTGGTCGCCATTTAAATAAAAACAAACTTTTGAGCAACTTTGACAGTTCCGTACTTTGATTGAATTATACTAACTTGCTGCCTATTGCCGTTTGTGACGCTAAAAGCTTTGTAGCTATTTGTCTGCGCTCTATTTTGTACTTTTTATTTATTTTATTGATTCCTTTAGACCTAATATATTTATATAATAGGTCGTGTTTGTAACATTTTTTGTAACATTTTTTGAAGCTGTTGCACGTTTTTATTGATTACAAAGTTGTGTCTCAGCACAGTAAAAGTAAAAGTAATAGTGTTAACAATAATGATTAAGTTAAGATAAAAAATAAAAATACGGGGTGTTATAAATCATTCATTCGTTTTGAATTCTATGTTTTCCGAGGTACGAAATGTAAAAAAAAAAGAAAAAGAACAGTGCCTGAATATAATCGCAAACTCACCAATTTTGTGCTCTACAAATGTTCTATGAGTGCCCTTCTGGTCACACGATACACGTTCAAGCGGTAGTCAAGCTCGTTTCATACCTTATGTAGCAACATCCTGACAACGGCCACCAAAGCAGCACTGATGCATTCTCCGAGCTTTTCCAGTGTTCCGTGCGGTAGGAGACATGTAAATATGGTCCTTATACATCCCCAAAGGAAAATCCTAAGCAGTCACCTGTAAAGTCGCGTTTCTAAAGACACTAAAACTTTCTTCTCTGTCTTCCCCGCTGCCATGTTTCGCACTCACATATAGTGGAGCGCCAACCAGTTTTCATGATTTTCTTCTGTAAGCAAAGCTTGTGTTTGCAGATCTTCACCAGGGCCTTAAATTTTACTCAAATTAGTGTCAAGTGAAAGTATTGTTTTCCTGGAGATAGCGGCCGTGCTCTGGACACTGTTGTTATCTCCTCGACTCGTGAACATCCGCATTGTGAACGGAACAGTCCGCTTATATAAGGATTTATGAAGATCTAGAAGCAACCGAAAAATCTTGTTCACCGTAAGGGTAATTTTATCCTCTATTGACATGGAACTGGGATAAATGTTTCAGAAAATGCGCGTCTTGAGCACCGCATTGCACAGAAAGGATACTTGTACCGTTAGAAAAAAAGTAAGTAAAGAAGTGGGAAACATTTGAAATTGCAGTTGAGGGAAAAATTATAGGGGGCAAAAGAAGTTAGGCTACGTAAAGACGAAAGCATCGTAAGGTAGCGAGGGATGGAAGAAATAATCGGTGCAAAGATTGGAGTGTGAAAGGCAATGAGTGGTAAATAAAGTAGGGAGTTGCATCAATGGCGTAATAGTTTGAGGCCTACATTTACTGATTTCGTTCTCTACCAATAGTAGGAAATCATATACGTAACTGGCACATTTACAAATGCCAATCTTCCTGTACGAGGTGGTTTTCGAGAGAGTCCGCAGTAAGCGGTAAATGTAGCAGTAAAATTTAAAAAAAAGACGGCTGCTCTGGGAAAGTCCGGAATTCGGGTGTTCAAATTCGTCATACCTAATTGACGAAGAAAAAAGTGGATGAAGGAAGAGCGCTCAAGAAGTCCTCTAAATAACAGTACAGCCACCGAAAACAAAATGACAAAAAGTAATGGTCCAGCGAGCTCCGTGGACGACCCGAACAAAGTCGCTACTGGTTTTCGGTCGCCTTGGGCGTCAGAATAGTTCCTCGAAGGATGATTGGCAGTAAGAAGAGATCCGACACCCCCGGGAGCAGCAGTGGTCTTTTAAGAGCAGTAACTTCAGAATTCAGTTGTTTCGGCACTCACCTATAATCAGGACGTAAAAGAGGCAAATGTGAGTCTGGTGTCGAGTGTATGGGTGGTTATCGTACATTATAAATCGTCCCGCGAATTACCTCATTCAGAGCCTGGCGCGATGCCTCAAACCACTGTATTTGTGTTGATGAGCTTCGCTGCTCCATCTCTCACGGCTAAATGTGTTGAAAGCAGTGAAGAGAGTCGAATTCTTAATATATACACATATTGATGGTATTTGTCCGGCCTTTAGAGATGGGGTCAGTTATTTTAGTTATGAGGTCTCTAGCAGTCTTACATCTGATATGAAATCTACCAGATTTCGTTTTCCTGCTACCATAAACCTCACATCAGTATATATAATAAATCCAATCGTTGTTTGTCTGTGCGTACCGCTGTGACTCCGCAACTTACCCCCACAGCGCCAATGGGGTTATAAGCTACGGTGCCGCTCCATACCCTACCCATGAAGGAGGTTTCGATTTATAACTACTGAGATTGGGTTCGACGATATGGGTGACAAAATAGAGCAATGAACAATGGACGTCCGATGGAAAGCCTGTGAAGCAGTGCAGAATCGAGTGCCGAAGTGTCCTCGACTGGCCAGAGTGTTCTGTATATTATACAATGTTCCAAACAGAGATTCCAGAGATGAGGTTCTCCACAATTATTTTGAAAACTAATAGGAGTACTGTAAATTTCTATATTGGACATTAAATAAGAAGCCTTCAGCTGCCCAGCGTACGCACATTATGGTAGCACTTACGCCTGTTGCTTGATAATAGACTAAGTTCCGAAACTTTATTAGACACATTTAGGGTAAAAACCATCTTTAAATCGTCATGAACATCTTAGTGACCAGATGTGTAAACACAGTATTTAACAAAAACAAACTTGTCATGGCTTTTTTGTCACATACTGCCATTATAAATCTTATCACCAAGATGTTTATGACAATCTGAAGATGGGTTCCACCCGAAACGCGTCAAATTAAGTCGTTGGTTTCTCAGCTGGTAGTTTCTTATTTTGTGAACAATAAAGCAGTTTTGCAGTACTCCTGTTGACTTGCAATATGGTTGCATTCTTCTTGCGTGACTTCATGTCATAATTGCAAGTTTATGGAAAACACAAGAAGAAGGCACAAGACATCAGGATTTGATTTTAGCACTTAGGGATTTATTACCACACTACAGAGCAAATACTGTAAGGGAAAACGTTGAAAAATATCGAACAAATTATTAAGGATGTTAATAGTAAGCGCTACTATGATACGAAGATGTTGGCACTTCAGAACTGTCAGAAGACTGTTGACATCCCTACCACCACCACCACCATCACCACCACCTCCATCTCTGTCTCCACCTCCTCTTCGACCCCTACCGCAAGAAAAGGGGAAAGAGTTTGGTCAACAAGTTGGCGAGAGTGGTGAAGTCCAAACTTTATAACTGATTATTTCTTCATTGTGTTATTGCCATTCACCAACAGATATGACTGCAGGGGTTGACGGTGGATTTTTGGCGGATGAACATTTTAAACTTAGCTGTCACTTTTACTATTCCGGCAGACTTCGACGTTAGCAGACCGTCCTTTCAATTAAGTTTTACACTCACTAGGGGAGGCCGCCAATTGTGAAATTCAGATTCGATTCATACTGCGCATAATAAAAGCTCATGGCCAGAGGTGTAATGTGGCAAAGCACCAAGATGCACTTCTCAACCGTTGTCGAGAAAATCGACAGTTAAAAGAAACCGTTGCGGTGAAATGCTCTTTACGATTACTAATTTTCCACAGCGTCGTGGCGCAGTGGTAAGCGCTGGGGTTTGTAATCCGAAGGTCGCCGGATCGAATCTCGCTCCATGCAATTTCCTTTTTAGTATTTGTTTCATGTAATTCAAATATATATATATATATATATATATATAAAATTCCCGGCAATCAGTTGCAACAATTATGCATATAATAAGTTGTTGAAAGTCGTTTGTCGTGGAAAAACTGGCGACTTCGAACATCATTATGTTTTCCGCAAACAAAGTTGTATTTCACAAATGTTATTAATTGTCTTCATAATTTTAACCACGTATAGTTAACGGAAAACGTAGAAACGATATTCCGAAACGAATACGTATAGCGTAAGTCAAACGTTCGAATTAGAACAGAGACCCCCACGAACACAAATTTGCTGTGGCAGGTATGAAATATAAACTCCGTTACTCGCTCGTTACACTTGAAGCACAGATGTTGAATGGGCCGAAACGAGCCGCCGCATAACAGCGTAGTTGCGTGCTAACATCGAAAGAAGGTAGATGCGGTCCCTAACGCAACTTATAACATCGTCGAAAATCAGTGCGGACGGGAGAGCTTTGGTACACCCTGTTAAAAAAACGGAAAAATGGAGGCGGTACAATTGGAGAGCGATCCGCCCTCACCAACATGCATAAGCAATTTTTATATATATATATATATATATATATATATATATATATATATATATATATATATACAAAAAACTAATAATTAAAAAAATGTTGCATGGCGCGAGATTCGATGCGGCGACCTTCGGATTACGAACCCGAGCGCTTACCGCTGCGCCACGACGCTTTAGAAAACTATTAATCGTAGAGAGTATTTCACCGCAACGGTTTCTTTTAACTGTCGATTTTCTCGACAACGGCTGAGAAGTGCACCTTGGTGCTTTGCCACATTACACCTCTGGCCAGCCGCGCAGGATTAGGCGAGCGGTCTAGGCGGCTGGTCCCGGCGGAGGTTCGAGTCCTCCCTCGGGCATGGGTGTGTGTGTTTGTCCTTAGGATAATTTAGGGTAAATAGTGTGTAAGCTTAGGGAATGATGACCTTAGCAGTTAAGTCCCATAAGATTTCACACACATTTGAACATTTGAACCTCTGGCCATGAGCATTTATTATGCGCAGTATGAATCGAATCTGAATTTCACAATTGGCGGCCTCCCCTTGTCAGCCATATCTCAAACACAGACGACACATGTTTTCACACAGGATGCAAAAGAATCCATGTTCCAGCAGGTCCTGCACATACATGCGAAAATACTCTCTACATTGTGCTCCACAGCTTGTACATGTGGCGTGAAACGTCTTTTTTATACCACCTAAAGCTGTCACTAAATAATAATCTAATCTGTTGCAACTAGTATCGATGTAGCGTCATCAGCTAGCAGACTGTAAAGTATCTGCAAGATGATGACGCTATGCGGAAAGTAGATGCGGCAGAATGAAGTGTTGTTAACAGTTACAGGTCAGAGACGAAATAATACCTCAAACGATGACCACAGAAAGCGTTATTACAAATAATTGGAAGAGCTATCGGTGGTAATGGACTCACATGTACGAACGGTAAAATCGTGCTTTCAACACTGTGCAAGAGCTGGAAATTATACTACTTCTTCTTGTGGCTTTGTCCCGCATCGACGCAGGATCCCCATGGTTATTAACGTTTTTGGCATGGGTAATGTAAGGGATGGCTGGATGCCCTTTCCGTCGCTACTACGCCTGCCGGGCGGATTCGGCGCAACTGCCCGTCCCAGAAGCGGCGCTTTTAACGCGCATGGCTATGCGTGGCGGGTGGATGTGATAATAACAGATTTAATAATAAATTCTAAAAGTGTCTTGAAACTTGATTTAAACAGCTATAACTGAATACTTCCCTAGTCAGTAATAGTACGTCCTCGTACTGATTAGTGTGCGGTCAACACCAACGGATGTGAGCTCGGTCACTCATATCACAGCCGAAAATTAAATAAATCGCGAAAACAGTTTACTTGGAGAGAGCTTACAATATCAGTCTTGCTTTGGTATTACCATGGGCATGGGGTACCTGGAGATGAAATGGAACTGTTATTTATATGATTTAATATCCCCGCCAGCGGCCGGAATCGCCCGCGGCTCAGAGACGCTAAGGTTCGCGGTTGTCGCCACCAGGAGCGTGCGCGACTTGGCAGCTGACCCGTGCCCGCTCGAATCGAATCTTTGGCTCGTTCATTAGTTCGATTTGCTGGCAGCTCGATAGTTGGTGTGATCGCAGTGTAGTGTCTCTGGACTTGTCGTAGCCGTAGCGAAGTGAAAGCCAAGCCTTGCGCGCCCGCCAGTACGAGCCGAGTCCTGGAGGCGCTGCCTGGTGACGGTTACCTCTTTGAATAACAATCCCTGCGCGTCGAGTGAGTCAGTGTGTGGCTTGGAGGAATCTTCACTGTTATTGGTGTTGGGAGACTCTCCGATTGTGTTGAATTGCCGTATTTGCGGACTTGGGCGTCTGTTCGTTGACTGAAATGTTAAGTGTTTGGGCTGGACAGCACTTCTTGTGCCGCGATCGGTATTATTTACCTCTCTGCTCAGTCGGTTCCTGCCGTGCATGGCTGTGAGATTTCTAGCTGTTTAATTTGATGGAGCAGTTACCATTCGGTTTATTCAAAGTGCAGTGGTTTATATTTAGTTCACCTCATGCGATTTTGGGAATTCCGATGTTTTATGGGGCAAGTTGTGGCGTAAAACTGGAAGATTAATTAGTACTTAGGGATAGTTTCAAATTTTTTGAATCTCATTTATTATTGGAACGTTATCTCTATTTTGAACTGCAATTTCCTTAACCTTTAACATCAAGGGAGTGGATGGGCTTGACCCATACAGTGACCATTTCATTTCAACATATTTATTTGCATCACAGATAAATCATTAAGAGAATTACAGTCCTAAATCAGATAATAATTTATTTAAGAAACGCCATTCAAGCAAACTTTACAAACTGCTTGTTATATAAAACCACAAACGGGCCAAGTAAATCATTTAAATAAACTTTACATCAAATAAGCAGGAAATCAATTATTATTTCCACATAGATTGAAAACCGCCCCTCCCGGGTGAGATATTACCAAACAACTTTACAAGGTTATAGACAGTTTGACCAATTACAACCCAGTTATTTCCCATAAAAATTGACACACCCCACTAAGGCTGAATTGCACCGCAATTTTAGAAAACGGTTTCAATTAAGACACATTCTCCTAGAAATCCCTCAAAATTCTTAAGACAAATATTTAAAACATTTAACCCGGGCATCCTTGCAGAGCCACCACAAGTTTTAGAAAACTGCAGCTTGTACAATAACCGAGGCCCGAGATTGTGAGGCCGCGACTTGGTCATGAACGATGGAGGCGACTGAGTACTTATCTTCGAATGAAGATGTGGACTCCGTTTGTACTTCTACCCCGTTCAGAACACCGAAATCGGAACCAAACAGCACACGCGAAGTCAGGCCAAGTCCACCGCCCGTACGCCCGCTGGTAATTTAAAAGGGGAGGCTCTGCACTTCGGTGGCCCACTGCTTCCGATCTCTGAAACATAAATCAGAAACGACAACAAGGAACCAAACAACCCTTCCTTCACCTTAATACTCAAACTTATATAGAAAACTACTTCGATAAAATTGACCAAAACTGATTTCATTCCTTTAAGCAGAACCACGTACACGAGTAGTGCAAACGGAACTGGCTCACTAAAACCCAAGCATCACATGGAGCACCTTATGTGGGCCAGTAAGGTACCACACGGCTGTCTTTAGACACGGAATATAGAACGTTCAGTAAGGCTGCGCACACGTAATAATGTTCTTGCCAGCTGAAGTAAAAACAATACTATTAAGGGGCGAAGCACACACTTAATAAGAGGCATGAAATATCACATCACAGTCCTTGCAACGCTTTGCTGCCTCAAGAGCAATCATCATTGTATTTCACTACTCGTTGGTAGGCTTTGAATTACTTAGCTTGATGCCAGCTGCTGGATCGATGTGGCGAAGAAACCAGAGGTTGCTTAGTCCGACAGTAACAGCGTGTTCCTTCACGGAAGGGAGCACATTCACGAGGTTGCCAAGAAGCAACAGCGCCGGCCCGCTGTTACTGACCCCAGTACGATCAAGCGCTAACTGCCGCCCGTACTTACAAGGGAACCTCCCCATCGCACCCCCCTCAGATTTAGTTATAAGTTGGCACAGTGGATAGACCTTGAAAAACTGAACACAGATCAATCGAGAAAACACGAAGAAGTTGTGTGGAACTATGAAAAAAATTAGTAAAATATACAAACTGAGTAGTCCATGCGAAGATAGGCAACATCAAGGGCACTGGGAGTCTAGGTGCGCCGTGGTCCCGTGGTTAGCGAGAGCAGCTACGGAACGAGAGGTCCTAGGTTCAAGTCTTCCTTCGAGTGAAAAGTTTAATTTTTTATTTTCAGTTTATGTGACAAACTCTTATGTTTTCATCCCTTGTTTGGGAGTGATTATCACATCTACAAGAAAACCTAAATCGGGCAAGGTAGAAGAATCTTTTTACCCATTCGCTAAGTGTACAAGTTAGGTGGGTCGACAACATATTCCAGTCATGTGACGCACATGCCGTCACCAGTGTCGTATAGAATGTATCAGACGTGTTTTCCCGTGGAGGAATCGGTTGACCTATGACCTTGCGATCAAATGTTTTCGGTTCCCATTGGAGAGGCACGTACTTTCGTCCACTAATCGCACGGTTTTGCGGTGCGGTGGCAAAACACAGACACTAAACTTATTGCAGTGAACAGAAACGTCAATGAACGAACGGACAGATCATAACTTTGCGAAAATAAAGAAAGTAAAATTTTCAGTCGAGGGAAGACTTGAACCAAGGACCTCTCGTTCTGCAGCTACTCACGCTAACCACGGGACCACGGCGCTGATGAGCTCACATTCTTCTTGATGATGCCTATCTTGCGTATGGACTACTCAGTTTGTATATTTTACTAATTTTTTTCACGGTTCCACACAACTTCTTCCTGTTTTCTCGATTGATCTGTGTTCAGTTTTTCAAGGCCTATCCACTGTACCAACTTATAACTAAATCTGAGGGGGGTGCGATGGGGAGGTTCCCTTGTCAGGCACACCGTGCTCGCTGTCGTCTCTCCAACGTCTCGCTAATACGCGCACTTCCACGTGCGGTGCCCAACGATGTTCTCCCCTTTCCACTCCTTACTGCCCCCTATATCCTGAGCCGGCCCAGGCGCCAAAGACAAACTTCTGCCAGGGGGAATCGACAGTGCCTAAGCCAAAGATATCCCTGGCGACAGCCAAGCCACGGCTCAATTATTATATAGAGGTAAATGTTTTTCTTAAAATGAAAATTTGTTATTTTAGAGGCCATTGTTAATGTCTTTGAATTGTTTTACATCATATTGTGCAAACTGAAGACTTTGGAAGGTTATGCTACATATCACCAGTTAGGATCTATATTCGTAAGCCCTTTCATTTAAATTATGTCTTCTGGACATCAATTTGTTCAGTTGAAACTTCCAGGTTGAGAGGCCGTAGTCGACGTAAAAAATTTCCACCTAACGTTTCGTCTCCATCTGCGGGAGACATCAGAAGAAAGTACATATTTCATTTGGCACGTATTGTTCACGCACTTTGTTAAAGTATTGTGTTTATTAAAAATAAACATGGATTTTTAAATAACAAACGATGACCAAGTCTTCTTTTCCCATCCCGTCCTGTGTTCATGCATATCAGCAGTCAGCTGTGGTGCAGTCTAGTATATAGACACACTAAAAATAACTAGACTGCTCATTGGCAGTGCAACGCTGTTTGCACTTACTAAATAATGTCAGATAAAACGTTGCATACACAGAGTGACTTAACAGACACGGATAACTTCAACAGGATTCTGTATCACTGTTGTTAGAAAGCAGTGTAATTTTTTGTTAAAATTATTCAGTCCAAGCCAGTTGAAGGAGAAATACGATAAAATTGTGGGGAGAAAGGTAGATAGAATTAATACTCTGAAAACAGAGTGCAGAACATAGATAGACGCAGAGGAAGTGCCAGGAAATAATAAACAAGGGTCGAAAGCGAAAAACTTAGTGAATGACAAAGTACTCCCACCATCTGCTACTTCGTAACTTTCATACCAATATCGTCAACCGATCACTTGCCACAAATTCATTCTTACTTCTAACAAGGGAACCTCCCCATCTCACCCCCCTCAGATTTAATTACAAGTTGGCACAGTGGATAGGCCTTGAAAAACTGAACACAGATCAATCGAGAAAACAGGAAGAAGTTGTGTGGAACTATGAAAAAAATAAGCAAAATATACAAAGTGAGTAGTCCATGCAGAATATAGGCAACATCAAGGACACTGTGGACTCCGAAGCGCTGTGGACCCGTGGTCAGCGTGAGCAGCTGCGAAGCGAAAGGTCATAGGTTCAAGCCTCCGTCGGGTGAAAAACTTTTTATTTTCAGACAATTATCAAAGTTTAGGCACTCACACATAATCAACTTCGCTCTCCAAAATTCCAGGACATGTTCAGATTTGCTTGGACACATGCAGGATTTGACGGTCTACACACGGTAAAATTTGAAAACGTTAAAAACATGTTTTGACAGAGCACAGGGAAAACTGTGCGACTGTGAAACTGTTGCATTCATTTGTTGCAGTTCATGTGACAAACTCTTATGTTTTCATCACTTTTTTGGGAGTGATTATCACATCCACAAGAAAACCTAAATCGGGCAAGGTAGAAGAATCTTTTTACCCATTCGCCAAGTGTACAAGTTAGATGGGTCGACAACATATTCCTGTCAGGTGACGCATATGCCGTCACCAGTGTCGTATAGAATATATCAGACGTGTTGTCCTGTGGAAGAATCGGTTGACCTATGACCTTGCGAGCAAATGTTTTCGGTGCCCATTGGAGAGGCACGTCCTTTCGTCTACTTATCGCACGGTTTTGCGGCGCGGTGGCAAAACACAGGCACTAAACTTATTACAGTGAACAGAGACGTCAATGAACGAACGGACGGATCATAGCATTGCGAGAATAAAGAAAGTAAAATTTTCACTCGATGGAAGAATTGAACCAAAGACCTCTCATTCCGGAGCTGCTCACGCTAACCACGGGACCATGGCACTCGTGAGCTCACAATATCCTTAATGTTTCTTATGTTGCGCATGGACTACTCAGTTCGTATATTTTGCTTATTTTTTTCGTAGTTTCACACAACTTCTTCCTGTTTTCTCGATTGATCTGTGTCCAGTTTCTCAAGGTCTATCCACTGTGCCAACTTATAACAAAATCTGAGGGGGGTGCGATGGGGAGGTTCCCTTGTAAGAAACGAACCCTACATTCTTGAATAGATACCTATAACTTCCCGTCTTTTTCTGTACACCTACTACAGAAAACTAGGAAACTACATTCATTTAAGACAGCCTTAATAACTCAGTAGGAGTTGTGAGGTAAATATTCTTTTATTCTGTTCTTCAGTTTCCTTTCGCTGTCTCTCATACCCTTCAAATCACTATGTCACTGTTCATATTCGTCCCTGCAAGTGGGGGTTTCAATTAGGAAACAGCTGCCTGCTTCTCCGGTACGGTACGTCTTGGTAGGGGCTTGTTCTTGCACAGTCCGTTGAATGAGCTACTATCAGTCCGCCATTCTATCCGTTGTATTTCGACCCTGCACTGCACCTGGACTCCCCTTTTCTCGTATACGGATTACGCATTCGTGACGGTAGCGGACAGAAATTAAAATTCGCTACATGGTGAGCTATAGTTGTCCAGGCCATCTCAAATGACGGTGAAATCATATCACTTGTTTGTAAAACATGAAGAATGAGCCCTTAGAGTTGCAGTATGATATGATAACCTACTTCTGGAAGTTGTAGACAGTTTTTACCGATCAAGCACACAGTTTTAATCTCCTAAGGAGCTTCGACAAAGAGAATACTCCGCTACATTGAAAAACAAAAATTGATGACTCTCAGGTGCCCTCTGTCTTACAGGCAGAGCGCGAAAATACTTCCGAATGTCTATTAACTGTCGAGGAAAAAGTGTTACAGCCTTTGGGCAAGGTGAATTGCCGACTTCTCTACAGCGAAAATAAAGAGCATTTCGTCTAGTAGTACCATTTTCAGCATCCTATCTTTGCCAAACCGGTTTTTCTACGCTGGCTGGCTAATGTAATTTGTGGGATATTTGATGATTTCAAACCGGTTGAAATAATAACGCTGAAAAGTACATAGTGTGTGTAAATGAGGTCTGCTCACCTGGAAAGAGCAACTCGGTTGTATCGTCATTTACTTTATTTTTTATTTTCCCTTTTAGGCATTGTCATCAATCTAATTTAAAGAAATAAACAAATGCAAGAACACTTAAGCTTGAAGGCTGCTTAGAAAGAAAACAAATGGTTCAAATGGTTCTGAGCACTATGGGACTTAACATCTGAGGTCATCAGTCCCCGCCGGCCGAAGTGGCCGTGCGGTTAAAGGCGCTGCAGTCTGGAACCGCAAGACCGTTACGGTCGCAGGTTCGAATCCTGCCGCGGGCATGGATGTTTGTGATGTCCTTAGGTTAGTTAGGTTTAACTAGTTCTAAGTTCTAGGGGACTAATGACCTCAGCAGTTGAGTCCCATAGTGCTTAGAGCCATTTGAACCATTTTCATCAGTCCCCTTGAACTTAGAACTATTTAAACCTAACCAACCTAAGGACATCACACACATCCATGCCCGAGGCAGGATCGAACCTGCGACCGTAGCGGTCGCGCGGTTTCAGACTGACGCGCCTAGAACCGCTCGGCAATATCGGCCTGCTGAAAGAAAACAAAAAACATTGATACGTTAAACATATGCATAAAATCTATACTGTGATTTTGTTTACTCTCAACTGCTTGTAAAACGCACACAACAAGCTAATTTTATTTTTATCGTATAGTTATGCGCCCTACTTCACATCTAAGGTCCTGTAAATTAACAATCGCTGTTGGCCAAAACCCCCAACTAACTGCTGCTGGCATTCCGCAAGTGTTCTTCAATGACACTGCAGATGGATTTTTTTGAAAATGCCACACATTTTCAGAAAAACCAATTACAAAGTGCATGGCCACGAAGTTCGCCAGATTTCAACCCGTGTGCTTTTTGGCTGTGGCTTTACCTGAGGGGCTCTCTTCATTGGGTTTTAAATTATCAACGTAATACTAACACACAAAGGGAGCTAAAGATGAGCATAGCGTGAGAGGTAGCCAACATCGTACGTGATATGTTTCGGGTAGCTGTGAAGCAATCTGCAGTGCGATTCCAAGCTTTCGTGGATGCACATGGTCGCCATACCGATCAACTTCTGTGATCAACTAAAAAATGTTACCCTCTCATGTGGAAATTAAAATGTGTTTCTTTCAACGATCTATTCGTTATTTGTCTTCCACATATTCTTAGAAATGTTTCCACAAAGTTTTTTTTTTAAAAAAAATTCTTTATTTCCAAAGCTTATTAATTATACAATGTAGCCCACTACCTTATATGATTAGTGGGCCGTAATACTTCTACATTTGTACATTTTATTGCAGCTATTCTATGTATGATTTAGTAACTAGTTAGTAAGAGCACTATATGGGAACTACAATGGGCAATTTAAAATGTTATTAAGTGGTAAGTGGTAACCTAACTAAATATGCACTAGTCACTAAAGCCTGCAGCGTTACAGATGTGTCAGATAAAATATAAACCTACTATAAGGCCTTGCCCATTGAGCTAACCCCAATGAGCGTGCCCCTGACACTGGGCAGGCCATGGTGTTAGTCGCTGCAGGTTCCTATGAATAAGATCTATGAACTAGGTCCTACAACTAAACTTATTCTAAGGTCAAGGTTGGGTGCGTTGTCTAAATCGGTGTATAACTGGACCCCACTCCCCCTAGTCCCGAAGCGCGGCGGATTCTAGACTCGAGAAGTCGGCCTTTCCGCGCTCAGGCGGTTTGGGAATAGGGTACTAGACTTCATCGGTGTTTAAAGGGTCTTAGTAAGGTGCTAGTTTGGTTCTCGCAGGTAGTCCCTTAAGACTTTCTGTGATACCGCGTTAGCCAGTTCGTTAATAATCTGAAAGGTGTCGTGTTGTCTCAACAGTCTGTATGTGTCATTGTGGGGTAGTTGGTCTCTTAACACAGAGGCCACATCATTGAAAAGGGGGCACTCGTAGACTACATGGTCAGGAGTACCCTCCGGAACACCACAGTCACACGTGGGTGTCGCCTTTATCCCGAAACGACATAAGTATGTCGGATAGGGTCCATGTCCAGTGAGAAAGTGAATCAGTCCCCTGGTTGGTTCGAAGTATGTCATTCCCATTCTTTCCCTAACATCTGGCAATAAATCAAACGTTCTGCGCCCTGTTTCTTCGCTTTCCCATGAATGTTGTCACAGCTGATCCCCTCTTAACCTGGTCTCAACTTTATTTTCAGTCCTACTTCCTAGAATTTCCTCTATTTTATCTAAGTTCCCCTTTTTTGCCCAGTACCAAGCGGCCTGCTCTCGAATTTTGATATCTAAAAAAGTTTCGTTGCCCTACGCTCATTCGTTTTTCATGAGTGTGGTGTCACCGCCAGACACCACACTTGCTAGGTGGTAGCCTTTAAATCGGCCGCGGCCCGTTAGTATACGTCGGACCCGCGTGTCGCCACTGTCAGTGATTGCAGACCGAGCGCCACCACACGGCAGGTCTAGAGAGACTTACTAGCACTCTCCCCAGTTGTACAGCCGACTTTGCTAGCCACGGTTAACTGACAATTACGCTCTCATTTGCCGAGACGATAGTTAGCATAGCCTTCAGCTACGTCATTTGCTACGACCAAGCAAGGCGCCATTACCAGTGTATATTGAAATGGAGATTATATCTGTACAAGAGCGATATACACCGATTATGGATTAAAGTTAAGTATTACAAGATTTTCGTACTTTATTGCAATTCTCAAGACATTGTCCTGTTCCAGACCTCACGCCGGTCTGCGTGTATTTAAACGCGTGCATTTCGGCCTCCTCTAGCAACACGGTGTTGGCTCTTCTGCCAACACTTCAATGAGAGCCCTCTCAGGTAGCAGAAGTTTAATTACAAGTAACAAGTAGACAGAGCAACCGTTAAATTTGTGACTGGAGGCTGTGCCTTATTTTCAAGACAATGCAAGCCCGCATGTTGCTAGTACTGTCCTGACCTACCTTGGACAGAGTCTGTTCTACAGTTGCCCTCACCAGCTGGTTCTCCAGACAGCACACCTGTTGTAAGCCTTCGGTCATAGGTTGTCAATAGTTTGGCGCACCACCACTCGCCAGCCACTAAGACTGGTGAGCTCTGGCACACAGATGAAACAGCGTTGGAATGACGTACCCGCACGTGTCATCAAAGCTCGCTTTGACTCAGTGTCCAATCGGGCTAGAGCCGTTGTTGTTCTGCGTGATTTACAGCTCCAAATCACTGACAAATTTAATCGTGTATTCTTCTTCCTGTTCTGCATGCTGTAATGTCACGGAACAAGTAAATCAGGACCCACAGCTTAGTGTCACGTGCTGTGGTTGCGATGAAAATTAGCATGAGGGCAGGCGCCAGAGCGGAAAGCGGCCGAGACACAACAGCTCTTTGTGAAAAGGCGACTTGGAATACGAATTCCTCTGATGCCTTGGTGCCAGGATAAACAGCCTTTGACCGTCCGGGTGCGCCAGGGAATGGTTCATCCAGCCTTGTGCGCCTAAAAAAATAGTGTAGTCAGTACGAGTCAACGTATCACAGCCCTGCATTTAAATTGCGTATGTCCCGCTTACTGTAAAAAGTAATTCATATGGGTGAATTTTTTCACTCTCATCTGAGCGTACGCTGATATGAGACTTCACGGCAAATTAAAACTGCGTGTCGTACCGGGACTCAAACCTGGAACCTTTACCTTTCGCGGGCAAGTGCTCCATCAGCTGAGCTACCCGAGCGCGACTCAAGGGATGGGTCGTGAGCCGTGCTCGAGTAGCTCAGTGGATAGAGCACATGCGCGAAAGCAAAGGTCCCGTGTTCGAGGCCCGGTGCGGCGCGCAGTTTAAATCTGCCAAGAAGTTGCAGTAATTCGTATGTTCAAGACATATAGGCAAAGAAGATCGTCTCCCACCAAGGTATGTGGGATGATAAATTATACTTTCAAAGCCGCAGTTACTGTCAAGTGATGCCGAAAGCTAAGGTGGCATGTAGGGGTTCCAGACTATCACTGGTTCCGAAAACATTCGTTGTGCGTGCCAGTTTCGATACGATACCGCTCGAAAAGGACAGCTCCTAGAACCCACAGCCGCACAAGACTTCTTCCTCAAAGTCTTTCCAGTCTCCTGATGCTACAGGCAACTTACACCATCACAGTACGCATAGTTCATAAATTTAGTTATTTGTTATCGTTCTCTGTGTTGCAGTTATATGCTACGCAGTGTATGATTTTATCGAATACTTACTCGTGTCTGTAACAGGGAACGTCCATGGCCATTACCTGAACACTTTTGTCCCAGTGTGTGACCCACATATTCTTGCTCTGTTGCAGGTGAGGAGGCGGCACGAAGCCGACAGGTGGTGGGATTCCGCTTCTACAGCATGCCGAGGGTGCGCTTCATGCCAATCTGAGCCTGCTGGAGCACTAGGGGTAAGGTGCTGTTCAGACATTGTCTACACCACTGTTATTTATTTACCGTATGGAGTGCACATATACAAGACACAAATACTGTACATAAAGGAACATTTCAGTGACAAAAGACACGCAAATGTAAAGTCACAAATATAATACAGGCGTCAAACTATATATTAACAATTAATTGTTCAGTCCACTCTATCACAGCTGGGGATGAGTTACCCAGAGGTCCACTATGACCCCTTGATAGACCCCTTCTTATGAGAGCTTGCATTTTTTACACAACCGTTCCTCCAAGTCTCACCAGTTTCTCGGTTTAATGATATTTTCGGATAGAATAGTAGCTTTCCAATACGCAGCGAAGGACCGTGTTTCGTCTAGAAGCTCGCGTAATTGTTGAATGTCTCGGGTAGATGAGTGAGATTGCTGCGGTTTTTTTTTTTCCAGCAGGAGATAAAAATCGCACTCATAGCTATTGCTCAACGTGCTTTAGTCTAAATCGGGAAAGCTGAGACAGAGCCATTGCAGGACAGACGCCTTCTTGGTTGCCTGGCAGTCGATCGTTTTGAAACGTCCCCTTTGAACAATTATACAGGACTGTCCTTAAACTGACACACAATATATTTAGCGCAACGCAATCTGACTTTCAATAATACCTACAAAAGAATGGCCCTGACTAACATTAACCTATACCTTTCACAAATCACTTACCTCACAAAAATCTTCGTTACTCGAACTACTGCAATACAGCGAGGCCACTACTGCCAGCTAAACAAAAGATTCAAACTACGGAAGGCACTAACTACTGATAGGCATAGTTAGCAAATGAAAGATTTTAATAGAGAACAAACAATGTATTTACCCTAACAGTGTTGAAAAATCATAATATACATAGCAGTTCATGACATCCAGCCTTACAAATTTCAAAACTCCGCCATTTCTCTCCCCACATCCACCACTGCTGGCGGCTCACCTCCAACTGCGCAACGCTACGCGCTGTTCACATCCAGCTGCCCAACACTACAATGGCAGACAACAATGCAAACTAGCCACAGACTGCACACAGCACAGCCAGTGATTTTCATACAGAGCGCTACGTAACGTTGCCAATAAGAAAACATCAGCAGCCTACTTACATAGCCCCCATGCTCCCCACAAAAAATTTCACAAATTGTTTTGGGCAGTGGCCAATAATGATTTGATAAAATTTTTCATAGTTACAATAACAAAGATATCAAATGCACACACTTATTGATACAATGTTGGCCAAAAGCTAAAATTTTCTCACAGTCCATAAAGACAGTCCTGATCATTCATCACAGTAAAATTGCAGTGTTTTTCTCAAAGTCTGAGCAGTAAAAGAAAATGCACACGGAAGTAGTGGATTTCCATGCAGTCTTGAAGAAGTAGTGTTGTCCTTCCAACGGAAAGACAGTGCTGACTCTTGACATGCAGACAGGTAATGGGCCACAACAGAGCAAACCCACAGCAGAGTCATTCGACGTTTTGAAGAATATTGGTGGGTAGGTCATCACAGAGCAGACCCACTATAGTCCTGGTAGAGATTATGGTATTGGTGGGCCACCAGAGGTGCAGACCAACTGTAGTCCTTGTAGAAATAATGGTACTGGTGAGTCATCAAAGGTGTACACCCACTGTAGTCCTTGTAGAAATAATGGCATTGGTGGGTCATCAAAGATGCAGACCCACTGTAGTCCTTGTAGAGATGGCCAGCAGCCATCTGCTGCGACTGTGCAGGTGCACAATCACCATCGAAGAGTCTTGTGGACAATATAGCAAGTCCATAAACCACCACTTGTGCACTCACAAAGTTTCTGGAATTGTCCTTAGAAGTCTTGCAGACAATATAGCAAGTCCATAAACCACCACCACACAAAAATCTTCGTTACTCGAACTACTGCAATACAGCGAGCGCCACTACTGCCAGCTAAATAAAAGATTCAAACTACGGAAGGCACTAACTATTGATAGGCATAGTTAGCAAATGAAAGACTTTAATAGAGAACAAACAATGTATTTACCTTAATAGTGTTGAAAAATCATAATATACATAGCAGTTCATGACATCCAGTCTTACAAATTTCAAAACTCCGCCATTTCTCTCCCCACATCCACCACTGCTGGCGGCTCACCTCCAACTGCGCAACGCTACGCGCTGTTCACATCCAGCTGCTCAACACTACAATGGCAGACAACAATGCAAACTAGCCACAGACTGCACACAGCACAGCCAGAGATTATCATACAGAGCGCTACGTAACGTTGCCAATAAGAAAACATAAACAGCCTACTTACAGTTTATAACAGATGCAAAATGTGACCATGCTTTTCTCACAGGTTGTTTTGTGTATACTGTGCTGGTGTAAGCTGTCGCTCGTACTCCGGTGGGCAAAGAGACTGAGAGAAGTTCGATAGTAGGCACTGGAGCAAGCGAGCCTATCAGGAGAGAGGACAAAGACAAACTCGCAAGAAACGCGCCGCCAACGCCCTCTCGGCCGCTGGTACTTAGATCGGCGCCGTGAAACCAAGAGTCCAGTCAGTTACAGATGCCCAGTCAGTCATCCTGTGAGTCACCGAATCGAGTCACCAGTCACAGACAATCAGCCCAACTGCAGTCACTTGGAGTCGCAGTCTCAGGCAGCATATAGCGACCAGAGCAGTGTACATAGCGGGACTTCTACTTCACCAGCAGTGAGGCTAACGTGGACTATTACAGAAGAGCTTGTACCACAACAACTAGCTTAAGTTAAGTAGCTTTCTTATACTTATGAATAAAGAACCGTGTTAATATACGCGTGCAGTTGCTTCCCATGGTCCAAACTTACAGTGACAATGAGACGATACAAAATGTATAATACCTATGATTGCTGTTATTCCATGTGTCCACTGCCTGTCAGTATGTTCCAGGTCTTCGATATGATAGCAAGTTAATTGGTTTCTCGAATGTTAATAGTGAGTAAAACTGAAACATTAGCTTTCGATGAGCCCGCCACTTCTTAAGGGGACATAGACGTGAACGGCCTGTGTCTTTATGCTTCGCTTTCGGTGCGCGTTACCCGTGACCTGCAATGCGGAGGAAGTTGCGGTTTCGTACCAACACTGAATGACATTAACTGAAGCTGTACAAGGAAATTTATTAAATTGTCATTCATAGTTTAAGAATTACAACATTTTGTCTACTAGATGGTTTTATAACACTGTTTCATTTCTGGTAATATTTTCTGGTGCATCATCAGTCTAACAGCATTCATACTGTGGCACGCTGCTGTCAACATTCATAGGAACACATTATGCCTCTCGTTTTGTAGTTTGTAGTGCACCTGAGGAAACAGAAAAATCTTTATTATACCTCACAATTATTTTGCTCATAAATTACAGCTAAAATTATATGCAGAATGACAAACAGAAATTTTCTGCAATGTATTAGGCATAATACAATGAGACTATACCATTCTTCACTTGGGAGAAATTTGGTGAACATAGCTCAAACCATAGTGAAGACATATGTACCTAAAGTTCAGAAAATGTAGTTCGAGAAAATGAGAAAAGACTGTTCACAGTGCTTTTGACTTGCCGAATGCCTGTTTCAGAACATTCCAGCAGCATATTCTTGCTGGCCAGCTGTTTCTTTACCCTCTACACTTTTTCAGGAGTCCTTTTCTTCCTCTGAATTCTTCAGTGGTGGCCTCCGCAGTCTTTCAGCTTCAACTACTCGCTGACGATCTATGGCAGTCGGAGGACAAATGGGTCATTTAACCAGGAAATAATATTTCCTGGTTAGATGACCAATTTGTCCGTTATTTTTGTCATGCTAATTGCACCATCACACCTATTTTGAGTACCGTCCTTGCAACAAATACTGTTTTTGATACTTGTTGCCACACACAACTGTTGAAACTCTTATTATGGTTCTGTGTGAGGCCATGTAGACATCTGCCAAATAATTTTGCATCTGCAAAGTCCTTGTATATTGACTTGATTGTCTGCATGACTGTGGCAGTGCGACAGTGAACTGAAAGGAGACGTGGTTGGTGTACAGACTTTTGTTCAAAGAGCGTTTAAGAACAAATTAACAATTTGAAAGTTGATAAGCCACGCATTTTTAGAAATGGGAGAAATTTGTCTTTCAGATGGAGATAATTTTTTTCTATTTTTCAGTCATTTTCACGTCCAGGCCATCGAAGAGACAAGCGGGCATTTTGGAGAACTCAGCAGCGCTTACTTTTAACCATTCGCATTAACTTTATGCTTAAGTAACTTTAACAGAGGAGTGAAACAGGAATTTATGGTGAATCATCCTAAAAATAATGTCGTGTGGCTAGGGCCTCCCGTCGGGTAGACCGTGCGCCTGGTGCAAGTCTTTCGATTTGACGCCACTGCGGCGACTTGCGCGTCGATGGGGATGAAACGATGATGATTAGGACAACACAACACCCAGTCCCTGAGTGGAGAAAATCTCCGACCGAGCCCTTAGGATTGACATTCTGTCGCGCTGACCACTCAGTTACCGGGGGTGGACGAGAATCATCCTGACAGATTAACACTGTGTGCCGGACCGGAAGTCGAGCTTTAGACATTTGCCTTTCGTGGGAAAGTGCTCTACCAATAGTTTTAATATGCCAGAAAGTTTCATATCAGCACACAGTCCGCTATAGACTGAAAAATTCATTCTAGAATTCTAATAATAATAATCTAGGATGAAGAGCATTATGATGATTGCTTAAATGGTTTACAAATGATCACGTGAAATTATTCGCGTCCATGAGTGCATCCTTAAGAAGACATATGCCATCAAACATCTACATGAGGAACGAAGATTGCTTCATTAACCGTGGAAAAGGGTGCGATAAATACGCAGCTGACTTATAATTCAAATAATACGAATTCCATTACCTACTTTCATTGCTATCCTTTGCAGTAAAGATGATATAAGAATGTATTACATCATATGAACCTATCTAAAATATGTGGAAAACAAGGTAGGAGACTTCATTTTATTCTGCATAGATGACCACATGTGGTCTTGGTAGTTTCGTGGATAGAGCACTACATTCCGGCCTTGCAAGTCCAGGTTCAACCCCGGGTAGGAGCGAGAATTTTTCCTCGTTCCCGTCCCTGCAGGAAGGCACAGGTCCATTCAACCTGCTGTCGAACATCTATCTTGTCTATTTGTTTTCTTTCCATTCATGCTTTCTCTTATGTACCCTCTCGTTAATACAATTCACTATACATCCTTTTCTAATGATTTCACTGCTCTCTCTATCTCGCGGTTTCTTTCCTATAATCCTTCGCAGAATTTTCATTTCTGTGGTTTCCAAACGTCTTTTTGTTTTTGATGTTTCCAATCTCGCCTCAGCAATGTATGAAACAACTGCTCCCACTACTGGTTTGTATATTCTTGCATTTACATCTTTCCCTATACGCTTATTTTTCCAGACAGTATCATTTAAACACCCGCCATTTAACTTGCTTTTGCTACTTGTTCTCTAACTTCTTTTTCGACATTTCTACTGCTGGGCAAGTCAATAACAAGATATTAAATGTCATTACCTGTTGAACAACTCTTCCATCCCCGAATGTGGTCATCCATATGGTTTTTTGAGTCGGTGTGACCATATTTAGGTTTTTGTTCGCCACAATAAATACGTGTAAAAGTTTCTGCAGATTATCTTCACTCTTTGCCAGGGGAACTGCATCATCAGCGTAGGAAATGATTTTTAATTCTTCGTCCCCCATTCTATAACCGCTACCATCAAATATGTTCTTTATCACCTCGTCCATGACTATAATAAAAAGTAGCGGGCTCTGAGAATCACCTTGTCCGACAGCACTATCAACTGCTATGCAGATAGATAACCCAGAACCAATTTTCGTCTGGACGTAGTTGTTGGAATAAATCTATTCAATGGTTTGTATTAAGTTAGAAGGAATCCCCCGACAGTAGAGCTGGTTTACCACATCTGTTGGCTGAATCCTATCGAAAGCATTCTGTAAATCAATAAAACCGAGATACGTTGGTCTGTTTTCTTCAATGGATTTCTCTACAACCTGTCTAAGAATGAATTCTGCTTCTGTGCGTGACTTACAGTTGGCTTTTCGGTGATAAAAGGCAGCCTGGGCGATGTGTTCGCCACTCTCCCTCTCCTAGAATAAAGCTTGCTCTCTGTCTGCATCACAGACTTTCCTACGTACGAAGATAGGTTTAGCTGTTAACATGGAAATTTAAAATGTATGCTATATGTAGAATGAATAAATAAAAAACGTGACCTGAAATGAAGCGTTCATGCACACAGAATTCCTCTTGGCATCCCACCGCTCCTCAAGATACACACACTGTGAAGTAGTGCTTTGCTACTAGTGAACTTACCTTGTAATCGACACGATGAGGAGGAATGGTGTGGAGTTGGTAGCTCGCCATATTGGGCGAACAACAGCCGGTGGTGTGTCGTGTTTCTGCACGCGGCTAGCCCATTCTGTAGCCGTCGCCGCTCCTTACTGTCAGTTTGTGGTGGACAGAGACCGATAGAGTCCACCAAATTTGGTCAAAATTGGTGCACAGATTTGCGTCGCATCCGAGAACGACTTCTCCGCCGATAAAAATATTGTCCCCGGATGCTAGTGAGACTTTAACGCTGAGTTTAGCACTGGTTGGTTGTTTGCTTGGTCAAAGAAACAAACACTTTGCACGACCACCGACTGTTCAGCTTGGACGCTGGAATCGACTCCGTGGAAACTTTTGTAACAATGAAACAAGAAACAAATACCTCAACCTTGTTTCGAAATTATATAAACACAGCGTGGAGATAAATTTTGTCACGCAATTTTAACCCTGGACAGCTGATGCCATGAGGAACCAAAATTAGTAGTGTTTTGTAGGTCGACAACGCAACATTTTTAAACTACGGAAACTTAGCGCCACGCTCTCCGATTGGGCGTGGGATTGCCCTGTTGCCGTTCGTCGGTTGACAGGCAGCGCTGTGGCTGTAAACAAAACCCATATCTCGTTGTTCTTCAAACGCATACTGTGCTCCCATGCTTACTGTATGACTAAATCGCAGATGACGTGGATGTGCTCCGAAGCGAAACTTAGGAGTGAATGCCTCTGACATGAGGTGGAGACAAACAGCAAGACCTATTCGACCCGTGTGCGTATCACGTTTGGGCAGTGACGGGGCGACGGACGTTTGTATGTGTGAATCGACAACCGTAGCGCTCCTCGTCAACCGACGAACGGCAACAGGGCAATCCCGCGGCCAATCGGAGCGCGTGGCGCGAAGATTCCGCAGTTTAAAAATGGTGCGTTGTCGACCTACACATTAGTAATTTTGGTTCCTATTGACATCAGCTATCCGGGGTTAAAACTTCGTAACACAGTTTTTCTCAACTCTGTATATAGAGGGTGTAAATTTTAAGTTGACAAACATGAATAACACGAAAAATAAGCTTCACACGAAAAAATGTGTAGAATCCAAAGTTGATTATTTTCGAGGGGGACATCTGATGGTGCTAAAATTAGCCCGCCACCCCAGCCCCTTGGGGGCGGGGCGGGAGGCAACTTTAAAATTTCAAATGGGAACCCCCATTTTTTATTGCAGAATCATATTCTACATAAAAAACTATGTATATTTCATCTTAAACATTTGTTTTGATTCTTGGTAGTTGACACTGTAGTTCAAGAAAATCCATGTTCTCATTTTTGAGTGGAAAATGGTTACGGATAAATAAAAAGTACTTATTTACTTCATAAATTTTGATTCGCTAAATCTAAAACTCTCCCTCTCTCCCGATAGCGTGGGGTTTGAGAGAGAGGAATTAATATTTGGGTCAACATTTGTAAAACTCTAATTCACGGATCCAGTTATATGGCTCCTTCCGTGTATAGCGATTTTACGAGTATGACAAGTGGTGAGTGATATATTTTACTCTACAACACCCTAATTACGAACTTCTTTGATTATGCATCATAATATTGCAGTAGTTATTAGAGAAGGTGCTTGAAAGGTTATAAGTAGCGTGAGAGTCAGATTCTTTTGTATAAATATCTCACCCGATACAAATAATTTTAGGTGTTGATTCTTCATACAGCTTTTTCGTAATGTTTACTGTGTCCAATTACTTCCGACACCTCTCTGGTATATTAGGCAATAGGGTTACGCAATATTTGCATTTCGTCTGTCAGCCTCATCCTACATGAATCGTAGTAAATGGGTATATTAACTTTTAATACCACGGCAACGCCGATGTAGATATAAGTGACAGGATGGACAAAAAAAAATAGTAGTTTAGACTAAGGTGTAGGTAGCCATCGACACGCAAGACAAGGGGATTTTATCCGAAGTTCACATATTTTATACTTTAATTTTGACTCGTATATGTTGAGCACTTGTGCTTGGTTCACGTCAGATCTGTATTATTTGAACTTAATCGAAACACTGCGTCCCCATCGAATTACTTGGCCTCTGGTTCATTTGAAGCCAGTGAGTTTTTACACCTATTTGGTAACATTAGAGATGTTTCAGACTAACTTCTGATAACATTTCCCGGTTAGGTATTCGTATAACCTTACTACAATTTAGTTATAGTACCTAGGATCCATAAACAGTTCTACAGACACAGCGTTATAGGTGTTACCCCCTCTAAATTTAATGATATCGGTATGCATAAATAGGCAGTGACTTATATTTCAACTTTGGTCCAGGTCATCAGTGATTTACCAGCAAAATTTCTTATATTCTCATATATATTGTTAGGTCATTGTTGCCATACATCTTCAAATGAGTTACTTATAATTCTGGAGTACTGATAATCATGGCGATTGTAGTATAATACTTTGGAATTTTGTCTACTATACTTAGATGCTATTTTGATATTTGCCAATATAAGGCACTTATGGTCAATACTACATTCCCCCCCCCCCCCCCCCCATGGAGTCGGCCGGTGTGGCCGAGCGGTTCTAGGCGCTTCAGTCTGGAACCGCGCGACCGCTACGGTCGCAGGCTCGAATCCTGCCTCGGGCATGGATGTGTGTGATGTCCTTAGGTTGGTTAGGTTTAATTAGTTCTAAGTTCTAGGTGACTGATGACCTCAGAAGTTAAGTCGCATAGTGCTCAGAGCCATTTGAACCATTTTGATGATGTACTTAAGATCCGGATAGTTATCTCATACGCTACTACACCTGCCCTTAACGCAACCTCAGAATGATTTGACATGGTTATACGTCATACCCTTAGTCTTAGGGATTGTATACATTTCATTTTGAGATTTATCTTCATACATATAGGCGGCCTCCTATATTTATCTTTTTCTTCCTTTCCGTTTTATTCAATTGATTCCACATGGTAAGATCCTGCATAATCATACATGACTTATATGTAGGGAGAGAGACATTTCTTGATATACAGAGATTGAGAAACTTCTTTGTAACCATGATTACATGAGGCAGCTACTGGCACTGCATTAATCCACTCAGCACAATGTGAGCATGTCCTACGTAAGGGTCCTAATGAAGTGTCTACGGTGACCAGGTGCTTGATGATTTTATAGTATGATTGCATTGGTTTACTTCGGCAATGCAATTGGATTTTAAGACAAACTCTTTTATGCTTTTTATCGTTAATAATGCGGCAGCTGTTTGTCGTACCACACATAATACGACCTAGACCACACACAAGTATCTATGTATTCTGACAGGCTTGTTACATTTTCTTGTATTTTAATTTATTTTATTGTTATTTATATTAGTTAATGTTCATTAAAAAACAATTCTTCCACTGTTCCACTGTTGCATGGCCTATTACAGCTGTGTGTTACGGTTTTATGTTCATATATCATGCGTCATTTCAGTAAAACAGGGACAACTATTAACAACAGCATGACATAGGCAGAAGCATATGTGCCCCAATGTTACATATAGTTTTAATTATATACAATATATCTCTTTGAGCCACTTACATAGTTAACATGATACCTGTAAATTGTTAATGTATGTTCTGTTGTTGTTGTGGTCTTCAGTCCTGAGACTGGTTTGACGCAGCTCTCCATGCTACTCTATCCTGTGCAAGCTTCTTCATCTCCCAGTACCTACTGCAGCCTACATCCTTCTGAATCTGCTTAGTGTATTCATCTCTTGGTCTCCCTCTACGATTTTTACGCTGCCCTCCAGTACCAAATTGGTGATCCCTTGAGCCTCAGAACATGTCCTACCAACCCATCCCTTCTTCTAGTCAAGTTGTGCCACAAACTCCTCTACTCCCCAATTCTGTTCAGTACCTCCTCATTAGTTGTGTGATCTACCCATCTAATCTTCAGCATTCTTCTGTAGCACCACATTTCGAAAGCTTCTATTCTCTTCTTGTCTAAAGTATTTATCGCCCATGTTTCACTTCCATACATGGCTACACTCCACACAAATACTTTCAGAAACGACTTCCTGACACTTAAATCAATACTCGATGTTAACAAATTTCTCTTCTTCGGAAACGCTTTCCTTGCCATTGCCAGTCTACATTTTATATCCTCTCTACTTCGACCATCATCAGTTATTTTGCTCCCCGAATAGCAAAACTCCTTTACTACTTTAAGTGTCTCATTTCATAATCTAATTCCCTCAGCATCACCCGATTTAATTCGATTACATTCCATTATCCTCGTTTTGCTTTTGTTGATGTTCATCTTATACCCTCCTTTCAAGACACTGTCCATTCCGTTCAACTGCTCTTCCAAGTCCTTTGCTGTCTCTGACAGAATTACAATGTCATCGGCAAACCTCAACGTTTTTATTTCTTCTCCATGGATTTTAATACCTACTCCGAACTTTTCTTTTGTTTCCTTTACTGCTTGCTCAATATACAGATTGAATAACATCGGGGACAGGCTACAATCCTGTCTCACTCCCTTCCCAAACGCTGCTTCCCTTTCATGCCCCTCGACTCTTGTAACTGCCATCTGGTTTCTGTACAAATTGTAAATAGCCTTTCGCTCCCTGTATTTTACCCCTGCTAGTTTCAGAATTTGAAAGAGAGTATTCCAGTCAACATTGTCAAAAGCTTTCTCTAAGTCTACAAATACTAGAAACGTAGGTTTGCCTTTCCTTAATTTTTCTTCTAAGATAAGTGGTAGGGTCAGTATTACCTCGCGTGTTCCAACATTTCTACGAAATCCAAACTGATCTTCCCCGAGGTCAGCGTCTACCAGTTTTCCCATTCGTCTGTAAAGAATTCGCGTTGGTATTTTGCAGCTGTGACTTATTAAACTGATAGTTCGGTAATTTTCACATCTGTCAACACCTGCTTTCTTTGGGATTGGAATTACTATATTCTTCTTGAAGTCTGAGGGAATTTTGCCTCTCTCATACATATTCCTCACCAGATGGTAGAGTTTTGTTAGGCCTGGCTCTCACAAGGCTGTCAGTAGTTCTAATGGAATGTTGTGTACTCCCGGGGCCTTGTTTCGACTTAGGTCTTTCTGTGCTCTGTCAAACTCTTCACGCAGTATCACATTTCCCATTTCATCTTCATCTATCTCCTCTTCCATTTCCATAATATTGTCCTCAAGAACATCGTCCCTGTATAGTCCCTCTATATACTCCTTCCACTTTTCTGCTTTCCCTTCTTTGCTTAGAACTGTGTTTCCATCTGAGCTCTTGATATTCATGCAAGTGGTTCTCTTTTCTCCAAAGGTCTTTTTAATTTTCCTGTAAGCAGTATCTATCTTACCCCTCGTGAGATAAGCCTCTAGCCATCCCTGCCATGTATGTTCTATATTTTTTGTAATTTTTTATATTAGTACATTTCTTCTACTCATTGTACCGGGGCCTGATGCCTTCAATGTAATGCCGAAACTGGTATCACATAGAAGTTCATAAAATAAAATAAACTTCTACATATCATACGGCTGTTGGTAAATTATTGCATCAAGAAGTTCATGCGAGCCGTCGCCCCACGATCCATAATGGATCAATGAAGATCAGGTCTTCAGGGTGCGTGCACTACGGTCTCCCGGTTGAGTTGGCGGAACTCCTGCGTTACGACATTTGCAATGTGGGGAAGTCGTTATTGTTTAGCAGCAGAGCCGCTTGTCGCATCTTGAACGTTCTGTTGAACCACCATCCCGAATGCGAGACCAAAGCTCCATTATCCACAGCGCCTGCGCATTACATCAAAGGTGCGGGGAATACGATCGTCACACACCACTTTCCTCAGCCTAGTAAGCTAGTCATAGGTAACCTCTAAACCTTAACGGGACGTTATATGTATTATTCCGGCACGAAAATAATCCTAAAGCAAAATCTTTTTGGGATGAGGTTATTAAGATATCTGTGTAAATACATTTGGCGGATGACATTAATCCGAATGGTAGCTTTCAAGTCAACTGGATAATGCGTGGGTCCCAGTCAGTTCTTTAATTTGATCATAGAGCTGCAATTACATGTCCAGCGATAATTAACGTTGCCAGTTTTATTTCTGACAATTCCGACGGTGCACTTTTCGGCAGGGGACCTGAATGCAATAATACGGTTGCGCATGCACCGGCGCGCATTATACGCTACACGGTTCGACAGTGGTTGCTAAATTCTGCAGAGGACTGTGCAATGAGGACCTATTTCCTCGCGCCATTTTTAGTATAAATATTGCACGCGCGTCAACAACCATCTCTTAAATAAAGGCATAATTCTAGCCCACTATGCAGACGATACTGCTTTATTCAGAAGCAACTGACACACGCAATAAATGTAGCTAATCTCGAAACACAGATTCACATGGCACTTAAATGCTGCAGACTAAACAAAGTTACAATCAATACCGAAAAAACAAAAGCCATATAGTTCTCTAGAAATTACCCAATCTCTGAAATCACGTAAAAATTAACAGTCTTGTCATTCTGCAGACTACTCGTGTTAAGTATCTGGATCTGCAGTTCTCCTGTAGAAAACACATCACCGAAAAAAGATTAAAATATCTACAAGTTGGTATGGTCTCATTCTTTGTGATCAGTGAACTAGCAAACAAAACTAAAATCACAAACCATGAAACCAGATTTACCAACACTACTGTATGGTTGCTCATTGTATCTATTACACACAGCTTGCAACCATTAGAAAATAAGTCCCTTACATGGATACTAAAGCAACCTCTTCCCCTCCCACGATGAGTTGCAAGTAGGCACCATCAAGTTCGTCGTAAGGATACACATAGAAAACTAGTTACCGTAACTGATTACGCAACAGCCTAATATACTGAATGATATTCGCAGGATACCACACAATCCTAGAAACATTCTTGGAAGCTAATGACGTTAACTGACTTCACGACAATAATTAGAAGACTGCGACTGCAGAAGCCCCGTTATCTGTTTTTCAGCCGGCCGCTGTGGCCGAGCGGTTCTAGGTGCTTCAGTCCGGAACCGCGCTGCTGCTACGGTCGCAGCTTCGAATCCTGCCTCGGGCTTGGATGTGTATGATGTCCTTAGGTTTGTTAGGTTTAAGTAAGTAGCGTTCTCGCTTCCCACGCCCGGGTTCCCGGGTTCGATTCCCGGCGGGGTCAGGGATTTTCTCTGCCTCGTGATGACTGGGTGTTGTGTGACGTCCTTAGGTTAGTTAAGTTTAAGTAGTTCTAAGTTCTAGGGGACGGATGATCGTAGATGTTAAGTCCCATAGTGCTCAGAGCCAATTTTGTTAGGTTTAAGTAGTTCTGAGTCTAGGGGACTGATGACCTCACATGTTAAGTCCCATAGTGCTTAGAGCCATTTACACCATTTTTTCTGTCTTTCAAGGTGTGAAATAGCCAGCGACACGCAGAAATATTGTGAAATCGGTGGATCTCAGGCACACATGACAACAGCCGCGCGGGGTAGCCGAGCGGTGTTGGGCGCCTAGTAACGGTTCGCGCGGCTACCCCCGTCGGAGCTTCGAGTCCTCTCTGGGCCATGGGTGTGTGTGTTGTCCTTAGCGTAAGTGAGTTTAAGTTAGATTAAGTAGTGTGTAAGCTTAGGGACCGATGACCTCAGCAGTTTGGTTCCATAAGACCTTACCACAAATTTCCACATGACAACAAAACAGTAATGTCTAGTCATAAAATTCATACGAAAATAACAGCTTGGTTGTCAGCCAAAATATGGACGCAACATTATCCAGTTGCATTACGCCTGAGAACGTCAAGATAATGGCCTATTTATAAAACACCAATCTTTTATTGTACGTTAACTCATTAGAGCAAAATACAGTCTATAATAAAAATAAACACAGCAGGTAAGTTAAGCTGTGATCGAAGATTGTTGCCAATAAATCAGTGTTAACAAATGTTCCGTGATAAATGAGACTGTCTGCGATTACTGTTTCTCCTCGGTGTGTCCCCCATTTATTTAACACTCCAAATGGCTCGAGTAGGAGACTCGACACAGACGATAATATTAAGTTTCACGGCACATTTTCCTCGTTGCGTGATTTATCTGTTTTGAAATATTACACGTTGCGTGTGTTTGAATAGACAGGATTACATACGACGACGCCCGACAGCACTCTAATCCATTGAGTAGTGGAGAGGAATGAGGGGGAGGAGAAGAGAAGGGAGGAACCAGTGGAAGGCGCCGAAAGCTGGGACGCACGCAACTGCTCCCTAGCCACGGCTCGCCGCGGGACCACACACGAAGCCACGGGTCGGGATTTACGCCGGCCGGCCTCCCAGATGGAGTTCACAATGCCGATTCCTGCGGCGCGCGCCCCACAGGCCGGCCGGCTCTGTTTGAGGCGAGAGGCCGCCGCTTCCCGCTATCAGACTCGCCGAGGTCCTCCTGCTCTGCAGCTTAAGCCGTCGGCACACGGACCGTGCATCCGAACGTTGAGCGTTGGGCGTGCCGAGTTCCTGACGTCATAGCGTGGAATAGCACGTTCGGGAGTCTTTCCGAACGTGCAGAGCAATATCTGGCATGTCAGATATTCCGAGCGTGCGTCTGAGCGTTGACCAATGAGATGGCACTACGCCACCTACGTCACAAGCACAACGGCTCCCTTCAGTACAGAGTTGTGAGGCGCCATATTGACATTCATTTTCAAGCCTATATGTATATATGCCGTTTCTGAGCACCAGCAAATTGAGAATCACTGGAAAACGCGTTGTTAACTGTGTGATTCGTTCCAATAAAATAATGAGGAACATCATATTCGTGGCAAAGGAATTATTGTAATTTGTGTATTATGAGAGTAGGCTATTTGAAGGCACCGCCGCACTGAAGCTCCAACCAAAAAGCATTGTTCTTGGTGTAATTTGTTATAATTAAATTTCAATTAGTAACATATCTATGATTAAGGCTTTTAGCATGGCGTAAGATAATATGGTTAGATACAAGCGTTGCGTTGTTGGTGTAGCGTAACAAGTAGCGTCACCATCTTGTATTCAGCTCTTTGGTCGAGCGGTGGTTCGCGTCGTGACGCTCCTAATTTTTTTTTTTCCAAACATTCGCGTTTTTATTAGGTTCTGATACTTTATTATTAGTTTAATATAAGTGTATACTATAATATTTGATTTTATGTAAATATAAGTTCGCCTTTTTTGAGGGGTGACTTTTCGATTGGCTTAATCTACAGGACAGCTTGCGCTACTTGTGTAAAGATATTTTGCTCCTTTTTCTTTTACGTGTCTGCCGGAGTGGCCGAGCGGTTCTAGGCGCTACAGTCTGGAACCGCGCGACCGCTACGGTCGCAGGTTCGAATCCTGCCTCGGGCATGGATGTGTGTGATGTCCTTAGGTCAGTTAGGTTTAAGTAGTTCTAAGTTCTAGTATGTAAAGGGGGACGAAAATCTAATAGTCATGAGCGACTGGAATGCAGTTGTAGGGGAAGGAGTAGAAGAAAAGGTTACAGGTGAATATGGGCTTGGGACAAGGAATGAAAGAGGAGAAAGACTAATTGAGTTCTGTAACAAGTTTCAGCTAGTAATAGCGAATACCCTGTTCAAGAATCACAAGAGGAGGAGGTATACTTGGAAAAGGCCGGGAGATAAGGGAAGATTTCAATTTGATTACATCATGGTCAGACAGAGATTCCGAAATCAGATACTGGATTGTAAGGCGTACCCAGGAGCAGATATAGACTCAGATCTCAATATAGTAGTGATGAAGAGTAGGCTGAAGTTCAAGACATTAGTCAGGAAGAATCAATACGCAAAGAAGTGGGATACGGAAGTACTGAGGAATGACGAGATACGTTTGAAGTTCTCTAACGCTATAGATACAGCAATAAGGAATAGCGCAGTAGGCAGTACAGTTGAAGAGGAATGGACATCTCTAAAAAGGGCCATCACAGAAGTTGGGAAGGAAAACATAGGCACAAAGAAGGTAGCTGCGAAGAAACCATGGGTAACAGAAGAAATACTTCAGTTGATTGATGAAAGGAGGAAGTACAAACATGTTCCGGGTAAATCAGGAATACAGAAATACAAGTCGCTGAGGAATGAAATAAATAGGAAGTGCAGGGAAGCGAAGACGAAATGGTTGCAGGAAAAATGTGAAGACATCGAAAAAGATATGATTGTCGGAAGGACAGACTCAGCATACAGGAAAGTCAATACAACCTTTGGTGACATTAAAAGCAACGGTGGTAACATTAAGAGTGCAACGGGAATTCCACTGTTAAATGCAGAGGAGAGAGCAGATAGGTGGAAAGAATACATTGAAAGCCTCTATGAGGGTGAAGATTTGTCTGATGTGATAGAAGAAGAAACAGGAGTCGATTTAGAAGAGACAGGGGATCCAGTATTAGAATCGGAATTTAAAAGAGCTTTGGAGGAGTTACGGTCAAATAAGGCAGAAGGGATAGATAACATTCCATCAGAATTTCTAAAATCATTGGGTGAAGTGGCAACAAAACAACTATTCACGTTGGTGTGTAGAATATATGATTCTGGCGACATACCATCTGACTTTCGGAAAAGCATCATCCACACATTTCCGAAGACGGCTAGAGCTGCTTACAAGAAAAATATACAGAAGAATGGAAAAGAAAATTGAGAATGCGCTAGGTGACGGTCAGTTTGGCTTTAGGAAAAGTAAAGGGACGAGAGAGGCAATTCTGACGTTACTGCTAATAATGGAAGCAAGGCTAAAGAAAAATCAAGACACTTTCATAGGATTTGTCGACCTGGAAAAAGCGTTCGACAATATAAAATGGTTCAAGCTGTTCGAGATTCTGAAAAAAGTAGGGGTAAGCTATAGTGAGAGACGGGTCATATACAATGTGTACAACAACCAAAAGGGAATAATAAGAGTGGACGATCAAGAACGAAGTGCTCGTATTAAGAAGGGTGTAAGACAAGGCTGTAGCCTTTCGCCCCTACTCTTCAATCCGTACATCGAGGAAGCAACGATGGAAATAAAAGAAAGGTTCAGGAGTGGAATTAAAATACAAGGTGAAAGGATATCAATGATACGGTTCGCTGATGACATTGCTATCCTGAGTGAAAGTGAAGAATAATTAAATGGTCTGCTGAACGGAATGAACAGTCTAATGAGTACACAGTATGGTTTGAGAGTAAATCGGAGAAAGACGAAGGTAATGAGAAGTAGTAAAAATGAGAACAGCGAGAAACTTAACATCAGGATTGATGGTCACGAAGTCAATGAAGTTAAGGAATTCTGCTACATAGGCAGTAAAATAACCAATGACGGACGGAGCAAGGAGGACATCAAAAGCAGACTCGCTATGGCAAAAAAGGCATTTCTGGCCAAGAGAAGTCTACTAATATCAAATACCGGCCTTAATTTGAGGAAGAAATTTCTGAGGATGTACGTCTGGAGTACAGCATTGTATGGTAGTGAAACATGGACTGTGGGAAAACCGGAAGAGAAGAGAATCGAAGCATTTGAATTGTGGTGCTATAGACGAAAGTTGAAAATTAGATGGACTGATAAGGTAGGGAATGGGGAGGTTCTACGCGGAATCGGAGAGGAAAGGAATATGTGGAAAACACTGATAAGGAGAAGGGACAGGATGATAGGACATCTGCTAAGACATGAGGGAATGACTTCCATGGTACTAGAGGGAGCTGTAGAGGGCAAAAACTGTAGAGGAAGACAGAGATTGGAATACGTCAAGCAAATAATTGAGGACGTAGGTTGCAAGTGCTACTCTGAGATGAAGAGGTAAGCACAGGAAAGGAATTCGTGGCGGGCCGCATCAAACCAGTCAGTAGACTGATAACAAAAAAAAAAAAAAAAAAAAAAAAAAAACAGGTGACGGTGTGCGGCATGACTTTTGATAGTATGGATGAATGTTCGTTTAGAAGCGGACGAACATTGGACCACTGGAGGCGTACCACTGTGCGATACGCTGTGGTGGTCGCTGCTAGGTGAGGAGCCTGTGACGTCTGGTAATGAGGCGCGCCTGGCGCACGCCGCGTTCATTAGGGAGGCGACGTGACGGCGCTGCAGGTGCCCGGGCGATGCTCAGCGCAGCGCCCACGCAGCCAGCGTCGCGAGGAGAGCTTCCTGCGATACGCGCGCTGCGGGGTCGGCAGGCGTGCGGCGTGCAGCCTCGGCTCGGCTCACCTCACTCATGTTTTTATTCATTTATTCCTGGGGCTTAAAGGAGGCTGCGCGTTAGGAAGGAAGCGGTCGCGCACATAAATATCAATTACAGCCGCAGTTGACAGAGGCCGCGCGTCCGGTGTGGGAAGCGCGTGTGACCGACAGTCACCTCGAGCCGTGGACACCAACAAAATAGGCACCGTCAAGTTCCTGGAGTAGCTGACCAAGCAAGCACGAATACTGAAGAAGAAATCACGAAAAAGACAAATCAGAATCGCCTGGTGCCAGAATAGTCTTTCGAACACTACTGATAAAGGGGCTATATTTCTGTTTAGATAGTTATGGTAACACAATCGATGCTAAGTATTGGTTAATTTAATTGTACTGCAAAAGTATGAGAATACCAATACTGAATATTATGGGACAATAAAAATGAAAGTCCGCAGTTCGTGTTCGTGCGGTAGCGTTCTCGCTTCCCGCGCCAGGGTTCCCGGGTTCGATTCCCGGCGGGGTCAGGGATTTTCTCTGCCTCGTGATGACTGGTGTTGTGTGATGTCCTTAGGTTAGTTAGGTTTAAGTAGTTCTAAGTTCTAGGGGACTGATGACCATAGATGTTAAGTCCCATAGTGCTCAGAGCCATTTGAACCATTTTTTTTTTTTTTTTTTTTTAATGAAACCTGGTAGTCAAGGGAAGGCAGGATTCGGTTATGATTGTGGACGGGGCCGTAATCAGTTACTATTGGTTGCCTTTTACAGTTACACACAATTTATTTTAAACCAGTAATTCCAGACTCAACAGCCGGCCGTTGTGGCCGAGCAGTTCTAGGCGCTTCAGTCTGGAACCGCGCGACCGCTGCGGTCGCAGGTTCCAGTCCTGCCTCGGGCATGGATGTGTGTGATGTCCTTAGGTTAGTTTGGTTTAAGTAGTTCTAAGTTCTAGTGGACTGATGACCTCACATGTTAAGTCCTATAGTGCTCAGAGCCATTTGAACCAGACTCAACAATAAATAAAAATACCACACATTATTAATGATGGAATGAACAACTGCGTAAATGATAGTGTTTTCAGTGAGTTACATTTTAGCAAATCACCATTAAATACAGATACAGCAGATAATGTTTTAAAAGCAAGCCACTGTGATCGCGGCTGAAGGCCTTACACGCCAGGAATGGCAATAAATTAAGAATAGTTTAAGAACTCGCAGTAATTTACAACTTACAGGAATTGAAATATTAAAGGTAAGTCGCCACAAACACAGCAGAAGGCATCAGACGCCAGGAATGGCAGTAAATAATGTTTTAAGACTTACTGCTAAAATACAAATACCAAATTAGAATTTTAAGGCAAATGACAACAATCACGGCCGAAGGACTTACACGCCACGAGCGACAGTAATATAAAAAATTTAGAAACCTGCTATAAAACAGCAAATACAATAGCAAAACGGTTCAAATGGCTCTGAGCACTATGGGACTCAACTGCTGAGGTCATTAGTCCCCTAGAACTTAGAACTAGTTAAACCTAACTAACCTAAGGACAGCACAAACATCCATGCCCGAGGCAGGATTCGAACCTGCGACCGTAGCGGTCTTGCGGTTCCAGACTGCAGCGCCTTTAACCGCACGGCCACTTCGGCCGGCTACAATAGCAAAGGTTAATTCAAAAACAAGCAAACGGGTGAAATAAGATGATGGTCAACTTTCTAACACAACCCATAACATCCATTGAACACTGCACTGCTAGATTTATTCCGGAAGGCGACCAGAACTGCTAACTAGACTTATTTAACCTTTAATGTAGCTATTACAAGGTATTGTAATAAAAAATACAGTAATAAAAGACCAGGACCAGTACATAAGTTCCTTAAGGGGTACTGAGGCAGATTATACCCTCAGAAGGTGTGGACTGAAGGAGCATTACACTGAACTACTGGTCATCAGACCTCCTTTTAAAACACACACGTCTTACAAGAACCAAGGGACCACAGACGGTGCTCCAGGAATTGACCTCTGAGAAGGTCCGGCAACAAACACTTTCGCGAGCGATGTAATAGGCAGCCAAGAGTTGCATTCACTTTACAAGAGGGTAACTCAGACTAGTGGCAGTCCAACGAATAACTAATGATAATCTTGCTGAAGCTACCTGATGTCCGATAAACGAAATGCAACGATGGAACAATACGCCAGAGCCGGAACCGGCAGTCTACAATACGTCCCCAAAATACTGTGCTTAGAGCGCCTGGAACGAGAAAGGAATTACTACTTACAGAGTACAAGAATCACCAACCGGCCCCCAGAGCAGGCCAACAGGCAAGAAAAATTACCGCTGATTGAACTTAACAAGTTGAACGCAGTAAATAGTAATAAGAAGTTGAGGAAGGCTAATCAGATCCGCCTTCCCCAAGCAATCCACTCGCTGCTCTTCACCTCGGCGACACCATGAGCAGCAACACGAATCCAAGTAACTGTAGAATCGCGAGATATCACGTGGTGGAGGATTCTCTACTTGGATTAAAATGCACTGATCTTAAAGCTTGCTGGATCCGGTTTACGACGAGGTCGTCCACCCTCATGACCACAGCCCTTCCATCCAGCAGTCTGTGCGTGCCGCCAGCAGTCCCGGCGTGTTCTGGGACTGTGCGGACCTGGCTCCTCCTGAGTCCCCAATCGAACTCGCCCACTCACACGACCCGGAAAAAACAACGTCGTCGCCCCAAAGATAGGGCAACAGTTACTACATACCCATAACCGCCGTTGCTGCCACTAGCGGACAGGACACGCTTGCGAAACGTAGTGGCGCCAGTCAACACGAGAAGAAGACAATAAACCGCAACCATTTCAACTAAACGATACCGTCTGGCCTCCAAGAGAGGGCGGAAACCTACAAATAGAACCAACGCGAGCCGCAGCACGGCTCAAAAAACGTTTCTGTACTAGTTTAAGGAGAATAGGGAATATATGCAGTATCATTGTAATGTACAAAAAAGCTAAGTGACAACTACACACCATGCACATTACTATGGAGTGATAAAAGTCCTGGGGTACCTCCTGCTATCGTGTCGAATCTCCTTTTGCTTGGCGTAATGCAATATCTCGACGTGGCATGCACTCAACAAGTGTTTGGAAATCCCCTGCAGAAATATTGAGCTATGCTGCCTCTGTGGCCGTCCGTAATTGCGAAAGTGTTGGCGGTGCAGGATTTTGTGCACAAACTGACCTCTCGATTATGTCCCATAAATGTTCGATGCGATCCATGTCGAGCGATCTGGGTGGCCAAATCATTCGCTCGAGCTGTCTAGAATGTTCTTGAAACCAATAGCGAATGAGTGTGGTCCAGTGACGTGGTGCTCTCTGACCCATAAAAATTTCTTCGTTGTTTGGGAACATGAAGTCCATGAATGGTTGCAAATGGTTTCCAAGTAGCCAACAAGACGACCCAGTTCATCCCCCATAAACACAGGCCACACCATTGTGGAGCTACCACCAGCTTGCGCAGGGTCGTGTTGACAACGTGGGTCCCTGGCTTCGTGAGTCTACGCCACACTCTGACCCTACCATCAGCTCTTACCAACTGATACTGGGACTCATATGAACAGCTATGGTTTTCCAATCGCCTAGTATCAAACCGATGTGGCCACGATCCCAAGAGAGGGAGTGCAGGCGATATCGTGCTGTTAGCAAAGGCACTCGCGTCTGCTGCCGTAGCCCATTAACGCCGAATTTCCCCCCACTGCCCTAACGAATATGGTTCAAATGGGTATGAGCACTATGGGACTTAACTTCTAGAACTTAGAACTGTTGTTGTTGTTGTTGTGGTCTTCAGTCCTGAGACTGGTTTGATGCAGCTCTCCATGCTACTCTATCCTGTGCAAGCTTCTTCATCTCCCAGTACTTACTGCAACCTACATCCTTCTGAATCTGCTTAGTGTATTCATCTCTTGGTCTCCCCCTACGATTTTTACCCTCCACGCTGCCCTCCAATACTAAATTGGTGATCCCTTGATGAATCAGAACATGTCCTACCAACCGATCCCTTCTTCTGGTCAAGTTGTGCCACAAACTCCTCTTCTCCCCAATACTATTCAGTACCTCATCATTAGTTATGTGATCTACCCATCTAATCTTCAGCATTCTTCTGTAGCACCACATTTCGAAAGCTTCTATTCTCTTCTTGTCCAAACTATTTACCGTCCATGTTTCACTTCCATACATGGCTACACTCCATACAAATACTTTCAGAAATGACTTCCTGACACTTAAATCTATACTCGATGTTAACAAATTTCTCTTCTTCAGAAACGCTATCCTTGCCATTGCCAGTCTACATTTTATATCCTCTCTACTTCGACCATCATCAGTTATTTTGCTCCCCAAATAGCAAACCTCCTTTACTACTTTAAGTGTCTCATTTCCTAATCTAATACCCTCAACATCACCCGACTTAATTCGACTACATTCCATTATCCTCGTTTTGCTTTTGTTGATGTTCATCTTATATCCTCCCTTCAAGACACCATCCATTCCGTTGAACTGCTCTTCCAAGTCCTTTGCTGTCTCTGACAGAATTACAATGTCATCGGCGAACCTCAAAGTTTTTATTTCTTCTCCATGGATTTTAATACCTACTCCGAATTTTTCTTTTGTTTCCTTTACTGCTTGCTCAATATACAGATTGAATAACATCGGGGAGAGGCTACAACCCTGTCTTACTCCCTTCCCAACCACTGCTTCCCTTTCATGTCCCTCGACTCTTATAACTGCCATCTGGTTTCTGTACAAATTGTAAATAGTCTTTCGCTCCCTGTATTTTACCCCTGCCACCTTTAGAATTTGAAAGAGAGTATTCCAGTCAACTTAGAACTACTTAAACCTAACTAACCTAAGGACATCACACACATACATGCCCGAGGCAGGACTCGAACCTGCAACCGTAGCAGTCGCGCGGTTCCAGACTGTAGCGCCTAGAACCGCTCGGCCACCCAGGCTGGCCTAACGAATACGAAATTTGGTATTCTCGCCACACTGTCTGCACAGTGAATCACGGAGTACTGAATTCCCTAACGTTTTCCGAAATGGTATCTCCCATGCGTCGTAACTGCAGCTATCATTCTGCATTCAAAGTTCCCATACTGTGGCCACAATCACGTCGGAAACCTTTACACATCAATCACCTGAGCACAGATGACAACTGTGTGTCCTCGGAGACTTTCGCAACGGCATACATAAATAAAACGTTCTCGGTTTTCAAGCTGCGTCAATTCGAATAAAATCCTCGAGCTTTCGATGACCATCTCCGCCATCGTCGTCAGGAGTTTATTCACAGGTGACAACTCCCAATACGCTGCCCTCTTATAACTTGTGTACACTGTCCTCCCGTAACCTGGATATGTGCATATCATCATCCCATGACTTATGTCACTTCATTGTAATAAACATATAGGATTTAAGCAACATACATCAGCAAAAGAAATATTAATTAATATTAAATGTGTAATAACTCTCTTGAAAATTCGTGTTTCTACACTCCTGGAAATGGAAAAAAGAACACATTGACACCGGTGTGTCAGACCCACCATACTTACTCCGGACACTGCGAGAGGGCTGTACAAGCAATGATCACACGCACGGCACAGCGGACACACCAGGAACCGCGGTGTTGGCCGTCGAATGGCGCTAGCTGCGCAGCATTTGTGCACCGCCGCCGTCAGTGTCAGCCAGTTTGCCGTGGCATACGGAGCTCCATCGCAGTCTTTAACACTGGTAGCATGCCGCGACAGCGGGGACGTGAACCGTATGTGCAGTTGACGGACTTTGAGCGAGGGCGTATAGTGGGCATGCGGGAGGCCGGGTGGACGTACCGCCGAATTGCTCAACACGTGGGGCGTGAGGTCTCCACAGTACATCGATGTTGTCGCCAGTGGTCGGCGGAAGGTGCACGTGCCCGTCGACCTGGGACCGGACCGCAGCGACGCACGGATGCACGCCAAGACCGTAGGATCCTACGCAGTGCCGTAGGGGACCGCACCGCCACTTCCCAGCAAATTAGGGACACTGTTGCTCCTGGGGTATCGGCGAGGACCAATTCGCAACCGTCTCCATGAAGCTGGGCTACGGTCCCGCACACCGTTAGGCCGTCGTCCACTCACGCCCCAACATCGTGCAGCCCGCCTCCAGTGGTGTCGCGACAGGCGTGAATGGAGGGACGAATGGAGACGCGTCGTCTTCAGCGATGAGAGTCGCTTCTGCCTTGGTGCCAATGATGGTCGTATGCGTGTTTGGCGCCGTGCAGGTGAGCGCCACAATCAGGACTGCATACGACCGAGGCACACAGGGCCAACACCCGGCATCATGGTGTGGGGAGCGATCTCCTACACTGGCCGTACACCACTGGTGATCGTCGAGGGGACACTGAATAGTGCACGGTACATCCAAACCGTCATCGAACCCATCGTTCTACCATTCCTAGACCGGCAAGGGAACTTGCTGTTCCAACAGGACAATGCACGTCCGCATGTATCCCGTGCCACCCAACGTGCTCTAGAAGGTGTAAGTCAACTGCCCTGGCCAGCAAGATCTCCGGATCTGTCCCCCATTGAGCATGTTTGGGACTGGATGAAGCGTCGTCTCACGCGGTCTGCAAGTCCAGCACGAACGCTGGTCCAACTGAGGCGCCAGGTGGAAATAGCATGGCAAGCCGTTCCACAGGACTACATCCAGCATCTCTACGATCGTCTCCATGGGAGAATAGCAGCCTGCATTGCTGCGAAAGGTGTATATACACTGTACTAGTGCCGACATTGTGCATGCTCTGTTGCCTGTGTCTATGTGCCTGTGGTTCTGTCAGTGTGATCATGTGATGTATCTGACCCCAGGAATGTGTCAATAAAGTTTCCCCTTTCTGGGACAATGAATTCACGGTGTTCTTATTTCAATTTCCAGGAGTGTATTTTAAATTCTAGTTATTTGATGCAAATACAGCATAATATTTTCCCTTGCATTAAAAATGAAAGATTTTACTTGCCCTTTAACTAAGATTATTGTAAACTACCTGAGTACTTAGCGTTGCCAGGACATCTATTTATTTCCATGCAATTGGTCAGATGTCTCCTTCCCCTCACCTTATGTCCGTCTCCTACTACCCTTTCTCTCTCTATGTTTGGTCTTGCCCACTTGTCTCATATAGAGTGCCTAAGGGATGCTGCGTTCTCGGAATGCTATACAACAATTCAAGCAAATAACATCAGTAGTCTTATTTCTATAAAGCAGATTGACAATACTTAAGTTGGAGGTTTACAAGTAGTCGTCGCAAACGATGGGCGACATGCAAACAGTTATGTTTATGCAAGTTTGTCACACAGTTTGTGGCTCACAAATAACTGAATTCGTAGCGCTCTCTCCTAGGCCGTGCTATGCTCCGCGTATACTTAGGCCTATCTGAGCTACTAATGTACGGCCGAGGCTGGCAGGAGCGGCGCTTACATTCACTTCTTGCAGAGGTCGCTCCTGGCAAGGCGCGGTCCCTGTCAGCGGGCTGTTGCCTGACGTTTCCACACCGCCTTCTCTGGTCTTGCGTTCTTTCTCTTAGTTCTCTCGCTTGTGGTTACGCCAGAACACTGTATACCTCCGCCACCCCTCTCCTTTGACCATCTTCTCTTACCCCTCTATCTGTGCATATCAAATCCTCACTCTCTCTCTCTGTCCATCTCCTCCTCCCCCTCTCTCTGTCCAAATCCTCAGTTTCCTTTCTATCTCCTATTCCCCTTTCCTATCTCATCCTCTTCCCTTTTTATCTCTATCTCCTCGTCCCCCTCTCTGTGCCGTACAATGACATAATTTTGTCGGTACAGTCAGCTTCATATGTGGGTGCTGCCTGCTAAATGCATTGCGAGTAGAGGTCCTATCAAACAAGTGATAAAACCAAACATCATGCACGACGGCCGGCCGATGTGGCCGAGCAGTTCTACGCGCTTAGGTCCGGAACCGCGCTGGTGCTACGGTCGCAGGTTGGAATCCTGCCTCGGTCATGGGTGTGTGTGATGTCCTTAGGTTAGTTACATTTAAGTAGTTCTAAGTCTAGGGGGCTGATGACCTCAGATGTTAAGTCCCACAGTTCTTACAAGGGAACCTCCCGATTGCATCCCCCTCAGATTTAGTTATAAGTTGGCACAGTGGATAGGCCTTGAAAAACTGAACACAGATCAATCGAGAAAACAGGAAGAAGTTGTGTGGAACTATGAAAAAAATAAGCAAAATATACAAACTGAGTAGTCCATGCGCAACATAGGCAAATCAAGGAGAGTGTGAGCTCAGGAGCGCCGTGGTCCCTTGGTTAGCATGAGTAGCTGCGGAACGGGAGGTCTTTGGTTCAAGTCTTCCCTTGAGTGAAAAGTTTAATTTTATATTCTCAGACAATTATTATCTGCCCGTACGTCCGTCTTATGCGATCACTTTTTTGGGAGTGATTATCACATCCAAAAGAAAACCTAAATCGGGCAAGGTAGAATAATCTTTTTACCCATTCGCCAAGTGTACAAGTTAGGTGGGTCGACAACATATTCCTGTCATGTGACGCACATGCCGTCACCAGTGTCGTATAGAATATATCAGACGTGTTTTCCCGTGGAGGAATCGGTTGACCTATGACCTTGCGATCAAATCTTTTCGGTTCCCATTGGAGAGGCACGTCCTTTCGTCTACTAATCGCACGGTTTTGCGGTGCGGTCGCAAAACACAGACAGTAAACTTATTACAGTGAACAGAGACGTCAATGAACGAACGGACAGATCGTAACTTTGCGAAAAAAAAAATTAAACTTTACAGTCGATGGAAGACTTGAACCTAGGACCTCTCCTTCCGCAGCTGCTCACGCTAACCACGGGACCACGGCGCTCCTGAGCTCACACTCTCCTTGATTTGCCTATGTTGCGCATGGACTACCCAGTTTGTATATTTTGATTATTTTTTTCATAGTTCCACACAACTACTTCCTGTTTTCTCGATTGATCTGTGTTCAGTTTTTCAAGGCCTATCCACTGTGCCAACTTATAACTAAATCTGAGGGGGTTGCGATGGGGATGTTCCCTTGTTAGAGCCATTTGAACCATGTACGATGCGGCAGTTTTTCACGCAGAGTCCGTAGTTACACGTAATTGTCTGCGGTAATCAGAAATGTCTGGTTGATAGGTAACAGTTTCTTCTGAGGACTATGGAGCGGGCCAGTCGACCTCATTGTTCCCAGCGACAGTAACTTTTTACTGTATTGTACATGAGAAGAACTCACTTTTGCCATCGTGTTGACACAAAGCTTTCCTGTCCTTCGTACAGGCGCCTTGTTCTAATAGAATGGCGATGGATAGCCTGCGTCTAGATGGGAGACTGCAACGTTTGGAAAGCTGTAAATAATAGTTGAATGAAACTAGCCTGGATAGGAATACGATAGCCAACATAAGACAATGGCTTCAGTTTCATTGTGGGAATAGTGCCTACTGACTGGCTACTTCTAACCTCTTTCTTCGATTCATGGTGGCAGACTTTTGATCCCGTAGGTTATGCCGCTTGCTTACAGAGCTCTGCAAAGTAAAGTGTTGCAGAAACCGTTTGAAAATGCTGTAGACTGGTTCTAGAGTTTCAGAGTTTTGTTGCTGAAGATTCATAATTGATCAGATGCCCTCAGCGGAATTCCAGTCTGAGGAATTTTAAGAGCAATGACTTGTTTTATGGTTCACAGTACTGAGAATTCTCGTAATTTTGTGTTTCACACGCTCGAAGCTATGTAGCAGAGAGAATCTCTTATTGTACCACTTAATTACGATTTCATCCCTGTGTGTTCAGGGATGGACCGTAAGAATAATGAATTTGCCGGCCGCGGTGATCGAGCGGTTCTAGGCGCTTCAGTCCGGAACCACGCGGCTGCTACGGTCGCAGGTTCGAATCCTGCCTCGGGCATGGATGTTTGTGATGTCCTTAGATTAGTTAGGTTTAAGTAGTTCTAAGTCTAGGGGACTGATGACCTCAGATGTTAAGTCCCATAGTACTTAGAGCTATCAGAACCATCTGAAGAACGAATTTTTACGCATCTGTTCGCTGAATTGTATCTATATGCCCTCAACGGGCTAGGTACATTCTCAAGAATGTTAAGAACACTTAAAGACGGTTCTTGAAGCTTTCTAAGCAGCTTCTCGAAGTGCGTGCAGTCTTTCTTCGAAAGTGTGCTAGTTAATGTATATTTCTGATAGACTCACCCCCCAGTCAAACAAGCCGCTGACCATTCGCACAGCCATCCTTTGTAATATCTCCCTCATCAGCCTTATATTGGTCCCACGGACGTGGGCAGTACACTCGTAGGCGTATTAGACGTACAATTGTACGTGGAAACCAAAACAGTCTTTGATCGCCAGTTTATTTCACTCATTTCAATAACCAGTTTCGACCGTAATGATAATCGTCAGACTGATCTAAAAATGAATGTACATATTTATGAGTAAGATACGAACATCGATGTCAGCCATTTTGCAAGCGCCTGCAGTATTGGCATCCGTTGACTCGAAGTTTACTTGAGAAGGAGCTTTGCGGATTTTTCACTGAATAAACTTTCTTTATGGACAAAAACTAGCTTTTTTGTCGCTCCACTTCCTATCTCTTCACGTTTGTACAAACACTGATAAGACGTGATTGACCCTAATAGGGACTAAATCAAAATGTAGTCTCTTACGCTTCGCAAAGTTCACAACTTTCTATTTTTCCACATTAAGGGTAAATTGCCACTCTTTACACCTGACTTATATTTTGTCGATATCAGCTCAGACATTACTGCAATTTTCACAGGGTACAATTTCCTCTTAGGTAACTACATCATCCATGAAAAGCCCGAAATTTCGACCAATTCTATCCACTATGTCATTAATGCCGTTAGCCTGTTACATTCCCCCTAGCCTTACTAGGTATTAGTACCGTGTCTGTAGCTGAGGTGCCGGCGGAGGTTCGAGTCATCCCTCGGACATGGGTGTGTGTGTTTGTCCTTAGGATAATTTAGGTTAAGTAGTGTGTAAGCTTAGGGACTGATGTCCTTAGCAGTTAAGTCCCATAAGATTTCACACACATTTGAACATTTTTTTCTGTAGCTGACTTCCGATCCATAAGAACTTCCTATACCCTTCCTGCCAAGAAGTTTTAGACAAAGTGCAAAGTGGGTTGAAGATCTCATACGAATAGATTTTCTTTAGAGGATTCCATGTGGTACTGAATAACAAGATTCTCAGCAGGGTAGAAACATGAGATCAACCTGGGTTCAGCTATCCATGGCACTGAAAATATCGTCTGTGAACAGTAAACGTTGCGTTTCCCACTATCGATATTGTCTAATATCTGGTTTATTTCCTCACGGAAGTTCATTTTGTTCTTGATAAGCTATAATAGCTCAAAGTATGTTCTATGATTCTACTGCAAGTAGATTTAAATGATGCTGGACCCTATGACATCAACATTGTCTTCGTAATCCGAGGAGATATCACAGTTAAATTAGCGGAGAAACCCAGTACTCCCACATAATGGTGTAACCGCATATCAATTATCATCCCTCTCACGGTTTCACCTTCCTATTCAGTCATTTCAAAATGACACAGGAATCGACATGGATAACAGTTACTGGCGTTACAATCTGAGACATATCCGCGAATGAACACAGGAATTACAGAATTTCTTTAATTTCAGTCAACGATCAAAAGTGGATTGCCGTCACACTATCGATTTTGGTCAATAATGATCACCTTCAGATCTATCTTGAAAACAGTAAATTATAAAGAAGAGATATTAATTTTATAGATGTAGAAAACACGAGTTTAAAAATGTGGTGAGACGTCCCTGATTAAAACAGAAGAAGCTGAACATCATCCTAACATGGCTAACTTGTAAGCCAAAGCGGCATCGTCATAAGATATCAACAAAGTTAGTTTTGCATTGTCGAACCTGTATCATAATACAGTGCAACACTGGCCACAGTATCGTCAGAAAAAATAAGTTGCAGTACAAAGATTAGAGTTAACAGTTTTTCGCAAAATGAAGCGCAAGTTTCTGTCCTAATAATCAGGTAGCGTTTATGTAAGGACCAAGACAGTGTCAGAAATGAGTATTTAATGAAAATTTTTTGCACGCTTCATTCGCGTATTGTGCTGTAGTGCGTTAATACTGTTTGGTAATGACAGGAGTATGATCTACTGAAGACTTCTGTCTACAGTACAGGTTCAGGGGTCAGTTATAAAGTATTAATATCAGTGCCTTTATATGTATGTGCTTTTCCTTGAACTATAGCGGTTTGAAAACTTCTCCTTACTCCGAGAACTGCACTAATCCTTGACATTCACCTGAACTTGCTCCAGAGAGATGCCAATCACAGGCTTACCTCACAGCGAATCGAATTATCGGTATACTGGAATTGAGGTAACACGCTTAACAATTTCCTAAGTACACACAATCAATGCAGTCTGCAATTTCGTTCCCTACTTGTTTGTAATTACTGACAGTTTATGTCGCAATCGAATCAACTTGCTTGGACAGACTATTCCGTTACGAGAGTATAGCTATGCGCACGTACCGAGAAAATGAGATACCTTTCGTTTCTAGCAATATACGGTATTGCTAATGATCAGAGTCAAGCGTTTTCTTAAAATGGATGCTGCAATAACGGATGTTAAGGGAGCCAATGATACGGGACTATATTTTCAGTTGTTGGTATTTTACAGCGTACATCAAAGAATAGTCAAAATATATGTAAGATGTACCGCTTTTTCTCCTATGCAGGAAAGAAAGTTAAACCTATGTAGGCCTACATTCCAGTTACTGTAGAGACGTCTATATATTAGACAACATTTCCTTTACAGTATCTATAAGCAGGTTTCAGTCCTGCATTTAGGGGATGCACACACAATGACGTCACATTTGATACAGACGACGGTGACTCGGAATTTCGGTTTACAAGAGAGCAATGCTGCCTACTCTGACTGGAATATGGTAAGAGAGGACATAAACTACTCAAAAATATTTTCAAAGCATCTGCACGTTTGCGAACGGGTGTGGGTTTAAACTCAAGAGGAGTAAGCCTTGTGAAACAAGAGACAGCTTTCCTATAAGGCGAAAAGAAAACTGAAGTAAAGACGGTCTGTTCGCAGAGGCACATTTGTGAAGTCATAGACATCTGGGTAACATTTACACCAGGTACAGTGTTACATGTTTGAATCCTACTTTACATGCTGTCTCTCATGTGGCTCAGATGTTGGTGCTCGAGCATCCCCAATCTTGGACGACGGCCTTCAAAAATGGCTCAGAGCACTAAGCGACTTAACTTCTGAGGTCATCAGTCGCCTAGAACTTAGAACTAATTAAACATAACCAACCTAAGGACATCACAAACATCCATGCCCAAGGCAGAATTCGAACCTGCGACCGTAGCGGTTGGTCGGTTCCAGGCTGTAGCGCCCAGAACCGCACGGCCACTCCGGCCGGCGGACGACGGCCTTCACCCATTGTGTGAACATGGTTCCTGCGATGAAGTAGTCCATTATTCCCAGTCATCCATAATAGGATTCATGTTAACAGCTGCCACAACCCATTCGATTTGACTGAGTGCTAAATTCTAAAATTTTACTTTTGGAAGGAGGTTAGCACGTGATGGTCATGATGTGCACATCCATTACCATACTGAAAGATCAACCTGCACTGAAATGTTGACTATAACGCTGCACAATAGATTGGAGGACCTTGCTCCCATACCATACAGCCCTCAGATTACCCTCGATAGAGATGAGCAGTGACACGTCCCTGCTGTACCTGTGGGCGGCAAGCCTGACAGATACTCTGGTGTCTTCGACAACGACAATCAAGCTTTGGTCAAATCCTACACATGTTGGTAAAGAGAACCCGACATCGTTGATCTATGTTTCCTTCAAGACGTTCCGTTACCTACCACGGTGCTGAACGGTTTATGATTTTGTTCGTAAAGGATACATAGAGGCCAAATTGTTCATGTGCGACTTCTGCGTGCTGCCTGAATCACCACAGCCCTTAGTTGCGTCCGAAACGTCCTATTGTGTTGTAGTCTCCTCCAGGTTACTACGAGCTTTAATCTGCTAGCAGCGATCATCAGCTGGTATTGACCAAGGGCGACCAATATGAGGAAAATCTTCAGCATACTTTATCTAAAGTTGGAGAAAATATTCGAATAATGTCGCTGTGCTGTAAAGTGGAAATGCTTTTTCACAGTTTAACCTAGAAATAAACTACACTCCTGGAAATTGAAATAATAACACCGTGAATTCATTGTCCCAGGAAGGGGAAACTTTATTGACACATTCCTGGGGTCAGATACATCACATGATCACACTGACAGAACCACAGGCACATAGACACAGGCAACAGAGCATGCACAATGTCGGCACTAGTACAGTGTATATCCACCTTTCGCAGCAATGCAGGCTGCTATTCTCCCATGGAGACGATCGTAGAGATGCTGGATGTAGTCCTGTGGAACGGCTTGCCATGCCATTTCCACCTGGCGCCTCAGTTGGACCAGCGTTCGTGCTGGACGTGCAGACCGCGTGAGACGACGCTTCATCCAGTCCCAAACATGCTCAATGGGGGACAGATCCGGAGATCTTGCTGGCCAGGGTAGTTGACTTACACCTTCTAGAGCACGTTGGGTGGCACGGGATACATGCGGACGTGCATTGTCCTGTTGGAACAGCACGTTCCCTTGCCGGTCTAGGAATGGTAGAACGATGGGTTCGATGACGGTTTGGATGTACCGTGCACTATTCAGTGTCCCCTCGACGATCACCAGTGGTGTACGGCCAGTGTAGGAGATCGCTCCCCACACCATGATGCCGGGTGTTGGCCCTGTGTGCCTCGGTCGTATGCAGTCCTGATTGTGGCGCTCACCTGCACGGCGCCAAACACGCATACGACCATCATTGGCACCAAGGCAGAAGCGACTCCCATCGCTGAAGACGACACGTCTCCATTCGTCCCTCCATTCACGCCTGTCGCGACACCACTGGAGGCGGGCTGCAGGATGTTGGGGCGTGAGCGGAAGACGGCCTAACGGTGTGCGGGACCGTAGCCCAGCTTCATGGAGACGGTTGCGAATGGTCCTCGCCGATACCCCAGGAGCAACAGTGTCCCTAATTTGCTGGGAAGTGGCGGTGCGGTCCCCTACGGCATTGTGTAGGATCCTACGGTCTTGGCGTGCATCCATGCGTCGCTGCGGTCCGGTCCCAGGTCGACGGGCACGTGCACCTTCCGCCGACCACTGGTGACAACATCGATGTACTGTGGAGACCTCACGCCCCACGTGTTGAGCAATTCGGCGGTACGTCCACCCGGCCTCCCGCATGCCCACCATACGCCCTCGCTCAAAGTCCGTCAACGGCACATACGGTTCACGTCCACGCTGTCGCGGCATGCTACCAGTGTTAAAGACTGCGATGGAGCTCCGTATGCCACGGCAAACTGGCTGACACTGACGGCGGCGGTGCACAAATGCTGCGCAGCTAGCGCCATTCGACGGCCAACACCGCGGTTCCTGGTGTGTCCGCTGTGCCGTGCGTGTGATCATTGCTTGTACAGCCCTCTCGCAGTGTCCGGAGCAAGTATGGTGGGTCTGACACACCGGTGTCAATGTGTTCTTTTTTCCATTTCCAGGAGTGTATATTGAAATATGCTACTAGGCCAGAGTCAGCTGATGGTCCATATAGACCGAAAGCAGTTGTATGTTTCACTAAGGGTTATATGGAAACTGATGGTGTATATATACATTTCCATCATCAGGTTGTAACGTAATATTCCCGTTCGCGTCTACGGACCATGGCGGGCGCAAGGGCTAGTTTCTGGTATCCTTAGAAAGGGGTCTTTTCCAGCCTGGTTATGGCCTATGTGAGAGCAAGTATTTACCAGCACCTGTTGGAAACACATTTTTGAAAAGCGCTGCTAGGAAACGGTGCAATCCAGAGGTGGAGTTTGGAATTTCCAAATGAAAAACTAGCATTCTGCTGCAGAGGCTTATTGTCTGAAGGGACTAAATCTCAGTTTCGTGGAGCTGCTTGTATGTTGCGAAATCGAGGAGTTGACCACAAATCCCTGCAGGTGAAGAAAGCAAGACGTTTTCCCTCTGGAGCAGCGATTGTGGTTACCATTTCGGATGTTGGGAGTTGGTAATCCTCTGTGATCAATAAGGTTGTTTCTATTTACATAAAAAATGTATGTATAAGTGTCTGTGTGTACATACAATGTCTCCTCTTAAACCGCTGGATCGATTTCCACCACATGTGGTACACATGCTACTTAACATCTGGGAAACAGCACTCAACCCCTGACATCTAGCTTGCTGTGCACGACAGGAATGTTGTACAGGCAATATCGGCATGCATTACAGAGGGCTGCATGTGCACATGGGAACGACTGACCAGAGAGAGGATGGACAGACAGAGAGTTGGGAGTGGGAGATGGACATGGGGAGGAAAAGCTGTGTGCACAATGTGTGCTGAATTCGTATGTGGGAAATCCATGAGAAAAGCCTAGTTTTAACAAGGAATGCCTTAAAAGAAATCGAAAGTTCGTTTCTGTGCAGGTAATTTGCACTGAAGCACTTTCTAGTTTACTAGGTGATGTTTCAGTTTAATCAGCGTGCCTAGGTCCAGTGGGAACACAAGCCTCATATCAGAAAGTGGAGCTGTTATTGAACCTAACTGTAGTTTTTAAAAAAAGGAGCAGCATTACTTGTGCAGGAGAAGTGATTATTTCAAGCCGGCCGCGATGGTCTCGCGGTTCTAGGCGCGCAGTCCGGAACCGTGCGACTGCTACCGTCGCAGGTTCGAATCCTGCCTCGGGCATGGATGTCTGTGATGTCCTTAGGTTTGTTAGGTTTAAGTAGTTCTAAATTCTAGGGGACTGATGACTACAGCAGTTGAGTCCCATAGTGCTCAGAGCCATTTGAAGCCATTTGATTATTTCAACACTGTCTTGCAGTTCAAAGAGAGGTTGGCGAATCTTATTTAGACAGACTGTATTTAGACACTGACTGTATGTACGCAGTAGACAGTGCAATTCGATAAAAACAGATCCGGTGTAAAAAGAATCATCTCTGCTGAACTCAATATTTGTGCTGCTGCTATTCAGGCAAGTGAGTGAGCGATTTAATAATGCATCAGCGCAAAGGATTAATCTAGGTTGACCAATGACATACTGCAGTCTGTGTTTCGAGCAGCTAAAAGTGGTTTCGCACAGTGCACATCGCAAAGAGCGTGCAGATTTTATTTGCGGCCGCAAGTGAGACTTCGCTTGATTCTATGGAAGTTCCAGGGAGTTGTTGGAAGGAGTGCAACTGCGGAGATTTCCGCGGCCAGAGTCAGTTTTCTTAGAACGGTACCGCATCATAATGTGTAGTTTTTGTATTATGATGCGGTACCGTAGTTAGAAACTTTTATATTTATGGAAGGAATGTTTAAGAGTTAAAACGAAACTGAATCCATGGCAGATGTTTACCTCTCGTTATAATTCTGATATTTCTTGCGTAACGAACTACTTAAACTTCCTGATACGAAGAATACAATGTTGTATACTGATTATACTGTATGTACACAGTAGGCGGTGACACACTCGGTAAAAACATATCCTGTGTGCTAAGAAGTATCTCTGCCGTACTCCATATTTGTGCTCCTGCTGTTCAGGAGAGGAAGTGTGCCGGGTAGTTTATTGTGGGAGTAGTTATTACTTAACTCTGATATTAAAGTCCTGAAAACAACTTCCTGTGTTTGGAATTTTCCCCATAAATGGACAATCGCGCCATCTGATTGCTTTTAGCTGAATGTGCTATAGTGCGCCAAAATTCTTAGCGCAATGGAATAATAAAGAGGCTTTTAAAATAAACTGGATTAAGATAAACTGCATCCAAAAATCTCCAACTGTCCCAAAGCAACATATCAGTGTCCTTGTATCACTCCTTATAGACGTGATACGTGTAATGCAGATGTAACTGCATGCTGAACTTTATAACACCCAACAAATGCAAAGTAACGCGTTTAAAACCAAGTCTCAGAGTCTTCGTCGTTTCAACCCGCGTCTTGAAGATCCAGTGCTATTACCACTCAGTTAACTGAAAATTGCATATAAAATCATACGTTATTTCTACAATTCGAGAAATATTTCACACAGATTTCACGTGAACTTGGTGCATACGTGACAGAGGCTTACGTGAGCACAGGTGTTAAATGGATGGATGGATTTCAAGTTATTCAGCGACATGTGCTGGTGAACTTAGAGATCAGAGGATTGAAAAATAGCTTCGTGAGAAAACAAATGAGGGAGTTGAATTTAAACTCTTGTGTTATTCAAAAATTGCATGCAAAAGCTCATGAAAAAGGCATACAAATGACAACCTATATACTACGTATTCATATAGAACCAAGGATTTTCGAAAGATAGAGACATAACTCAACAAATACGTAAATCGAGCACATGATACACAACTGCAAAGCATATCCCGTAAATAAACCTGAAAAATAAAGTAACAAGTAATGACGCCAGCGCAGTGTGAGTAAGCAACCACCTCACTAAAAAACCTGGACGATGTTGCTTCAGTACGCCCATTTCAGCAGCACAAGACAAATGTCTGTGCTTTACAAGCCGGCACCAGGCAAAAGTATTTCACAGTTCCCGGCGGAAACCAAGAGTGAGCGTCCGGAATATTACAGTGCTCTATCGAACTCAACTTACGGCGTCAAGCAATGTGACTAGCAGGCTGGACTCAGCATTCAGACTTCTGGGTAGAGAGTTGCTCTGCTGTTTCCATCTACAGATAAAGCTATTTTAGCATACGAAATACTGACTTTAGGTACTTTGAGCCAAGGAAGTGCTTAACAACTCGCGTACCAGTCAATACATATTATAAAAATGTGTGTGTGTGTGTGTGTGTGTGTGTGTGTGTGTTTTTGATCCACATCTCTTTCTAAACCACTGGACCGATTTCAACCAAATGTGTACACACATCCCTAACTGTCAGGTAACATTCACTGTGGTCGGTAATAACCACGTACTTATCACAGTTCAGGAACTATTACGTCATAAAGAATGAGATCCGTGAAAAACTGCCACATCATGTGTGACAGTTAAATTTATTACTTCTGTGCTACTAATTATATTCTCAATAAATTTTGCAAACAGTATCCACATATGCGGCTAAATGGTCCTACAAAATTATATCATGGTACCACGAATAGTTCAGGAAATATAACGTCATAAACACTGAGAAGCGTGAAAAATTCCGGATCATGCGTTAAGTTTCAATACACTTATTCTGTACTAATGAGCCACTTCTACAGTCGAATCAAGGAAATCGCTGACACCTGGCTGCCCTTTTGACGGCCTTCAATTGATAAGTGCAAATGATTGTAGGCGAAAACTATAGCCGACTATACAGGGTGAAAAGTATTTAAACCGACAAACTCTGGGAGGTTGTAGGGGACATCAAAACAAATATTTTTCCCAAATGTCATTTCTTCCTTAGAGGAGTATTTAAACCGGTAGAGGAAGATTTCTCTGGCGACAAATTCATTAAACCAACAAAAAAGTCCAGAGGAGACTTATCTGGGGATCGAGCAGGCCGTGGTACAGGACCACCTCTGCCAATCCACGTTTCTGGGAACCGTTGGTCCATCAATCGACACACACGACGACTCAAATGTGCCGGTGCCCCGTCATGTCGGAACCACATGTGCTGTCTTGTTGGGAGCGGGACGTCTTCCAGCAATTCTGGCAATGCTCTATCGAGAAAATTGTAATAGTGCCTTCCATTTAATGGCCTAGGTAGCAGATACGGCCCAATTAAACAGTCCCCAACAACACCGACCCACACATTAACGAAGAACCGCACTTCATGAGCGCTAGTAACTGTGGCATGTGGGTTATCCTCACTCCAAACATGCGAATTGTGCATGTTGAAGATCCATCACGCCCGAACGTTGCTTCATCGATAAACAACACAGAGGATGGAAATGTAGGATGCATTTCACAGTGTCCCAGGTACCACTGCGAAAACTGTGCTCTGGGTGGATAATCAACTGGTTCCAGGTTGTGGACACGCTGTAAGTGAAATGGTGAAATGGACGTAACACTTGCTCTCGAAGGACTGTTCTTTGCACGAGTGCTGATTAAAGGATTCCGCTCCACATGCTGCAAGACAGCTTCCTCAAATTGCAGCGTTATTACCGTGCGACGGCGTCCCTGTCCAGCTAATCTGCTAAATGACCCGGTCTCACGCAGACGTTGATACCCAGCAGCAAAGGTCGCATGATGCGGGATACGGCGATTAGGACATTGTTGTTGATAAACCAGCTGTGCAGCTCGTCCGTTGTGGTGCGCTACGTAGTACGCACCAACGATATTAGTGTACTCACTCCAGGTGTATCGCTCCATTAGTAAACAGAGACAATGCACTACTACACTGGTGGACAGAAGTTGGCTACTCCCTCTAACAACTGAAGATCGTAATACGGCCTCCACCGGTTTAAATAATCCTCATAGGAAAAAATGACATTAGGGAAAAATATTTGTTTTGATGTCCCCTACAACCTCCCAGAGTTTGTGGTTTAAATACTTTTCGCCCTGAAGAGCTATGATGATGCGTTGTCATAGTGATATTTACAAAATCGCATTGTAGGCATGTGAGGTAGCTGCGCCCAGCCTATAGAAACTTTCCTAGATGCTGTACTTATACATTTTTACATTATGGCCGGCCTAAGTGGCCGTGCGGTTAAAGGCGCTGCAGTCTGGAACCGCGAGACCGCTACGGTCGCAGGTTCGAATCCTGCCTCGGGCATGGATGTTTGTGATGTCCTTAGGTTAGTTAGGTTTAACTAGTTCTAAGTTCTAGGGGACTAATGACCTCAGCAGTTGAGTCCCATAGTGCTCAGAGCCATTTGAACCATTTTACATTATGCATATTTCTTTGTGCGAGTGTTTCATAATTTCGAAGTTTTTTTCAGGAATACATGGAAACGAAATGTTTTCGATATTACACTCCAAACACAGTTAATTTTTTGTTTTAGTTTCAAAGAGAAAATCGGCAAAATGAATACCGTGGCAATGCTGGGTTCGTCAGCTGCTACATGATATGAAAATTGTTTATAGCTGACGACTTTCACATGTTCATGTTGTGGCTAGGAATTGTAGTTGGTGAACACGGTAACCTTTTCATTTATTTCTGCTGCATTTTCTAGTAATCCCCCCTCTTCAAGCAAATATCACAATGCAAATGTACCGCCCGCACCTCGTGGTCGTGCGGTAGCGTTCTCGCTTTCCTCGCCCGGGTTCCCGGGTTCGATTCCCGGCGGGGTCAGGGATTTTCTCTGCCTCGTGATGGCTGAGTGTTGTGTGATGTCCTTAGGTTAGTTAGGTTTAAGTAGTTCTAAGTTCTAGGGGACTGATGACCATAGATGTTAAGTCTCATAGTGCTCAGAGCCATTTGAACCATTTTGCAAATGTACCACTGAAGAAAGTATCCACTCTCCGATGTCTTGTCAGATTATTTGCGGCACAAATCACTTGCTAGAAAAGTAAAGTGAGTTGTGGAACTTCTTAGGCCCTTTCCAGTTTTCTGGGCGAGCGTTGCATGAGAGGCAGAAAAGCCGAGTAAGGATGGAGTACGGAGTGAATCCTGGAACAGCTCGTGCATCGCTCACCTCTGTGTGGTGCCTGGAAGCCCCGCGACAACGATCGGAGATATTGCAGAGAACTTTTACCAGTCGCAGCTGATGTGTTTCTTGCCACGCTGGTTCCACAGCGCGAGGCGGAATCACTCTCTTTTCCGGGAACCTGCCTCGCTGGATCACAAAGAGTGGGCACTCGTTATCTCTGCCACGTTCTCTCCAGCCGAGTGCGCCTTATCCAGGCGGTGCTTGTTCCCTTCTGACATCACGACGGCCCATGAAAGTGGAAAGTAATTTCTGGGAAATTTGGAGCAGTAATCTTCTTAATGTGTGTATTGTTCTCGTTGGGCGTGATTGGTTGCCCATTTTAGCAGCATTTTGGCCACGCCCCTACATCTATCAAACTGTGGGGGAGACAAGTGCTGTAAGATCGTTGAAATTATGGATCGTTTCTGTCGTGAGATCCTTTTATTTAACTTCAGTTTTACTTCATTGTTTACTCTTCCTTGTCGCGAATTGTAACTTTTATGCTATCGGCTCGATTAAAACCTAGTGCAAAGATTCTATCGATACAGAATCCACCAGTTAAACCTCTCGCACGCGTAAGCTCTTTCTGATACCGATATTCGGTTCTAACCTATAAATGCCTACATATACACAAATTGAATATCAGACGTTGATATTAAGTCCATACTAGAGAAATAATTTCCGCAGATTTCTGAAAGGAAAACGTTCCAAGCAACGAACTCTTCCCTTCCAGAAAAAATTGTCTTAATAACTGTCATTCACCCCAAAAAACTAGAATATCCTGAAACTTCCTGGCAGATTAAAACTGTGTGCCCGACCGAGACTCGAACTCGAGACCTTTGCCTTTCACGGGCAAGTGCTCTACCATATGAGCTACCGAAGCACGACTCACGCCCGGTCTCACAGCTTTACTTGTGCCAGTATCTCGTCTCCTACCTTCCAAACTTTACAGAAGCTCTCCTGCGAACCTTGCAGAACTAGCACTCCTTTCTTTCAGGTAGGTAGGAGACGAGATACTGGCAGAAGTAAAGCTGTGAGACCGGGCGTGAGTCGTGCTTCGGTAGCTCAGATGGTAGAGCACTTGCCCGCGAAAGGCAAAGGTCTCGAGTTCGAGTCTCGGTCGGGCACACAGTTTTAATCTGCCAGGAAGTTTCATATCAGCGCACACTCCACTGCAGAGTGAAAATCTCATTCTAGAATATCCTGTTCGAATGTATCATGATAGATGCAAAAATATGAAATGGTATGACCACACAGCTTGCATTGAGGGTAAAGCAAATGACGGGCTTCATTACTACCATAAGTGTAGCAGCTGTTTGTCAACAAAGAGAATTCACACTTGTACGATTGATACTTACATACTGCTCAAGTCTGTCGGTCTCGTATCGGGTAGGTTTCACTTGTGACATAGGGAGGAGGGAAGTGAACGTCATCTCTGGCGTGTTTGAGAGGCGAGAAAGTGTAACAGATACGATGAAACTGTGAAGAGGCACACACGTACATAACACGCCGTGTATCTCGCCAGAACTTGCTCAGAATTTAATTCTTTTCTTTAAATAACATATTTTCAAAAGGAAGACAGCGACGTTTTTATGTTCATACATAGACTACTGGCCATTAAAACTGCTACACCACGAAGATGACGTGCTACAGTCGCGAAAGTTAACCGACAGGAAGAAGATGCTGTGATATGCAAATGATTAGCTTTTCAGAGCATTCACACTAGGTTGCCGCCGGTGGCGACACCTACAACGTGTTGACACAAGGAAAGTTTCCAACCGATTTCTCATACACAAACAGCAGTTGACCGGCGTTGCCTGGTGAAACGTTATTGTGATGCCACGTATAAGGAGGAGAAATGCGTACCATCACGTTTCCGACTTTGATAAAGGTCGGATTGTAGCCTATCGCGATTGCGGTTTATCGTATCGCGACATTTGTTGCTCGCGTTGGTCGAGATCCAATGACTGTTAGCAGAATATGGAATCGGTGGATTCAGGAGGGTAATACGGAACGCCGTGCTGGATCCCAACGGCCCCGTATCACTAGCAGTCGAGATGACAGGCATCTTATCCGCATGGCTGTAACGGATCGGGCAGCCAAATCTCGATCCCTCGCCTTTCTGGATACAGAAAATGTTCGACTGCTGCCCTGGTCAGCACATTCTCCAGATCTCTCAACAACTGAAAACGTCTGGTCACTGGTGGCCGGGAAACTGGCTCGTCACAATACGTCAGTCACTACTCTGCCGGCCGAAGTGGCCGTGCGGTTCTAGGCGCTGCAGTCTGGAACTGCGAGACCGCTACGGTTGCAGGTTCGAATCCTGCCTCGGGCATGGATGTGTGTGATGTCCTTAGGTTAGTTAGGTTTAGCTAGTTCTAAGTGGGACTAATGGGGACTAATGACCTCAGAAGTTGAGTCCCATAGTGCTCAGAGCCATTTTGAACCACTACTCTTGATGAACTGTGATATGGTGTTGAAGCTGCATGGGCAGCTGTACCTGTACACACCATCCAAGCTCTGTTTGACTCATTGCGCAGGCGTATCAAGGCCGTTATTACGGCCAGAGGTGGTTGTTTTGGGTACTGATTTCTCAGGATCTATACACCCAAATTGCGTGAAAATGTAATCACATGTCAGTTCTAGTACAATATATTTGTCCAATGAATACCCGTTTATCATCTGCATTTCTTGTTGGTGTAGCAATTTTAATGGTCAGTAGTGTAATTTTCAGAGATTGTCGCTAGTAACTACCGACTTAAATATTACCGCTTTCGATCAACGCCCCGATAGCCGTTTGTGTTCGCGCACCGCTTCCGAAACGGGGAGGTGCGCCGTCCCTCTTATCCAAACAGTCGGCGAATTGATGATGAGAGCTGGTGTGTCGGCCATCCTGGATGTGATTTTTAGGCGGTTTCTCACATCACGCTAGATAACTACGGTGATGGTGCCTAAATCACACCTTTTTTTACACGATTCGAAAACTTTGGAAAACTTTCGCTCACTTTCCCACGGACAACAGTGCACGCAGATAGTTGGGGAACACATATTGTCTCCCAGGTGATCACGGGTGGTGATAGGAAGGGCATCCGGTCACCCCTTGTAGTAACCGTGCCACACCTTTTCGTAACCATATCAACCCTGCACCAAATGAGAGAAGGTACAATAAAAAGATTACTGGTTTCGATGCATTAACTGCCATCTTCAGACGTCATAATCATCCACAAATACTTTTGTCATAATCTATAAACTCTAGTTACGTCCACATAGAACATCATGAATAATGATACAAACCATGAATATTTTATAGATATATTTTGCATCACATTCCATGATGCTGAATTTACATATCACTAGTGACTATAGTTTACGACGAAACTACTAGTGAATTATTGTCACATCTGAAGATCGCAATTAAAATGCCGAAACCGATGCTATAATTGTTTTTAGTAATTACTGACGATAGTGACATAAAAAGTGATTGCTTGAGAAGTTTTTTGATGATGGGTGCTACAGCTACATTTATTGAAAGACTATTCTATTTTCCATCTTCGTTATATTACGATTTCAATCATTTATTTCAAAGCATCAGCTGAATTTGGGGATTTGTCATTTGCAAGTGATTACTCATATCCTCGTAATTTTGCAGTCACTCAGTGTAGGTTTATGTAATGTACGTCTGAGTGTATAAAATTTCGAGTAAGGAGGCAGCCACATACTTTGATGATAAAGAAACATGTTATATGAAGATCAATTTGACTTGTATTACACAAGAATTTTACAGAAACACATTTTCTGCCACTTGTATCATGAAGAAATTTTATTTATAAAAACGGTTTGTCGCCTATATTGTAATGTATCGATTTTTTGTAATGTATCGATTTACTTCAATCTAACGATTTTGCGCTAGTCTGTCATTTGTATAAAAGATCGGTTGCAAAGACTTTAATTTCCGCAGATACATTTGTAAAACTTGGACACATGAAAGGAAACATTGACTTTGGGTATTAAGAAAAGCATTGTTGAGTAAAATAAAGCACAGAACGCAGAATGGCAGTAGCGGAGAGAGAGAGAGAGAGAGAGCGAGCCGTCGTCGAGTCTTACAAGGGGAGGCCGCCAATTGTGAAATTCAGATTCGATTCATACTGCGCATAATAAAAGCTCATGGCCAGAGGTGTAATGTGGCAAAGCACCAAGACGCACTTCTCAGCCGTTGTCGAAAAAATCGACAGTTAAAAGAAGCCGTTGTGGAGAAATACTCTCTACGCTATTAAGTTTTCTACAGCGTCGTGGCGCAGCGGTAAGCGCTCGGGTTCGTACTCTGAAGGTCGCCGGATCGAATCTCGCGCCATGCAATTTTTTTATTATATATAAACTATTAATGAATTGCTTATGCATGTTGGTGAAGGCGGATCGCTCTCCAATTGTACCGCCTCCATTTTTCCGTTTGTTTAACAGGGTGTACCAAAGCTCTCCCGTCCGCACTGATTTTCGACGATGTTATACGTTGCGCTAGGGACCGCATCTACCTTCTTTCGAAGTTAGCAGTCAACTACGCTGTTATGCGGCGGCTCGTTTCGGCCCATTCAACATCTGTCCTTCAAGTGTAACGAGCGAGTAACGGAATTTATATTTCATACCTGCCACAGCGAATTTGTGTTCGTGGGGTCTCTATTCTAATTCGAACGTTTGTCTTACGCTATACGTATTCGTTTCGTAATATCGTTTCTACGTCTTCCGTTAACTATACGTGGTTAACATTATGAAGACAATTAATAACATTTGTGAAATACTACTTTGTTTGCGGAAAACATTATGATGTTCGAAGTCGCCAGTTTTTCCACGACAAACGACTTTCAACAACTTATTATATGCATAATTGTTGCAACCGATTGCCGGGGAAAAAAAGTATATATATATATATATGTGTGTGTGTGTGTGTGTGTGTGTGTGTGTGTGTGTGTGTGTGTGTGTGTGTGTGTGTATACACATTTGAATTACAAAAAACAAATACTAAAAAAAAATAGTTGCATGGTGCGAGATTCGATCCGGCGACCTTCGGATTACGAACCCGAGCGCTTACCGCTGCGCCACGACGCTGTAAAAAACTCAATAGCATAGAGAGTATTTCTCCGCAACGGCTTCTTTTAACTGTCGATTTTCTCGACAACGGCTGAGAAGTGCGTCTTGGTGCTTTGCCACATTACACCTCTGGCCATGAGCTTTTATTATGCGCAGTATGAATCGAATCTGAATTTCACAATTGGCGGCCTCCCCTTGTTAGGCGAAAGGTGACCGTGATCGGTTGGTTTACCTGAGGAACAGGGTCAGAGAAATTGGTTCTCTTTTGAGAATGAGATGAGAAGAAAGAGTTCTGGAATTTGACTGACTCACGAACGACTCGGGAACCGAAAGGTATCTCCCGCATTGCTTTGCATGCGTTTAGCGATTATTGTAGTTTGTTAATTTTCACTATTCAGTGATTTCGAGTGTTACATAAAGGAGACGATTTGTCAGTCATACGTCCAAGATGTTAACAATTTCCATCCACTTCCGTTACTTAAAAGGGGATACAGATTTAATCATTTAAAAGTAGAAACTGACAGCAGTTGGTGTCTGTAATACGGTTAAAAAGAATGAATAATTGTACTAAAAGGAGTGCAAATGTTGGATTTGCAATTCTGGGAAAATTAAATAAGTTCTGATTTCATTTTAATTTTCAATTATAATCACTCTCTGTTTCCTTAAATGACATACATTTTGAATGCAATGATTACTTAGAGCATTAATAGCAAATGAAAAGAGCGACGAGCGAGCATTTCCGCGACAAGGTTAGTTTCATTTAATATTACTTAAAACACTTCAAAGCCAGTCTTCCTCGCCAGAAACTACGAATATTCTTCAGTCACTTACGTAACCTTCCAGTAGAAATCATCCAAATAAATGTAGTTTAAGAACTGCTCATCCAACGAACTGTCATTCTTCTCATGTTCCAACCTGAATGAAACGAGAAGAAACATTAATATAAGATACAATACATAATACAGTTTGCGATGTCCTTCACTGTGACAACAGGCTTAAAATGGTGCCCCATTTTGCTGGGAACTGGCTCACACCAAAAGCGACTGCATTCTACAGGTATCAGCTATACGAGTTTGCTTTTCAGTACCAGGTCAACTGAAACAAGAAAATAAAAAGTAAAGAAAAACGTTAATACATACTGACTGCGTTGCTCCAGGATAATTTATATCCTTCAGAGTCCTTCTGCCCTTTACTTTCTATAGCTGATGCAGTCAGTGTTCAGCCCTAAGACTGATTCGATGCACCTGTTCTCTGCAAGTCCCTTCATCTCAGCACAAACACCGTAACTTACATCCATTTGAATCTGCTAACTGTCACACACTATAATTTTTCCTCCTCCACTTCCCTCCGTTATTAAGTGCTCGAACTGGTTCAGTAACCTCCTTGTTAATCCTCATTTCTTCCTTATACAATTACATCTCTTCTGAAAGTCGAAACTAACAAAATAATATCCCGGCGGAGGTTCGAGTCCTCCCTCGGGCATGGGTGTGTGTGTTTGTCCTTAGGCTCATTTAGGTTAAGTAGTGTGTAAGCTTAGGGAGTGATGACCTTAGCAGTTAAGTCCCATAAGATTTCACACACATTTGAACATTTTTTAACAAAATAATACCATCCATAAACATAATAGAATTTTTAGCTACAGTACAAATAGTAGTGGTAATAGTGAAAACAACAATGGTATGCATCTAATTCAGTTTATAGTGAGTCTTCGGGTCGATCAGTAACTGCCTGAAAGTTTCCGCCACTCAAGCATTTATTAGGCAGCCCTATGACAGGTGAAGCCAGCGACGCTTCTGATGTTCAGAACTGCTTGCCATTTTCGAGACTCGTAGTTTTCTTGCTACTCTGTTCTCCTAAAGGTAGCTAGAAAATTTATAAATCGGTATGTGCAAAAGTGCAATCTCTCTTCTGTGCATTAATGGCAAGTTAGTATCAGTCAAATTGTAATATCCTGTATGTAGAAAGCCCCTTATTGGGGAGCTTATTGTGAGGTTGGGACGTCACGTTCCACCTGTAGACAGCGCGTTCACTTTCTATTGGCTGAATGAAGCCGACCCTTATAGGCAGCGAGGATTTTCTTGGCTCGTAATTCGCCAAAATAATACAGGCAGCATCTCCGTTGTCACCACTGGGAAAGTTGGGTGATGGCCGTAGCCAAAAGCGGTTATGCATGTAAGGGCACTGTTTAGAAGTTCGCAAACTGATTATTTTTATTGAAAGTGTCAGTTCCATCACGAGGGTGCGTTATTATAGTTGGGATGCGGCGGTCAAATTAAGCGGCTCCGTATGCGACGCACAAAGTCAATCGTGATTGCGAGTGTTAGATTATGTTTGGCTCTGAGCACTATGGGGCTTAACTTCTGAGGTCATCAGTCCCCTAAGGACATCACACACATCCATGCCCGAGGCAGGATTCGAACCTGCGACCGTAGCAGTCGCGCTGTTCCAGACTGTAGCGCCTAGAACCGCTCGGCCACTCCGGCCGGCCTAGATTATGTTTACTAAAAGTGTTAATAGCATGATATGTAGGGCGTACAAATGTTCACTGCTCAGGATATTTATGAGAAAGTATTGTTTAGCATATTGGACTTGACTGGTTGGTTGGTTGTTTTTGGGGAAGGAGACCAGACAGCGAGGTCATCGGTCTCATCGGATTAGGGAAGGAAGTCGGCCGTGCCCTTTGAAAGGAACCATCCCGGCGGAGTTGACTGGCGGCGGTTTATACGAGTGATACATTGTATAATCATTTGGTGTATTAGTAGTGTTGTGGCAAGACTCATTACAGCTTCGAATGAACGTGGTAACCCTTAACTCAAACTGAAGTGCTCTTTACCGAAAAGCAGGCTCATTTTCCCGTAATCACAACCGTTGTAGCCGGCCGGAGTGGCCGTGCGGTTCTAGGCGTTACAGTCTGGAGCCGAGCGACCGCTCCGGTCGTAGGTTCGAATCCTGCCTCGGGCATGGATGTGTGTGATGTCCTTAGGTTAGTTAGGTTTAATTAGTTCTAAGTTCTAGGCGACTGATGACCTCAGAAGTTAAGTGGCATAGTGCTCAGAGCCATTTGAACCATTTTGAACAACCGTTGCAGCGCCAGCACCACGCCATCTTAAGTGAGAGGGACACCATCTTAGGAGACGCCAGGTGAGTGTACCTGATGTTGAACATCTCCAACTACAGCCCCCATGTGTACAGCAATGCAGTGCAATCAACCAGTGGGGCACAGTTTTTCAGAGTGGAGGTGTTGCAGGCCCCATTGAATTTTTGCCTTGCTTTGTCCATTTCCCATTGTTTCCACTCTAATACATAAGTGTATAGCTATCATCAGCTCTCAATATCCTCGACTTAGGACTAGCATCGATCCTGTTCTCAGTTTTCCTTTCGCTAATTCGCTTAATGTCCATGTTTTCGCAGGCTTTAGTTAAAATGGGAAAAACACGATGTACTCATTACTCATTACCATTACATTTATCATGTATATAAGAATAAATATAAGCCATCTTCCGCAGTTGAATGTTTATTTTGTTTCAACCACTCACACTAGGCGTCACCTGTGCTCTACAAAATAATATAAGACAGTTTATTTTGTTATGAGGCATATAGTGTTTCCTGGCACCACAGAAGCTGAAGTTTAATGTGGCCGTAGGAGGAACTAACTTGGTCATGTGACAAAGTGCAGTCAAACGCTGATTAATGATAGTATTTGGTTTGTGGGGCGCTCAACTACGAGGTTATCATCGCCCATACTAAGTCCTAATGTTTTCACACTCCAGTAGCCGCTTTCCCAAACGATGATGAAAATGATGAGGACAACACAAAAACCCAGCTGCGAACAGAACCTGGGACCCCGTGTTTCAAGAAGAACAACGCTAGCCACTAGGCCACGTACTGCACAGTCAAACGCCGCTTAAAGTAGTACAAGTGTGGAAGGTGAGTGCGGAAAATGTCTTCGTGCGTCGGTTTTTAGTTAATGTGAACCAATTTTTTGACGATGAAAAGAAGAAAAGGTTTGTCGCACAGGCGGGGAATGCGACGAAACGTGCAGCCAAAGTATTAAAGTTGACCAAGAAGATGGTTCGCAAATTACGGAAGCAGGGACACGAAAACAAACAGAGCAAAACACAAGTCACGTTTCTGCGCCAAAGAAGTAGAAGCAAGATGCTCACAATAAATATTTCTGTAACGATACGGATAACTATATTATCAGGCAGCAATTTCAACGCTAATACGAACAAAATAAATACCAACTTTGAAAAACTGCACAGCTTTTGTTGCATGGAAGTAATCTTCATCGCTAGCAAGGAAACTCACAAAAATCGTTCTTTCTACGGGATTTAATTTTAAAAGTTGCCAAAGTAAAACTGTTGTTCTTTGAGTACGAGAGGATATAGCTGCAAAAATGCATACTACATAACGTTTTTACGGAAAAATGAAGCATCAGAATCAAAGCAGCCGGTGGTTTACTTACATCTACATCTGCATCTACATGGATACTGTCCAACTCACAGTTAAGTGCCTGGCAGAGGGTTCATTGCACCACCTTCACAGTAGTTCTCTATTATTCCAATCTCGAACAGCGCGCGTAAAATATGAACATCTATATCTTTCCATCGAGCTCTGTTTTCCCTTATTTTGTTAATCTAATCGTTCTCCCTACATAGGTCGGCGTCAAAAAAATATTTTCGCATCCGGAGGAGAAAGTTGGTGACAAACTTTGTAAGAAGATCCCGCTGCAACGATAAACGCCTATGTTTTAATGGTGTCCACTCCAATTCCTGTATCATGTGCCACTCACTCCCCTATTTCGCGATAATACAGAACGTGCTGCTCTTCTTTGAACTTTCCCGATGTACTCCGTTAATACTACCTGGTAAGGACCCCTGGCACCGAAGAAGTACTCCAAAAGAAGGACAAGAGAAGTGTAGGCAGTCTCCTTAGTAGGTCTGTTACATTTTCTAACTATTATGCCAACAAAACACAGTCTTTCGTTTCCCTTCCCCACGACATTTTCTGTGTGTTCTTTACAATTTAAATCGTTCGTAATTGTAATTCCTAGGTATTTAATTGAATTTACGGCCTTTAGATGTGACTGATTTATCGTGTAACGGAAGTTTAACCGATTCCTTTTAGCACTCACATTGATGACGTCACACTTTTCGTTATTTAGGGTCAACTGCCAATTTTCGCACCATTCAGATATCTTTTCTAAATCGTTTCGCAATTTGTTTTGATCTCATGACTTTTTTAGTCGGTAAACGACAGCGTCATCTGCAAAGGACCTAAGACGGCTGCTCGGATTGTCTCCCAAATCGTTTACATACATAAGGAACAGCAAAGGCCCTATAGAACTACCTTGGGGAACGCCAGAAATCACTTCTGTTTTACTCTATGACTTTCGTCAGTTATTACGAACTGTGACCTCTCTGACAAGAAATTGCGAATCCAGTCACATAACTGTGACGATATTCCGTTAGCACGCAAATTCACTACAAGCCGCTTGCGTGATACAGTAGCAAAAGATTTCGTAAATCTAGAAATACGGAATCAATTTGATATCCTTTGTCAATAGCACTCAGTACTTCGTGTGCGTAAAGAGCTAGTTATGTTTCACAAGAGCGAAATTTTCTGAATCCGTGTTGACTGTGTGTCAATTCAATAGACCACTCTCTTCGGGGAAAATCATAATGTTGAACACAATATATGTTCTAAAATCCTGCTGCATATCGACTTTAATGATGTGGGTCTGTAATTTAGTGGATTACTCCTACTACCTTTCTTGAATATTGGTGTGACCTGCGCAACTTTCCAGACTTTCGGTACGGATCTTTCGTCGAGCGAGCGCTTATATATGATTGTTAAAAATGGACGTATTGCATCAGAATACTCTGAAAGGAACCTAATTGGTATACAGTCTGGACCGGAAGACTAGATTTTTATTAAATGATTTAAATTGCTTCACCACTCCGAGGATATCTACTTCTAAGTTACCCATATTGGCTGCTGTTCTTGAATCGAATTCTGGAATATTTACTTCGTCTTCTTCGGTGAAGGGTTTTCAGAAGGCTGTGTTTAGTAACTCTGCTTCCGCTGCATTGTCGTCGATAGTATTTATTTTCCTTCTGCCAGGTTTCGAGGAAAAGTTTCGTTGTGCAAGCTATTATAAGCATCTCGTATTGATGACCGCGCTAAATTTCGAGCTTGTGTAAAAGATCGCCAATGCTGGAGATTTTGCGTTCGTTTGGATTTGGCATGAAACATGGATTCACATACATTACACCGTAAAGAAGTGTTTGCAAAGTGATAGTGTGCAAGGAGTGTTGTCGAATGAAAGAGCTCGTCAGCGTATAACAGTGGAAGCTGACGGTGACATTGGTTGATCATTAAGTGTTCACTACTCATACCGCACCCAGTCAAGAAAAGTGACAAGTCGAAAAACGGCATCTTTAGTTTTTGTCAGTGAAAAATATGTATGGACTGTCCCAATGTTAACGAAAAACATAAAGGAAGATTATAATATTACAGTACACGTTTTATAGATTTAATTCTTCAAATCGTGTTTTCTCAAGTATTGCAGTTTTGAGCTGTATCACTGTTCTTAAAGGGGTGCGATATGTTATTCAAAAACCAAAAGTCGTACAAACACTCAGAAATGGATCATGAAGTCTTTTTCCTTACTTATTTGAAGAGAATCACTTTTTATTTCTCTTTGACGTGAAATATTTTCTAAATTAATAAAAAAGAATTAATTGCCAACAACTATATTATTCTTGTTTCTTAGAAGCCGGCTAATTTGTAAATTATAGACACTTGCTCTTACTAGCAAAACATCTCGTTCGCTAGTGGCAAAACATGGGCTAATTCAGAAGTGGAAATAGAGATCGAATTTTTGAAACCATCAATAAGATGGTGGGGTGTTAAAAAAAAGTTAATACAATGATTGAAATAAGTTAATAAGATAAAACATCTGAAGAGATTCGAACTCTCGACCTCTTGCTTATATTTTTTTACCACTACGCTACTAACGATAGCACTGTTGGTTTTAATGCTCTTGGTATCTTGTGCATCATGCAGGTTCTTTTTGTTGATTACTCGCTATGTTTTTACATATTTGGTATATTTCTAGCCATTGTATGTGTCCAAAATGTTTGATTACAATAACTTTCAACCAGTGATCACTTTGCATTTATTTTGATAATGCGCGTGATATGGTGGGAGTAATACAGCAATTTCGCACGGATAATACTTTTAAACATCTCTTCTTGAACAATCTTCTCTGTCTGTTATACAAAAATACTACGAAGCGCTGATAATCTCATTTCACATAGTTGACTAAATAGGAACAGCATATTTACATACTCCGTTCTTGTTAGACAAGTGACACTCGGAAACTGATATTTGATCGAGTTGGCGAAGTAGATACAGCCCTAAAGTGTAAACAAGACAGCGAATATCGTATTCAGAATTCGAAGTTAGATTCTCGTCTTTCACAAATTGTGTCCTGTGTAAACGTGATGACAGACGGGCGGCGTGTGAACCGGTACACTGGGTTGTACGTCAGTACCTACTGTTCAACTTCCCCCTCCTTGTTTCTGTGGCGAAAACACGACTGTGCTCCGCCGTGGCGAGATTACCACTTTGCTTTGCCGAGTAATAGGTTATCTTACCATTTACAATTTTCAAGATTGTAATTTATCACTTACCGTTATTTTTTGAATGGGGACGCACGTCATCAGGAGGTGCGTGCATCATGAGCACCACACAAGTATTAACAACGAAAGAAGGGTCAGCATTGGTCAGGCTTACAAGCACCCTTCATTATTATGTGCAAATATTGCAATTTTACTGCTTGTATTTATGTGTCCACAGTGCTTTAATACTAGAACTGATGATGGTCACGCAGTGATTGAGATAGATTTGGAACAGAAATAAAGATTTCTACTTCAACGACTAATGCTCACCCTGATTTTGTTATTAATACTTACTTCTATGTTTCCTGTTATTTTCGTGTGCCCATTGGCTCTTCACACGATACAAGTTTCAATTTGACTGTCACCAACAGGTATTTCACTGGGCATGACGTTGCCTGCTGTACATAGCAGGTGATCTTGCTGCAGGGTTGGCTGACGTATTACTGTAGTGGCGATGTATGTGTGTGTGTGTGTGTGTGTGTGTGTGTGTGTGTGTGGTGTAACCTTTGATTTACCTTCTGTTGCCGATTTTCCAATCTTTGAACATATTTTCCTTTTTATTTATGACTGCATAAAACTCTTCCTGGAAGGTGAGTATGCCCTTTCTTTTGTTATTATAGCATTCGATTTACAAGCACGTTTTTGTTCTAAAATGACGTTGATTTTCTTCTATTAAACGTTCTGCAAATTTCGAGGGGGTACAGTCAGTCTGGGATGTCCATATATGTTCTTTGAACTTGATACCACAGAATTTCTTGCAATACTCTGAATATATTTGGAGTTACAGCTACTACATTTTAGTTCTTTTACTCTTGAACTATTGTACTTATCTTTCCCTTCTGCCACTGTTTTTAATTTCTTTTACATCGTGATTCTTGTCTTGGAGGATATTTTTAATTCTTTGTTTCTGAAGATGTTGCTAAGTTTGTATCTGAACTGGTTATGATATGTTAGGATGCGCTATTTTGCGTTTCCGATGCAGGGAGAAAAAAATGGCTCTCAGCACTTTGGGACTCAACATCTGAGGTCATCAGTGCCCTAGAACTTAAAGCTACTTAAACCTAACTAACCTAAGGACTTCACACACATCCATGCCCGAGGCAGGATTCGAACCTGCGACCGTAGCAGTCGCTCGGTTCCAGACAGAAGCGCCTAGCACCGCTCGGCCACACCGGTCGGCGATGCAGGGTGAGTTTTCTGACGTGAGTGTGCATTGTATGTCACCGTTACGTATTAGTATAGCTGGACTGTTCTCATTTTTGCCGTCTTCTGCTTGTATCCTCTTAACGGCGCTGTGTAGTTTGTGTAGGTCTGCTACCTTGCTGCTGTATCCATTGTTTTGTGCTGTGCCAAAGATCAAGTTTAGCTCTTATTTCTGGTTGGAGATGGCCTGCAAAGTCTATACGACATGTGAGTGATGGCTGTCAGTTACTGTGCAGCTAGTCAGTGCTGCGAGCGCAGTACTAACGTAATCCATGTTGGATATTCTTGTTCCGTTACCATTGTTTGCAACCAATAGGTAAACAAGAGCCACTTCCAGCCAGTAATGTCAGTTGCGGAGTTACTCCTGCAGGACGTGCGGGCCTATCGGCAGAGCATCGGCCAGGCGAGGTGTCCCCAGTGCAGCCTGCAGTCTGCCCTTATTTGCTGCTAGGCGAGCAACATTTGCTCTGCCATCATTTGATTCCCCGACCGTCGGCAACCCGTCAGCCCAGTCGGGGAGATCGCGATAAGGCGAGAGTCGCCCAGCGACCGGATCCAATCGGGCCGGCTGTGTTTGCTTCTCCTGCAATTTCAAATACGACATGCGGCGCGGCTGTGCGGACACTTCCCCACGTCGCCTGCGGCCTGGGAACAGGTTGCGCCCATTTCGCACTTTTTGAGACGATATCGGGACGATGAACTGCTGCGCCAGACGGCTGCCCTCTCATTGGATAAATTGCCACGACGGACTACCAGGGCTCTATTTACAATCTCAGTTCCTATCGTGATTGCATGGAACTGTGTTTCATGTAAATTGGCTTGAAGCGATGAATACGAAAATCAAGTCGGAAACTGATCTCCTCATAAGCAACCATCTCTAATAATAAAGTAACTGCAGTTACCAGCAAAGTCAGAAACACTAACATCCCGGCGTTCCTGAGGTCATTACTTAGAAATGACTTTCCCTTTTTTTCTGTGTGCCAAGACATATTTCGAGCATCCGCTCAAGTTTTGTTGGCTTCCGTATACACATTTATTACGAGGGTCTCAATTGCATCTCGAATACTGCAGTTGTCATAAGTTTCCTTTAATTTACGTCTATGGTCACAATCTTTTTTGTTTAACAGATTACCGGTTTCGGTCTTTAATGGCCATCATCAGATCTGTTTCATAAAAACAAAGTCCTAATGTACTGCAGCCATAGTGGCATCGTCAAATATTAAATGCGGAATCAGCACCAGCATCGTCAAATACATATAAATCACATCACATGCACGAGTCATGTTGTCAGTAAAACCATCTACAGCTGCATCTACACGAGTAATCTGCGGTTCACACGTAAGTGCCTGGCAGAGGGTTCGAATCACCTTCAGATTACTTACCTACCGTTCCACTTTCTAACAGCACTTTGAAAAATGAACAATGGATTTTGAAACATGGTGGATCCCTTTATTCGTCATCTTAGCTGAAACAATAGGAGGAGGCACTAGGAAACGGGACAAATAATAGCATGTTGTTAAACTTTTAAAAAAAGTTCAAATGTATGTGCAATCTTATGGGACTTAACTGCTAAGGCCATCAGTCCCTAAGCTTACGCACTACTTAACCTAAATTATCCTAAGGACAAACAAACACACCCATGCCCGAGAGAGGACTCGAACCTCCGCTGCGACCAGCCGCACAGTCCGTGACTGCAGCGCCTCAGACTGCTCGGCTAATCCCGCGCGGCAATCTTTTAAAACACAGTACAACAGAGATTCTGCTTGGCATGGATTCTACAGGTCCTTGACAGTATTCCACAAGTATGTCGCACCAGATGTATACGCACAGGTCAAGAAATTCCCGCAAGTTACGGGATGCTGGTATAGAGGCAAAGGTGGGAAAATGGGCCCCTGCTGGTATTATGGGCTCCCTACATATTTGGAAGTACAGGCCACGAATTCTAGCGGAGAGCACATGAACTACTAAAACTAGTTGCCAAACTTCACTGTACAGTGCGCAGACGTAGTAGCTGTCATGGTTTGTGAGTAGTTGTGCTGTGAATTTTTTCGCTGTCATCAAAAGTTTGAAAGGTTAGTGTTTACTTGAATAAAACTCAAACTTCTAACATGTTATTAGTAAAACTAAGGTAAGGTACGTATTTGGCTTGCTGTTGGGATACCGTTTTACGTTAATTAACGTCGGTTGCGAACCAAACTAACCGTAGGCAAAATCGTTTTTCCCAAGATGGCGAGGGTGGATATATGGGCGGGCCCCTTTTGCTGCTGGTATTATGGGCCACGTTAAATCAATCAGATGTTATGGGACCATTTACAAATATTGCTACTCTTGAGGACGAACTGGTTAAATATCTTCTCATTATGGAATCCAAATTCTACGGCCTTACCAGAAATGACGTCAGGCGCATGGCCTACCAGCTTTGCACAAGAAATAAAAAGTTGGTGTTTCTGTCCCTGATGTTGACGACGCTGTATGTCTATTTTGTGAAGGGATTTTTTCAAAGGACACAAAAGGTGAACTTTGGGTCCAGTGTATAGCCTGTGAGATGTGGGCTCACAATGAATGCGCTGGATGCGAAAAATATGCTTATGTTTGTGACTACTGTAAATAGGCTAGGCGTAGGCTGTGAAAATCATCCCACCAGTAGACTAATTAACAATGTTCAGAGTGAATCTTTCTTTCATTATACAGAAAAATTTAATAAAATTATTTTTTTCAAATTTTTGTTTCTTTTTATTTCAAACTACCTTGGGGCCCATATTACCAGCACAAATTCTTGACGCAACAAAATGCAGAGTATCAGGAAAAAAATAAAATTTTGTTTTAAATATTAAAAAGTTGGACCAAAACATGTCGTAACTATTGCAGGACATACTAGAGAAATGTTTTATGTTAATTTCAGGTGATTATATTAAAAATAAAAGGTGTTATATAAAAAAAACAGAGTGGGGGCCCATTTATCCACCTTTACCTCTACGGGCAGGCAGCTGGCGCCCGATATGTGTACCAATGGGTCAGGCCCAAGTGTTGGCCAAGACATGAACGTTAGTTCACTATAATGCCCCTCGCGCCTCTGTAGTACGATTATGACCTCGCAACACGGACAGGTATCCTGCTGGAAGACCGCATCGCCGTAGGGGGAGACTTCAAGCATGAAGTGGTCTGCAATAATGTTGACGCAGTTCACTGCTGTCACGTTGCCTTCGCTGACCACCACAGATCCCGTGGAAGCCCAGCTCCACGTGCCACGTGGTATAATGCTGCCATCACTGGCCTCCATCTGTTGCGCGGTGTATGTTTCGTGCAGCCATCCGCCTGTATGACGGCGTGTAACGACCCAGCCGTCGACCTGGTGTGACAAGAAATGGGATTCATTCGACAGGAGACCCATTCCTATCGATCCACGGTGAAAACTCCGACATGTGTAATGTGCTGCAAATGCATAAAAAGAAAGATCCTTTACCATTTAGCTACAATTTAGCAGGTCAGCAACTGGAAGTAGTTAATTCCATAAATTATCTGGGAGTAGGCATTAGAAGTGATTTAACATGGAATGATCATATAAAGTTGATCGTCGGTAAAGCAGATGCAAGACTGAGATTCACTGGAAGAATCCTAAGGAAATGCAATCCGAAAACAAAGGAAGTAGGTTACAGCACACTTGTTTGCCCACTGCTTTAGTATTACTCAATGATGTGGGATACGTACCAGATGGGGTTGATAGAAGAGACAGAGAAGATCCAACAGAGAGCAGGGCGCTTCGTTACAGGATCATTTAGTAATAGCGAAAGCGTTACGGAGATGATAGATAAACTCCAGTGGAAGACTCTGCAGGAGAGACGCTCAGTAGCTCGGTACGGGCTTTTGTTGAAGTTTCGAGAACATACCTTCACCGAGGAGTCAAGCAGTATGTTGCTCCCTCCTACGTATATCTCGCGAAGAGATTATGAGGATAAAATCAGAGAGATTAGAGCCAACGCAGAGGCATACCGACAATCTTTCTTTCCACGAACAATACGAGACTGGAACAGCAGGGAGAAACGATAGAGGTACTCAAAACACGCTCCGCCACACATCGTCAGGTGGCTTGCGGAGTATGGATGTAGATGAAGATGTAGGTGTAGATGCTGTGCCCACTGCAATCAGAGCTCACGATGTAGTTGCGTCAACAAACGAACACGCAGGGGTCGTGTGATGTGGAGCTCCTTGTTCAATAATCGCTCCCAAACACATGTGTCTGCACCACCACTGTCGTCAGATCTGCCACAGATCGCTGCCTATCCTGAATTACACAGAGCGAAATCCTCCGAACTCTTTCTGATGAGATGTGGTCGTCAAGTACCATACGTCCTACTCGTTGTTTCACCATCTTTCAACAACTTTCCAAAGATGCTCACGACACTATCATTCCAACAGGCGACAAGCTGCACCGTTTCAGAGAGTCTCGTTTCCAGCAGCAGCGCCACAACAATGCGTCATTTGTCAAAACCGCTCATGTCAGTCGATTTCCTCTTTTGCGGACCGTATCTTCGATATAATGACTGCCCATTTTTCTCTCTTCCGCTTAATTCTTTCCTTACTGGGTCACCTGACCGCAACGCCATCAGCAGGCATTCAGTCTCGCGGTGGGCAGTAGTCCTAATGTTTTGGCTCGTCACCGCGTCTTGTCCGTCCCCGGTAGTTGAGTGGTCAGCGCTACAGAATGTCAATCCTGAGGGCCCGGGTTCGATTCCCGGCTGGGGTGAAGATTTTCTCTGCTCAGGGACTGGGTGTTGTGTTGTCATAATCATCATCATCATTTCATCCCCATCGACGCGCAAGTCGTCGAAGTGGCGTCAAATCGAAAGACTTGCACCCGGCGAACGCTCTACCCGAGGGGTGGCCCTAGACACACGACATTTATATTTTACCGCATCTTGACTGTGGTAGAGTTTGCGACTGTTCCCTACAGAGTTTCCTTGCCATTTCAGTGTATACTGGTGCTAGTCTAATAGAGATGAGCAGAAGAAGTAGTGCCTCGAGTAGAGCTAGTCTTACATGGCGTGACTTAATTCCCAGATTAAGTACCATTCAAAGCTGCTTCGATCTCTGTTGTGAGTATGCTGCCAATCAGGACTCGAGAAACCGTATGAATTGCAGTGGACCGACAAGTCTGTGGTTCGGTACAAAAAGTTCTGTTCCGGATTTCCCATTTCAGTAAATTGCGCAAAATGCCGCAAAGTAGTAGTATAAGGAGAAATACGTGGTTCGACAACTGCAAATTGACAGTTTAGCAGAGTATATTATCTTGGTGGCTTGCTGGGTTAAGGACTACATATTGAAGAATATAGCCTCAGGAACAGGACTATCATTAAAAATGTGTGTGACTACTACGGATTCTCCCGCGAAGTGTGCTACGTAATTGTGACTCATGATAAAGCGCCGACAGGCGGTCATAAAAAGCCGTATGAGTCGATGAGTCACACCTAAAAACCCGGAAGTACGGAAAAGGACAATCTTTGAAGAATGAATGTGAACATATTTGGACATTTGGAGGTATTGAGAAGGGAACGAAGACACGTTTCAGTGTGAAAGTTTATTCCAGGACAATACGAATAGTACCTCTTACAAAGAACTTCATCCTGCCAGGAACGAGAGTAATTACGGACGGTTGGAAGTCATACAAGACTCTCAAGAACGAAGGTTTTGACCACGATTTTGTGAATCATTTACTGGAATTCGTGTCGTCTGTATGTACGCAGAGCATGTAGCGTCTGTGGAAATCTCTTAACTAGTCTAGGAAAAGAGAAGGCCGACCAGAGGAACGTGACAAACTGTACAACTTTCAATGTGTCTAATTCCGTAATCTATGATTACGTGGTATAAAACATCCTAGTGAAACTTTACCATTTTTTTTTTCACGAGACATAGCTATAGTCTACCTTGGTTACGGAAAGAAAGGACTCCAACCGGTTGCATACACGAATTAGGTAAGCGAAATTACATTACATCTAATCATAGGATGATGTTCATGTATGGTCGTTGCTGTTTGTAACGCTGTACAGAAACTTCATGTCGTTCATCTTTTGTCGTTCTCGTTATTATCGCTGTAAACATAATCTATATCAGTCTTCGTGACAGACGCACCTTCGATACATATATCGCTTACATAATGCTTCCAAATTACTGCGAAAATAAGTGAACAGTTCGACACCCCGCGATAAAGATCTCTACAGTGAACCAACTGATATCTCTGATGACACTGTACCCTGCTACATGTTTAACTAGGTATTTGCGATTTTTATAACTTTTAACTTTTCATGAAAACCAATGAAATTCCTTTCCTGTGAACTAAGTCTAGGGCTTCAAACTACATGAGGAGGCCGAAGCTCTTGAAGCTACCGGTTCCAACTGGCCAGTGTTAGCGGGCAGTGGTCAGGCCGTACAGTGGAGACGGCGTGTTCGCAGACGTTTTGCAGCTGCCACTGCTAGGGCGCGTGCGCATTAGAATTTCAATGAGGCGCGTCAGTTATTACTGCGTAGTGAATTGCATTCTCGGAATGGAAACAAAACGAAGAGTGGGAAGGAAAATCGTCTTGTTTATGGATTTTTAGGGACGTTTTATATTAGGGTCCGATTATAGAGAGGGGGATGCATAAAACATAAAGCGCGTATGCGCGTTGTCCGTAATGGGCCGCAATAAACGTCGGCGCGTGACTGAGGAGGCGGCCGGCGTATGCGTCCGAAACGCTGCTCGCGCGCATTAGCGCACGAAATACGGCGAGAGGTGCTTTCTGGGAAGGCCGTTCCGTAATAGCAGCCCCTTTCCGGAGCTACGGTCGGAAAACAATGTACCCCTGACTGATGCAGCGGCCGGCGGTGCGTAAATACTGCTGATCTGTGAGACCCTGCCAGTCACCGAACTGGGAACTTCGTGCGGTCCGCCCCAAGTGAGCTTCCTTGTTCGCAAAGCTGCACTGTGATGCCACGGCGGCGTTTATAAAGAGGTACACGGTACGTCATAATACTTCATCCTTTTTCCGAAAGTCGTTTATTTCTACTGCTGTAATCTATGTGTGAACGACATATAATCACGGATTTGCACGTTACATATCCAAAAATTGCGAAAATATGCTTGGGTAAAAAACAGATACTTTACAAAATCCGGCTTATGCTGTAGGTAACTGACCTCAGGCCGATGCCACATTTCTTGGCATTTACAAGTTGTAGTGTAGATATGTACGTAATATAAAGGACTGTCAAACGAAAATAGTAAGTAATCCGTTTATTATTTCAAAATTGATCGCCATAACTATTAATACATTCATCCCACTATGAGACAAGACGGTCAGTGCCTTCATGGAAAATTGTCTGCCGTTGCATACTGAACCATGATTGTAACTAGGTATGCTCCTCGTTATTCGAAGTAGATAGAAGATGGCCTATGTCTTTCTTCAGGGCCCCAAAAATGTGGAAGTCACACGGGGAGATATTGGACTGTATGATGTGTAATGGTTTCCCAACGACACTTCCGCAGCATAGCTTAAACTTTGGCACCCTTACCCGTCCTCCATACACACCCGATTTCTTTCCATGAGCCCTGAAGGAAGTTATTTGGGTCGTCGATTTGTTTCGGACCAAGAGGTGCACTCCTGGGTACAATCATGGTTCCGTAAGCAGCCGCAAACATTTTTTCATTAAGGTTTTGACCGTCTTGTCTAACAGCGGGATAAATGTAGTAACAGGTACGGCGATTACTTTTGAAGTTATCAACGGCCTACTTACTTTTTCAATCTGACTCATTTTCGTTTGACTGCCCCTTATACTTTCTTAAGGAAAATCAGGCAAGATATGAGTTTGTATCTTTTTTTTACTTCTATGGTCAATGTAATTGAAAAAGGGTCGTGATGATCTTGAAACTTCTTAATAAAATGTTTGCGTAAACTGCTGAGTGAAATTGAATGCAAGTGTCACTTTGCTAGTCTTTATCCTTACAATACTGACCTACTGAATTTGCCCTGGCAAACAAAACTCAAACTTTTCGTATTCATTATTTACTCGCAATATACAACGGTAACGCGATCTGACTGCTACCAAATTAGCTCAAAAGAATAGCCCTGACTAAAAAGAAATCTTAACAATAACCTATACATTTCATAGAGCACTTACCTCACAAAAATCTTCATTACGCGAACTACTGCAATACAGCGAGCGTCAATACTGCCAGCTAAATAAAAGATTCTAACTACTAAAGCCACTAACTACTAACAGGCATGTCGTTAGCAAAGGAAAGATTTCGTTGCAAACCAAATAATGTATCTTTTACCTTAATAATGTGACATCCAGTTCAAACACGAATATAAATCGTCATTGAAACCTAGTACAAAGGTATATAATCATGAATAATATTCAGTCTCCAAGTCGAACATGTACAGATTGTTAGCCTACGCAAACACTTCAGACCTCTACCCTGCGTCAATGATAACTTCTCACATCTAACATCCATCACTGCTGGCCGTTCACCTCCAACTGCCCAGCAGTACTTTCATCAGTGCTGGCGACTAACTTCCAACTGCCCAACAGTACTGGCGATTAACTTCCAACAACGAGTCCGACCAGCCACAGAATCTCTTACAAAGAAAGCGCAGTCAGAGTTCCAATGCAAAGCGCTCCACAGCGTTGCAGACACAGAAGCAGCCCACTTACAATCTCTCCATTGGTAAAAGATTCCGGAATAGTCCCCCATTCGTATCTCCGAGAGGAGACTGCCAAAGGGGGGGGGGGGGGGGAGGGGACTGGGTGACCATCACGAAAACACTGAATAACCAACGAAAGGATAACGTTCTACGAGTCGGGACGTGGAATATCAGTATGTGGAAAGTGGTAGGAAAGTTAGAAAATCTGAAAAGGGAAATGCAAAGGTTCAGTCTAGATACAGTGGGGATCAGTCAAGTGAAATGGAAAGAAGACAAGGACTCCTCATCAGATGAGTATATCGTAATGTTAACAGCATTAGAGAATGGTAGACGGGAGTAGAGTTCGATATGAATAGGGAGTAGCTATGAACAGTTCAGTGACAGTGTTGGTCTCATCAGAATCGACAGCCAACCAATCCCGACAACGATAGTTCAAGTACACATACCGACGTCGCAAGTTGAAGAGATGGAGAAAACGTATTACGATACTAAACGGGTAATTCATTACGTAAGAGGAGACGAAAATATAAGTCATGGGGAACTGGAATGCGGTTCTAGGGAAGGAGTAGAAGAAAGGGTTACAGGAGAATATGTGCTTGGTACTAGGGATGAGAGAGGAGAAAGACTAATTGGGTTCTGCAATCGATTTCAGCTAGTAATAACCAATACTCTGTTCAAGAATCACAAGAGGCGGAGGTATACTTGGAAAAGACGGCGAGATACGGGAAAATTTCAATTAGATTACATCACAGTCAGGCAGAAATTCCGAAATCAGATACTGGATGTAAGGCGTACCCAGATTACAATTTAGCAGCAATGAAGAGAACGCTGAAGTTTAAGATATTAATCAGCAACAATCAATATGCAAAGAAGTGGGATAGGAAAGTACTAAATAATGAGGAGATACGCTTGAAGTTCTCTGGGACTTTAGATACAGCGATAAGGAGAAGACAGTTCAATTGAAGAGGAATGGACAACTCTAAAAAGGGAAAATCACAGAATCTACAGAAATACATAGGTACAAAGACGGTAACTTCGAAGAAACGATGGGATAACGGAATAAATACTTCGGTTGATCGATGAAAGAAGAAAGCACAAAAATGTTCAGGGAAATTCAGAAATGCCGTCCGCTTCACGTCTGCTGTGCAGCGAGCTCCCTTCATTTAAGTATTAACTGTATTTTTCTTACTTGTCACTTCTTCTTCCGTGTGTTTTTGCTTTTAGGAAGCTTTAATTGTCGAGTGCTGTTAATAGTGTTCCATAGATTTCGTGTTTGTTTTGAATAGTCAGAGAGAGTCCCTTTAGTCAGCCATAGTGCCAGTAGTGTCAGTGTCGTCCTAACCGCCGTCTGCTTCACGTCTGCTGTGCAGCGAGCTACCTTAATTTAAGTATTAACTGTATTTTTCTTACTTGTCACTTCTTCTTCCGTGTGTTTTTGCTTTTAGAAAGCTTTTATTGTCGAGTGCTAGTAATAGTGTTCCATAGATTTCGTGTTTGTTTTGAATACAGTCAGAGAGTCCCTTTAGTCATTCATAGTGCCAGTAGTGCTAGTGTTTGTTTTCAATACAGTCCAGAGACAGGTAGTGCTATTTTCATTGTTTTCTACAAGAAGTGGCTAGCAACCACAGTTTAGTCAGCCGCCTTTAGTCAATTAGCAGTCTAGTTAAAAGTTGATTAACTCTCTTCAGTAAATAGATTCCTTAGGATGGATAGGATGTGTGACTGCTGTGTACGGACGCAGGAGGAGCTGGCCAATGTTCGCGAACATCTGAACGTGTTGATGGCCGCAGTCAGCCGTCTTCAGGCTGCTGCCTCGGAGTGTAGCGGCACTGGGGAGTCTGGTGCGTCGCAAGGTACACCCCAGGTGTTACATGCTTCACCCACTGTCCCTGCTGTCGAGACAACTTCGCGGGTACCGGGCGCGGTTGGGCCACCCTCTCCCCAAGGGGAGTGGCGGGTTCAGCGGTGTTCATGGCGCACGAGGCGGAGGGTCAATGTGGAAGCTGGCCGTGTGGCATCGCCCGCTCTGCCTGTGACTGGACACGTGGCCGCTCCTTCAGCAAGGTCCGAGCAGGCACACAGGGGGAGGGGTTTATTAGTTATTGGGAGCTCCAACGATAGGCGGGTGATGGAGCCCCTTAGGGAAATAGCGGAAAAGTCGGGGAAGAAGGCTACTGTTCACTCTGTCTGCTTGCCGGGGGGGTCTCATCCGAGATGTGGAGGAGGCTCTGCCGGCGGCGATAGAGAGCACTGGGTGCACCCGACTGCAAATTGTTGCTCATGTCAGTACCAGTGACTCCTGCCGTCTGGGTTCAGAGGTCATCCTCAGTTCGTACAGGCGGTTGGCGGAATTGGTGAAGGCGGAAAGCCTCGCTCGCGGGGTGGAATCAGAGCTAACTATTTGTAGTATCGTTCCCAGAACCGATCGCGGTCCTCTGGTTTTGAGCCGAGTGGAAGGCTTAAACCAGAGGCTCAGACGATTCTACGGAGATCTGGTGTGCAAATTTCTCGACTTCCGCTATCGGGTGGAGAAATGTAGGGTCCCCCTGAATAGGTCAGGCGTGCACTACATGCCGGAAGCGGCTACAAGGGTAGCGGACTACGTGTGGAATGCACATGTGGGTTTTTTAGGTTAGAGAATTCCATCCCTAGGCCCGACAAGACGCCTCCTGAGACGCAGCAAGGTAGGAGTAGGTAAAATGCAACAGGGAATGACAATATTAATGTGGCAATAGTAAACTGCAGCAGCGTCCATAGAAAGGTCCCAGAACTGCTCTCATTAATAAACGGTCACAATGCCCACATAGTACTAGGGACAGAAAGTTGGCTGAAACCAGACGTAAACAGTAATGAAATCCTAAACTCAGATTGGAATGTATACCGCAGAGACAGGCTGGACAGTGAAGGGGGAGGCGTGTTTATAGCGATAAGAAGTGCAATAGTATCGACAATATAAAATGGCGCAAGCTGTTCGAGATTCTGAAAAAAGTAGGGGTAAGCTATAGGGAGAGACGGGTCATATACAATATGTACAACAACCAAGAGGAAATAATAAGAGTGGACGATCAGGAACGAAGTGCTCGTATTAAGAATGGTGTAAGATAAGGCTGTAGCCTTTCGCCCCTACTCTTCAATCTGTACATCGAGGAAAAATGGTTCAAATGGCTCTGAGCACTATGGGACTCAACTGCTGAGGTCATAAGTCCCCTAGAACTTAGAACTACTTAAACCTAACTAACCTAAGGACAACACACACATCCATGCCCGAGGCAGGATTCGAACCTGCGACCGTAGCGGTCGCGCGGTTCCAGACTGTAGCGCCAGAACCGCTCGGCCACCAGCGGCCGGCGTACATCGAGGAAGCAATGATGGAAATAAAGGAAAGGTTCAGGAGTGGAATTAAAATACAAGGTGAAAGGATATCAATGATACGATTCGCTGATGACATTGCTATCCCGAGTGAAAGTGAAGAAGAATTAAACGATCTGCTGAACGGAATGAACAGTCTAATGAGTACACAGTATGGTTTGAGAGTAAATTGGAGAAACACGAAGATAATGAGAAGTAGTAGAAATGAGAACAGCGAGAAACTTAACATCAGGATTGATGGTTACGAAGTCAATGAAGTTAAGGAATTCTGCTACCTAGGCAGTAAAATAACCAATGACGGACGGAGCAAGGTGGACATCAAAAGCAGACTCGCTATGGCAAAAAAAGGCATTTCTGGCCAAGAGAAGTCTACTAATATCAAATACCGGCCTTAATTAGGAGGAAATTTCTGAGGATGCACATCTGGAGTACAGCATTGTATGGTAGTGAAACATGGACTGTGGGAAAACCGGAACAGAAGAGAATCGAAGCATTTGAGATGTGGTGCTATAGACGTATGTTGAAAATTAGGTGGACTGATAAGGTAAGGAATGAGAAGGTTCTACGCAGAATCGGAGAGGAAAGGAATATGTGGAAAACACTGATAAGGAGAAGGGACAGGATGATAGGACATCTGCTAAGACATGAGGGAATGACTTCCATGGTACTAGAGGGAGCTGTAGAGGGCAAAAACTGTAGAGGAAGACAGAGATTGGAATACGTCAAGCGAATAATTGAGGACGTAGGTTGCAAGTGCTACTCTGAGATGAAGAGGTTAGCACAGGAAAGGAATTCGTGGCGGGCCGCATCAAACCGGTCAGTAGCGGGCCGCATCAAACCGGTCAGTAGACTGATGACCAAAAAAAAAAAAAGTATCGAAGGAAATTGACGGAGATCCGAAATATGAAATAATTTGGTTGAAGGTCACGGTTAAAGCAGGCCCAGACATGGTAATTGGATGTCTCTATAGGCCCCCTGGCTCAGCAGCTGTTGTGGGTGAGCACCTGAAGGATAATTTGGATAATATTTCGTGTAGATTTCCCCACCACGTTATAGTTCTGGGTGGAGATCTTAATTTGCCGGATATAGACTGGGAGACTCAAACGTTAATAACGGGTGGCAGGGACAAAGAATCCAGTGAAATTTTTTAAGTACTTTATCTGAAAACTACCTTGAGCAGTTAAACAGAGAACCGACTCGTGGCGATAAAATATTAGACCTTCTGGTGACAAACAGACCCGAACTATTTGAAACAGTTAACGCAGAACAGGGAATCAGCGATCATAAAGCGGTTACTGCATCGATGATTTCAGCCGTAACTCGGAATATTAGAAAAGGTAGGAAGATTTATCTGTTTAGCAAAAGTGACAAAAGGCAGATTACAGAGTACCTGACGGCTCAACACAAAAGTTTTGTCTCAAGTACAGATAGTGTTGAGGATCAGTGGACAAAGTTCAAAACCATCGTACAATATGAGTTAGATGATTATGTGCCAAGCAAGATCGTAAGAGATGGAAAAGAGCCACCGTGGTACAACAACCGAGTTAGGAAACTGCTGCGGAAGCAAAGGGAACTTCACAGCAAACATAAACATAGCCAAAGCCTTGCAGACAAACAAAAATTACGCGAAGCGAAATGTAGTGTGAGGAGGGCTATGCGAGAGGCGTTCAATGAATTGGGAAGTAAAGTTCTATGTACTGACTTGGCAGAAAATCCTAAGAAATTTTGGTCTTATGTCAAAGCGGTAGGTGGCTCAAAACAAAATGTCCAGACACTCTGTGATCAAAATGGTACTGAAACACAGGATGACAGACTAAATGCGGAAATACTAAATGTCTTTTTCCAAAGCTGTTTCACAGAGGAAGACTGCACTGTAGTTCCTTCTCTAGATTGTCGCACAGATGACAAAATGATAGATATCGAAATAGACGACAGAGGGATAGAGAAAGAATTAAAATCGCTCAAAAGAGGAAAGGCCGCTGGACCTGATGGGATACCAGTTCGATTTTACACAGATTACGTGAAGGAACTTGCCCCTCTTCTTGCAGCGGTGTACCGTAGGTCTCTAGAAGAGCGTAGCGTTCCAAAGGATTGGAAAAGGGCACAGGTCATCCCCGTTTTCAAGAAGGGACGTCGAACAGATGTGCAGAACTAAATCTCTAAAGTCGATCAGCTGTAGAATTTTGGAACACGTATTATGTTCGAGTATAATGACTATTCTGGAGACTAGAAATCTACTCTGTAGGAATCAGCATGGGTTTCGAAAAAGACGGTCGTGTGAAACCCAGCTCGCGCTATTCGTCCACGAGACTCAGGGAGCCATAGACACGGGTTCACAGGTAGATGCCGTGTTTCTTGACTTCCGCAAGGCGTTCGATACAGTTCGCCACAGTCGTTTAATGAACAAAGTAAGAGCATATGGACTATCAGACCAATTGTGTGATTGGATTGAAGAGTTCCTAGATAACAGGACGCAGCATGTCATTCTCAATGGAGAGAAGTCTTCCGAAGTAAGAGTGATTTCAGATGTGCCGCAGGGGAGTGTCATAGGACCGTTGCTATTCACAATATACATAAATAACCTTGTGGATGACATCGGAAGTTCACTGAGGCTTTTTTCAGATGATGCTGTGGTGTATCGAGAGGTTGTAACAATGGAAAATTGTACTGAAATGCAGGAGGATCTGCAGTGAATAGACGCATGGTGCAGGGAATGGCAATTGAATCTCAATGTAGACAAGTGTAATGTGCTGCGAATACATAGAAAGATAGTTCCCTTATCATTTAACTACAAAATAGCAGGTCAGCAACTGGAAGCAGTTCCATAAATTATCTGGGAGTACGCATTAGGAGTGATTTAAAATGGAATGATCATATAAAGTTGATCGTCGGTAAAGCAGATGCCAGACTGAGATTCATTGGAAGAATCCTAAGGAAATGCAGTCCGAAAACAAAGTAAGTACGTTACAGTACAATTGTTCGCCCACTGCTTGAATACTGCTCAGCAGTGTGGGATCCGTACCAGATAGGATTGATAGAAGAGATAGAGAAGATCCAACAGAGAGCAGCGCGTTTCGTTACAGGATCATTTAATAATCGCGAAAGCGTTACGGAGATGATAGATAAACTCCAGTGGAAGACTCTGCAGGAGAGACGCTCAGTAGCTCGGTACGGGCTTTTGTTGAAGTTTCGAGAACATACCTTCACCGAAGAGTCAAGCAGTATATTGCTCCCTCCTACGTATATCTCGCGAAGAGACCATGAGGATGAAATCAGAGAGATTAGAGCCCACACAGAAGCATACCGACAATCCTCCTTTCCACGAACAATACGAGACTGGAATAGAAGGGAGTACCGATAGAGGTACTCAGGGTACCCTCCGCCACACAGCGTCAGGTGGCTTGCGGAGTATGGATGTAGATGTAGATGTAGATGTCTTAGAATAAATAGAAATGCAGGGAAGCGGAGACGAAATGGCTGTATGAAAAATGAGAAGAAATCGAAAACGAAATAATTGTTGGAAGGACTGGCTTCGCATATAGAAAAGTCAAAACTTCCTTCGATGAAATTAAAAGCAGGGACGGTAACATTAAGTGTGCAGTAGGAATACTAGTGTTAAATGCAGAGGGAAGAGCGGATAGGTGAGAAGAGTACATGGAGATCTCTTTGAGGGGGAGGACTTCTTTGATGTGATAGAAGAAGAAACAGGAGTCATTATAGAAGGGATAGGGGATCCGTACTAGAAGCAAAATTTAAACAGCTCTAAAAGACTTAACATCAGAATATGGCAGAAGGAGTAGTTAACACTCCATCAGCATTTCTAAAATCTTTGGGGGAAGTGGCTTCAAAACAACTCTTCCCGTTGATATGTAGAATGTATGAGTCTGGAGATATAACTCCTGACCTTCAGAAAGATATCATCCAGACAGTTTCGAAGAGGAAAGAGCTAACAAATGCGAGAATTACCACAAGGTCAGTTTCCCAGCTCGTGTATCCAAGTTTCTCACAGGAATAATATACAGAAGAATGGGAAAGAAAATTGAGAATATGATAGATGAGGATTAGTTTGGCTTTGAGAAAGGTAAAGGCACCAGAGAGGCAGTTCTGACATTTCGGTCGATAATGGAAGTAAGATGAAGAAAAATCAAGACACGCTCCTGGGATCTGTCGACTTGGAGAAAGCATTCGACAATGTCAGATGTCTTCTTTATAGCTTAACCCGAACACAGTTCGTAATGCCCAATGGGAAGAGTCCGACAGAAGCGTTGCATGTGCATGAGTTATAGGCCTATAAGGGAATAATCTGACATGCTGTAGACTGGAAGTTCACGTCCTGACAACCTCGCCGCGAGAAACAGGAAGTCCTTGGTGCTCAACGTATATGGTCAGTGTAAATAGATGGAAGCACAGGGTGTTGGTTTCATAAATCACTGGACTCAGACACAGTCATAAACTGCTTAACGGTACCCGTCTGGAGTGATTTTACAACGGAAAGTTAGCATAAAACTAGTTATTGGTAAGCAAATGGCTGACTGAGGTTTATAGTAAACACATAAGGAAATTTAGTTCACCCATGGAGGAACTAATTCCAGTTTCTTCGATTCGTCAGTGTTGTTAGCCAGTTAGGAACCTGTCTCATGTTCGAGGGAAGTAATAAGTAAAGCAAATTCAAAGAAATATTGTGCAATTTTCGCCACACTCCCCCCCACACCCCCCCACACCCCCTCCCCCACCCTAATGGCACTATGTAATACACCTACAACTGGCCACAAAAGACTCAGCTGTTTATGGCAGTATCGTGTCCTGGCATGGAATCAACAAGTCGCTGGAAATGCCCTGCAGAACTATTGGGCCATGCTACCTCTGCAACAGTCCATGGTTGTGAAAGTTTTCGAAGCAGGTTTTTGAGCACGAACTGACCCCTCGATTATGTTCCATAGATGTTCAATGGGATTCAGGTCGGGCGATATGGGCGGCCAAACAAAAATCGTCCAAATGGCTCTGAGCACTATGGGACTTAACTTCTGAGGTCATCAGTCCCCTAGAAATTAGAACTACTTAAACCTAACTAACCTAAGGACATCACACACATCCATGCCCGAGGCAGGATTCGAACCTGCGACCGTAGCGGTCGCGCGGTTCCAGACTGAGGCGCCTAGAACCGCTCGGCCACTAGCGGCCGGCGGCGGCCAAACCATTCGCTCGAGCTGTCCAGAATGTCCTTCAGACCAACTGCAAACGGTTATGGCCCGGTGACATGGCTCATTGTCATCCATAGAAATTCCTTCGTTGCTTGGGAATATGAAGTCCATGAATGGCTCATAATAGTCTCAAACTAGTCGAACATAACCATTTCCAGTCAATGATTGGTTCAGTTGAATGAGAGGGTCCAGTCCATTCCGTGTAAACACACCCTGCACCATTATAGAGCCACCACCAGTTTCCTCTGTGCCTTGACAACAGGGGTCCATGGCTACGTGGGGGTCTGCGCCACATACGAACCCTATCACCAGCTCTTATCAAAGGAAATCGGGAGTCATCTAACCATATCACGGCTTTCCAGTAGTCTAAGTTCCAACCGATATTGCCACTAACCCAGGAGAGGTGCTGCAGGCGATGTCGTGTTGCCATAGACCATTAACACCAGAATTTGGCGCGCTGTCCTAACGGATATATCCGTCGTACGTTCCATGTTGATTTCTGCGGTTATTTCACACAGTGTTGCTTGTCTGTTAGAACTGACAACTCTACGCCGACGCTGCTGCTCTCGGTCGTTAAGTGAAGGCCGTCGGCCACCGCTTTGACCGCGGTGATAACGCCTAAAATTTGGTGTTTACGGCACACTCTTGACACTGTGGATCTCGGAATATTCTATTCCATAACGATTTTCGAAATGGAATGTCCCATGAGTCTAGCTCCAACCATTATTCCGCGTTCAAAGGGTTTATTCCCGTCGTGCGGCCATAATCACGTCGGATACCTTGGTACATGAATCACCTGGATACAAATGACAGTTCCGCCAATTTACTGCCCTCTTATACCTTGTGCACACGATACTACCGCCATCTGTATATGTGCATGTCGCTATCCCATGACTGCTGTCACCCCAGTGTATAATAGTATTTGCTTTCACATATGCATAGGTAGTAATCAATAAGGTAAAATTCGCTCATTCCAGCTAACAAAGAAGTCTACCGAAATTCGTGCTTCTTGCTCATCATTGACAAAAGGATGAGAAAGGGAAGAATCTATACATTATGAACCAGCCATCATACAGCATACCATGCCATTTACACTGGTAGATGTATATGTGTGTGGTCTGCATGGCGCACTTGTGCTTTTAATATCACATTTTAAAACTGCAGTTCTTACTAGAAAAGGTATTTCCTCCAACGAGAAGCCGCTAAATCAAAGCTTGTCATCGCCATGGTTGGCCGCCGGGTGCTGGAAAGCATGAAATAATAAAAACCTAATAAAAACCATGAAATTTCTGTGAGGCTATCTATAACACTAAAGTGATGCATCATAGTTTCCAAATAAATGCTGATCGACCACCGATGTCAAAGGGCATGGGGTGAACACACTGCTCTTTCAGTCGATGTAAGCTTTCCAGACCTTGTACCTCCTCAGCTGGTTTCATGAGGTGGAGTGCACACCATTCTATTTTGTGCACCAAGTAAAAATCCTTGACAGTACTTGGAACTGAACCCAGGTCCTCCGCATGGCAGTTGCACGTGCTGACCACTCATTTACAAGGGCATAGTTTCTTTCCAAATAAGACCACAAATTTATAAACGTCATTGTTGTGTCAGTGCCCGATAACAGAGATTTTATTAGGAATGATAAATATTTCGTTTTCTATAAAAGAGAGTACTGTATCGTAACCAGATATGACAATGGTCCCATAAGGAATACAGTATCACCCTTGAGGCTATGTTGGATATGGTGGTCCCGATAAGGGAGGAGGAGTCTTAAATTCCCAAGTAGTAATCCTGAGTGAGTTTTACCGTGGTTTTCCTATGTCACTTTTCGACATGGTTCCATGAAGATTGTTTAAGCCGTTTTTCTTCTCCGTCCTTTCCGATTCCGAGCTTAGGCTCTGCGCATTAGGAACTCTAGGACAGAGGGGCATTTAACGTTTTATTCCTTCCACATTATCAGCCGCTTATGATGTGCTAGTAGTAGGTTATTCTACAATATCAAGCAAATGCGTGTCCACAGGCGCTGGCAAAATATGATCTAACCCGAAGGTAAATTTATGCCTGGCCTGACGGAGGTGACGCAATAGAACTGGGTGCCTAATGAAGTCGTAATGCGATTACTTCAGCTACGCTGCAGCTCCGGACGGGAATAAGACGTCGTGAGCACACGTTACGGCGCAGCTCGCTGTTCGCTCACAGTGCTTCCATCCAGTCAGCAGGCGTGTGCTGCTGCTCGTTAACGGGCAGCCGGCCACGCCCTCCGCAAACGAAGCGGAAACGCGGCGCGGTGCTGCGCTCGGATGCCGTTGTGCGCGCGTCTGTTTGCCCAGTATGTGGGGTCACTGCACTGCCCACACGAGGGCGCTGGCAGCGGCTGAGGCACGGCTGCGCCTCAGCTTCATCGTAAGCCTTCAGTTCTGCTGCTTACTTTCTACAGCAAAATATAAGTCCGTGCATTTCACAGTGACTGACATCCTGGCACGAAGACGTGCAGTAGCTGTGTAGGTGGCCATTAGAAGTGCAACACCACGAAGCTGGTATGCAACAGACGTCAAACTCAAACGAAATGTTGCCGTCTCATATGCAAATGATTATCATTTCAGTACATAAGGGAATATTACACCGCGGGTTCCTCGTTCAGAAATCGTGTTTGAATGTTTAAAAATGAACATGAACAGTCACAACTGCAAGAAACATATTTTTTATGAGGTTACGGGTTTCGGTCTGTTGTACACCATCTTCAAACCTCATGATGATGATGTCCTCCTCGCCATGTCCGGCGACAGCGACTCCGTCAGTCTTCTCTGCCTTGTTGTGGTAGGCTCGGATGTGGCTCGCGAATCCGAATTTCGCTTTGAATATCCTGTTGCATGAAGCACAGTGAAGTCGACCAGCAGAGTTGTAAGTATACATGTAGACAGGCTTGAGCTGAGATTTTCGGAGCTCTCTTTTAGCATCCAGGTTCATTAGACGCTTTTGCTCGAATTGTCCGATGCTCTTATGTACAGTTGATCGCCACTCCGATCGGCGCAATGCTAGCTCCTCCCAACGGTTGCTTGGAATGCCACAGGCTGCAAGGTGGCGTTTAATGGTGTCTTTATATCGCAGGTGTTGACCACCTTTCCTCCTCTTCCCGCACGAGAGCTGCGAGTAGAACACCGCTTTAGGTAGCCTACTGTCATCCATGCGTACTATGTGACCACTCCATCTCAGTTGATGTTTCATTGTTAAAGCTTCAATACCAGCCAGTTTCACGCGGCGCAAAATCTCCGTGTTTGGGACACGGTCTTCCCATTTGATGCGCAGAATTGATCTCAGACATCGAAGATGAAATTTATCTAGCTTCTTAATGTCAGCTTTGTAACAGCACCATGATGGCAGACGGTGACTGTGAACGCAACAGGCCCTACGACTGCAACAGTCCCTACTTCCGCTCGGCAGTTGCCATTCGTGGTGTCGTAGCGCCTGCTCCATTAACAGCCACCGTCTGCCATCATGGAGTGAGGTTTGAAGGTGTTCTAAAACAGACCGAAACCGGTAACCTCATAAGAAAAGACGTTTCTTGGGGTTGTGACTGTTCATTTTCAAGTAATGAAAAAACAGCTGTACTTCAAGAGAAATATTCTCAAGGGTTGCTGCATATGAATGTTGTTTGCTTGTGAGAGGATCGTGTAAGGAGGGCACACGTTTACCAGCAAGAACAGAATGTCAAATCAAACACCTTTCAACCGTCTTAATTGTTATTTTACTACGCTACCAGCTTCGGCGATGTATTACGCCATCTTCAGGCCCATTGACCGGCGTGCAGGAGGATTCCCATCTTTTGTCCAGTCAAAATAGGTGCCAGCATTTAATGCCTGGCGTCCATAGATTTTTAAGACAAAGATCACTTCAAACATCAAAAGTGGGAATCCACCTACACGTTGGACAGGTGACCTGAATATGGTGTAACATATCGCCGAAACTGGTACCCAATGAAATAGCCGGCCGGAGTGGCTGAGCCGCGCGGGATTAGCCGAGCGGTCTCAGGCGCTGCAGTCATGGACTGCGGGGCAGATCCCGGCCGAGGTTCGCGTCCTCCCTCCGGCATGGGTGTGTGTGTTTGTCCTTAGGATAATTTAGGTTAAGTAGTGTGTAAGCTTAGGGACTGATGACCTTAGCAGGTAAGTCCCATAAGATTTCACACACATTTGAACATTTGGATTGGCCGAGCGCTTCTAGGCGCTTCAGTCTGGAACCGCGCGACCGCTACGGTCGTAGGTTCGAATCCTGCCTCGGGCATGGATGTGTGTGATGTCCTTAGGTTAGTTAGGTTTAAGTAGTTCCACGTTCTAGGGTACTGATGACCTCCGCTGTTAAGACCCATAGTGGTCAGAGCCATTTGATTTGAACCCAATGAAATAACAATTCAGACGGCTGAAAGATGTTTGATTTGACATTCTGTACTGAACAGCCGAGATTCCGCAACCGTATGTGAAAAGATGAACATACAGGGACTTGAGAGAATGAGATTTTCACCCTGCACCGGAGTGTGCGCTGATATGAAATTTCCTGGCAGATTAAAACTGTGTGCCGGACCGAGACTCGAACTGGGGACCTTTGCCTTTCGCGGGCAAGTGCTCTACCAAGGTTCGCAAAGTTCGCAAGGAAGCTTCTGTGAAGTCTGGAAGATAGGAGACGAGTTACTGGCAGAAGTAAAGCTGTGAGGACGGGGCATGGGTCGTGTTTGGGTAGCTCAGATGGTAGAGCACTTGCCCGCGAAAGGCAAAATTCCCGAGTTCGAGTCTCGGTCCTGCACACAGTTTTAATCTGCCAGGAAGTTTCAGGGATTTGAGAGTCTACCAGGAAGTGTTGGAATTCGATGGCAGCAACATAGTGGTCTTTTGAGGCTGGGGTTTTTCGTCCCGCGATGTTGCTGCTCGCGTTAGTACGATTGTCATGCGAATATACACTCCTGGAAATTGAAATAAGAACACCGTGAATTCATTGTCCCAGGAAGGGGAAACTTTATTGACACATTCCTGGGGTCAGATACATCACATGATCACACTGACAGAACCACAGGCACATAGACACAGGCAACAGAGCATGCACAATGTCGGCACTAGTACAGTGTATATCCACCTTTCGCAGCAATGCAGGCTGCTATTCTCCCATGGAGACGATCGTAGAGATGCTGGATGTAGTCCTGTGGAACGGCTTGCCATGCCATTTCCACCTGGCGCCTCAGTTGGACCAGCGTTCGTGCTGGACGTGCAGACCGCGTGAGACGACGCTTCATCCAGTCCCAAACATGCTCAATGGGGGACAGATCCGGAGATCTTGCTGGCCAGCGTAGTTGACTTAAACCTTCTAGAGCACGTTGGGTGGCACGGGATACATGCGGACGTGCATTGTCCTGTTGGAACAGCAAGTTCCCTTGCCGGTCTAGGAATGGTAGAACGATGGGTTCGATGACGGTTTGGATGTACCGTGCACTATTCAGTGTCCCCTCGACGATCACCAGTGGTGTACGGCCAGTGTAGGAGATCGCTCCCCACACCATGATGCCGGGTGTTGGCCCTGTGTGCCTCGGTCGTATGCAGTCCTGATTGTGGCGCTCACCTGCACGGCGCCAAACACGCATACGACCATCATTGGCACCAAGGCAGAAGCGACTCTCATCGCTGAAGACGACACATCTCCATTCGTCCCTCCATTCACGCCTGTCGCGACACCACTGCAGGCGGGCTGCACGATGTTGGGGCTTGAGCGGAAGACGGCCTAACGGTGTGCGGGACCATAGCCCAGCTTCATGGAGACGGTTGCGAATGGTCCTCGCCGATACCCCAGGAGCAACAGTGTCCCTAATTTGCTGGGAAGTGGCGGTGCGGTCCCCTACGGCACTGCGTAGGATCCTACGGTCTTGGCGTGCATCCGTGCGTCGCTGCGGTCCGGTCCCAGGTCGACGGGCACGTGCACCTTCCGCCGACCACTGGCGACAACATCGATGTACTGTGGAGACCTCACGCCCCACGTGTTGAGCAATTCGGCGGTACGTCCACCCGGCCTCCCGTATGCCCACTATACGCCCTCGCTCAAAGTCCGTCAACTGCACATACGGTTCACGTCCACGCTGTCGCGGCATGCTACCAGTGTTAAAGACTGCGATGGAGCTCCGTATGCCACGGCAAACTGGCTGACACTGACAGCGGCGGTGCACAAATGCTGCGCAGCTAGCGCCATTCGACGGCCAACACCGCGGTTCCTGGTGTGTCCGCTGTGCCGTGCGTGTGATCATTGCTTGTACAGCCCTCTCGCAGTGTCCGGAGCAAGTGTGGTGGGTCTGACACACCGGTGTCAATGTGTTCATTTTTCCATTTCCAGGAGTGTAGAATCCTTGGGCGCAGGACTTCAAGGCCTCACGCAGCTAGCGCCCAGAGGAAATACACACACACTGTCCAGGCACACGAATGTGACCACCGAATATGTTCGACGTCAACGTGCAATAACAGTTCACAGATGGCAGATGGCTGTAAGTGGGCGTGTGAGATCTAGATGCGCAGAAGCACGGATACGTCACGTGCTCTGCTAACCAGTAGCAGTCAGTCAGCCGCAGCATGCGCTCGAGTTTGTTTCGTACGAGCGGAGCGAGTTTGCGACTCGTCTTGGAATTCTGCGTTCTTTCGAAAGTTATTTTGAGGAAATCTGGTCGTTATGAATGGCAAAAGCAAATCTCACCCAGTATTATACAAGCAGGCGAGGAAAATAGTCTTTCGTGGTTATCACTTCTTTGGACGGGAGTCGGACGCGGCATCCACATCTGATCTCAAAGCGACTTCTGGTGTTGCCAAGTATCCACGAACGAACAGCAGAAGCGTGCGGTATCGGGTTGAGAATTGTTCAAATGGCTCTGAGCACTATAGGACTTATCTTCTGAGGTCATCAGTCCCATACAGCTTAGAACTACTTAAACCTAACAAACCTAAGGACATCACACACATCCATTCCCGAGGCAGGATTCGAACCTGCGACCGCAGCGGTCGTGCTGTTCCAGACAGTAGCGCCTAGAACCGCTCAGCCACCCCTGCCAGCGTTGAGAATTGTTAAGCGGATCGCAAGTGAAACCAACACATCTGCTACAGAGAACGGATAACCTACTTCTAAGTCGCCTGGTACGCGCCGAAATCGAAGGAAATTTGTGAGCTCGACGATTTCAGCAAGAACGTATTATGGCGGAAAATATTTGACATGTGTAGTAAAGACGATATCCTACGGCAGATGAACTGTATTCGTACATGAAAGAAGCTGGCAGTTTCAACGGCAGCAAATGTACGAAGCTCAGAATTTTAAGGGAAATGACGGGAGAAAACTACTCTTCGAGAGAAGTGACATAGTAGCAGCAGGAACTAGGTCCTTGAGTTCAATGCACGAAATAAAACAAGCTGGAAAACCACGTATTTATTACCTCGATGTACCCATTCAAGAAGAATGTGCTAAAAGACAAGTGAGGATGTTGGAGGCCTGAAGGTTCCCGTGGGCAAAGGGAGACTTCTTACTGTGCTAGACGGCCGCGGTGGCCGAGCGGTTCTAGGCGCTTCAGTCTGGAACCACTCGACTGCTACGGTCGCAGGTTCGAATCCTGCCTCGGGCATGGATGTGTGTGATGTCCTTAGGTTAGTTAGGTTTAAGTAGTTCTAAGTTTAAGGGGACTGATGACCTCTGATGTTAAGTCCCATAGTGTTCAGAGCCATTTGAACCATTTTTACTGTGCTACATCCTCGTTCTGCAGAGACAGGCTTCATACCAGAAAGTAAATTAATATTTAAAACATCAAAGTCAAAACATTCAGATGACTACCACTCTGAAATGACCTACGCTGTCTTCAAGCTGTGGTTTGTACTATAGCTATTTCCGTCCCTGACGGAGAATTCTGTTATAGTCATGGATAATGAAAATGTGCACTCTGAGCAAGTGAATAAGACTCCTACATCAAATACCAGAAAGGATAAAATTATTTCATGGTTATCGTTTAATGGAAATTCCTGCCACTGCGTCACAGACGAGGGCAGAGTTTCTCGTGCTCGTAAATGCGTACAGTCCTAAATACCGCACTTACGAGACAGATAACTTGGAAGACGGCCTGACCACAGAGTAATCAGGTCAGCACCTTATCACTGCCACTATAATCGTGCTGAACTGGTACATCCAGATTGCTGACGTCGAAAAACTCACACTTGAAGCAGTGAACAACGTAACTATTGTATCTCTACAAGGGCAATACATTAGACATTGAGAAACGCTGCAGGAAGAAGATTTTAAAAAAGAAAATCGACAGAGACTCGGTGATGGAGCCTTTCACAGTTAATCTTCGAGATTCTGGTTCGTCTGAATCAGACAGTGAGGGTGAAGACGATGTTTTTGGCTAATCGTATTAGTACTGCTTGTTATAGCACATAAAAATAAATATGACAACTTAAGTCTATATTACGTGACTTGAGAATAGGTTTGCTTGGCTGATAACGGACTGATAAAAGGATTTTTATTCCTTGTGTAGTTTCGGTGTGGACTCCGTGTAAAGCTTGTCTTCGGTCTTCAACAACTCGCCGATTCTGTTGTGAACTCTGTTTAAGCTTGGGCTCCTACCGGTAAAAATATGTAAAATTTATTTTGGAATTATGCTAGTCGGACTGCTGTCTTCTTTTGAAGCAGAAATTACTCGTTCATTCCATATGATATGTCAGTTATGTCAGTGATTAAATATTCTAATTCTTCTCCGAAAATTTGTGTTGGGAAGATTACCCCTGAGATTAGCTCCAACAAACAGCCTGTGGAAACTTACAGTATTTTATTATGTATGGCAATAACTACGTACAATACATACAATATCGACGACAATTACAAATTATTTTATATGAATGAGGTGTCTAGAAACAGAAAACGCCGTTCTTCTTTTTAAATAATGATTTTTAACGTATGATAAAACTTTTTATAATTTCTGAAATGAGATTCTTTCATTAGCGTGCCGAAAGGGTACAGTGTATGTAGATTTCTCAGACGTTTGCTTAAATCGCTTAAAAAATAACAGGTATAAATTTCATACGTGCAGATATTTACTCTGCAACTCCAAATAAATTACTGTGATTACAGCTTGTAAGCCATCACACGGTGAACGTAATCTTCTAGTTCGAAAGGGAGACATAAATAGTCGTAACTGTGCAGCAGATTTTCTCATTAATCACATTATTGTAGTACACTTTACGAGTACAATAAAAATTTATTGAGGATGGTTTAAGGCCACTGATGGTCCAGGATGTTTCAGGAAACATACATTTTTCGCTACGTTTCTTTTCTTCTTCTTTTCAAATTTTGTTTTGCAAGACATCACAAGATGAACGTATTTTCCGAGTTCTAGTGGGAAACATAATTAAATACGCCGCGGTTTTTCCCAATTACTTATCACAGTGTATTTTTCTATTGATTGACGGAAACGGCAAACTTTGCAAATCTACCTGTTATTGTTGTCACTGTTCATCCAGTTACCACGCATTGTTATTTTTCTACGTTACACGTTTTATACAGTCCCGTATTTCACAGGAACACAGTTCGATGACGTGACCTTCCTCGTAAAGGCGTAAATCATTGCGCTTGTCACCTTTCTTGCATACGTTTGTAACGTTAATGGTCGGCAGTCAATAGACTACTGCAGATTGTAGCGCAGCTAACGTACAGTCTGGCTATATTGCATTATATGGCTCTCCGACCACAACGAACTGCTGGCTGCTCAAGGTCTGTGGCCACCCGACAAGTTACGTGGTGTTAACCCCGGATCTACGATATTTCCGGGCAAAAAACTTGATAGTCCCCCCCCCCCCTCCCCCCCCTGATCCCACTCGAGTGTTTGAGATAGGACGTCAAAAATTTTAAAAAAGATATCGATTTTTCAAAAATATCTTTATTTTATAGCGCATATCTTTCTGAAGATATTGATGTATAAACCATATATTTTGGAGAAAATGTAAGACGTTATTTGGTCTTAAGTGTGCCAAAGTGCAGTGCCATGCCTCCTCACACGTATTCTTCTATCGCATGTCACTGTACTTCGCTTTGTGGAATTCAAGCGTGCATATTTTGTAATCGAAGGCGTTAACCCCATATGCAGGACAGTGGAAACTAAAATGTCTTGTGATGCCTCTGCTGCTCCCAGTCGGCCGTTTTGGCATCCTACCCACCGGGTGGGATTATTTGTGACCGGCAGAATAAGAGCTCCTCAGGAAATTTGCACCTATTTATTGCCTATTAGCTAATAACTATCTCTTTTGTGTGACATAAAATTAAATATAGGAAACATAAAACCTCTAAAGACAAGAGACAAGCAAGGCAGTACATGTTTCTTCAATCCTTAGGTCCTAGCATTTTTTCTCTCTAATCTTGCTACAGCTGTACACGGCGTGCTTTCCATTTTGCGAAAGAATCTATGATCTATTATCTCACCAAAGTTCGTCAAAGGTTTTGCTACATGAAAATCAAAATGTCGTTGTCCAATACTGAAAAAACTTCTAATACGAATAGTACTCAAGACTGGTGTGGTTTCCCGATTTGATTACGTCTATTTTGTCACTGTCTGCTAGATAAAGCGAAACAGGCCTTTCTAATACTGCAGCAATTGTAACACAGGCGAAACAAGCCAGACTGTTTTGGCACAAATGGTCATTTTTATCTACTTCATTTGCCTAAATAATACGACAGAATATAATTCACGCAGTAGCAATATCAAATGTCTATTAGGCCTACTACAAGCAAAAAGTCTTACGTTCGGAAATAGTTCCACATTTCATTCATATGCTCCAATTTCTCAAGCATTATGTCGAAAACTAGTAGTAGTACGAACTTTCAATATAAATTTGTAGTCGCCACCTTCTTCCATATACACTCCTGGAAATTGAAATAAGAACACCGTGAAATCATTGTCCCAGGAAGGGGAAACTTTATTGACACATTCCTGGGGTCAGATACATCACATGATCACACTGACAGAACCACAGGCACATAGACACAGGCAACAGAGCATGCACAATGTCGGCACTAGTACAGTGTATATCCACCTTTCGCAGCAATGCAGGCTGCTATTCTCCCATGGAGACGATCGTAGAGATGCTGGATGTAGTCCTGTGGAACGGCTTGCCATGCCATTTCCACCTGGCGCCTCAGTTGGACCAGCGTTCGTGCTGGACGTGCAGACCGCGTGAGACGACGCTTCATCCAGTCCCAAACATGCTCAATGGGGGACAGATCCGGAGATCTTGCTGGCCAGGGTAGTTGACTTACACCTTCTAGAGCACGTTGGGTGGCACGGGATACATGCGGACGTGCATTGTCCTGTTGGAACAGCAAGTTCCCTTGCCGGTCTAGGAATGGTAGAACGATGGGTTCGATGACGGTTTGGATGTACCGTGCACTATTCAGTGTCCCCTCGACGATCACCAGTGGTGTACGGCCAGTGTAGGAGATCGCTCCCCACACCATGATGCCGGGTGTTGGCCCTGTGTGCCTCGGTCGTATGCAGTCCTGATTGTGGCGCTCACCTGCACGGCGCCAAACACGCATACGACCATCATTGGCACCAAGGCAGAAGCGACTCTCATCGCTGAAGACGACACGTCTCCATTAGTCCCTCCATTCACGCCTGTCGCGACACCACTGGAGGCGGGCTGCACGATGTTGGGGCGTGAGCGGAAGACGGCCTAACGGTGTGCGGGACCGTAGCCCAGCTTCATGGAGACGGTTGCGAATGGTCCTCGCCGATACCCCAGGAGCAACAGTGTCCCTAATTTGCTGGGAAGTGGCGGTGCGGTCCCCTACGGCACTGCGTAGGATCCTACGGTCTTGGCGTGCATCCGTGTGTCGCTGCGGTCCGGTCCCAGGTCGACGGGCACGTGCACCTTCCGCTGACCACTGGCGACAACATCGATGTACTGTGGAGAACTCACGCCCCACGTGTTGAGCAATTCGGCGGTACGTCCACCCGGCCTCCCGCATGCCCACTATACGCCCTCGCTCAAAGTCCGTCAACTGCACATACGGTTCACGTCCACGCTGTCGCGGCATGCTACCAGTGTTAAAGACTGCGATGGAGCTCCGTATGCCACGGCAAACTGGCTGACACTGACGGCGGCGGTGCACAAATGCTGTGCAGCTAGCGCCATTCGACGGCCAACACCGCGGTTCCTGGTGTGTCCGCTGTGCCGTGCGTGTGATCATTGCTTGTACAGCCCTCTCGCAGTGTCCGGAGCAACTATTGTGGGTCTGACACACCGGTGTCAATGTGTTCTTTTTTCCATTTCCAGGAGTGTATTTTGTATGATGTCCCCGTTTCTTCTCCTTCCTCGTTCTAAAAAAAAATCCTGTCATAACTAATTATGTAACTGCCATTGTCAAAATTTATTCTCCGGTTAACTTTACTAAACACGCCGGAATCAATGGTTTAGTTATCCCGCTTTTACTCTTCAGTTAAGTGTTATTACGTATTCGTGCAACGTATTTTCCGCACTATTCCGAGAATAGGACTAAGCGATTACAAACCGAGGACTGGTCGTTAGCAGTGTAGCGATCTGGCAAAAATTTTCTGTAAAAATTTCTTTTTCTTGTGTGCACCGAGAAAATAATAAGTAGTCTTTCTTACCTGTTACTCCACTCTGGTATTCACCCGTTAGGGTTTATTCGGCTCAGTTCGTATAGGCCCGTCCCCTTTTGCCTGCGGGAAAGTCTTTTTTGTTTCGTGATTCGATGGAGATTTCCCTGGCAGAGACATCACGTGCACTAAGTACGCATTCAAAAATCAATTTATGATTCGTTCAGAAATTAGAATGTATTCAAAAATCGGCAGGGGTGCATTTCAAAATCATATGAATAATAGATAAACCAACGTGGGCTGGATGCTAGGCGCTTTGTGGAACAAGGTTTTTTTTTCTTCAAGAATATGAATTTGGCACCCCCTGTAATTGCCTCCAGGGGCAAGTTCCCCGGTTTGCCCCCCCCCCCCCCCCCCCCGCCTATATCCGGGTCTGCGTGGCGTCCACTCTAGCAGTTGATGGAACAAGGTTTTTTTTTCTTCAAGAATATGAATTTGGCACCCCCTGTAATTGCCTCCAGGGGCAAGTTCCCCGGTTTGCCCCCCCCCCCCCCCCCGCCTATATCCGGGTCTGCGTGGCGTCCACTCTAGCAGTTGAGGGTATTCACAGCCTGGTGAAAGGGGGGGGGGGGGTGCGAAAACAGTGCAATTGTTTTCGTAATTCGAAAATGACGTTCAAAAGCACATGATCATTAGCTTCCGGGCCAAAGATGGAAGCATTTCCGAAACGGTTAAGTTTTTTAAACTGTGCCAGCGTAGTTGAAGTACACTGTGTGTGGCAGAATGGTGCTATCCAAAACCGGCGTCGAGGCAACTGTGGTGAATCACGGGCTATAGATGACGGGAACGAGCGATGGTTGGTAAAATGTGTACGGGCGAACAGATGCGCAACTGTTGAGCAACTGACCACCCAGACGAACCAAGGGGCTACAAATCGTGCAGTAAATGTTGCTGCTTATGGGCCTCCGCAGTAGGCCCTTGTTTCATGCACCCATGCGGACTACTGTTCACCGGCGAGGAAGGCTGGAATTTGGATGCCAGTATTGCAACTGGACGTCCACTGAAAGGTGACAAATGACCGTTGCCGTGTGCGGTGAAACGTCTGAATGCAAATACCCTGTAATAAACATGAGAATGGGCCAGGCCGAAGAAGGGACAGTTATGGTCTAGAGAATGGTTTCATGGCACTCCCTAGGTGATCTCGTCAATCTAGAAGGCACAGTGGATCAGCACAAGTATGCATCTATCCTTAGGGGAGACGTCCACCCTATATTCAGTTTGTATTGTGCAGGACAACGCAATGTGTCAAATAGCTCACATTATACGTGATTGGATGGAAGAGCACGACGATCGGTAGACCATATACCACTGGTCAGCAAACTCACTGGATCGAAACCCATTGAGTTGCACAGCTGACATTTTATAAGTACTATTTGTAATTTTATATATTGTATTGTATTGTATGTTAACTGGGGACCTAGAAACGACGGAGAGGCTCCGCCCCCGCCGCAGCCGCAGTGGTCCACAACCTCACGACGACTACCGCAGTCCACTTCACCCCTCTGTACGCCCCACACCGAACCCAGGGTTACTGTGCGGTTCCCCCAGGGAACGTCTCACACCAGACGAGTGTAACCCCTATGTTTGCGTGGTAGAGAAATGGTGATGTACGCGTACGTGGAGAACTTTCTTGCTCAGCAATCGCCGACATAGTGTAACTAAGGCGGAATAAGGGGAAGCAGCCCGCATTCGCCGAGGCAGATGGAAAACCGCCTAAAAACCATCCACAGACTGGTCGATTCACCGGACCTCTACACATATCCGCCGGGCGGATTGGTGCCGGGGACCAGGCGGTCCTTCCCACCCGGAAAGCCGTGCGTTAGACCGCACGGCCAACCGGGCGGGCAATTTTATATATAATGCAAATGTAATTGTACATTGTGCATTTAATTTAAAAATCTTAACTATTTGTATGTATTTCTCAATAATCTTGGTAGCTATCAGTTGACTCATGGTTGAGCTGTTATTCAACAAAAATATTTCTTTGGGAATGATATACGACGCATCAAGTTGGGCCGCCATTCCACGTGTTTTCCTTAAATTAATTCAGAACCTTGTTCTTGGTCTCACATTGTAATAAGTTGCGTATATTACAGTGTTTGTCGCACAGATTGTTTTCTCTCATTCTTTGGGTTTCTGCCTCGGAAACTCTCGCACCTTCGAGGCAGGACACATAAAGGTCTGGCGATGAGGCTTTACTTGGCCACTTCAAAAACATTTCTGACGGTCTGTACGCCGCCGTCGCTAACCACTGTAATTGATGGTCAGCTACAAAGCTGCATCAGCTTTGAACGACTTACTTGCACCTGTCATCGAAGCTCAGACAGCTGACAGAGATGCCAGCTTTGTGTAGTGAATTTCTCATCAAATATTCTAAAAATTTAATTGTGTTCTCTTCTTACTATACTTTGCGTAAACAATGTTTCATTTCTCATGCTTCGTGCTGTTGCAGTTTTAGTGTCCAGTTCTGTAGTTGCAAGAAATAAATATTTGCATTTTAATCACTGAAATTGCCGAAATGCGCTTAATATGAGACACTTTCTATTGCCTCAGGCTTTAACGTTTCTCGCCGTTCAGATCTGGTTTGCAGCGTGCACGGAATTGTGTATGTTCCTTTTTGTGTGTTATCAGTAGAGCTGTACTTAGCATTTCGGCAGCCAATGAACAGCCGTAGAATCGGGAACGAATATTCCACCCGGAGCAGCACTGATACTTCATAGCAGATATCTTACCACATGTCGTAATGCGGCGTGCCACATTACGCAGATGTCGCTTAGAGATGTCAGATCGATGCTTACAGCATGTAAAACAACTGTGTGTTACTTTGCCGAGCATAATAAAGTCCTGAATAACGTGCGAGACTTGGTTTGTTAGTGATCTAACTGTGTCGTAATTTCTTAAGAGGACGTGTCTGGTTCAGTACAGATACTGACAGTGTGAATGTCGTATGAATGACCTGAAGAGCACAATAATAGGTTGATATTAAGTTTTATCCAAAGAACAGTGAGTCAGAAACAGATAGCTGCAGTTATGGTATGGAATTGATGGCAGTTTTTGCGACTTTACTGTTTGAAAATACGCTCATTGTCATAAAAAGAACTGCAGCCAGAAGGACCCAACCGATCCATTACAAACACTGTGGGAATTTTCCACAGCAGCAGTTATGCCAATCATTTCTTTTGCTGCGTCGGCCGCAGGGAGCGCGGGTTGGTCCGTGAAGCTGTGCGCATCGGTTGACATAAAAGGGCCCCACATGGCCGTCCTGTCCAGTACAACAGCTGATACCGTCACCTGCTGAACGTGCCCTACGCGCATGCGACACGTTTGCCAGTATATATAGTTTGACAGTGGGTTGCCCAGCTGACCGATTTGGAGAGGAGGCGCATCGTGGGGAGGATTGGAAGTCCTATCGTCGTAGTGCACACCACACAGTCATATGGACACCACTAGTGCCCGTTGTTGGCGGCAATCAGGAAGACACGCATGAAAGACATGTAGTATCCGGACGTCTGGCCCACACCACAAGGAAAGAACACCAAAGCATTTCCCAACACAAGCGAGCAGATCGGAGTGCAAAAAAAGGGGCATTCAGCAAGCTCTCCTGCCTTCTATGCGTCCTCCTGTGAGTGTTAGTACCACCAGCAAGCGGTTGCGGAACACAGGGCTCGCAGCCGCCGACCGTTACGCCGTCTGTCACTCACACCCACGCAGAGTCCCGCCCGACTCTCCTGGTGTCGGCAGCGACGGACATGGGACCCTGAAGACTGGCTGCGAGTCATCTTTAGCGACGAACCGGCTTCTGTCTTGTAAACGACAGTCACCTGGTCCGTGTCTGGAGGCGCTGTGTGTCTGTGGTCTCCCATCACTCTTCCCATCGGTCTAAAGCGTGTGGCGAGCGGTGCCCATTTACCATTAGTGTTCCTAACCGACTCCGTGACAGCCGCAAGGTTCGTGGATGAGGTCCTGCAAGGGGTAGCTCTGCTGTTCGCGAACGCCCACGCCCGTGCCCTATTTTAACAGCACAACGCCCTCCACCGTTGCCACTTTCAGAGCTTGCCTGCCTTACACCTGTGGGTAGTCTGCCGTAGACACCCACATTGTCCAGTTTCTCTCCACTCGAGAATGTGTGGCGTGCTATGGAGAAGAGTGCCATCAAGACTCCAGCTCCACCTCCCCACCCACCCCCCACCCCCGTTTGTAGGATCTGGGCGCTTGGGTGCAAGCGGCGTAGGATAGAGTATCACTAGGCTACATTTGATACCTGTACAACTTCTTGACGCATGTCTTGACACTTTTATTCACTGCCATAGGGGCCTGACACCCCAATATCACGTACGTTTTGTGGTCTTGTAGCACAATATACATACGTTAAGAAAGTTTTACATCACCTTGGTTCCGAGAGTTCCGGAACCAGTACAGAAAATTGGAATAGTGATCATCATAAACATCATTTCCGCCATTTTTATTGCTCATGAAAACCACACATTGCATGTTGTACCACTATACAGCGAGACTTTCAGAAGTGGTGGTCCAGATTGCTGTACACATCGGTATCTCTAATACCCAAAACCACGTCCTCTTGCATTGATGCATGCATGTATTCGTCGTGGCATGCTATCCACAAGTTCATCAAGGCACAGTTGGTCTAGATCAGGGCTTAACAACTGGCCGGTTTTGAGCGCGAGTACTCGCGTCTGCTCAGGCACGTGCTCACGAGCAGGTGCAAGGTCGTGGAGTGGGGAGGGAGGGGAGGGAGGGGAAATGCGCGCGCACGTTTGAATGTGATCTCGCGTTCTTAGCAGATTTAACTAGCCATCTGAATGCTTTGAACATTTTACTACAAGGTAAAGATCTGCTAATTACTCATTTCATAGATCGAATACGAGCTTTTAAAATGAAATTGACACTTTGGGTGAGTCAGCTGGAAACAGGAAACCTAGCTCATTTTCCTAAATTATCATCCATGCAAGATGTTCACAAAGACTGTGAACGTTATTCATATAGTTTAGTTGATCGGCGCTTTCAAGATCTGTCAGCACTAGACAGTGATTTTGATCTGTTCTCTCCATATTCAGCGAATATTTAAGAGATTCGTCCTGAGCTGCAGCAAGAAATTATTGACCTGCAGTGTGACAGAGAATTCAGAGACAAATTTCAGAACAAGAAAAACATTTTGGAATTCTACAGACACTTCCCTCAGGATAGATTTCCTCGTTTGTACAAACTGGCGGCTACAATAATATCAATGTTCGGTTCCACGTGTGTTTGTGAACAACTGTTCTCTGCAATGAAATGTAACAAGACGCGCCTGAGAAACGCATTGTCTGATCGAAATTTAAACTGCACGCTGCGCCTAAAATGCACAAGAACAATTAATCCGAACATAGATGCAATTGTAAAGGGCAAAAAGTACAAGTTAACCGAGAATCCCACACTTCAGTGACACCTTTTATTGTGTAACAGTTCACAAATTAATGCGAATGTAGAGGCATACACTAAGCTAATAAAATTATGCGGCATGTGTACGTTCTCCTTTATTTGTTTCATTTGTAGCAGTAATAATTCGTGAGTGATATCCCTGCAGGTGGCCGCGGATTTACACTGACTGGCGGCAGCTGTTGTGTGCCCCACATGACTTTCCCCAGTCTCCGCTCTGGTCCGATAGTGGGGGTAGCGTGCTCGCGCTGCTCTGTGCTCGCGCCTTGCTGCTCACAGCTTGCTCCGCGAGCACGTATGTTGTGAAGCCCTGGTCTAGATTGTCCCGCTCCTCAACGGCGATTCGGCATAGATCCCTGAGAGTGACTGGTGGGTCACATCGTCCATAAACAGCTTTTTTGAATCTCTCCCAGGCATGTTCGATAGGGTTCATGTCTGGAGAACATGCTGGCCACTCTAGTCGAGCGATGTCGTTATCCTGAAGGAAGTCACTCACAAGAAGTGCACGATGAGGGCGCGAGTTGTCGCCCATGAAGACGAATGCTTCGCCAATATGCTGCCGATATGGTTACACTATCGGTCGGAGTATGGCATTCACGTATCGTATAGCCGTTATGGCGCCTTCTATGACCACCAGCGCCATACGTCGGCTCCACATAACGCAACCCCAAAACAGCAGGGAACTTCCACCTTGCTGCACTCGCTGGACAGTGTGTGTAAGGCGTTCGGCCTGACCGGGTTGCCTCCAAACACGTCTCCGACGGTTGTCTGGTTGAAGGCATATGCGACACTCATCGGTGAAGAGAACGTGATGCCAATCCTGATCGGTCCATTCGACATGTTGTTCTGCCGTTCTGTACTCGCTGCATGGTGTCGTGGTTGCAAAGCTGGACGTCTCCATGGTCGTCGAAAATGAAGTTGCCCTTCATGCAGCCTATCGCGTACAATTTGAGTCGTAACACGAAGTACTGTGGCTGCACGAAAAGCATTATTCAACATGGTGGCGTTGCTGTCAGTGTTCCTCCGAGCCATAATTCATAGGTAGCAGTGATCCACTGCAGAATTAGCCCTTGGGCGGTCTTACCGAGGCATGCCATTGACAATTCCTGTCTCTCTGTATCTCCTCCATGTCCGAACAACATCTCTTTGGTTCACTTCGAGACGCCTGGACTGTTCCCTTGTTAAGAGCCCTTGCTGGCACAAAGTAACAGTAGGGACGCGATGGAACCGTGATATTGACCGTCGAAGCGTGGTGGAACTACAGACAACACGAGCCGTGCACCTCTTTTCTGGTGGAAGGACTGGAACTGATCGGCTGTCGGACCCCCTCCGTCTAATAGACGCTGCTCATTAATGGTTGTTTACAAAATTTTGTACATGGCTGCACGTTCAGAGACCGTGAATAGTTACAATTTAAAGAAAAACAGCCCTCGGTCACTATTTTTTAACAAATTTACCTGGTTTCAACACTGCTAGGAGTGTCTTCTTCAGAATTTAGAACAAAGAATGGTCTATATTCTATGACATGGTCACAGAATAATGACTAAAAACGTATGATAGGGTATAAGTACGGAATCGTGGTAAAAGACTGACGGTACTTATATGTCATTTATAAAATAATAAATATGCCAAAAGGGCATTAGTCACAAAGATATTTAAGATTGTGATGGCGAGTCACTAAGGGGTGCTCGTTACTTGCGTGGTGCAGGTTGCAAGAAAAATGGTTCACATGGCTCTGAGCACTATAGGACTTATCATCTGAGGTCATCAGTCACCTAGAACTTAGAACTACTTAAACCTAACTAACCTAAGGACATCACATACAACCGTGCCCGAGGCAGGATTAGAACCTGCGACCGTAGCGGTCACGCGGTTCCAGACTGAAGCGCCTAGAACCGCTCGGCCACACTGGCCGGCGCGTCGGGAAAGCCGTCGAGCATGAAGAGAGTTGTAGGTGGTCTTTAATATTCTTCACAGTCCTCAGCAGTATACCGCCTTCTTTTAGTATCCGAGGTCCCACAAAAGCCCAAATGAATATCTCCCGAAGCGTAATGCTGTCCCCAACGTCCTGCGTAACGTGGTGCATGTTTCGAGCAGCCTTTCTCCGGATGACCGTGTATGCAGACACGACATCGACCTGCTGTAACAGGGCACGTGATTCACTCCGCAAACGGCCACAGGATGACTGAGGCGTCGCCTCTCTCCGAATGTTGCTTTGTCAAGTGTCGTGCTCGCCGGCAGAGCGGAGAGCAGGGGAGAGGACACGTGCGGGCGCGTGGCCTGCCTGTGCCTGCTGCCGGCGGCAAACACGAGGGCCTCGGGCCACGCCCCGCCCCCACGGCTAATTGCGAGCCGCGCTGCCGTCGCCCGCCTTTCAGCACCGGCATTAGCGCGACGGTGGCGCTTCCTGTCTCTCTGCCTAATGGACGGCAGTTACAACGAGGCACAAGAAACACTGCTCCGGGTCCGAGTGTGCCGCTTCCACGCTCCACCTGCGAGCTCCAGCTGTTCGCTACTTCTTCGCAACCTAGTTTAATGTACGGGTTCAGCTAAATATCACAAAAACGATGCATCGTACGAAATACACTGAAACGACAAAGAAACTGGTATAGGCATCTGTATTCAAATACAGAGATATGTAAATAGGCAGAATACGGTGCAGCGGTCGGCTGCGCCTATACAGGGTGTTACGAAAAGGTACGGCCAAACTTTCAGGAAACATTCCTCACACACAAATAAAGAAAAGATGTTATGTGGACATGTGTCCGCAAACGCTTAATTTCCATGTTAGCTCATTTTAGTTTCGTCAGTATGTACTGTACTTCCTCGATTCACCGCCAGTTGGCCCAACTGAAGGAAGGTAATGTTGAGTTCGGTGCTTGTGTTGACATGCGACTCATTGCTCTGCAGTACTAGCATCAAGCACATCAGTACGTAACATCAACAGGTTAGTGTTCATCACGAACGTGGTTTTGCAGTCAGTGCAGTGTTTACAAATGCGGAGTTGGCAGATGCCCATTTGATGTATGGATTACCACGGGCAATAGCTGTGGCGCGGTACGTTTGTATCGAGACAGATTTCCAGAACGAAGGTGTCCCGACACGAAGACGTTCGAAGCAATTGATCGGCGTCTTAGGCAGCACGGAACATTCCAGCCTATGACTCGCGACTGGGGAAGACCTAGAACGACGAGGACACCTGTAATGGACGATGCAATTCTTCGTGCAGTTGACGATAACCCTAATGTCAGCGTCAGAGAAGTTGCTACTGTACAAGGTAACGTTGACCGCGTCACTGTATGGAGACTGCTACGGGAGAACCAGTTGTTTCCGTACCATGTACAGCGTGTGCAGGCACTATCAGCAGCTGATTGGCCTCCACGGGTACACTTCTGCGAATGGTTCATCCAACAATGTGTCAATCCTCATTTCAGTGCAAATGTTCTCTTTACGGATGAGGCTTCATTCCAACGTGATCAAATTGTAAATTTTCACAATCAACATGTGTGGGCTGACGAGAATCCGTACGCAATTCTGCAATCACGTCATCAACACAGATTTTCTGTGAACGTTTGGGCAGGCATTGTTGGTGATGTCTTGATTGGGCCCCATGTTCTTCCACCTACGCTCAATGGAGCACGTTATCATGATTTCATACGGGATACTCTACCTGTGCTGCTAGAACATGTGCCTTTACAAGTACGACACAACATGTGGTTCATGCATGATGGAGCTCCTGCACATTTCAGTCGAAGTGTTCGTACGCTTCTCAGCAACAGATTCGGTGACTGATGGATTGGTAGAGGTGGACCAGTTCCATGGCCTGCACGCACTCCTGACCTCAACCCTCTTGACTTTCATTTATGGGGGCATTAGAAAGCTCTTGTCTACGCAACCCCAGTACCAAATGTAGAGACTCTTCGTGCTCGTATTGTGGACGGCTGTGATACAATACGCCATTCTCCAGGGCTGCATCAGCGCATCAGGGATTCCATGCGACGGAGGGTGGATGCATGTATCCTCGCTAACGGAGGACATTTTGAACATTTCCTGTAACAAAGTGTTTGAAGTCACGCTGGTACGTTCTGTTGCTGTGTGTTTCCATTCCATGATTAATGTGATTTGAAGAGAAGTAATAAAATGAGCTCTAACAAGGAAAGTAAGCGTTTCCGGACACATGTCCACATAACACATTTTCTTTCTTTGTGTGTGAGGAATGTTTCCTGAAAGTTTGGCCGTACCTTTTTGTAACACCCTGTATAAGACAACAAGTGTCATGCTACAGTGGCAGTTTATCGAGATTTAGGTGAGTTTGAACTTGGTGTTATAATCGACACACGAGCGATGGGACACAGTATCCCCGAGGTAGCCATGAAGTGAGGATTTTCCCGTACTACCATTTCACGAGTGTACCGAGACTATCAGGACACCGGTAAAACATCAAATCTCCGACATCACTGCGGCCGGAAAAAGATCCTGCAGGAACGGCACCAACGACGACAGAAGAGAATCGTTCAAAGTGACAGAAGTGCAGCCCTTCCGCAGATTGCTGCAGATTATAATGCTGGGCCATCAACAAGTGTCAACCCGCGAACCATTCAACGAAACATCATCGATATGGGCTTTTAGCCGAAGGCCCACTCGTGTATCCTTCATGACTGCATGACGCAAAGCTTTACCCCTCGCCTGGACCAGTCAACACCGACATTGGACTGCTGATGACTGGAAACATGTTGCCTGGTCGGACGAGTTTCGTTTCAAATTGTATCGAGCGGATGGACGTGTAGGGTACGGAGATAACCTCATAAATCCATCGACCCTGTATCTCAGCAGGGGACAGTTCAAGCTGGTGGAGGCTCTGTAATGATGTGGGGCATAAGCAACTGGAGTGATATGTGACTCCTGATACTACTAGATACGACTCTGACAGGTGACATGTGCGTAAGCATCCATTAATGTGACATGTACGTTTTATAGAATATCACGCTCTATGTTCTGGAAGATCGCATACCTTTTGTTTTAAAGTGCTTCGTTATTAACTCTTCGTTCAAAACTACAGCTTGCTGGCGCGAAGTCCAAAATTGTGTGTTGAGCTCGTTCCATAGTGTAGCAAGATTAGCTCGCATTGAATCTATTGTTGATTGGTCAGTATAAAGTGATTTTTAACTGCTTATCTGTTACTTGTTTCTGGCTCTTTCTCCCCTTTTCATGTAAATTATTCTGGGAATGTAAATACCCCGTAGTAGGAAAAGGAGTCAAATGTCTCCACCGGCAACAGACAGAAGAACTGCAGACAAGAATTATTTTACTTGCTAACAGGGAAACTGGAAAAGTCATAAAAGTTGATACACATACATCATTTGCTCTCATAAAATTGCAAGAGCTTCAAATTGTATTATAGTTACTTAGTAACATGGAGCACTAGCTTTCGCTCTTATGATAGTGGCGACGCACGCTGATACTGCAAATGCTCGACAGAAACGCTAACGTAACAGAAGCCAACATGTTGTCCTCGACGGCGAGTGTTCATCAGAGACTAGAGTATCGCCAGGAATGATCCAGGAATGTATGATAGGACCGCTCTTGTTCTGTATATGCATAAATGATCTAACGGAAAAGGTGAGTAGAAATCTGCGACTGTTTACCGACGACGTTGTCTTGTACGAGAAAGTGTAGCTGAACGACTGTAGGAGGATGCAAGATGTATTGTGTATTTAACCGGGGACATATAAACGACGGAGAGGCTTCGTCCCGCCGTAGCCCTCAGTGGTTCACAACCCCACAACAGGCCCAAGCAGTCCACCCACCCCACCGCCGCTCCACACCGAATCCAGGGTTATTGTGTGGTTCAGAGAGAGAGATTGAGAGATGAGAGAGATCGAGGGAGAGAGAGAGAGAACCAAGGCGAATGCTTACGTTAATGTCCCCATTTGGCTGGCGGATCGATAACAAATGCCACACGCCCTCAGAAATGAGACACCGTCCAGTTCATTATTCAACCTCGATCTTAAAGTCTGGTGATCGGGAATCTTTTGCAAGTCAAATGTTTGTGGCGAGAATTTCTTCTGATAACACGATGACAACTGGCTGTGGTCTAGCGGTTCTAGGCGCTCAGTCCGGAACCGCGCGACTCCTACGGTCGCAGGTTCGAATCCTGCCTCGGGCATGGATGTGTGTGATGTCCTTAGGTTAGTTAGGTTTAAGTAGTTCTAAGTTCTAGGGGACTGATGACCACAGATGTTAAGTCCGATAGTGCTCAGAGCCATTTGAACCACTTGAACAACTGGCTACTTCCGGGTCCACCGCTAACGCGCTGACGTGACTTACTAGCCTTGGTTACGGGTGCGGCTCACTGAAAGGAATTCAGCTGTCGTTAACGCTCAGTTTGCGAGGTGAAACGGTTTAACCACTTGAGTAGAGGTGACGTTCATTAAGTATTATGTATTAAACTCGCACAAACACACAGTGTTTTAACTTGAGACAACTATCTCGAAAACGACACATCGTACGAAAAAAAAAAATGTTCAAGCTGGAAAGTTAACAATAGTAAAGGGGACAGCTTTCTGTGCTATACAACTAGCCACCTCCAAACCACCCATCCTGCGTGTTTTGTGTTGCATACTAAATTCCTCCTCTCTCTGTCCACCTCCTGCTTCATCCGTCTCTGTCCATTTCCTCCACCCCCTTTCTCTGTTTCCCCCCCCCCACCTCCCCCAAATTTCTGTCCATCACCACCTACCCCAGTCTCTGTTCATCCCCCCCCCCTGTCCATCTGTTCCTCCCACTCTTCTACCCATCCTACCCATCTGCTCCTCTCCCCTCTAATTTCATCTCCTCCTCTCCCCTCTCTCTGTCCATCTTCTCTTTCCCCATTTCTCTGTCCCCTTCCTCCTCTCTCCATCCACTTCCCTTCCCCCTCTCTCTGTCTACCTCCTGCTCCCTCCTGTCTATCTCCTCCTTGCCCTTCACTCTCAGTTCATTTCTTCTTCCATCTACCCAGGTTATCACGCTCACCCCAATAGGAGGCTGGTGGTTCTTATCCCCCGACAGTTTTTCTTTCCAGGTCGCGACTAATATGCGTAACAAATTTGGTTGAAGTCGTTCCAGGGGTTTAGGATGAGCTTTTTACAATTGGCTTTGGCAACGTTCACACATAAATAAATTTTGCTTATATTTAACATATTTCACACGTATTTGTAAACGTATTTAACCTGTATCTTTAGCGAATTTCATCCTGCAGTTTTATTGTCACGCACCTCAATGATTATAATGTCGTACCTCGTGACCAATGCACTGTACAATGATTTGATTTTGCGGGTACATTCAGCGGCGAAATGTGTTCTGAGTAGAGTTAGTAGTAAACAAGTAATAAATTGAAACGTCATGCATGACATGATAGTTTTTCACGCCTCTCAGTATTTGATGTCGTATCCCCTGAACTACGTCTCGTACAGTGGTGTAGGTTTGTAGGTACATTAACGGTAGATATGTAGACTGTTTGCGAAAAGTGTTGCGAATAAAGTCAGTAGCAACAAAGTTATAAATTTAAACGTATTGCATGATGGGGCAGTTTTGCATGCATATCAATGTTTATGACATCATCTGAACTAAGTGTCGTACAATGATATAATTTTTCTGGTACATTCAGTGTTATAGAGGGAATACCGTCTGCAAAACGTGTTGCGAATACCATTAGTAGTAAAGAAGTAATAAATTAAAACGTCATGCTTCATGCTGCAGTTTCACGGTTTGAAGGCGAAAATTTAGTAGGCGATGAACTTTTTTCCTTTCATTATTTCGTGGGGTTGTCAGCAAGAAAAAGTTTCATAAAGGTTTTAAATTATGTTAAAGTTTGTTGCAAGTCTGTAAGTGCTTTCATTCTCAAATAGTGGATGCCGAAAGTATGGGTATTCATGCGTCGTGTGCTACATTGCCATTTCATCCCCACCTCTTTGTTAGGTATGTGGTTATTACTCCCCTCCCCCCCTCCCATCCTCCACAGAAAGGAACATGTGTACTGGAACAAGTGTGAACGTTGTTGGCCATAAGAAGTATCGGATACGAATGCAAACGGGAGCAGCGAGATAATTCTTACCTGCCAACACCGTTGAATGCGTGATACCACCAGCCCGGGGCGCAAGCCACGTAATCGCATAATAAATGCGAGCGAAGAAGTTGTGAGCATACTTTCAGGAAGGACCTAAGTGCTACTGTTCTGAATTACCCAGACTTCTTCGAAGGCGATGGGAGCCGGTTCGTGTCAAGCAAATGTGGCGGAAACTTCCACAGCGATATCTCTAACGAAGTGATATCTTCCACATTCCGCAATGAAACGGTGTCCGGAGAACGTATCTCCGTGGTTTTATGGACTCGGTTATAGAAGAGTAGCGTGCCTAACCCGAGAGAATATATGGGGTAGCGAAGGAAATTATCCAACTTTTGTTTCTGTAAAAAAATATTTATATCAGTCGAAGTATATAAATGTAAAATACGGAGCGTTAAAAGTACACCTGAAGATTAAGTTCTGTTCAATACAACCAACATCACGTCTGACTACTTTAACACGAAGCGCGACGATGAACAACAAACATCGAAAATGACATTCACTAAAAGCGCTGTGAATAAGGGCGTGTTATTGAAAAATGTTTGGTTCATTTTCACCTTGATGGCGTTGTTATTAAACAAAATGTACGATTTTGGGCTTCCGGAAATCCAAACGTGCTTCACGAAAAGCTGCATCACGCCTAAAGAATTACTGTATAGGTCGCCATCTCAAGTCAAGGGGAAACAAGCCATTCTTTTTTTAACACATAGTGACCAGTGAACGTTATCTAAACAAGCTGCGAAAACATTTTGTTCCTGAGCTTCTTGCAAAAGGGCTTCAGTTAGAAAACCAGAGGTTCATGCAGGATGAAGCCAAAGGACACAGAATTAAGGTTATCTTAGACTTCCTGCATGAATCTTTTAAGGTAAAGTCATTCAGATAGATTTCCTAATCCTTTCGCATGTGGACAAAACTGGCAGCCGTACAGTCCTGATTTGAAACCGTGATTTTGTTTTCTTTCCTTTTTTTTGGCGATTTCTAAAGGAAAAGATTTTTACCTAAACATCCTCGTACAGTGACGCACCTGTAAGTGCTGATAATTGAGGCGTGCAACGAAATATCCAAGAATGTCTGACGGCGAGTAACTCAAAACATCGCAGTTCGTGTTAAAGAAGTCGTTAGACGTGATGTTGGTCGTATTGAACAGAACTTCTTCAAGTGTACTTTTAACGCTCCGTATTTTACATTTACGTACTTCGACTGAAATAAATATTTTTTTACAGAAACAAAAGTTGGATAATTTCCTTCGCTACCCCATATATTCTCTCGGGTTAGGCACGCTACTCTTCTATAACCGAGTCCATAAAACTACGGAGATACGTTCTCCGGACACCGTTTCATTGCGTTTCGTTAGAGATATCGCTGTGGAAGTTGCCGCCACATTTGTTTGACATGAACCGGTTCCCATCGTCTTCGAAGCAGTCTGGGTAATTCAGAACAGTAGCGCTTAGGTCGCACCTGATAGTATACTCGTAACTTCTTTGCTCGCATTTATTATGCGATTACGTGGCTTGCACCTTGGGCTGGTGGTATCACGCATTCAACGGTATTGACATGGTAAGAATTATCTCGCTGCTCCCGTTTGCATTCGTATCCGATACTTCTTATGGGCAACAACGTTCGCACTTGTTAATTACTTCCAATAGTTCATCTCGATTTTATAGAATATTACGCTCTATGTTCTGGAAGATCGCATACCTTTGGTTTTAAAGTGTTTCGTTATTTACTCTTCGTACAAAAGTACAGCTTGTTGGCGCGAAGTCCAAAATTGTGAGTTGATCTCGTTCCACAGTGTATCAAGATTACCTCGCATTGAATCTATTGTTGACTGGTCAGTATAAAGTGATTTTTAACTGCTTATCTGTTACTTGTTTCTGGCTCTTTCTCCCCTTTTCATGTAAATTATTCTGGGAATGGAAATACCCCGTAGTACGAAAAGGAGTCAAATGTCTCCAACGGCAAGAGACAGAAGTTGATTTTCTTGGGCTTCTCAATCAATAACTTCGCTCTGACAGCTTCGAGATTCAGTGGAGGACGAACGTTGGCATGCCTTGCGTTCTTTCTCTCAGGCACTGAACTATCACCATTAAATGTTTCGTAAAGTTTACGTATTGTTGTAATTGAGAGCGACCATCGAGTTTTAAAATGTGCAACAATCCGTCTCTGTGAAAGTACCACACTTTTTCTTTCATGAAGAAATAGCGCTTTTCAAAAATCTTCCTTTGTCAGCCGTTGTGGAACGATACACAAACAGTGCACTCGGGAACGAAAGAAACTAATCTGTATGAACTACTGTCACCTCTGCCAACATGACACACAATAAGAACTGGTAACATAACTGTGACACGAAGTCTCGAACAACTGATAACTTCAAAACAAAATAAATGTTGGATCATTCCGTGCGCCATCCTGTACTTCATACAGCCAACTTCACCGTAGGTGGCAGTGAGGACGGTTCCTGCGGCTTTGGATCGTCAGGGCTGAGAAACCTCCTGACGCTGAGATTTGGGAACCTGTAATGGCGTCTGGACTGCGACCGCAAGAGAAACTCGTCTACGTCCGCGAGATGGCGTTGCTCTTCTTCTTTTTCTTGTTCATTTGCCCCACATCCGTACAGGGTCGGTATGGTTTCTTTAAGAGCTGACATGGTGCCCTTCCTGTCTTCCTGTCGCCACTGCGTTAACCTCCCGCCTTCTCACCCCCACCCCACCCCCTCATGGACGGGATGTGTGTACTCCAAATGTCTACTTGTAGAATTATTCGTGTGAAAGTTTTTAAATGTTTTCCAATCGTGTAATTGAGGCGGAACTTACTTACGAGCCCAGTATTCACCTAATGGGACGTGGCAAAACACATCCAGGTTGGCCAGCACCCCAGGCCACATCCAGGCTGGCCAGCACCACAGATCACACAATAAACGTGATCCGGGCCAGCACGCCGAGCCTCATCGTTAATCCCCCCGGCAGATTCGATCCGTGGCTGGCGCTCCTTCCCGTCCCGGAAGCGGCGGGACCACACCGGAGTTCAGGTCGAAAAAAATCGATTGTGGGTTTTCATCATATTTCGATGGATTAAGGTTTTATTTAAGTACTCTAAAAAGGACTTAGGTGAAAAAAAATTTTCGAGCATTTAATGATCATTTTCCTACCGCGTGTGTTTATGTGCCATACCCACTTTTCTGTCACCCACTGTCAACCCACCCACTGTCAACTTTAAGCCATATGTAGATGCCATTATTACCAAAATAGAATGTGTAGGCCATGTTCAGAAACGTTTGGGAAGAAGGCTGAGAAAACTAACTGTTGATATGAGAGGAAAAAAATTTGAAGATAGAAAATTGTTGACCGGACAGGCTCGGTTATCTAAAACTGAAATAGAAAACTTGCAGGTATACTATGGGCAGGCAATTAGGAGAAATAAAGAAAATCTGGGGGCAATGAAGAGAGATGTTTGGGCCATATTCTTCCATAAGTCCTCTACTGATCATAAGCCATGTCATGGATTGTGTCCATCAGGAGAAAATTCGTGGTGAAAATACAGTAGGGCTCAGGCAACTGCAGAATCTTCTTCTCACCAGCATTCTCTTCCTGCTGCTCTTATTACAGCAATTAAACCTATTTTCAGAAACTTGGCTCATCCTGACCTTCTAAGGAAATGTCTGCATGGGCAGAGACAGAAAGCAAATGAATGTTTCAACGGCATAATTTGGAACCGCCTTCCTAAAACTGTATACAATGAAACTAGAAGTTGCATGATGCTGTTATTACATTCAATTCTGGTAATATTGGGAAGTATTGGCTACTGAAAAAGCTGGGAATTTTTCCTGGTGAAATTATGATCACTGGGCTGCAAGATTGCGAGAAAATGAGGATAGCAAATGCAGATAGGTCTGCATCTAATATGGCCAAGAAAGCAAGACAAACATCCAGAAAGATGAAAAAGAAGCTGGAAGACCTGCTAGAGGCCAAAGAAGGGCCATCATATGCAGCAGGACAGTTTTAATTAACTGTAAGTAAGAAATTTCAAAAGATTTTTTCTTTAAAGTCAATTTCCCGCAAACCAAAATTTTCAGTACATATGCTTCAGCTAACACTTGGTTCAAGAATCATGAAAGAAGGTTGTATACATGGAAAAGAATCCTGGAGATACTAGAAGGTATCAGATAGATTATATAATGGTAAGACAGAGATTTAGGAACCAGGTTTTAAATTGTAAGACATTTCCAAGGGCAGATGTGGACTCTGACCACAATCTATTGGTTATGAACTGTAGATTAAAACTGAAGAAACTGCAAAAAGGTGGAAATTTAAGGAGATGGGACCTGCTTAAACTGAAAGAACCAGAGGTTGTACAGAGATTCAGGGAGAGCATAAGGGAACAATTGACAGGAATGGGGAAAAGAAGTACAGTAGAAGAAGAATGGGTAGCTCTGAGGGATGAAGTAGTGAAGGCAGCAGAGGATCAAGTAGATAAAAAGACGAGGGCTACTAGAAATCCTTGGGTAACAGAAGAAATGTTGAACTTAATTGACTAAAGGAGAAAATATAAAAATGCAGCAAATGAAGCAAGCAAAAAGGAATACAGACGTCTCAAAAATGAGATCCACAGGAAGTGCAAAATGGCTAAGCAGGGATGGCTAGAGGACAAATGTAAGAATGTAGAGGCTTGTCTCACTAGGGGTAAGATAGATACTGCCTACAGGAAAATTAAAGAGACCTTTGGAGAGAAGAGAACCACTTGTATGAATATCAAGAGCTCAGATGGCAACCCAGTTCTAAGCAAAGAAGCGAAGGCAGAAAGGTGGAAGGAGTATATAGAGGGTCCATACAAGGGTGATGTACTTGAGGACAATATTATAGAAATGGAAGAGGATGTAGATGAAGATGAAATGGGAGATAAGATACTGCGTGAAGAGTTTGACAGAGCACTGAAAGACCTGAGTCGAAACAAGGCCCCGGGAGTAGACAACATTCCATTAGAACTACTGCCGGCCTTGGGAGAGCCAGTCCTGACAAAACTCTACCATCTGGTGAGCAAGATGTATGAAATAGGTGAAATACCCTCAGACTTCAAGAAGAATATAATAATTCCAATCCCAAAGAAAGCGGTGTTGGCAGATGTGAAAATTACCGAACTATCAGTTTAATAAGTCACAGCTGCAAAATACTAACGCGAATTCTTTACAGACGAATGGAAAAACTGGTAGAAGCGGACCTCGGGGAAGATCAGTTTGGATTCCGTAGAAATGTTGGAACACGTGAGGCAATACTAACCTTACGACTTATCTTAGAAGAAAGATTAAGAAAAGGCAAACCTACGTTTCTAGCATTTGTAGACTTAGAGAAAGCGTTTGACAATGTTGACTGGAATACTCTCTTTCACATTCTAAAGGTGGCAGGGGTAAAATAGAGGGAGCGAAAGGCTATTTACAATTTGTACAGAAACCAGATGGCAGTTATAAGAGTCGAGGGGCATGAAAGGGAAGCAGTGGTTGGGAAAGGAGTGAGACAGGGTTGTAGCCTCTCCCCGATGTTATTCAATCTGTATATTGAGCAAGCAGTAAAGGAAACAAAAGAAAAATTCGGAGTAGGTATTAAAATCCATGGAGAAGAAATAAAAACTTTGAGGTTCGCCGATGACATTGTAATTCTATCAGAGACAGCAAAGGACTTGGAAGAGCAGTTGAACGGAATGGACAGTGTCTTGAAAGGAGGATATAAGGTGAACATCAACAAAAGCAAAACGAGGATAATGGAATGTAGTCGAATTAAGTCGGGTGATGCTGAGGGAATTAGATTAGGAAATGAGACACTTAAAGTAGTAAAGGAGTTTTGCTATTTGGGGAGCAAAATAACTGATGATGGTCGAAGTAGAGAGGATATAAAATGTAGACTGGCAATGGCAAGGAAATCGTTTCTGAAGAAGAGAAATTTGTTAACATCGAGTATAGATTTAAGTGTCAGGAAGTCATTTCTGAAAGTATTTGTATGGAGTGTAGCCATGTATGGAAGTGAAACGTGGACGATAAATAGTTTGGACAAGAAGAGAATAGAAGCTTTCGAAATGTGGTGCTACAGAAGAATGCTGAAGATTAGATGGGTAGACCACATAACTAATGATGAAGCATTGAATAGAATTGGGGAGAAGAGGAGTATGTGGCACAACTTGACAAAAAGAGGGGACCGGTTAGTAGGACATGTTCTGAGGCCTCAAGGGATCACAAATTTTGCATTGGAGGGCAGCGTGGAGGGTAAAAATCGTAGAGGGAGACCAAGAGATGAATACACTAAGCAGATTCAGAAGGATGTGCGTTGCAGTAAGTACTGGGAGATGAAGAAGCTTGCACAGGACACTGTAGCATGGAGAGCTGCATCAAACCAGTCTCAGAACTGAAGACCACAACAACAACAACAATGTCCCATTATATCAGAAACTATCATAGATAAATGAACATAAAAAGCCACTACATTCATTAAAATTACCCCATCAGGAAGGTCACAAAAAATATTTTCTGCAGAGAAAACGTAATATTTTGTTAATAAATTTAAAAAGTATTTCTTAAAAACTATAAAATGGATGAAGTAGATTTTAGTACAGTTGACTCTATTAGCATCATGTAACATACAGTAAAAATATTAAGGGCCTGCATCAAATAGTTTTTTTCAGAAATGGGTCAAATACTTGCCTAAATTAACATGGGTTAGATAGTCAGGGCGTGGTCCCCTCACGCACGGCTACCCTAGCTGTTCAGCTACAATGCGTGCCTCCAGGTCAAATATGAACACAGCGGCTCCAAACCTCACTGATTTACTCCGTCTTATGCTTTCCTAATTTTACCGTTCTGTCAATACTAAAAATGATACGCCCACTGCAGCTTATGGTCCTGTACGTAGGAAACATATCGGTGGATCTAGATGGCTAAGGGAGACCGATATTAAGTTACAAATTCGTCGATTAAGTTTATCTACTTGTCAGTTAACTATGCAACAGGGTCGTGATTACTTTCATTAGAATCAATGTTAAGTATACTGTATGAATTCGTGGTGGGAAACATGATTAACATGTAAACAAAAACACGTTCCTTGTATGAGACTGGACCGCACAGTGTCTCAGGCAAACATATTGCTCATGAATTTAGATGTAGATGTATATTGGCAGTACCATGTAAACTACATTTAAAGCTATTTTATGCATGGCATATGGTGCTATTATGACTCCATAGGCTTTGGTACCCCGAGCTATATGACTTGCCCACATTTTTTTAATCTTATGTGGACAAGGTTGAGATTGTGTGGACAGCATTTCAGAAACGTATTAATTATCTGAAAACCAGACTAGCAAATACAAGTACTTATTTGCATTATCTCTCAGTTTAACATGTGGTTACAACAAAGGAAACCATCGAGTAAAGAAAAATTGCATGTAGTACATAGATTCATCACATTATTGAAAATTCACAAGTTATAACGCTTACGAAACATCTGCTGAGCCGGCCGCGGTGGTCTAGCCGTTCTAGGCGCTCCGTCCGGAACCACGCGACTGCTACGGTCGCAGGTTCGAATCCTGCCTCGGGCATGGTTGTGTGTGATGTCCTTAGGTTAATTAGGTTTAAGTAGTTCTAAGTTCTAGGGGACTGATAACCAAAGATGTTAAGTCCCATAGTGCTCAGAGCCATTTGAACATCAGCTGACGTAAGCTCAGCCCAAAAAATCATAGTGCGGACCACGTGCTCTATCAGCCAGAAGAATCAAGCACCAGCAACAAAAGTGTAACCTCTCCCAAAGTAAAACTTTGAACATATTTGCTAAGGTTCAGTGACCGTGTCAGAATTATATTGTAACAAATAAGCCCTCGGTCACAAATATTAAGTAAAAAATTGACCTGGTTTCGACGCTACTATGAGCGTCGTCTTCAGAATTAGACTAACTGTACTAAAACATTAGGTATATAGTACATTAATAAAATTAAAGTTTGTACTGACTCGAAAAGATGCAGTACTTACAAGTCACATATTAAAAAAGAACTCAGCCGGGAAGGCGACGTCATGAACACTTGTGAGATGGCGAGCCGCTAAGGGCTGCCCGTACTGTGCAAGGGTTGCAGCAAGTGTTGCAACAAGTGTTGAGAGTCACGTATATTAACCATCAGACCTGAATGCATCAGTCCTTAAGCCCAGGACACGTCGATACCTCACTTTCTTGCACTATGTGGCTCTTATCATTCAGTATATATGCAATGCCTCTTTGTTCGTCTTAGCATAATTTGTAAGGTTAGATAGAAATATGACTGATTTTAAAAACTAACTAAACGAGTCAACTTTTTGTTCAAGACTTTCCAGTCCACAATAAACTACTGAACTGCAGAAGCTGTCCCCACTGATCTCTGGAAACCAAATAGTCTAAGCTCTCATTGCACGCTAACTTCCGGTAGTACAACAGCCAAAGATCACTACACCAACGCGAACCACTCCCGCTGGAGATCGTAGAGGTTCATCGCGCTTCTGTGTGTGAACGGTGCCGAAAAGAGAGGAGCACGAAAAATGTGTGAGCAGTTTTAAGAAATCTCTGCTCTCGTATCGCCGTCGTGGAGTTTGCTCTCGCGACGGGCGCCTTGCCCCCGGCGCAGCTGTGACGTATCGAGAGGGTTTGCAGAGGGCCGGTCGCCGCTTCCCGCTTCCTGTCGCCTTGACGACGGATTAGCAGCGGAAATCTTGAGTTATCGACGGCGGGGCTGGGAGCCTTCTCCGCTGTATTCAGCGGGACCGGATTTCCTGGCCGGCCTCTGCAAACTCGGATCCCTCCAGCTGTCAACGTCTCAACACCCTGCTCTCCCGTGTCTTCACGTCGATAGGAAAACCACTGAGAAGAACACCTGTTTGTAAGCCACGGAGAAACGGCTGCCTGCACTCACACACTGAGTGCAAACTTTCTGTTGAAGGAGCACAATTATGGCAACACAAAATTTTTGTATCTAAACGTGCTACCGTGGAATCCACATTGTGCGCATTAGGAAACTATGGTGACTAGACTCACTTGTTATTATCTATCCGTTCTAGGATTATGGGATTTTGGAATGATAGATTTGGTATTGCCTCACAATATGTAAATGAACTGTTGGTCAGCTGTGCAATAATTTGTTGAAATGGCGTGTTCTGAAGCCTTGAAGTAAAGACGAAAGCCATCCGAAAGCTGGTTTGTACACCACAGTGCTTTACTAGGTATGGTGCTCTCCAAAGTGATACGTGGTTGCCTTCCTCTGACCTCTCAACTCGTTTACCCAGCCTGTTACAGGAGGGAGAGGGGCTACGATTTAACGTAGACGCCGAACCATGGTGCAACTGTGCCAGAACTGAAATAAAAGTAAAAACTGACCAATGAAAATCCTAGGGTTGACCAGGGATCCAACGCGAACCTTTGGTGAAGAAACGAACAGTCTTTTTTTTTTTTTTACCAGTGATGCGTTTCGCCTGATTCAGAGATCTTCAGACTGGCTGATACTGGATGGTGTTAGGTATATGGAATTCCGAGCGTACAAAACGCCTGCGTCAAATATTCGGAAACACTGCTTGATGTCCTTGGTGAGGCACATGTAGCCCGAATATGAGCACGTACACCTCCAACATGTGTACATGGCGTCAGATCTATGTACGCCGATCCTCTTCTGTAGTCACTGAACTACGTTACATGCCCCAACAAGGACACCGAGCAATGTTTACGAATATTTGACGATGGCAGTTGTTCGCTGGACAGTTTTTCATGTGTCTAACACCATCTAGTAACAGCCAGTCTGAAGAAGCCTGAATCCGGCGAAATGCGTCTTCGGTAAATAAATAATAATTAAAACCCTACAACGAAGGCTGTTTATTTCTGCACCGTATTTTACTGGTTGCTGTACCATCCCCGCTATGACTTGAAAAAGTTCCGAACTTTTGGTTCCATTTTCGATTTATACCTAAGAATTTCGCAGACGATTCTCTGTTGATTTAAACATGAGTTCTGAGTTTTGACACATCACTTGGTATGAGGGGCAACCACAACTGTGATGTTGTAGTTGTTGTGGTCTTCAGTCCTGAGACTGGTTTGATGCAGCTCTCCATGCTACTCTATCCTATGCAAGCTTCTTCATCTCCCAGTACCTACTGCAACCTACATCCTTCTGAATCTGCTTAGTGTATTTATCTCTTGGTCTACCTCTACGATTTGTACCCTCCACGCTGCCCTCACATGCTAAATTTGTGATCCCTTGATGCCTCAAAACATGTCCTACCAACCGATCCCTTCTTCTAGTCAAGTTGTGCCACAAACTTCTCTTCTCCCCAATCCTATTCAATACCTCCTCATTAGTTACGTGATCTACCCACCTTATCTTAGCATTCTTCTGTAGCACCACATTTCGAAAGCTTCTATTCTCTTCTTGTCCAAACTGGTTATCGTCCATGTTTCACTTCCATACATGGCTACACTCCATACAAATACTTTCAGAAACGACTTCCTGACACTTAAATCTATACTCAATGTTAACAAATTTCTCTTCTTCAGAAACGATTTCCTTGCCATTGCCAGTCTACATTTTATATCCCCTCTACTTCGACCATCATCAGTTATTTTACTCCCTAAATAGCAAAACTCCTTTACTACTTTAAGTGTCTCATTTCCTAATCTAATCCCCTCAGCATCACCCGATTTAATTTGACTACATTCCATTATCCTCGTTTTGCTTTTGTTGATGTTCATCTTATATCCTCCTTTCAAGACACTGTCCATTCCGTTCAACTGCTCTTCCAAGTCCTTTGCTGTCTCTGACAGAATTACAATGTCATCGGCGAACCTCAAAGTTTTTACTTCTTCTCCATGAATTTTAATACCTACTCCGAATTTTTCTTTTGTTTTCTTTACTGCTTGCTCAATATACAGATTGAATAACATCGGGGAGAGGCTACAACCCTGTCTCACTCCTTTCCCAACCACTGCTTCCCTTTCATGCCCCTCGACTCTTATAACTGCCATCTGGTTTCTGTACAAATTGTAAATAGCCTTTCGCTCCCTGTATTTTACCCCTGCCACCTTCAGAATTTGAAAGAGAGTATTCCAGTTAACGTTGTCAAAAGCTTTCTCTAAGTCTACAAATGCTAGAAACGTAGGTTTGCCTATTCTTAATCTTTCTTCTAAAATAAGTCGTAAGGTTAGTATTGCCTCACGTGTTCCAACATTTCTACGGAATCCAAACTGATCTTCCCCGAGGTCCGCTTCTACCAGCTGTGATGATATGTTTCAAATGAAGAAAACTGCAACAGCTGCGTCACAATGATTTATTAATCAGGAGTAGTTTCATGACATTACCGTCATATCTTCAGGTAACAAACTTTTGACCTACAGAAGATATAAAAATCGTAATTAGAACTATCATAAAACATGAAAAAAATGGCTCTGAGCACTATGCGACTTAACGTCTGAGGTCATCAGTCGCCTAGAACTTAGAACTAATTAAACCTAACTAACCTAAGGACATCACACACATCCATGCCCGAGGCAGGATTCGAACCTGCGACCGTAGCGGTCACGCGGTTCCAGACTGAAGCGCCTTTAACCGCACGGCCACACGGGCCGGCCATAAAACATGAACTACCGAATTAATACAGTGGTGATTAGCAAGTGAAGTACACGGACCATTCAGTATATAATGTCCTTAAAATCTCCGTAACGGCAAATAACAGAAGCCCCTCATCTTCCTGCATAAAACTGGCGCGTTAATGCAAGCAACCCTCAAGAATAATATAGCCAGTGGAACTAGGGAAAGACATAACCACAGAGCCAAATTTGTTGAATAAGAACTAACGTCATAAAACATGGAAAAGAATGTATAAAGGCTTACCGGAGATATGGGTACATCTTCTCAAATACAGCAGCCACCATCATTACTGCAACATAGACTGAACAAGCTGGACCCTTCCCAGGAAGAAAGAACAGCACCGCATTCGCAGGGCCAGGAGAACCGGGCAGATATCACAAACATGTTATGGTGATAATGTGTTACGTTACTGTAATATCTTGTTGATTGTAGTGCCGTGAAGACCTGGTATCCAAGTTTTTTGTTGTGTAAAGTGTTTTTACTAATTGTCAATGTTGATCCACATTTATACATCGATCTGTATGGGACTTTGCCATTACTTTTCGCGTTTGTTTGTGGCCTCTGGCTCGGTATGTAGGTTCCAGTGGTTCTGCATATCTTCTACTCTGTGTACGGACGGGGCCAGGTTATTCAGTGAATGTTGCACTATGTCGCAGTATGTCGTCCTGAACGGGGTGACTTCAACAGAAAGAAGGGTACCTTCAGGTGTGCCCCGGGGCAGCGTAATAGGTCCTCTGCTTTTTACGATTTACGTAAACGATCTGGTTGATGGTATTGACAGCGGCCTGAGACTGTTTGCCGATGATGCTGTTGTCTACAGGAAAGTTGTATCACACGAAAGATGTGAACAAATCAATGAGGATTTGCAGAAAATAAATGCGTCGTGCAATGACTGGCAGTTATCTCTCAATATTAGTACGTGTAACCTACTGCGTATAACAAGGCGAAAATCCCCATTAATGTACGAGTACAAATTAAATGCCCAGTCTTTGAAAGCGGTAACATCTGGGTGTGACTGTTGGAAATGATCTCAAATGGAACGATCAGATTACACAAGTAACGGGTAAGGCGAACTCTAGATTGCGGTTTATTGGTAGAATCCTGAAGCAACGCAGTCCTTCAACAAAGAAAATAGCTTGCAGTGCGTTAGTTCGTACAGTCTTGGAGTATTGTTCGTCTGTATGGGACCCTTACCAGTTGAGTCTGATTCAAGATCCTGAGAAGATCCAAACAAGAGCGGCAAGATTCATGACTGGTACATATAGCCATGGCGAGAGCGTTACAAATCTCATAGAAAGTTTGAAGTGGGACACACTAGCAGATAGACGGCGCGCTAAACAGAAGGGGCTGCTCACTAAATTCCGAAATCCGATCTTCACCGAAGATGTAGAGCATATACAGGGTGTTTCAAAAATGACCGGTATATTTGAAACGGCAATAAAAACTAAACGAGCAGCAATAGAAATACACCGTTTGTTGCAATATGCTTCGGACAACAGTACATTTTCAGGCGGACAAACTTTCGAAATTACAGTAGTTACAATTTTCAACAACAGATGGCGCTGCAAGTGAGGTGAAAGATATAGAAGACAATGCAGTCTGTGGGTGAGCCATTCTGTACGTCGTCTTTCTGCTGTAAGCGTGTGCTGTTCACAACGTGCAAGTGTGCTGTAGACAACATGATTTATTCCTTAGAACAGAGGATTTTTCTGATGTTGGAATTCCACCGCCTAGAACACAGTGTTGTTGCAACAAGACGAAGTTTTCAACGGAGGTTTAATGTAACCAAAGGACCGAAAAGCGATACAATAAAGGATCTGTTTGAAAAATTTCAACGGACTGGGAACGTGACGGATGAACGTGCTGGAAAGGTAGGGCGACCGCGTACGGCAACCACAGAGGGCAACGCGCAGCTAGTGCAGCAGGTGATCCAACAGCGGCCTCGGGTTTCCGTTCGCCGTGTTGCAGCTGCGGTCCAAATGACGCCAACGTCCACGTATCGTCTCATGCGCCAGAGTTTACACCTCTATCCATACAAAATCCAAACGCGGCAACCCCTCAGCGCCGCTACCATTGCTGCACGAGAGACATTCGCTAACGATATAGTGCACAGGATTGATGACGACGATATGCATGTGGGCAGCATTTGGTTTACTGACGAAGCTTATTTTTACCTGGACGGCTTCGTCAATAAACAGAACTGGCGCATATGGGGAACCTAAAAGCCCCATGTTGCAGTCCCATCGTCCCTGCATCCTCAAAAAGTACTGGTCTGGGCCGCCATTTCTTCCAAAGGAATCATTGGCCCATTTTTCAGATCCGAAACGATTACTGCATCACGCTATCTGGACATTCTTCGTGAATTTGTGGCGGTACAAACTGCCTTAGACGACACTGCGAACACCTCGTGGTTTATGCAAGATGGTGCCCGGCCACATCGCACGGCCGACGTCTTTAATTTCCTGAATGAATATTTCGATGATCGTGTGATTGCTTTGGGCTATCCGAAACATACAGGAGGCAGCGTGGATTGGCCTCCCTATTCGCCAGACATGAACCCCTGTGACTTCTTTCTGTGGGGACACTTGAAAGACCAGGTGTACCGCCAGAATCCAGAAACAATTGAACAGCTGAAGCAGTACATCTCATCTGCATGTGAAGCCATTCCGCCAGACACGTTGTCAAAGGTTTCGGGTAATTTCATTCAGAGACTACGCCATATTATTACTACGCATGGTGGATATGTGGAAAATATCGTACTATAGAGTTTCCCAGACCGCAGCGCCATCTGTTGTTGACAATTGTAACCTGTAATTTCGAAAGTTTGTCTGCATGAAAATGTACTGTTGTCCCAAGCATATTGCAACAAACGGTGTATTTCTGTCGCTGCTCGTTTAGTTTTTATTGCCGTTTCAAATATACCGGTCATTTTTGAAACACCCTGTATTATTACCACTAAATTTCAAATCTTGCAATGATCACCATTCAAAGATAAGGGAAATAAGAGCTCGCACTGAGGCGTTCAGACAGTCGTTATTTCTCTCGCGCGATCCGCGAGTCGAACAGGATGATGGGGGGGGGGGGGGGGGGGAGAATATGATTTTCGCGCGAATTGTGCCCGCCGCCAGACACCGCTTGGTGGCTAGCCTAGTATATAATATTATGTAGATGTAGTAATGACCGCTGCTATTCCTGAACAGACTTACCATATACACATATCAGACAGAACATCGTAACCAGCTACCTATCAGCCGGTATGTCCACCTTTGGCACGAATAACAGATGTAGTGATGCCCGCCGCTATTCCTGAACAGACTTCCCATATACACATAGAATATCATTACCACCTACCCAGCAGCCGGTATGTCCACCTTGGCACGAATAACAGTGGCGACACGTCGTGGCATGAGAGCAATGACGCCTTGTTCTGTCGCTGGAAGGAGTTGGGACCACATCTGCTTACACAAGTTACCTGATTCCCATAAATTCCAGGGAGGCGTGCAATGAGCTCTGGCGCCACGTTCAATCACATCCTAGATATGTGCGGTCGGGTTCGGATCTGGCGAGTTGAGGGGCCACCACATCAACTAGAACTCGCTACTGTATTCCTTGAACCACTCCAACACGCTCCTGGCCTTGTGACACGGCCGTTATCTTGTTGAAAAACGCCGCTGCCACCAGAAAACATGATCGTCATGAACATGGAACGTGATCAATGTGTATGTGGTATGCAAACATGGCCGTCATGGTGCCTTGCACGTGTTCCACTGGACCCTTCGATGCCGACACGAATGTCGGCCAGAGCATAATGGAGCCGCCACCACCTTGTCTCCTTCCCGCAGAACAGGTGTGAAGGAGCTTTTCCCCTGGACGACGACGGATTGGCGCCCTCCTATCGGCACGATGAAGAAGGTATCGGGGTTCACGAGACCATGCAACGCTCTGCCACTGCGCCAACGTCCAGTTCCGATGATCAGGTGCCCGTTTGACTTGTAGTTGCCGATATCGTCGTGTTGACATTGGCAAACGCATCGGTCGTCTTTTGCGGAGGCCCATCGTTAGGAGTGTTCGGTGCACTCTGTGTTCAGAGACACTTGTAACAGTTTTGATCTGAACGCACAGTTTATACATATTTTATTACATTTTTCGTAGACAAGACGAAACATTTCGTTTAAAAAAGGAGCGCACATTCGCGTAAGAAAGTCAGTTTGAATTATTTTTCTATTTAAGACTTTTTGCAAGTAACACTTCACATCGTGTAAGTATGCTTCCCGACAGAAGGAAACTGAATTGAGTTTGTATAAAAAGATAGACCAGTGAGCAAAAAAATTCCCCGTGGAAGGAAAAATCCTGGTTCGATTCCCGGTCTGGCCTAGAGTTTTAATCTGCCATGATGTTTTAGCTTTAACTTTGCATCACAACTTTCGAATCACCTTGTATTATAGTGGACTGTCAGTGTGTGAGAACAACGTTGAGGACATGTAGGCCACCACCCAATACAGGGTGTTACAAAAAGGTACTGCCAAACTTTCAGGAAACATTCCTCACACACAAATAAAGAAAAGATGTTATGTGGACATGTGTCCGGAAACGCTTAATTTCCATGTTAGAGCCCATTTTAGTTTCATCCACCTACGCTCAATGGAGCACGTTATCATGATTTCATATGGGCTACTCTACCTGTGCTGCTAGAACATGTGCCTTTACAACTACGACACAACATGTCGTTCATGCGCTATGGAGCTCCTGCACATTTCAGTCGAAGTGTTCGTACGCTTCTCAATAACAGATTCGGTGACCGATGGATTGGTAGAAGCGGACCAATTCCATGGCCTCCACGCTCTCCTGACCTCAACCCTCTTGACTTTCATTTATGGGGGCATTTGAAAGCTCTTGTCTACGCAACCCCGGTACCAAATGTGCTGGTATTGTGGACGGCTGTAATACAATACGCCATTCTCCAGGGCTACACAGCGCATCAGGGATTCCATGCGACGGAGGGTGGATGTATGTATCCTCGCTAACGGAGGACATTTTGAACATTTCCTGTAACAAACTGTTTGAAGTCACGCTGGTACGTTCTGTTGCTGTGTGTTTCCATTCCATGATTAATGTGATTTGAAGAGAAGTAATAAAATGAGCTCTAATATGGAAAGTAAGCGTTTGCGGACACATGTCCACATAACATACGAGTATTTCCTTTCTTTGTGTGTGAGGAATGTTTCCTGAAAGTTTGGCCGTACCTTTTTGTAACACCCTGTATATATACGAGGGTCAGTCAAATGAAAACAAATATCTAATAACAAATCGAAATTTCGCGCCCTTATCCTGTTGTAAGCGTGCTACAAACAGCGTGAGAATAGCAGCATAGTGCAGATGCACACATACCGTCGTAGTTAAGATGGCCGCCCCATTTGCGACTTGCACCAGAGAAGAACAGCGTTCTGTTATTCGGTTTTTGCGTAGTGAAGATGTGAAACCTATTTAAATTCATCGACGAATGAGAGTTCAGTACGGTGATATATGTTTGTCACAGCAGCAAGTCTACGAATGGAGTAGGAAATTCGGAAATGGTGTGACTTCAGTGGAAGATACTCCTCGTCCAGGTGAGGCACAACGACTTGTGACTCCACAGAACATTACAGCAATTGAAGCCATAGTGAAGGAAAACCACCGAGTGACACTGAATGACATTGCAGCATGTTTACAGATTAGTCACGGGTCAGCACACCACATTGTGCATGATGTGCTCCAATTTCACAAAGTGTCTGCAAGAAGGGTGCCACGGCAGCTGACTCCTGAAATGAGAGAACGACGTGTTGATGCTTGTGAAGAACTTCTTCGGAGCTTTGAACGAGAACGTGATGGCTTCCTTGCAAGAATAGTTACTGGGGACGAAACCTGGGTTCACTTCCACCAACCGGAAACGAAGAGAGCGAGTAAGGAATGGCGCCATTCTTCATCACCAAAACCAAAGAAGTTTCGAACAGAACCATCAGCAGGGAAGGTCATGCTGACTCTCTTTTGGGACGAAAAAGGCGTCATTTTGGTGCATTACATGCCTAGAGGGACCATTGTCACCAGTGCGTCCTTTTGCAACATGACAATGCAACGCCCCACACTGCCCGTACAACAGTTGCAACGATCACAGACCTGCATTTTGAGTGTCTCCCTCATCCACCATACTCACCAGACCTTGCCCCAAGTGATTTTCATATGTTTGGACCACTCAAAGACGCAATGGGAGGAAAGAAGTTACGTTCTGATGAAGAGGTACGCCACGCGGTGCATGAGTGGTTGCGCGGACTACCAAAAGAATTTTTTTTCTAAAGGAATTTATGCACTTCGTAAGCGCTGGAGGACTTGCATTGAGCGTGGCGGAGATTATGTTGAAAAGTGATACAGCTTTGTACCACTTCTGCACAATAGATAATATTCAAAAATATATTTAAGGTTTTTATTTGACTCACCGTCCGCCCCGGTAGCTGAGTGGTCAGCGTGACAGACTGTCAATCCTAAGGGCCCGGGTTCGATTCCCGGCTGGGTCGGAGATTTTCTCAGCTCAGGGACTGGGTGTTGTGTTGTCCTAATCATCATCATTTCATCCCCATCGACGCGCAGGTCGCCGAAGTGGCGTCAAATCGAAAGACCTGCACCAGGCGAACGGTCTACCCGACGGGAGGCCCTAGCCACACGATATTTCCATTTGACTCACCCTCTGTGTGTGTGTGAGGGGAGAGGGGGGGGGGGAGGTGCACAACCGCCACCCCCGTATCTGCCATCGCACATTCTTGTGCGCGGCTCGTTGAACTGGAGTCGTAATTAGACGGCCCTGGCCGCCCGTGCAGGTGCCAAAGCAGACACTTCCTCATAGTTTCTCCCCTGCTGCAGACAGCTAATTGCAGACCAGGCGAAGCGTATCGGTGCCGAGGCAGCCGTTAATTGGTTTGTCCGTTCATTGAAAGTAAGAGAGCAGTTCAGTCTCGATCAGGCCAGTCACGTACCAGCGGACCGATATTAGGATATAAATCACAACTGCAAAACTCGTTCCTTCTCACTTGAGCAGCTTTGTTCTTGAGACGATGCGGCTCAACGACAAAACAATTCGTTGCGACAGTTCGATTTCAGGAGCTGAATTTTCTTAATCTTTGTATCTGTTCCCAATCTGGTCCACCTCAAGCGTTGTGCTCTCTGCGTAGCTCAAGAACCAAATCGTAGTTTGCATCTACAATTTCAACGCACCACTCTTTCCTCCTTCAACAAACTGTCTATTCATTGACGCCTCAGGATAAGTTAGATTCGTTTTCTTGATCTACCTTATGGCTCTCTTTCTCTCACCTTCGGCGCTTTCTCCGGCCCACCTAAATCTTTTTTTTTAGCGTTCTGCATCTCAACCGGTAAAAACGGAACCGTTGTAGGATCACTTTGTTTTCTGTTTGTCTGTCGGGTTGTTAAACAACCTTTTTCCCAGAAACGTGTAGAGGTATCAAGTTTAAATTTATGTCACATACTTCCAGGATACAAGAAGAACATCAACAAAAGCAAAACGAGGATAATGGAGTGTAGTCGAGTTAACTCGATGCTGAGGGAATTAGATTAGGAAATGAGACACTTAAAGTAGTAAAGGAATTTTGCTATTTGGGGAGCAAAATAACTGATGATGGTCAAAGTAGAGAGGATATAAAATGTATACTGGCTATGGCAAGGAAAGCGTTTCTAAAGAAGAGAAGCCGGCCGGTGTGGCCGTGCGGTTCTAGGCGCATAAGTCTGAAACCGCGTGACCGCTACGGTCGCAGGTTCGAATCCTGCCTCGGGCATGGATGTGTGTGATATCCTTAGGTTACTTAGGTTTAAGTAGTTCTAAGTTCTATGGGACTGATGACCACAGACGTTGAGTCCCATAGTGCTCAGAGCCACTTGAACCATTTTTGAAAGAAGAGAAATTTGTTAACATCGAGCATAAATTTAGGTGTCAGGATGGCTTTTCTGAAAGTATTTGTTTGGAGTGTAGCCATGTACGGTAGCGAAACATGGACGATAAATAGTTTGGACAAGAAGAGAATAGAAGCTTTCTAAATGTGGAATGCTGAAGGTTAGATGGGTACATCACATAACTAATGAGAAGGTATTGAATAGAATTGGGCAGAAGAGCAGTTTGTGGCACAACTTGACTACAAGAAGGGTTCGGTTGGTAGGACATGTTCTGAGGCATCAAGGGATCACCAATTTAGTAGTGGAGGGCAGTGTGGAGGGCAAAAATCGTAGAGGGACACCAAGAGATGAATAACTAAGCAGATTCAGAAGGATGTAGGCAGTAGTACGTACTGGGACATGAAGCAACTTGCACAGGATAGAGTAGCATGGAGAGCTGCATCAAACCAGTCTCAGGACTGAAGACCACAACAACAACAACTTCCATTCAACACTAATAGTTAGCAAAGTACTCTAGCTTACCAGAAAAACGGTATGAGAGAAGAGACAATCTGAGCAGCCGTCTTCGGTTTTTTGCAGATGACGCTGTCGTTTATCGACTAATAAAGTCATCAGAAGCTCAAAACAAACTGCAAAACGATTTAGAAAAGATATCTGAACCTTGCGAAAAGTGGCAGTTGACCTTAAATAAGGAAAAGTGTGAGGTCATCCACTTGAGTGCTAAAAGGAACTCGTTAAATTCGGTTACACGATAAATCAGTCTAATCTAAAAGCCTTAAATTCAACTAAATGCCTAGGTATTACAATTGCGAACAACTTAAATTGGAAGGAACACACAGAAAATTTTGTGGGGAAGGCTAACCAAAACTGCGTTTTATTGGCAGGACACATAGAAAATGTAACAGACCTACTAAAGAGACTGGCTATACTAAGCTTGGGGTCCTTAGCAGATAGGACTGACGGAGTACATCGAAAAAGTTCAAAGAAAGGCAGCACGTTTTGTATTATCGCGAAATATGGGGGAGGGTGTCACAGAAATGATACAGCATTTGGGCTGGACATCATTAAAAGAAAGGCGTTTTTCGTTGCGACAGAATCTTCTCACGAAATTCCAATCACCAAATATCTCCTCCCAATGCGAAAATATTTTGTTACCGAAATACATAAGGAGGAACGCTCACCACGATAAAATAAGGGAAATCAGAGATCGTACGGAAAGATACAGGTGTTCATTCTTTCCGTGCGCTATGCGAGATTGGAATAATAGAGAATTGTGGAGGTGGTTCGATGAACCCTCTGCCGGGCACTTAAATGTGGATTTAAGAGTATCCATGTAGATGTAGAAGCTGTCATTTTCAGAAGTGTCGATGAACCGAAAATCAGATGATCGGGTCGCCCAGTCTCTATAATGCAGACCGACACACTGTTAGATCTCAGAGCGCACAGAGTCTTCACCACCCGTTCTACCCCGTCCAGTTACATTAACTTGACCACCTTTCAGAAGCCTGAATAACCATCTTTTGCATTGCAGACCTCTGTGACACGTGCAGGCAGTGAGCCACTGAGGTGCGGTAGCTACCGCCAGGGATGTGGACCCAAGCCGACTACAGTGCTGCCGACAACTGCGATATGTTTCTAGGTCGAGGATCGGTCACGCGAACAGCCCGATGTAGGCAGCCCCCACAGGTTCTCGATTGGGTTTAAATTTGGTAACTGTGGTGGCTGGAGGGAGTTCGGTAGACTCATCGTGGTGCCACACTGCGAGCTGTGTGGCACATTATATTGCTGGCAGATGCCACTGTGCCGAGGAAAGACAAACTGCTTGTAGCGGTGGACTTGGTCCCCAAGAATAGATGCTTACTTGTGTTGATCCGTTTTGCCTTCCAGAATGACGAGATCACCCAATGAAAGTCATGAAAATATTCCCCAGACCATAACACTTCCTCCTCCGGCCTGGACTCGTCCGACGGTTGTTGCAGGGTGTTCGCTTTCTGCACGATGGAGCTTAAAACGGCATTCATCTGAAAGAAAACCAGCTGCCGCCACTCTGTGGACGTCCAGTTGGCACTAACCTAGCTGCTGCAGCAGAAGCTCATATGCAGCAACGTTTGCTGAACGGTAGTTAAGGAGACGATGTTGGTAGCTGGGCGATCAATTGCTCAACAGTTGCACGTCCATTCGTCTGTACACACCTCCGCAGCCGTCGTTCGCCATTGTGCCAGCCTTGGTGCCGGTTTTCGATAGCGCCATTTTGCCATCACGGAATACTTTAGCTACGGCAGCACGCAAACAGATCACCGCAGCGCCGTAGGCTGCCTGTTTACATATCTCTGTATTTGAATACACATGCCTATACCAGTTTCTTTGGAGCTGCAGTGTGTATACCACGCTCAACATAGGCACGACAGAAACGTCATGTGTGATGGGAAGACAAGCTGCAAACGCGTCCCTGTGGACGTAGTTAATACTGGACGTTCACTCCAAGGGACAGCCGGCCGATGTGGCAGAGCGGTTCTAGGCGCTTCAGTCTGGAACCGCACGACCACTGCAGTCGCAGGTTCAAATCCTGCCACGGGCATGGATGTGTGTGATGTCCTTAGGTTAGTTAGGTTTAAGTAGTTCTAAGTTCTAGGGGACTGATGACCTCCGATGTTAAGTCCCATCGTGCTCAGAGCCATTTGAACCATTTTAAACTCGAATGGACAGACGTTCAAGTGCCCTTCAGATCATTTAGGTTTTCTGTGGTTTCTCTAAATTGCTTAAGAGGAGATAGAGGATGGTTGCTTCTTAAAGAACGCGGAATGTTTCTTTCCTCATCCTCCGGAGTCCGAGCTTGTGTTCTGTCTGTAACGTCGTCGCCCATGGGACGTTAAACTCTAATGTTCTTTCCTTCCTCATGTCCAGACATCTGGGCGTTTGGTTGGACGGGATTCTCTCTAGACCCTTTTTTAGTGTAACCACAAGAAAGTTTTAGCAAGGGCTTGTATCCTTAGAAAATAGATGTGCAGCAAATAGGGGGGATATTTTCCGGTTTCTCTCCAGCCGATTATGCAAGCTCAGTCTGGACCAAATCTGCCCGCATGAAGAAACGTATTGCATAAGAAATTGTTTATGAAGGTCACACTTTTGGACAAGAAATGTAAAGCAGCAGACATAATGCTTCACGAAGTGACAACCTGCACTCGAATATAGTGATAAATTGCAGTAGACCTTTGATGAAACCCGTGTCGTGATTGGAGCAGAAGTGACGTTTGGTGCAGCACAGTGGATTAAGTTGAGGGCTGTCATGTCACGACTAAGCATAGGGCCTCTAGGGTAGCATAAACTGCAAGAGAATGTGCCTGCTGGCGCGTTACTTCCATGGAAAGGGTAGGGGTAGCGCTGGTGAAGACTGAACTAGGAAGCAATGGGCTTAGGATAAGGACGAAAGGACGACGTCCCTAGTGAATGTAGTTGGATCCAAGGCACCCTCTCTATTCACTCCTCCTCCCCCTCTCTAAATATCCTACTCCCATTATCTCTCTCCTCCTCCCAAAGCGTAGATTAGAATGCTCTGCTTCTACGTGTCTGTGTTCCCTTGAAGATGTATGGAAACCAAATAGGCATGTCGCAAGTAGCTCACTACTGGAACGAGAAACAGAAAAAATTGACGATTTTCGGAAACAAGGCTGCATATTAGCTTCCGTCAGCATGCAAGAATCTCACTGACGTTGCTTTCTCCGTTCTAAGCCCAGCCTCACTTTAATCAACGTAAACTGTACAACAGCACGACGGATAAAACCGAGCTCTTGTTATCTACGGCTGGTGAATTCAGCCACTGTTCTCTGTAAGTAAGACCTGATCCTCAACGCAAGCCCACTGCAGTAGTTAGCACGAATATCTGACAATTGGTTCGTAACACTTTCACGTAACCCACAATCAAATCCTCTTATATCCAGTGTAGGTCGTCTTGGTGCGATTTCAATATGACAAACACACATCTTGTAAACTATCCGTGAACTCCAGATGTGAGCTTCACGGAAAATTGGGAGGATTTTTTAGAATCCTTACAACCACTGAAGACTTCATTGTAGTTCTCCTTGCAGAATGGTATGCAATAGTCTGTAAAACTTCTATGCATCTGTAGTACCGCAGGGATAGTATATAATAATATATCCGTAATAAAAATACAGCGTATTACAACTTTCTCCATCCCCAACCTCGCATTTGAAATGGAAAATGAAAAAACTCAGTTCCATGTGTATCACCAAATGCTCTTCGCAACCTCATGTACAGAAAATAGCTGAACCGAGAGCAAGACGTAATGAGCCTCATGTAGGAGGAAACTGCACGCAAGGTCATTCGTTTTCATGGCTTCTTCGCTGTTTACTGTAGCAGATATGGAAACCGGTTAGAAAGTTACGGCGTCGTAACTTGGGACAAAACTGCGTTAATGGTAGTTGAGGTAACGGTAACAACTCAACTGAAAGCGATGTTGACTGGCGTCAGAAAGTAGGAGCTCACGTAAAACCTACTTGCTCAATAGCGAGAAGACTCAAACGTAATCGCAATGTTTGATGACCAAGCACTTCACAATGTTTGTGATGAATGTCGTTTAAGAGAGTATTAACATGAGTACCAAATTTCAGTACACTCTAAATTAAAATCTGCCGTTGAATATACATGCGTTCATACGTAACAAACGACTTCCATCAAAGAAGCATCGTCAAGGACATGTCCAGAAGAAAATTACTATTAACCTGAGAGTTACCTGAATATGATATAACTCAGTCTCTCAGCTGTTGTTGCTTTTAAAGTATCTTATTATAGTCTGATAATTTTGATAACTGCTACAAGCATATATGTATGTTCTCTTTTCAACACCATCATACTACACAGTCTCTCTATATTCGTCTTCACCAATGCTTAACTGTTTCTGCCTTAAAATCCACTGTCAGGGGAGCGTGGAGGCCATGGAATTGGTCCGCCTCTACCAATCCATCAGTCACCGAATCCGTTGTTGTGAAGCGTACGAACACTTCGACTGAAATGTGAAGGAGCTCCATCGTGCATGAACCACATGTTGTGTCGTACTTGTGAAGGCACATGTTCTAGCAGCACAGGTAGAGTATCCCGTATGAAATCATGATAACGTGCTCCATTGAGCGTGGGTGGAAGAACATACTGACGAAACTAAAATGAGCTCTAACATGGAAATTAAGCGTTTCCGGACACATGTCCACATAACATCTTTTCTTTATTCGTGTGTGAGGAATGTTTCCTGAAAGTTTGGCCGTACGTTTTTGTAACACCCTGTATGCTAATTAGTCGTATTATTTCAGATGTTCTTATAGGGAGTGGTTCACTTTATATGTCACTGGGTTCGATCTTTTTAGCATCTCAGGAGTACCCTAAATGCCCAACTGTAGTCTCACAATTTCTGCTAACTAAGGCAATATTTCGTACTGAAGTCAGTGTCGGTTCGTAAGCAAAGCTCTTTTGCGGGAATTTTAGCTCCTATTAATGTATACTTTCACACGTATCGGATTTAACTATTAATTGTAATACACTGTACTGAATCCAGAAATTTTAAATACGACCGCAGTGCTGATTTCAAAATCGTGCAACCATAATCCAAACGAAGCCAAGCGTCTTAATGGCTCTTGTACTTTCCAAGCTGTTAGATTCGATAGCCAACTGAGATTCTTCTTTTCTGACGTACGATGCCCACGAATGTTACCGAATGATGCTGAAAACTTAAGATAATTCCTCACTTCAACTACTGGAACGTGTAGCAAAATAAGCACGTGTGCGGTTGGAATCAACACACACAGTTTTATCAGCCTGTAAATTAAAACCTGTTTTTCTAGCCCGGTCACCCAGCTTCTTAAACGTCAGCCGTAGCTGATAATGCACTTTACTTGACTGCCAAAATACAACAGCACGTTACACCAATTTGCAACTACCAAGAGAAGCGTTGTACGGAAAGTGCTTAATAATACTGATACAGTTATCAATTTCCCATATTAATTCACCTGATCCATCAAATGGCCCGCGCAAGACATATTGTTCAGCTTTTGCCACAGAATCACAAGCTGAAAATTGCAGCGTAATGGGTGAATTCATAAAGCAAAATAAAAAAACTACTTAGCTGCTCTTTTTTCGCAAGCATCTATCAACCGGCTGGCGCCGAGCAATTTACTGGCCACAAATTCCGGGTGCATCGTTCCAGAACGCGATCGGAACAAATTTATGTAAATGGTGCGGGTAATGTGTTGCCGCGAAATATTAACCCGGGCGCGGAAGGCAAAATATTATTACGTAGCGAAGGCAGGTTGACGGGTGGCCGCGTCGGACATGAACGGCCGTTAGGGCCACATTAATTGGCGGCAGCCGCGCCGCCCCCAGGCTAATAAGACAGCCTCAGCCGACCTGTTGGTGGCGGGCGGCCCGCAGACGGATGGCAGGCGAAGCTTCCGCGCCGGGCGGCCATTACACGTCACCGGCCGGCACACGTTATTCAAGTTCGCCGTTCTCACGGTCGCCCTGTCTCTGTAGCACGACGAAAGCGACCATCCACAGCTGCGAACGTTCGACCGCTATGTTCTACGAGCCAGAGAACAGCGCGAGAACAAAGTTAAATTTTAATAATTTTCAGTTGTCTTGGCCACACTTTTTATTATTTCCAAAAACGCCTTACAACATTCTGTCATTTTCAAAGGCCATAAAGTACAGTACAAAACTTGGCGCTGTCCACCAAAAGATACTAAACTCCCATCACGTTCTCCCACTCAGTCGCGAGCAAAAGGTATCCGCGATTATTTACAACACTGAAAATATCCAATGCAGGACAGTTACCGTAGACCTACTTAGCAGTGCATTGGAGAAAAATAACACAACAGATGAGTATAAGCTTTGTTCACCTAAGCTAAACAAGTCAATGTCTGAAACTTCCTGCCAGATTAAAACTGTGTGCCGTACCGAGACTCGAACTCGGGACCTTTGCCTTTCGCAGTGAGGACGGGGCGTGAGTCGTGCTTGGGTAGCTCAGTTGATACAGCACTTGCCCGCGAAAGGCAAAGGTCCGGAGTTCGAGTCTCGGTCCGGCACACAGTTTTAATCTGCCAGGAAGTTTCATATCAGCACACACTCCGCTGCAGAGTGAAAATCTCATTCTGAATTCAATGTCTGTAATTAATGACATTACTCGAAATAAAACCGTAGTTCACATCGTACGTGACTGTACACGTTTTACTTGGCAACTTCACATAAACTGTTAATTCAGCTTATTTCACCGCTGAGATTCGATCGCCACCAATGACAAGATTTGCGCTCGGTAAACACTTCTCGTGTTCTGCCTCAAAGAAAGGCTCGCTATCCAGGTTTGTAAACTTTTTCCACCTGTAACGTAAGATACGTCGGTTTCCATAGTAAATGTAATTAAAATATTTTTGCTAGGACCAATTAAAATATTTTTGCTAGCACTAATTAAGACTGGCCCTTATACCCACTCGGAGCAACTACTACGAGAATTTTAATACGCATATTTCTTCTCCAGGCAGAATCTTTACTGATACACTATTTCACACGCTAACCTTCTAGATTGTCCGAGAAGCCACTTCCGCTCTTCACTATGATACAGTACACGTCACCGTCCTCTCTGCGGCTGTGGTCCCCCGAGCAGCCATTTCTCCTTGCGCCTTTTGGAATAATGGTAACGATGGCTACCTCTCACGCCCTTGAATATTGCTGCTCCACAAAATTTAAGTTTGCATAGAAATCAAAACATGAGTTTTATCTATAACCGGCTTGCATCAATTACTTGAAATTCTCCTACTGCAGATTTTCCATCCTTGTAAACAGTAAATTATTTTTTTTACCTTCCATTATTATGCAAGCTCTTATTCGGTAATGAGCATGGGCAGGATAATAAAATATCACCATCACGTCACAGTGTTCTATAAAAATTTAGCAATAACGGAAACCATTTTGTGCGTGGATTGTGTTTAGTAACGCGTGACACAATGTAAAATTAAAGACAGTACGATGTCTGCTCAACCTACATTACTAACACCATATAGAGTAACATGTGACAGTGTTGACGGTGGTGTTAATAAGATCTGGGCGAAGTGAGGAAAAAAGTGTAATAAGTAAATTTAATTTGTGATGAGTGTCTTGAAAAGATGTCAGAGACGACATTATCTCGCCCCACCGCCAAGTAGCCAACCTAGGCAAATAAAAAAAATTAATAACAAAATTAATCTTTCAGAATGTGTGCAGGTTTTGAAACTTCCTAATAGATTAAAACTGTGTACAGGGTTCGAGTCCCGGTCCGGCACACATAATCTACCAGTCTACTTGTGTTATCGAGAAGAATATAGGACTAGAGAACATTACAAGAAAGCTGATAATCGTGAAACTAACAAGTACTGAGGCGTGAGATTCAGTCCAGATAAATATGATATGAATACAGGGATTAAACAGTGCGATGAGCTGACATAGTAGATCAGTGTACCAAGGGACCAACTGATCACTTAAAAGTAGCAGGAATATCAAAAACATAGCTTGGGGTTGTGATGAGGCCAAAGTTCATAGATGGACTGCCTGGTTTTTGCCGTCGTCTTAGCAATGGTAGATAAGAGAAAAGGATACCAGATATAAGCTGACAGCCGCAGAAAGGTGTCTAAAAGAGATGGGCTAAGGAATGTCTACAAGAAACAAAAGGGATGTAGTACCACTGCAGTTTCGAAAAATCGAAAGGAACAATGAAAATGAGGGCTAGCCAGGGAAAATACGTAAAAAAAGTCAGTAGCGAGGGAAAATCATGAGATAGCTTACCGTAGAAGAGGAGATGTTTGAAAGAAAAAATTACGTAGCTATTAAAATCAGGCGTTACAACAGAGAATATCGTATTATTTGGGGCTGAGTCGATAGCTATAGGAAGACATGTGCAACAACTGAAAAAAGAAGAGACCAAAAAAAATTAGAAAGATACTACGTCCGGATACGGGGCCGACGATCATCGGAAGAAATGTCGCAGAGATTGAGGACAATATAAGAAGAAATCGTAAAAGGTTAAGACTTGCTGAACAGAAATCATGGTGGACTTATTGTTAGTTAGAATGAGAAGAAGAGAAAGTACGAGAAGGAAACAGGAACCAAGTGAGTTGTTGAATTTAGAAAAAACCAATCACACACACACACAAGTAAAAACTAACCAATATGCCAACAATATCAAATTGTACTGAAACAGGTAAGAGGACCATCACTGAAGCAGATAAGTAGAGATTATAGCTGGCGGATGTCAGAACGCAAGTTAGATGGATGCTATTGGAGATTTCATTGAAACATGTGACTGACATCCAGTCGCAATACACATCAGTCTGCACAACTTTTCAACGGACATCTAAGGATGTGTGATGTGTGGCACCAGTGCTTCCATCCATTTCGAAATAAACAATTGCGGATAATGTCCAGTAACATTATTCCAGGTTCGAGACCCGGACCGGCACTCAGTTATAATCTGCCAGGTAATTTCAAAACAACTCATATTCCGCTGTAGACTGGAAGTTTCATTTTAGAAGCACTCTACATGTTGAAAAAAGTATATTGTGCCCAATACTAACTCCTTCTACGACAAGTGAAGGTATTTCGTTTTTATGACACCATTCACCAATGTTTTAGAGGCACTCTTATGGAGTACTTTTACCATGTTGTACCGACCACAGCGTTTCGACTACGCTCACAGCACTTGCAGAGACATATGTGAAGAGGTTCGTAGCTCGCCGGCTAGGCGCTGATTAGTATCTGGGAGAATGGAACTCGTGAGTTTATGTAACCTATTGCCTTTGTTGCGGACATAACGTTCGTCGTGCAGCCTGAAACTGGAAAGCAGACGCGACACGTTTCACAACAAAGAAAGAGAAAGTTGTGCCCTAAACTTTAGTGAAGACACTGTCGGGTAGGTACAGCGTGTAAAGAGAAAGGGTCGCAAACACACTAGCTGGAATTTGAAAGTGCACTATTATATTCTCTGTACATGGAAGCAATTGCTATTACCATATTAGTTCACAAGACAAAATCAGTTTTAGGTGTCGAAAACTAATTCTCATGATCTGAGCCGCAAACACTTCCACAAAAATAACAAAGTAAAATACAAAAAGAAAAACAGCTCGGGCGACAAATTGTATAAACAGAAATCGCACTAGTTGTGTCCGTTATGTAGGTTTCTTCTTTAATTTAAAATCTCCTCATACGCTTTGTCCTTTATACAGTAGTTAAAATTATACCTGGTCTCTGCAACTGTCAGACGTTTGCCAAGGAGGTGAAAGCTGCAGCAAACTATAGGAACTATGCTGCGCTGGAGCTTTACAACTGGAAATCTTACACAGGCTGCCCCGGAAAATGTTTACACTGACGCGGGACTGATACTTGTTGATGAACATCTCAGGAGATGCTGCGTTGTGCTCGGCTTATGAACCACGTAGCAGGCATCCTGAGACAGAACAGCAATAGTGTTTCCAGTGTTCTACGTCTAACTTCCAGTGTGTGAGGATTGTTTGGGTGCACCTGACTTTTCAGTTTGTTCGATAGCTAAAAATCACAAAGAGAGAGGCTAGGCGATCGATATAGCCAGGAGCGAGCGAGGTGGCGCAGTGGTTAGCACACTGGACTCGCATTCGGCAGGACTATGGTTCAAACCCGCGTCCGGCCACCCTGATTTAGGTTTCCCGTGATTTCCTTAAATCGCTTCAGGTAAATGCCGGGATGGTTCCTTTGAATGGGCGCGGCCGATTTCCTTCACCATCCTTAACTTATCCGGTGGGACCGACGACCTCGCTGTATGGTTCCCTCTCCCGGATGAACCAAAAAAAAAAAAAAGACGTGGCCAGGATATCGCACTACCTCTGTTGATTATCCTCTCCTCGGCGAACACCTCATGCACCCGCGATCTATTGGCAAGGCGGCGAGTGCTGTTGATCCGCCTTCCTGAAAATATCCATACAGTAGTTCATCTCAAAATGGCTCTGAGTACTAAGAGACTTAACTTCTGTGGTCATCAGTCCCCTAGAACTTAGAACTACTTAAACCTAACTAACCTAAGGACATCACACACATCCATGCCCGAGGCAGGATTCGAACCTGCGACCGTAGCAGTCGCGCGGTTCCAAACTGTAGCGCCTAGAACCGCTCGGTCACTTAGAGTGGTTCATCTCCTGTGAGCTGATCCACAAGTGGGTTAAACAGTTCCTGGACAGACTGATTAGCATTAATATTTTGGTGCAAGAATCTTGTTACCATACGGACATCAAGCTTGAGATTATCCATTTTTCTTCAAAGTACTGAAGGGATTTTCTGATGGGCAATGGCGCATGTCACACGAGTCCACATTCCCTAACAGGTTGTAAAACAGGCTTCATCCCGGGAAATCAAAAAATAAATAAATAAATAAAATAAAAAGATTTCGTTTCACTCAGAAACCACCGGTAGAACTCAACACGCCCACCATTTTCTGTGATTAGCAGTTCTCCTGTACATTAACAAGGATAATTCTGTAGTAGTATTATACATACTTTTTTGTTCGGTTTCATTTTGCACAACCTGTAGTACATTTAGTGGCAGCCGGCCACGGTGGTCTAGCGGTTCTAGGCGCACAGTCCGGAACCGCGCGACTGCTACGGTCGTAGGTTCGAATTCTGCCTCGAGCATGGATGTGTGTGATGTCTTTAGGTTAGTTAGGTTTAAGTAGTTCTAAGTTCTAGGGGACTGATGACCACAGATGTTAAGTCCCATAGTTCTCAGAGCCATTTGAACCATTTAGTGGTAGAAAGGTCACTAAAACGCACAGAAGTCTAATCTTTGTTTCTCATTAGATGCCAGCCAGACACAGAAGAGATAGCACACAAAATTAGTACATTAATGTTTTTTGGGGTAGCGTTATGATCTTTCCTCTTCTTATTTTTTTCCTCTTTTGCAATCGTCTCTGTAGGATCTCACGATTTGCTTTTCCTCTGCCTCTCGCAGTACCTCTTCCTCTTTTATCCTTATTCTTTCTCGCGCTCCTTCTGAGATCGTCAGTGTTTTCTATCTGCTTCAGTGTTGACCTTTATCCTGTTCTTATAGTAACCTCTGTTGTTGATCTCTGATGTACGCCGTGCAGCTATTTCTGGTTCAAATGGCTCTGAGCACTATGGGACTCTACATCTGCGGTCATCAGTCCCATAGAACTTAGAACTACTTCAACTTAACCAACCTAATGACATCACACACATCCATGCCCGAGGAAGGATTCGAACCTGCGACCGTAGCGGTCGCGCGGTTCCAGACTGAAGCGCCTAGAACCGCTCGGCCACACCGGCCGGCAGCTATTTCTGGCGTCCGCCTTTCTTCCTGTCTCTATGTCCATCTCTTAGACGTTCCTATGTTCAGAAACCCACTTAATTCCTTTGATTCCAGTCGTATTAGAAGCTGTCATTCATAGACTTCTGGCTCATGCTGATTTCCAATCCAGCATGTATTCCTCGTCTCCGATTTCCACTGTCAATGTCCTCAGTTTTCGATACACTTCTTTCTTTGATATTCAGTCCCATTTTTCGCCTCATGTTTTTGAGCCTAATATCTTTCTATTTATCGTATATTTGCCTTATTTCATTTTGTGCTTTCTCCGCACTATTTCTTCCTAGTGTTATCGTCTCAGCCGCAGACAATTCCACGATACTCACTATTCTCTTGTAGTGACTTTTTCTATTTTGTTCCTTTCCGTTGGTTATAAAATACACATTTCTCATCTTCTTAGTGCCTTTAATGTACTGCAGCCAGTACTTAGATTGAATCTCTTATTTTTTAAGGTTGTCATGTTGTTTCGTGTATCTGTTTCCGCCTCTTTTACGATCGCGATGTCTCCAACCATGATATTTCTTTGATATCCTTTTGTCTTTTGTTACTTTTCAGTCTGACCACTTGGTCAGTGCTATATTGAACGACACTGGTGACAGCTTTTCTCTGTGACAGAGCTCTGTCGAAATCAAACTCTTCTGAATGCTCCCCTGACTCTTACACTTGCGTTGGTGTTGGCTGATACGAATCTGCTATTCGCCTTATTTCGTTAACACACTAACATGACGCTACCCTGTCAAATACAAAGGGGCACACACGTTCATATACACATGTGTCGATGCTACACTTTCTTGCATAGTTTTCTGGAGTAACACGTACATGGACGTGAGAGATTCTTTGGCTGCGACAACCACTCAGACGCTTTTGCCACGGAAGTAAGCGCAACCACGTGTTTATCTAAGATTACAGCCTGCAACAGGCCATACTGTGATCTAGTGCTGTGTTTAATCATACCATTGCCCAGAAATAGACTATGTGATCAGAAGTATCCGGACACCTCGCTGAAAATGACTTTCAAGTTCGTGGCGCCCTCCTTCGGTAATGCTGGAAGTCAATATGGTGTTGGCCCACCCTTAGCCTTGGCGACAGCTTTCTCTCTCGCAGGCGTACGTTCAGTCAGGTGCTGGAAGGTTTCTTGGGGAACGGCAGCCCATTCTTCACAGAGTGCTGCACTGAGGAGAGGTATCGATGTCGGTCGGTGAGGACTGACACGAAGTCGGCGTTCTAAAACATCCCAAAGGTGTTCTATAGGATTCACGTCAGGACTCTGTCCAGGCCAGTCCATTACAGGGATGTTATTGTCGTGTAACCACTCCGCCAGGCAGTGCATTATGAACAGGTGCTCGATCGAGTTGAAAGATGCAATCGCCATCCCCGAATTGCTCTTCAACAGTGGGAAGCAAGTGGTCCTGTGCTGTGATAGTGCCACGCGAAACAACAAGGGGTGTAAGCCCCCTCCACGAAAAACACAACCACACCATAATACCACCGCCTCCGAATTTTACTGTTGTCGCTACACACGCTGGCAGATGACGTTCACCGGGCATTTGCCATGGTCACACCCTGCCGTCGGATCGCCAAATTGTGCACCGCGATCCATCACTCCACACAACTTTTTTCCACTGTTCAATCGTCCAACGTTTGCGCTCCTTACACCAAGCGAGGCGTCGTTTGGTATTTACCGGAGTGATGTGTGGCTTATGAGCAGCCGCTAGATCATGAAATCCAAGTTTTCTCATTTGCTGCCTAATTATCATAGTACTTGCAGTAGATCCTGATGCAGCTTGGAATTCCTGTGTGATGGTCTGGGTAGATGTCTGCCTATTAAACATTACGACCCTCTTCAACTGTCGTCGGTCTATATCAGTCAACAGACGATGTCGGCCTGAACGCTTTTGTGATGTGCGTGTCCCTTCACGTTTCCACTTCACTATCACATCGGAAACAGTGGACCTGGATTTCATGGTCGAGCGGCTGCTCATAAGCCACACATCACTCCGGTAAATGCCAAACGACGCCTCGCTTGGTGTAAGGAGCGTAAACACTGAATTACTGAACAGTGGAAGAACGTTGTGTGGAGTGACGAATCGCGGTACACAATGTGGCAATCCGGTGGCAGGGTGTAGGTATGGCGAATGCCCGGTGAACGTCATCTAGGCGCTACAGTCTGGAACCGCGCGACCGCTACGGTCGCAGGTTCGAATCCTGCCTCGGGCATGGATGGTTGTGATGTCCTTAGGTTAGTTAGGTTTAAGTAGTTCTAAGTTCTAGGGGACTGATGACCTCAGTTAAGTCCCATAGTGCTCAGAGCCATTTGAACCAATTTTTTTTTTCTCTCAGAGCCATTTGAACGTCATCTGCCATCATGTGTAATGCCAACAGTAGAATTCTGAGGCGTTGGTGTTATGGTGTGGTCGTGTGTATCAAGGAGGGGGCTTGCACCCTTGTTGTTTTGCGGGGCACCATCACAGCACAGGCCTACATTGATGTTTTAAGCACTTTCTTGCTTCCCACTGTTGAAGAACAATTCGGGAATCGCGATTGCATGTTTCAACACGATCGAGCACTTGTTAATAATGCACCGCCTGTGGCGGAGTGGTTACACGACAGTAACATCCCTGTAATGGACTGGGCTGCACCGAGTCCTGACCTGAGTCCTATAGAAGACCTTTGGGATGTTTTGGAACGCCGACTTCGTGCCAGGCCTCACCGACCGACATCAATACCTCTCCTCGGTGCAGCACTCCGTGAAGAATGAGCTGCCATTTCCAAGAAACCTTCCAGCAGCTGATTCAACGTATGCCTGCGAGAGTGGAAGCTGTTATCAAGACTGAGGGTGTGCCAACACTATATTGAATTCCAGCATTACCGATGGAGGGCGCCACGAACTTGTAAGTCAATTTCAGCGAGGTGTCCGGATACTTTTGATCACATAGTGTATTTGGCACATGCCGTTATGTTACGAATGTTGTTATATGCAGCGTGAAGAAGAACTACACCGAGAAACTTTCAGATGTGGTAGTATCGACCAAAACAAGAGAAAAATGTGCAGTACATATGGTTTCTAAAATGCGTACCTTACGAGCTATGAGTATTTGTTCATTTTCGATACTGTGAAACAGTCTTGTCTACTGCTAGCTCTTTGCTTTCCATATTTTGGGAGCAGGTAGTATAGACCAAAACTAGAAAAAAAGTTGATTAAACATAGGCTCTAAAATGCATACATTAAGAGATGAGAGCACTAATTAAATAGAAAAAGTGTAGGAAAGATAAACAATATTCATAGCTCTTAAGATATGCTCTATATTTACTGGATATTTTATTCTTATTTTGATCTGTACTAAATCACCTGTCAAAGTTTGTCGGAGGAGTTCTGGTTCGCCCTGTATACTGTGAATTGCAGCGTTTTAAGGTAAGTAATAAAACATGAGATTGGTGACAAATGCAGCAACACGGCCCGCGTTCACTGCAGATGGGCTCCCTTCAAAAGCTAGTGTAAAAGTTCCTCTCTATTCAGGGATTGATTGTGTGTCTATGTAATGCTCGAAGTTGTTATAGATTATACAAACTGGGTGCGCGGCACGGACGATTTCGTGTAAGGAGAGCGCCATTAAACTAAGAGTTCATATGTTATGCAGTGTAAAGTTCACTTACTTTTTATACCGCTAAATACTCAGCTCAGACAACGGCCTTGCCGCAGTGGCTACACAGGTTCCCGTGAGATCAACGAAGTTAAGCGCTGTCGGCACTTGGATGGGTGACCGTCCTGGCCTCCATGCGCTTTTGCCATTTTTCGGGGTGCACTCAGTCTCGTGATGCCAATTGAGGAGCTACTCGACCGAACAGTAGCGTCTTCGGTCAAGAATACCATCATAACGACCGGGAGAGCTGTGTGCTGACCGCACGCCCCTCCTATCCGCGTCCTCCATTGAGGATGACACGGCGGTCGGATGGTACCGGTAGACCACTCGTGGCCTGAAGACGGAGTGCTTTTCTTTAAAAAAATTACTCAGCTCATTAGCAATCATTTACTTCTGATGTTCAAGAGTTTGTTTTCCGTTGCAGTTGCGAAGGTTAATTGTTGTCGTAACATACATCTGAGTCGCTTCATAAACGATTTCTTAAAACGAAAGAACGTAGTATACATAACATCAGTAATCCACAATTGCACGGGTTTTACAATGCGAAAGAACGTAGTACCCTATGATGTCAGAGATTCACAATTAGAATCAGTCAACTCATACAAACGCTTGTAGTGGTAGGAAATGGTATCATCATTTAGGATCACAAAGAGACCACCCGACTTTTACCACGGTTTTTCGCCAGTCTTAGGTGTGTTGTAGAGGGACGTTTTCCAAGTAACTGATTCGCAGCTTTTCATGCGATGGCCCCAAGTTTCAGAGAAAATTGCTTTTGCATTTTTATGTGTGCCTCCAATTCTCGTAATGTTTGTTCGGTTTCGACGAAGTGAGCGTAGCGCAGCGTCTAAGGTTCACGTTACCTCGCTGGCCGTACACATTAGCCAATTCTGTGATGTTTATTTCTACAGATGAAAATGGTTCAAATGGCTCTGAGCACTATGGGACCTAACTGCTGAGGTCATCAGTCCCCTAGAACTTAGAACTACTTAAACCTAACTAACCTAAGGACATCACACACATCCATGCCCGAGGCAGGATTCGAACCTGCGACCGTAGCGGTCGCGCGGTTCCAGACTGTAGCGCCTAGAACCGCACGGCCACCCTGGCCGGCTTTCTACAGATAGAATAAACTCAAAAAAGGCTAGTAAAGCAACCACTTCCAGTGAAGTTTCCATAAAAAATACATTTTCTTAAAATTCTGCATCAATGTAGTACACTTGCTTTCACAGGGATGATCCATTACGCGTGGTTCGCATCGAAGTTGATCGAAGAAATAAGTCTTACTTAATTTCAAAGAACTGTGTTTTCTGGTGTCGCTTCTAAGAAAATCCGAGTACCTGCAAGGCAGTAACTGTCATTAAATGTGCGCTGAAATTAGAAAACAAAATACACATGCAAGATTTGCATTTGTGTTGTTAGCGTGGTGGACGCGAACCGTAACCACTGTGTTACACCCTCTAGGTCGAATATTGACAAACACGACAGATATAGGCGTTAGTCATAAAACTTCAATATCGATTTTCTAGGGGCGGTCTCATGAAAAGCCGCTAGGCAGGTTCTTGGTGCCGTTCTCTCTGCAACATATCCAACGTTCATCGAAATCCCTTTGTCAGTGTGTGGGACCTATATCAAGGACTAACAGGGAATACTGAACGTATACAGCAAGGGCAGCACTCATTTTGACAGCTTTGTTTGACTCACGAGAGAGCGTCAGAGAAATCTTGGTAGTCTCCTGAAGATACAAATTATACAATGAAAGCCTGCATACACAATTTCAGGAACCAATACTGAGGGGTCTCGAGATATTCTTCAGCCCTTTACGTGCATCTCTCATTGGGACAGTGAAGACGAAGGTAGACCACTTGCAGCAGGCATAGAGGACTATAAGCAGTCCTTCTTACCGCGCTACACGCGCGACCGAAATGGGAAGAAACTAGCTTGTCGTACCTCCCTTGGTACCCTCTGCCATGATTTGCAGCGTATGTATGTACATAAAAAAGAGCACTCCGTCTTCAGGCCACGAGTGGTCTACCGGTACCATCAGACCGCCGTGTCATCCTCCGTGGAGGATGCGGATAGGAGGGACGTGGGGTCAGCACGCCGCTCTCCCGGTCGTTATGATGGTATTCTTGACCGGAGCCGCTACTGTTCGGTCGAGTAGCTCCTCAATTGGCATCACGAGGCTGAGTGGACCCCGAAAAATGGTTCAAATGGCTCTGAGCACTATGGGACTTAACATCTTTGGTCATCAGTCCCCTAGAACTTAGAACTACTTAAACCTAACTAACCTAAGGACATCACACTCATCCATGCCCGAGGCAGGATTCGAACCTGCGACCGTAGCAGTCGCGCCGTTCCGGACTGCGCGCCTAGAACCGCGAGACCACCGCGGCCGGCTGGACCCCGAAAAATTGCAACAGCGCATGGCGGCCTGGACGGTCACCCATCCAAGTGCCGACCACGCCCGACAGCGCTTAACTTCGGTGATCTCACGGGAACCGGTGTAACCACTGCGGAAAGGCCGTTGTATGTACATACATAGATTAATATAGAGTAATGAAGTTCCGGAATACGTTTGTCGAGGTAACACATTGAAGTGATTAACATTGCAAGATCACAGGTTGAGGTAGGCGCGAGATAAGCCAGTACAAATGTCAACTCCTGGTACATTACTAAGCGGTATAGCCGCCAGAATGCTCAATGCAAGCACGTCAACGTGCTTGCACTGCGCTGTGTAGGTGCCGGATCTCAGTTTTTTGGGTGGAGTTCCATGCCCTCGCTCGGTCAGTACAAGGACGGTTAATGCTGGTTGTGCGTGACGCTGTCGTCCGCTTATGTCCCATAAGGGCTCAACTGGAGACAGATCTGGTGATCGAGCAGGTCATGGCAACATGACGAGATCCTGTAAGGCATTTTAGGCTACAACAGCGCTATGTGAGCGAGCGTTATCCTGTTGGAAAACGCTCCTTGAAGTTCTGTTCATGAATGGCAGCACAGCAGGTGGAATCACCAGACTGACACAAATTCGTAGCCACAAGAGTGCTCCTGCTGTCATACGAAATCGCATCCCGCACCATAACTTTGGGTGTAGGCCCATTGCGTTTTGCCCGCGTACAGGTTGGTTGCGGGCCCTCAATTGACCTCCTCCTAGCCAACACACTGCCGTCTCTGGAACCGAGGCAGAACTAGCTTTCATCAGAAAACGCAGCAGACCTCTGCTCGACCCTTCGATGAGCTCTCGCTTGACGCCACAGAATTGGAAAATGGCGGTGTTCTGGGGTCAATGGAATGCACGCTACAAGGCGTGCAGCTCCGAGCTGTCCTTGAAGTAGCCGATTTGCAACAGTTCGTTGTGCCACTGTAGTGCCAACTACTGCACGGAGACCGGTTTCTTGCGACCGTAAATTCTTGTGACCACCGCTGCCAGCATCCATGTACAGTGGCTACATTCCTGTCAAATCTTTCTGCAGCGTTGCAGAAGGAACATCTAGTGTCTCATAGCCCTATTACGCGACCTCGTTCAAACTCAGCGATGTGTTGATAATGGCGTCTTTGTCGCCTTAAAAAAATTCTTGACTAACATCAACTCGCCACGTCACTAATGCTCTCGACTGTTGCAGCGTATATTTAATCCAAACCTGATTTGCATCTTCATAGTGGCGCTACTAGTGTCTGGCGCGCATTGAATAGGCATCATTTTTCAAATGCTGAAACACGCCTGCCAACTTTAGTTTATGTCACACAACTGCTTCTTGGTGCTGTGACTTTCTTCCCATCACTATAGTTGTAAAATATGAAAAGTTGCATTGTCTACAAATCATTACTACGTCCAGTTGTATACACGTAAGAAACAGGCCTGCCAACTTTCGTTTATGTCACACAACTGATTCTTGGTGCTTTGATTTTTTTCCCATCACTATAGTTGTAAAAGATGAAAACTTGCATTGTCTACAAATCATTACTACGTCCAGTTGTATACACGTAATACAGATGCTGAAAAAGGCCTGCCAACTTTCATTGATGCCACACAACTGCTTCTTGGTGTTCTGACTTTTTTCCCATCACTATAGCTGTAAAAGACGAAAAGTTGCATTTTCTACAGATCATTACTACGTCCAGTTGTATACACGTAAGACAAGTGCTGAAACAGGCCTGCCAACTTTCATTTATGCCACACAACTGCTTCTTGGTGCTCTGACTTTTTCCTATCACTATAGTTGTAAAAGACGAAATGTTGCATTTTCTGCAGATCATTACTACGTCCAGTTGTATACACGTAAGACAGATGCTGAAACATGTCTGCCGTCCAGTTGTATACACGTAAGACAAATGCTCAAACATGTCTGCCAACTTTCGTTTTCATTACGCAACTGCTTCTTGTTGTTGTGATTTTTTTCTCATCACTATAGTTCTGAAAGATGAAAAGTTGCATTTTCTACAAATCATTTCTACGTCCAGTTGTATACAATTAAGACACATGCTGAAACAGGCCTGCCAATTTCCGTTTATGTCGCACAACTGCTTCTTGGTGCTGTAATTTTTTTTTCCCATCAAAATAGTTGTAAAAGATGAAAAGTTGCATTTTCTACAAATCATTACTACGCCCAGTTGTATACACGTAAGACACATGCTGAAACAGGCCTGCCAATTTCCGTTTATGTCGTACAACTGCATCTTGGTGCTGTAATTTTTTTTCCCCGTCGCTATAGTTGTAAAAGATGAAAAGTTGCATTTTCTACAAATCATTACTACATCCAGTTGTATACACATAAGGCAGGTGTTGATACAATTATCTAGCCTTGCAGCTTTGTACATTGTATCAGAACTGATAGCGCAAATTGTTTCCTGGCGAAGGCTGAATACAAAGCAACGCCAGCTTTTGGAGCACCCAGCAGTCGCACAGCTGTGCGGGGTGCCATTATTGTTTTAATCTTGTGGCGTGAGTTCCGCTCCGCGGATTCTTCTAAGCTGCGTCTCTGATGCTTTTCCCATTTACGAGTAGCTTCAAATAGAATAAGCTGACGGAGGCTGACGGAGAAAAATGGCGGGCTAGATAAACGGCGTGCTAGTAGTAGTTGGAGGAGCGAGGAGGCTCACGATTTGTATCGGAAAATTACAGGAGGTAACAGACCGGAACCGAATTTTGAAGAGTTCCATCTGGTGGTATCCTTTCTGGCCGGAGGCCGCACTGGTGGGGAAACCCGCTTGGTGTACAGTCGAAGTAGAGTACCATCATCCTACGTGTTGCAGATGATACAAATCTATTTCGTTGGCATTCGACTTCGTCATTAGCGTGGTCCAAAAACGGAGGCAGACTTAATGCTGGAAACTTTTTCATGAACCTTGATATGAACAAATAGATTTGCAGCACTGTTACAAACTCGAGTCCAAGTTGCCATAGTTATCATGATCTTCCTTCCAGCTTACAGCATACTAAAATTTTATAATCAACGGATGTTTTCTACATCTTCATCTATGTTCCACAAGCCAATGTATGGTTTGTGGCGGAAGGTACTATGTGAAAGACTGTCTCTTCCTCCTTTTCCTTTTGAGGTCGTGATTAGTGTACAGGAAAAACGATTGCTGTTGTGAGTTTGAATCTCTCTAATTTTACCTTCATGGACAGCAGGCAGGCAAGCAGGCACTCCGTCTTCAGGCCACAAGTGACCCATCGGGACCATCCGACCGCCGTGTCATCCTAAATGAGGATGCGGATAGGAGGGGCATGTGGTCAGCACACCGCTCTCCCGGTCGTCATGGTGGTTTTCTTTGACCGGAGCCGTTAGTATTGGGTCAAGTAGCTCCTCAATTGGCATCACGAGGCTGAGCGCACGCCGTAAAATGGCAACAGCGCATGGCGGCCCGGATGGTCACCCATCCAAGTGCCGGCCACGCCCGACAGCGCTTAACTTCCGTGACCTGACGGGAACAGGTGTATCCACTGCGGCAGGACCGTTGCCCCTGACTTATACGTAATAGAAAGTAAAATATTGGTTGACTCTTCAAGGAAATTAAGCTCTTGAAACTGTAACGGCACACCACTTGGTGATGGAGAACACCTCCCTTGCAGCGTCTGCCACTGCAGTTGGCTGAGCGTCTCTGTGAGGTTCTCGCGCTTGCTAAATGAACCTGTAACGAAACGCGCTGCTCATCTTTGGATCTTCTCTATTTTACACGTCAGTCCTACCTGTTAAATGCACCACAGTGATAAACCATAATCAAAAAATGGTTCAAATGGCTCTGAGCACTATCGGACTTCACATCTATGGTCATCAGTCCCCTAGAAAGAATTACTTAAACCTAACTAACCTAAAGACAGCACACAACACCCAGTAATCACGAGGCAGAGAAAATCCCTGACCCCGCCGGGAATCGAACCCGGAAACCCGGGCGTGGGAAGCAAGAACGCTACCGCACGACCACGAGCTGCGGACTAAACCATAATCAAGTAACGTCCAACAACGGCTTTTTTTGTAAGCTACCCCTCTGTCTAGATGGAGAAGCTTTCTTGTAGATTCTGCCAATGATTCTCGCGATTAGTGTTATTGAGTCGTTTCAGTCTAAATCACCTCGTTCGCATATTTATAGATATTTGATGCATTTGACTGCCTCCAGTGAATGTTTGGCACCCGTGAAATCGTATAATACGGGATGTTTCTGTCTGTTTATTCGCGATGTGATTAATTTGTTTATGTTGAGGGTCAGCCGGAAAACTTTGCATCAAGCGTTGATCCTCCGCAGATCTTCCTGCATCTCGCTACGATTTACTAGCGTTGCATATTCTCTCTATGTAATAGAAACTTGCAAGAACAGCCTCTTTAAGTCATTTACATGTATTGTGTACACTGTTGGTCCTATAAGACCCCATTGAGGTACGCCCGTATTTACAATTACATCTGAGGATTTATCTTTAACCGGCCGTTGTGACCGAGCGGTTCTAGGCGCTTCAGTCCGGAACCGCGCTGGTGCTACGGTCGCAGGTTCGAATCCTGCCTCGGGCATGGTTGTTTGTAATGTCCTTAGGTTAGTTAGGTTTAAGTAATTCTAAGTCTAGGGGACTGATGACCTCAGATGTTAAGTCCCATACTGCTTAGAGCCATTTTGAATTTATTCAGAATGACATATTGTCCTCTATTAACTATGTATGCACTTAAACGAATTAAGAGCCATCACGAGGAGGCGTGCACTGGGACGGAACTGTTTGCATTGGACGTTTGGAGTTGCGTACCTTGCAAAAGGCCATTGCTCTCAGCTGCCATCAATGCGACGTCTTCTATGGTGCGACGATACCTAACGGTTACTGTTGCGTAGTTGCTCTTCTAAACAGCATCCCTTACGGGCAAACCAGTTTTTTCATTACTTGTGGTTACTCAGACTTTGGGTTCTTGGGCTATGCACGGCTCTGTTTAACAAGAGTAGCTCGATGTAGTGATAGGGTCGAGCCACGCACGTCTGCTTTCATGCCTCGCAGCTAATACGCTGCAAATAATACCTTGTAGCAGTGGTCCTGCAGTCAAATAGTCGATGCACTCGCAGGAACTGGGAGTTAATAAAGGACAAAGAAATACAAAATAAAAGTTAAATGAATATTTTAATAACAAGGGTACTACTTCCTAATGTCTGTAATAGACGTAGACGGTATAGAATTATGTTGAGTAGTGTTTATTTAAGAAAGGACATCTCAAATAAACGCAAAATGGTCTCACGATATCCAGTTGAAGTGCAGTTGAGAGCGATACAGAATGGTAGCAAAATCCCCAAACTAAATAGTCATCAACGACTCGCGAAAACTAGGTCAATTTCGTGATCTCAATACATTAAAGATTCAACAGCTAAAAACAGTTCAGAATTCAACGCGATGATTCACAAATTAACACATGTGATGCGAAGAATAGCAACTCATACTCTGTCTATTCTCAGTTCTGTAAATCAAGTGGCAAAAGATAGGATCCTACTCTTGAGCACATTGAAACTTCTCTAAATATAAGTCCCTTCAGAAGTAGAAGTATGGTAGCGACCGATTACCGCCCAGAATCAATCACCTCCACAATCGAATACCATAGCCAGGTCTGCCTCCTTCCAGAAGGGAACAAAGTCGCTCCTTGTGTTCTTCAGTCGAAAAGTCCCAGTCTTCACTTGACTTCCTTAGTGTTCCACTACCATCTGTCGTTCCGTTGGTTGAAGGCCATCCTCACCAAAACCACCGTTCTTAAGTTCTACAGACATGATTTGATTCAAGTTGATTACTTCCCGGACCAAGCTAATGTATTACAACAATATTTAAATAAAGAAATGTCATAAGCATTTGGCTACACTCAGATTGTTTACAATATAAATAATAGTTGCCGGCCGCGGTGGCCGTGCGGTTCTAGGCACTTCAGTATGGAACCGCGTGACTGCTACGGTCGTAGGCTCGAATCCTGCCTCGGGCATGGATGTGTCTGATGTCCTTAGGTTAGTTAGGTTTAAGTAGTTCTAAGTTCTAGGGGACTGATGACCTCAGATGTTGAGTCCCATAGTGCTCAGAGCCATTTCAACCATTTGAAATAATAGTTGGTTCGTAAATAAATAAGCCAGAATTCTTGCAAAAGTGTGCACATGATAAATGAAAACAGATTGTCCTTAAGTATTGTTTAAACAGTTACGTATGCCTTTTTGATAAAAGCATATTTTGATTCTATTTTCAATTGTGGTGTCTTCTAACACATCCGATTGACATTTATAAATTAGCACAGTTTTTTTATAGCACTTGCAATCGACATTTAAATAAAGATACTGGCAAAATAGTAAACTGTTCATTAAGTAACTACACAAGTATGCCAATATGATGTAGTGATGCTGTGCTCATTTACTGTATAATTGTAAAGGATATAATGGTCTGACAAACATTTCTATGATGAAACAGATATAAAACACGTCATAAATCGAAAAGAAAATTCATACATATACATAGCTTTCAGCGATGATGGCGGTAGCGCAGTGCTATCATCTGAGTTATTGTTTGTTGAAACCGCATGAAAGGATTAAAAGTTGTTGATTCAGAGGTTCGCTGCGTAAATGTTTATTCACTGCGAAATATTAACTTTGTTTTAAAAATATTGAAATTACTGTTGTGTCACTGAATGTGCCACATTTTTCTGGGATCGTCATGCACTCAGATTTGCATCAATATTTGACTGTACATTATTATAGGCTCTCAAAAGAGCTGCAAGAAGCTATCTTTAAGATTGTCTGACACTCTGTCACTTCTTGGTGAATCTTCTGCACAAAGGCCACGAGAATAATAGCCGTCCAAATTCCCGGTTTCGGGATTTTTCCCCATTTCCAGCGACGCTGCTGGCCTTTGTGCCTTGACTCACTCGTACCGGTCACCGAGCCAGAAGCTTGCACTGCCGCAGCGCGCCGTGTGACCTGGGTCCGCTAATGTTCAGCCGCACAACAGACCCATCTCTAACAAATTTTTTCATAATGCGGGGCCGCAGTCATATTTCTTTAAAGTCAGTACAGCCATTAGACTGTTTATTTACAGTGTTACATTTACACTTACACAATCACGAGTTTGGCTTCAAAGTGGCATTATCAAGTGTTTTACGTGTTACATATTGCCTAAGAGAGCATACTGTTGTCTTCATAACACCATGAAGCCGAAATCGTGATTGTGTAAGTGTAAATGTAACACTGTAAATAAACAACAGTCTAATGGCGGTACTGACTTTAAAGAGATTCATCTCTCCTCAGTACCAGGCCTAGGTGCACGAGTAACTCGCCCTCATACTCGTAACGTTACAATCAGTCAGACAACACATAATTGGGCAGCAACTGACTGGGGCGAGGTCCAACCAGTCACGGCTTTGTCTCTTGTGAAATGATGCAAAACGTCGCGTGGACACATGCTGCAGTCAGGCGTTTAACCTGCAGTGTGGGGAGGGTGTAATTTAGGTCGCAGGTGGTTCTGCAGTGTTTTATGAGTGTTTTCATAGCGTAATTTTTGCCCACCGTGAATATGAACCAAGAAGTTTATTTCAACATTCTGGGTGAGCAAAAGTGTTGCTCTTCGGAATGAATTTGCACTCTGCAGCGGCTTGTGCTCTGATGTGAAAGCTGTTGGTCGATAAAAACTTTGTGCCAGTCCGAGACTCGAACTCTGGATGTTCGCCTTTCAAGAGCAAGTGTTCTACGAACTGAGCTACCCAAGCATGCATGTGTAAGTAGGCTGTTTAGGTTTTTTTATTGCTAACGCCACGTAGCGCTCTGTATGAAAATCATGTGCTGTGTGCAGTCTGTGGCTGCTTTGCATTGTTTTAATACTCGCCATTGTAGTGCTGGGCTGTTGGCTGTTAACAGCGCGTAGCGTTGCGCAGTTGGAGGTGAGCCGCCAGCAGTGGTGGATGTGAGCAGAGAGATGGCGGAGTTTTGAAATTTGTAATACTGGATATCATGAACTGCCATATACATTATGACTTTTGAACACTATTGAGGTAAATACATTGTTTGTTCTCTATTAAAATCTTTCATTTGCTAACTATGCCTATCAGTAGTTAGTGCCTTCCGTAGTTTGAATCTTTTATTTAGCTGGCAGTAGTGGCGCTCGCTGTATTGTAGTAGTTCGAGTAACGAAGATTTTTGGTGAGGTAAGTGATTTGTGAAACGTGTAGGTTAATGTTAGTCATGGCCATTCTTTTGTAGGGATTTTTGAAAGTCAGATTGCGTTGCGCTAAAAATATTGTGTGTCAGTTTAAGCACAGTCATGTATAAAGTGTTCTAAGGGGACTTTTCACATGTTTCACAGGAGACTTTCTGTGAAGTTTGCAAGGCAGAAAACGAGGAACAGGTGAAAGTAAAGCTGTGAGGCCACGTCGCGAGTCGCGCTTGGTGGGTCAGTTGGTAGAGCACTTGCCCACAAAAGGCGAATATCCCGTTTTTGAGTCTCGTTACGGCACACAATTTTGATCTGCTGTGGTATCATGTATCGATTCCACCCCACGGGCGTCATAACAACGCAACTGCAAGTTTCCATCCAACAGCGAGAGCGGTCATGCCGGAGCAAGCAGACCGAATGAGACGCGCCTGGTGAGCCCCGCCCTCAGCGGCTCGGTACCATGAGCGGCCTCCTCAATAAAGGGTGCCCGGCGGCAGCGACTCAGCCCGCTCACGCTCAGAACCACTGAGCCACCTCGCAGCGTGATGCCACGCAGACGCAGCCTGGTCACTGTTCTTTCTTCACTGTTCCTGCTTCACTGCAGAGAGACTTCTCCTTGTGGACACTGTGATAGCTGAACTCTGTTTGTTGCTGCAGTACTTATACTGAATCCTTATACTCTTGGAGAAATAAAAGTTCCTTACATCTCCTGTTTACTGTGTTAACTTCTTCCCATAACTTTTTTGCTCCTATTCAGCTTTCCTACGACGACACGTGCCGCGCCACTCTGTAGCCCACCTCCACTTACCGTTGTGTACGAAATCGTACAGAACAGTTGCCCGATACGTGGGAATTGGGGAAGGTAGGAAAATGTCTGGCCAGGGCCTTACTCAGTTACCGTTCGTTGCTCAATTTTTCTTAAAACCACATACACTTTGTTTGAAACCAATTGCAAATGAGGCTGACGATAAGAGACAATTATCAAATTAGACTGTTAAGACACAATGTCTAATAAAAAATTCTTAAACAGGTTGCACTCACGGCTGAAGGCCTTCTTGACAAGAAATTCAAATTATTTGCCGGCTGAAGGCCCAAATAGCAATAATTCAAAAACAATTTGATGGCTGAAGGCGTGGATAACAATTCTTAAGAACACTTAAACTTCTCCAAGAGACATTAAAATACATTACAAAAAACAATCATCAAAATCTGATCAAATCAAGAGAGAAGTGGGCCTCAGACAGTGCTCCAAGGATCGCCCTGGGAAAGGTCGCTCAACTTCGTAACCGCTGAGACAGGCAGCCAAGAGTTGTATTCACTTAACCGGACGGCAACTCAAACTAGTGACAGTTTAAACGCAGACCAACACTGTTGCAAAATCTACCTAACGTCTGGTAACCAACACAACGATGGAATAACCCAGGCAATGCAGAACCGGCGGACAGCACTGCGTCTTCAGAATCAAGTGTTTAGACCGTCAAGAAGCAGAACGAACCACTACGATCAAGGTAGTCCAAAACAACAAAATATCCGAACCACAGTCAAGGAGACTGTCGAACTACATACCTTGCCGGATAGCAGCGGCAAGGCGAGTAAAAGTATGCTGCTGCGAAAATACGCTATCCTCCAGGGCAGATAACTGGGGCATTAGCGGCCACTAGGCAGAAAAATTCCGCCGGTTGAATTTCATGAATAAGCACAAGGAATTCAATGATTAATAATAAGTGGAGGACGGCTAATTAATTTCGCCAACTCGAAACACTCCACTCGTTGCTCTTCGTCTCAGCGACTCTGCGAGCAGCAATGAACGAACAAACACTGTGATCTCAAAATAGTGGAGGTTTCACTACTTGGTTAGTGTCCACTCAACTCAAACATCCTTGATCCGGTAGAGAACGAGGTAGTGGCCCTCGCAACTACAGCCCCTCGATCCGGCAGTGCCTGCGTGCCGCCAGTGGTCCCGGCATGTCCTCACGCTGCCAGACCTCACTGCTGCTCCGTCCCAACCGAACTGCCGACACACCCAACCTGGAAAAACACTTGACGTCCTTCCAAAGAGAGTACCATGGTACTAGATATCGATAAACACTGCTGCTGCCACTCGCAGACAAACGATGCTACCAAATGTCGTGGCGCCAGTAAACACAAGAAGAAAACGAGACACCACTACCCCTATTACACGATATCAATCTACCAACGGCACCAACGCGAGCCGCACACAGCTCATTGCCCTTTGTCCTATGTCTCCACGATGAGTACGTTGTGGACACTCCCATCGTCTGGGATATTAACAGCCTTGTTCAGAAAGTGTGAGCATGCTTTCCTGGTTTGATGAAAACTCAGAACCCTTTCCAGCTTCGTGAATCTCCCGCTCTTAACCACATAGAATATATCTGCGACTGTTTGGAACAACGAGTGAGATGTGTCAGTTGAATGCTCTGCAAACCGGTAGCTCTGTGGGACCTGATAGCCAATGGTTGTCTTCAGATGATTATGGAATACCTGAAGAAACTTGTTGATTCCCTTCCTCAGCGAACAGCGACCAGTAACAATGCCAGAGCCGATGTTACACAGTGTTACCGTGACATCTCCTGCGCGAGACTAATTTTTGAGTGATATGCTTTGTTTTAACGTTTAAAGTCAAAATCAGGTAGTCCAAGAAAGGTTTTAATGTGGCACCGAGAAGAATTAGAAGAGGGACGGTCACCTTTGTCTTGGGAATTATTCAGGGTATCTCTCCTAAGAGCCCCGCGGCGCATTTTCTCTGGTGTTTCGGAAGATATCTGCAGTTTCTTTTTTGCAGTGCGTAGCTGTAGTAAGCCCAAAAGGAACCTGCTATTACTTGTTTCATGCGACGTCCAGTGTCACCGGAAAGTGTCGGCTTGTTTCCCGCTACGAACAAAGTTATTTTTAAAGCGTAATTTTACATGCCTATTCGATAGAGCCGTCGAAAGTTAATTTAGTATGATACACTTCTCACTTAAATGCATTAACAGGGACAGTAAAAGACGAAGATTAGCCAGTACTGGCACTCCATCAGCGACTGAACAGCGCGCTGCTGCATAGCAGTAGCAATCAGCGCTGGTCATGGCGTGTCTTTCGCTCCTGGAGTACTCGTTATTCTTCGTTTTTTAATGTCCCTGTCAATACAGATCTATAAGACGATTATCGCACCAGATTAATTTGGGGCCAACCTTGTCTGAATGCTCTGAAAAGCTAATCATTTGCATATCACTGCATCTTCTTCCCGTCGGTTAAATTTCGCGTCTGTAGCAGGTCATCTTCGTGGTGTAGCAATTTTAATGGCCCGTAGTGTATCATGTCCAATCAATAAGGGCACAGGCTTATAAAAGTTCGGCCGACCGAAGTGGCCGTGCGGTTAAAGGCGCTGCAGTCTGGAACCGCAAGACCGCTACGGTCGCAGGTTCGAATCCTGCCTCGGGCATGGATGTTTGTGATGTCCTTAGGTTAGTTAGGTTTAACTAGTTCTAAGTTCTAGGGGACTAATGACCTCAGCAGTTGAGTCCCATAGTGCTCAGAGCCATTTGAACCATTTTTTATAAAAGTTCCATTACAAACAGTGCGATACAAATTTGCAATACTTCTCCACATAAGATAAACATTATTTCATCATTCCCACATTTTAGTAAAACCACAAGGTCAGCCTTATTTGATCACTGTTCCTACCCAGAAGCAGAATCTTTGAAACATCTTTATACAAGTAGCGCAAGCTGTCCTATAGATTAAGCCAATCGAACAAAGCCACCTCTCAAAAAAGGTGAACTTATATTTACATAACATCAGATATTATAGTATATACTTACATTAAACTAATAATAAAGTATCAGAACCTAATAAAAACACAAATGTTAGGAAAAAAATTTAGAAGTGTTGAGTCGCGCACCACTACCTAAACATGCTTCATCATACAGATCAGTGACGCTACTCACTTCGCTAAACCAACAACACCCTATTGACAATCGTAGCATGTTAGCACTTGCTCGAAACCTTAATCGTAGATATGTTACTAATTGAAATTTAATTATAACAAATTGTACCAAGAACAAAGCGTTTTGGGTGGATCTTCAGTGTGTCGCTGTCTTCAAATAGGATACTCTCATAATACGCAACATACAATAATTCTTTAGCCACGATTATGATGTTTCTCATCATTATTTTGCCCGCATCTCGTGGTCGTGTGGTAGCGTTCTCGCTTCCCACGCCCGGGTTCCCGGGTTCGATTCCCGGCGGGGTCAGGGATTTTCTCTGCCTCGTGATGGCTGGGTGTTGTGTGTGCTGTCCTTAGGTTAGTTAGGTTTAAGTAGTTCTAAGTTCTAGGGGACTGATGACCATAGATGTTAAGTCCCATAGTGCTCAGAGCCATTTGAACCATTTTTTTCTCATTATTTTATTGGAACGAATCACAGAGTTAAAAACGGGTTTTCCAGTAATGCTCAATTTTCTGGTGCCCGGAAACGGCATATATACGTATAGCCTTGAAATGAATGACAATATGGCGCCTCACAACTCTGTACTGAAGGGAGACGGCGTGCGTGTGACGTAGGTGGCGTTTGTGCCATCTCATTGGTCAACGCTCAGACGCACGCTCAGAATATCTGACATGATAGATATTGCTCTGCACGTTCGGAAAGACTCCGGAACGTGCTGTTCCGCGTTATGACGTCAGAAACTCGGCACGCTCAACGTTCGTTTGCACGGTCAGTGTGCCGACGGCTTTACGCTCGTAAACTCTTCCTGCGCTAGCAGAGCCTCTTGCCATCCTTGCCCGCGAACGGTCTCTCTCTCTCTCTCTCTCTCTCTCTCTCTCTCTCTCTCTCTCCGTGACCTCGCACGCCTCCTTCATGCCACCAAAGACATTCTATGAAGACAAACCATTGAATCGATCCCAGCGGAAATAACATGGTTCATCATCACCACAAGTTACGTCGATTGTAGCTGCCCGTTTCAGACGCACTGGAAAGTCAGTTTTGAAAACGCTGTTCAGTTTATAAAAATGGGAATCTAGAGCAACATTTGTTACATCTAAGTATACAGGGTGAAAAGTATTTAAACCGACAAACTCTGGGAGGTTGTAGGGGACATCAAAACAAATATTTTCCCCTAATGTCATTTTTTCCTACGAGGAGTATTTAAACCGGTAGAGGAAGATTTCTCTGGCGGCAAATTAATTAAACCGACAAACACTTTTACATTTTTTTATGACCAAGAGACAACAACTAGGTAACAGATACGGCCCAATTAAACAGTCTCCAACAACACTGACCCACACATTCACGAAGAACCGCACTTGATGAGCGCTAGTAACTGTGGCACGTGGGTTATCCTCACTCCAAACATACGAATTGTGCATGTTGAAGACTCCATCACGCCCGAACGTTGCTTCATCGGTAAACAACACACATGATGGAAATGTAGGATGAATTTCAGACTGTTTCAGGTACCACTGCGAAAACTGTGCTCTGTGTAGATAATCAGCTGGTTCCAGGTTGTGGACACGCTGTAAGTGAAATGGACGTAATAATTGCTCTCGAAGGACTGTTCTTACATTCGTCTGATTCGTCCCCACGTTACGTGCAATTGCACGAGTTCTGATCGAAGGATCCCGCTCCACATGCTGCAAGACAGCTTCCTCAAATTGCACCGGTCTTACCGTGCGACGGCATCCCTGTCCACGTAATCTGCTAAATGGCCTGGTCTCACGCAGACGTTGGTACACAGCAGCAAAGGTCGTATGATGCGGGATACGGCGATTAGGATATTGTTGTTGATAAACCCGCTGTGCAGCTCGTCCGTTGTGGTGCGCTATGTAGTACGCACCAATCATAGCAGTGTACTCGCTCCAGGTGTATTGCTCCATTAGTAAACAGAGACAATGCACTACTACACTGGTGGACAGCAGCTGCCTACAACTGAAGAGCGAAATACGCCTTCTAACTACTGAAGATCGTAATACGGCCTGCATCAACTGAAGAGCGTAATACGGCCTCCAACGGTTTAAATAATCCTCGTAGGAAAAAATGACATTAGGGAAAAAATATTAGTTTTGATGTCCCCTACAACCTCCCAGAGTTTGTCGGTTTAAATACTTTTCACCCTGTACACCAAAGTCGTGCCTGGGATGAGCTAAATCGGTAACCCTTTATGTGCTTGTGTGTGTGTATGTGTGTGTGTGTGTGTGAGAGAGAGAGAGGGGGGGGGGGGGGGAGAGACTTCCAAATTCCAGACAGCAGCTGTAGCCGAGCCGTTGCACCGTGTCGACAGTCCGGTAATGTGATGTGATGTTATTGTGAACCGGATGGTTGGCCCCGGACAACGTGCTCGGAGGAAGAGCCAGTGAGGTGTGTCGGCTAATTGGGACCGGAGAGCGAGGGCGGTTACACGCTAGGCTGGCCGGCGACTGACCGCAGGCGGGCCTGCGAGGCGGGAGGGGGAAGCAGCGGCAGATGAAGACATTGTCGACCGCCGCCGGCAGCTGCGCTCACCCACAAGCCTGCCCACAGCTCTTCACCAATTCCAGAGCTGCTTCTCGGTGCAGTCGTCCTCCGCAGTTGAGCGGCCAGAGTGTCCGCCTGCTATGAGGATCTGCCTACTATGAGGATGGCTTGGATTCTATTTTGGGTGGTAACAGCAATTCTTCTTCTGTGAGAGGACGGAAACAGGGGGCACGAAGCGTCGTGAGGAGCTACTTGGATAACAAGTAGCAGCTACAAGATAAGAAAACTTGACAAGTGCCGGAAAAGAGTTGAACTGACCACATGTTCCTCGATTCCGCATCGGAGGATGACCGGGCCATCAGCATCGCGTGGTTTGGAGGACCTGTTGGTGAAGATTTTTTTTCTCGATACTACTCAGGGGTAACACAACACAGCTCAACAGTAATCGCTGATTATCGAGCTCATATCCTAGTTATTACGGTGAGAAGACGTCCGACAGATGAAGAAACGGAAGGCACCGCGAGACTACAGTGCGCCTGATCGAAGCCGGACGAAGTATCAAGTGTCTGTGGGGTACCACAGTTCTCCTCTAAAGTTGCAGGATTGTTGTAACTAGAAAAGGCCACCTCCATTCTTTTGAATTGTCTGTTTACTTTGCCAATGAACATTTCGAAACAAAGCTTCATCGTCAGGCTTACGTGAGACTATCGAACCAACTTCATTGTAGTGGCAACACAACAGAAATTCTTGTCTTTGGAAGCTAATGATGCATTCTTAACTGAAATTTTCGAAATTTGTGGTGGAATGTGTATTGTGGGAGGTCATTTTATATTTTATTCTTCTTTCTACTCGAATGGGGGCTGATGCTCCAGGTTAACGAATTGAATTCTAGTAGGCGTCGACAAAACTTCAGCAATTTTACTCTCCAAAACTGTGATGGAGGAAGATATAAATATTAACCATTTCAGATCTGAATTTCTTCTGGAGAAAAGAAAATTTTTCATTATTTGGTAATGCTCTTAGATGATTTTAGATCCAGGATTTATATAAGAAATATGTGCCCGTTTTCGAAACACTAGGTTTATATTTATGGACTAAAATAACTAATTATGAAGTATTCTGAGTTGTAATAAATAATTAACATGCAAAATAACGATAAAAATATTCAATTACACAGTGGAATACAGCAAACTAACCTCGTCTGTTTTCCGGTGGTCACTAGCTGCTGCGCACTGTTACTGTCTTTCCAATGTTTTCATAGTGGTGCCCAACAGTTGGCGGCACCTGCGCATAATGAAAAGGCTGAACATTCACATACGTGTACCTCAGGTTTCAGTTGAAAAAAAAAATCCGTTGCATCTAAGACACAGTAAAAGTTAGCCAGAGGGTTTGAAAGGTTTAAAGAAAAAAAGAGTTTTAACGATTTTGATTTATTACTATAAAGTGAATATTAAACAGTGGCAACCTGTGGAAGAGTTAACGTGATAAATCATAGATAAACACATTAATGAATGGCAACCTGTGGAAACATTAATATCCCTGACAATATCTGATACAGGCGTCAGGGAATGTCCAGTATTTGTCAAAGGTTAATGGAAGTAACTCATACCACAGAAAAAAAAAGCGTCGCAACTTTGGACGAAGCTGAAAGCAAACTGTTCATTACTGACAAAACTGCAAGTCTTTAGAGTGACGCTTGAAAAAGTCGCATTATGAAAAAATGTGTCTAATTTCGTTGCAATGGCACAGTCTCACCATAGTACTGCAGGTGACAGTCCAGGCGGCTGTAGAACCACTCATTGGTGGAATCATTGGTGGAATTAACGATCCTTGTTAGTAGCTAAAACTAAATCAGTCCAAAGTGCAACTCTCCAATGCATCGGCTTGGGATGTTGATGTTGGGTTTGTGGGGCGCTCAACTGCGCGGTTATCAGCCTTTGCTCAGTCCAGTCTCGCCACTTTCATGAATAATAATGGAATGATGGCGACAGCACAAACACCTAGCCATCTCGAGGCAGGTGAAAATCCCTGACCCCGCCGGGAATCGAACCCGGGACCCCGACCGGCCGTTGTGGCCATGCGGTTCTAGGCGCTTCAGTCTGGAACCGCGTAACCGCTACGGTCGCAGGTTCGAATCCTGCCTCGGGCATGGATGTGTGTGATGTCCTTAGGTTAGTTAGGTTTAAGTAGTTCTAAGTTCTAGGCGACTGATGATCTCAGAAGTTAAGTCGCATAGTGCTCAGAGCCATTTTTGAACCGGGACCCCGTGCTCGGGAAGCGAGAATGCGACCGCGACTCGGCTTGGGAGGCACTGCGATATCTCTTAGCACCGAAGTCAGATGACAGAGCTCTGGATCTTGATCTCAGAACTCTACTTTCCTATCTGATTTGCAATCGATTGCTAAGCAAGAAGAAACCTCGAACTGCTGCGTTTTTCTGTCTCTCACAATATTTGATTGACTTGGCTCTGAATCTTCCAATCCTCATTGCAAAAATTTGTCCCCTTCCCCTGACTAGTTAACCAATGTCTTGTGTCCTACTTACTCCATGCCAATCCCATGGAAGCAATGCCTGGAAAACGTTACCTCCCAGCAGCGAAGTTCGAAGAAGGCGGTGTTGCGATGTGGGGCGCTTTCCCTGGCTGTATGTTCTCCCTACTGCGATTAAGAATTGGCTAAATATGGAAGGATACGAATACATTTCCCACCAGTTTGTACTGCGTACACTAGAGGAATAGTTCTTAGATAACCATTGTGTGTATCAGCGTAGCAGTGCACTCTGTCGTAATGCATCTGTGAGCCAATAGTTTGTGGACAGTAGCATTCTTAAAATAGATCCGAACTGAACCGAATAGAGTTCCTGTCAGATGAGTTAGAACGTCGGCTTCGTCCCAGTTGCCAGTGTCCAGTTTCACTATCTTCTCTGGTTTCGGTTCTTGAAGAAGTATGGACTACCATTTCTTCACAGACATTCAGACATCTCGTTGAAAGTGTCCCCAACAGAGCTCAAGTCGTCATAAAGGCGAAGAATGGACTCACCTCTTGTTAACTTCTACTAATGTCTTCATTATTCTGATCTGATCCTGTATATTCTTCTGTATACTAACACAGGTCGATAGAATTCTTCTTTCTCAAGAGCTGTTGTAGCATATTTATCTGACATTGAGTCTCCAAGTCTATTCTGTTAGCACCAGACATTGTATTAATTCGTTCCGTTACGTTCTATAATTTCGTTTAGGAGTTTCAAATAGATTATTATTTTGCATCCACGTCTAAACTGGGCCTAAGCCTTTGCACAGTTAAAATCTTTAGTTCCATTGGTAATAATTTTAGTAAATAAGATGCATATTATGGTCAGGAGGTAGAAAATCCTGTAATTTTTCTAATGTCTTCTGCCTTCTTTATTTTGTAAAAGAATTTTCAAGGTAGCCATAGTGGCTAATCTTAGAAAAGCTGAAGCCATGACTGGAAAACTTAATAATAAATTCCGTATACGATCTACTTACTGCTCTGCTGTACGTATCAAAGCAAAACTTCATCAGGACTTCAGTTGGTTATCGAAGGACTTTCATTCTCTGAGTCTGTATACCGCGATGGGACAGTTTCTTACAAACAGTTTCGCCACATATGGAGATGAGTAATGACACTCTCATTTAATGTGAATAGCTGATTTACGTCGACAAAATCGAAATACCACAGTACCAGTGATGGTCAGTAGATAACTGGAGCTGGCTTGCTGTTCTCTTACTTTTAACTCATACCTGCATGCGATGTAGCAATGTTGAAAGGACTATGAGGCGATGAGCGGGAAGACACACGGCCGAATCCACAAGTGAACCACACTCCAGGGACAAGTTGTTAGAAAAAAAAATGGCTCTGAGCACTATGGGACTTAACATCTGAGGTCATCAGTCCCCTAGAACTTAGAACTACTTAAACCTAACTAACCTAAGGACATCACACACATCCATGCCCGTAGCAGGATTCGAACCTGCGACCGTAGCGCTCAGGCGGTTCCAGACTGAAGCGTCTAGAACCGCACGGCCACACATGCCGGCAGTTGTTAGAAAGTCCTCCGCAGGTGGTCCGAGGGGTACCCGCCACCTGACACAGGCTGTTTGCCATGCAGAGGTGCCACAGAAAGTTGGGCCACTGTGTAGAAACGCAAATAGAACTTTCCGTGGAGCAGCACCTGGCAAAAACGTTTTAGGACCAGGAAACTCTCTTTAGCTGGAATGCACATTTGTATGGAAGATGTCGAAAGATGGCCGTTTCCCCAAAAAAGCACAGAAAACAAAAGATAAGCACTCAGTAATGGATACGGGATGTTCGGTCCTGGGCCTTAGAAACTGTGAGATACCACTAAATGTTCGGACATCGCAGAAAAACAATGTTTATTTGATTTAGATGGACATGAATTAATGTATCCAGAAAAATGTATGTTAGATCTAAGACGTCCTTTGTTGGATCGCGATAGGTAAGGTAACAAAGATAAGGACTTAATGGGAATAGGTGACACTGGAAAGCGTACGAGAGCAACGTGGATGCACACAGCTGATGGTAATGTAATCATTGCAAATTGTACACGAGGAATTTATCAAATGTTGTTTGTTGTGGTTGTTGACGATGGCGGTGGCTAACAAGAACTGTGCGCTCTGCCTCTGCTCAGCTCCCACATCCGTGTGCTACTATGATACGACCAAATTAATTGGCTGGTTTTATTCTGCCAGGCTACTTCAGTACTCTGTAAGCCATCACACGATGTATGGAGTGTGGATTTTGTACGAGGGTTGGAACTTAAATAGTGGCAACTATTTACTCACAACCTATACAAAAGAGTTACATGTTTTCAACTGTTACTGTCCTTCAAAGTAGTCACCAACGTTGTGTAGAACCTGTTGTCAGGGATGTGGAAGGCGTAGTATACCGTTAGCAGAGCCTGTTCTGTTTATGGTGAGAATGGAGCGGTGTACTGCATGGTGAATCTCTGGAACAGTTCTGAAGCGAATGCCACGAAGTGGTTCCTTCATCTTCGGAATCAAATCAAAGCCACAATGACTTAAGTCCGGGGAGTGTGGTGAATGGAACAGTACTTCCCAGTCCCATCGACCGAACAGAGCACCCACAGCCTGCGCTGCGTGTGTCCGCGCATTGTCGTGCAAAATTATGGGTGCGTTGCGCAGAAAGTGTCGCCGCTTCTTTCGCAAAGCTGGTCGCAGGTGATGCTCCAAAAACGAGCATTAATACTGTGCATCGACCGTCTGCTTTGGAGGAACGTAATGCGTTAGGATAACACCATCACAGTCGTACACGAGAATCACCATAACTTTAGACCACTCCATTCCCACCATCAACACAACAGGCTCTGCTAACGGTATAATACGCCTTCCACATCGCTGGCAACGGGTTCTACACAACGCTGGTGACTACTTTGAAGGACAGTAACAGATGCAAACATGTAACTCTTTTGTATCGGTTGTGAATAAATAGTTGCCAACCCTCGTATATCATGACTCCAAAACATTAGATCCTAAGCCATACGAGTAATTTCCTGTCAACGATAACTTCGTTTATGTTCTCAGTTACTTGCATAAGTTTGTAACACTAGTTTCCAAATAACGTACCAAGATAGAAGTTAAATTATTTTTATCACAGATACTGTATTTAGGGCATCTGAAACAAATTATGAAAGAGCAAGAAGGAAACCCGGAGAGGTAGGGTTTCCGAATCTTTTTCAACGCTTATTTCGTCACAACACGTTCAAAGTTATTCACTATTTTAGTATTCAGAGCGTGAGCCGTAGCTCCTGTTCTCATTAACGACATCTCTGGTTCTTAATTAAGACTAAGTGTATCGTTCGCATCCCTCGAGCAGATTAACTAATCAGAAGTAGCCTCATCCGTTCCGGAAGAGTTGGACTACGAAAAAACGTGTGTCGGCGCATCGAACTACTTTACTTACCTCTAAAAAAATCTTAATTACAAATAAGGTGTTGCAGCGATTCTACCATGCAACCCATTCGGTTCACGGGTTACAATGTGTGACATCATTTGATATGAAACTGTTAAGTGTAATTTAAAGTGAATGCTTAATACACGTACTAACGCAGTAAATTAGTGCTACTTACAATAAAGCACATCGTACACTAACGAAAAAGTCATGTGTTTGTCCAGCCTTTATTCCAGAGCTACGGATGGGATTTTGCGTGATATGATTGTCCATTTCCAATTTTGTGCAATACTACGCCCTTTCAACCGTAGATCACGGCTGATGACCTTGTGGTTTCAGATATTTTGTCGTGTATGTTGCACACTGTACATACCTAGCAAGTCAGCGACTTTGCGGCATTTAATTTGCACATACCGAAATTTTAAAATCTTTATCCATTCATTTTGATGGTAATAAAGATCTTGTGTGCAGAGAACTATTCAGAATATGGAATATTGTCTCAAAGTTACCACCCAGCTCAGGAATACTTTGTGACATGACAAGACAAGGACAGTAGAGTTAAATTCATCTGTGAAAAATATGGACTGACCTAGTGTTTCTTTAAGTCGCACTGCTACAGATTTTCTTGGTTTTATGTATTCCGCTTTATCATTATGCAGAAAAACATTTGCCACAAAGTTTGCCTATTTGTTTAGCTTTATTTTTCTACTTTTCTTAAAATGCAAATAATTACAGGTCTGTCATCATTGAAACAAAATGCGTATGAAAAAGCTTAACTGCGTTAAGCAAGGTAATCAAATAAAACTTTTAAGTACTTATTTACGCAATCATGCAGTGCAACCATGTAAGGGGAAAAAAATAAATATTTTCATTTAACACAATATCGTCTAAGTAAGGTAATTAGACTCCAGCTTACAAGTTAAGTGGTTTCAGAAAAAAAGTCATGATACATAATTAATACAATATTGTGGACAACTGTACGTTATACTTGAAAACAGAGCTATAATGCGAAATGAAACTTCGTCTTTTTTACTAAACCATTCACGGAAATTATTTTTCTACAATTTCAATTGTCACACTTGTTTCTGCCGCTATGTGTAGTCATAAAGTTATTCTTACAATCTCCGGAAATAATTTTCTTCCGCATTCCAATGACTGAAGAATTTTTTTTTTTTTTTGTAGAATGTAATTCTTACAAAAATGGTCTGAACAAAAACTTATCTTCAGATAGTCAGCTCTTCAAATTTATCGGCAGTAGCAGAAAGTTTACGAGAAATCTATAATGACATTTTTCCACCTGCAAACAAAATTTCTTTGTGACCAGCTCAAATATAACAAATTTCGTTCACCTACGTTTTATATTTTGCAATGTAGTCAGACGAACGTCCTGCTTGTATCATGTGAGGCGGTTGTGTCTGGTGAAATAGGCTCTGTTTCAAACCAAAGAATCAAATGAAAATAAAAAAAGTGTAACGCAAGCAGTTGAACCTTCCATCTGCAATGACAGCACTATGCAAGAACAGACTGCAGTTTAATGTTAACCCGAGATACAGTATTTGAGATTAAAAAGCTAGAGCGCGATGTTAATACAAAGTAGCATCTAAGTCAAAGAGTTGCCCACTTTTACGATACAATATTCTTCACAGCTCAATTCACTACTTTTCATCACATGTAAGTAAATATATCATAAACCCGAATGTTGCTTTTTCGCAGCACAATGCTTTACTCAACCCGGAGCCGTTGGAGGTGGTATGGTGTTGTCCTCCCTCGAAATTTGAGCTGACTTTATTTAATGCAGTCTACTTTAGAAGGGCTTACAGTTTAACGTGGACTCTGAACCTCGGAGCAGTTTGGTAGTATTCATATTAACAAGTCAATGGCAGACGTGAAAGAATCAAAAAGTAAAAGAACACTGGTCGCTGTCTGGCGTTTACCCAATGAGCGACTTAGCTACGCTCATCTCAGATATGTAACTCTTAGATGTTGTCAGCTCGTAGGAAAGTGGAAAAAGCAATAGGATATGCACCTGGGGGAGTCGTCCAGTGTAATCAGATATTACATGAGATATGCTTCTAAATGACTACATCTAAGTAAAAGGATGAAATGCTACAATTTACGACGTTAAATAATGAAGCAACGAATCTACTTTTCATACTTGGTTGAATAACAGCATTCGTGGTCATTAAAGTTCGTCGCCTTAAGTGAACTGTACATATTCGTAACAAAGGTGAGTGCAAAGTTGAGTTCATAAGCTGGATCCGTGTTCTGCACTAAAAATATTTTTCGAAAAACGGCTGGTGTGTATGTAGGTTGGTTGGTTGGTTTTGGGGAAGGAGACCAGACAGCGTGGTCATCGGTCTCATCGGATTAGGGAAGGAAGTCGGCCGTGCCCTTTCAGAGGAACCATCCCGGCATTTGCCTGGAGTGATTTAGGGAAATCACGGAAAACCTAAATCAGGATGGCCGGACGCGGGATTGAACCGTCGTCCTCCCGAATGCGAGTCCAGTGTCTTACCACTGCGCCACCTCGCTCGGTGGTGTGTATGTATCAGAATAAAAGTTTCCCTTAAGTCAACACAATTTCTGCTGCTTTTTTTTTCTTTTTTAGTAGATTGAAATGGAATGTGTGTGTTTTTTATCGGAATTTAGTCTATAAAACCTAAGTAAGAAAGAATTTTTATAAGCAGAGCACATGGTAACGAATGATTTAATTCACCAACTGAAAAATACTGGAATCTTATGATACTAGCTTGTTTAGGCGAGGCCGCTAAACCACGACAGGGGCGTGGCTGACACTACTAATCACAGAATAATGGCATACTTTTTGGCCGCCTTTACACGCGTACACAGACATCAGAACTACCGTAATTAAGTTATCGAAGCAGCAAGAAACCTAGGGTGAGCTTATGGCAGTGTGATAATAGTCCCTGTACCGCAACAGGTCTTTCGATTTGACGCCACTTCGGCGACCTGCGCGTCGATGGAGGTGAAATGATGACGATTAGGACAACACAACACCCAGTCCCTGAGCGGAGAAAATTTCCGACCCAGCCGGGAATCGAACCCGGGCCCTTAGGATTGACAGTCTGTCACGCTGACCACTTTTTTATATAAAAAAATAAAATAAAAGGAGAAAGGAAAGGTATAATACTTTATTAAATTTTATTTGTTGTTCATTTTGTTCGTTTTTTTTGTTCTTGTGTATATATTTGGATTCGAACGCAGGTCTGCGAACAGTCACAGTTAACCAAGCCTGGAAAACTAAAACAGAATGAAGACGCCATCGAAGATATGAAACATAAATAGCATGAAAAGAAAGCTACCACGTCGTAGTGAGGCTTCCCAGCGTCTGCGCCCACATATATGGTCATTTGCAGTTCGTTCTGACCTCATCTGCCACTGCCTGGAACATTACAGCTACACGGCGGGCTGTGAAAGGCACTCCATAGGTAGTTTGCGAAGCACTGTCGATATCTGGTACGCCCGGAAATAGCATGATGTCTTTCTTGCAAATAGAGCCGGAAGTCAAGGAAATCCTTGTGTCCGTCACGACAGAGGTAATGGACTGCATGTCCACGTATCCAGGTGACAGAGTTGGTTCGAGTCTTGGGGTAAAATATCTCATCCGGAAACAATAACGTGCGTGCAGATATATGCTCCGGCCTAACTCGCAAGAGATAAGCCAGCATCTGCCACACTAGGTGCCAAACCGGTTCCGCCTCTCCACAGCTGAGGCGGTGCTCGTCAGAATCTACTGTATTACAACCCACACAATTGGGAGATTCTGCCATGTTAATATTGTAGAGACGTTCTTGCGTCACGAGCTTCCCATTAACGACGACGTACCATTGAGAAACAACACCGTAATCAAGCATGGCATCGTGTACAGTCTTCCACATCACGCGCCACCGTACGTCAGGATATTTTAGTTCGACCACATTTAGGGGGCGGCGTTGCAGCATGTCATGATATAGGCGTCGAGTTGTGGCCATTTGTGGTGTCGTGAGCGCGACACTGCAATAACTTTGTTCTAAATAGAAACGTCCTATATAAAAGAGGGGCGCTGGGATGTCCTGTAGTGGCACCGGCGCTCTTAGTGAAGCAGGGCGTAGCGCCGTCAGAAGCAGACTCGTGAGGCTCGTAGGACAACGGCGCAGAAGCGATAAATGTGCGCTAACATAGAGGGCAATGGCCCTATCATGGACGTTAACCAGGCCGAGACCACCTTTTTCCTTGGGGAGGGTAAGAGATACGTATCTGATCTTCAGTAACATACCAGCGGTGACGAAGTATCCCAGCGCTGCCATAATGCTACGAGCCAAGGGCTTCGGAATGGGTAGCGTTTGGGCGACATGCGGTATGCGGGACGCAAAGTATACATTGGCATAATACGCCCGCTGAACGATGTTGAGGGATCGCAAGCGCTGATTTGCAATTCCGGCCCTAATTTGGTTAAGAAGGCGTCGATAATTGAGCGTCGTCACGTGTCGCATGTCGTTCATGAAATCTAAGCCCAAGCAGCGTACAGTATCACTGAAGCGTAAGGGGGCAATGTGTTCCTGCGGTAGCCCAATCCCGATGCTCAAGGCGACGGACTTGTCAACGTTGATTTGGCTACCAGAAGCTGTACCGTAGGTTGCAATCCAGTCCAAAGCCGCGTCCATATCGTCAGCTCCTCGTATGACGATCATCAAATCATCCGCATATGCGGTGCAGCGATAGATGGAACCGCCGAACTGTATCCCAGTGAGCCTGTCTCGGAGACCACACAACAAGGGTTCTAAGGCCAATGCAAATAACAATGTTGATAATGGACATCCCTGTCGTACTGATCGGCGGATCGGCATGGGTGCCGTCAGTCTTCCATTAACAAGAACTCGAGAAGTTGCACCATGTAGTAGGCGTGTCAACACTGTGATAAACGGGTCGGGGTATTCCATGCGCCGTAGAACGGCCGTGAGGAAAGTGTGGCCCACACGGTCAAAAGCCTGGCTAAAGTCGATAGACGCGAGGGCTGCCGGCAAACGTCTCACCCGTGCAAGGGAGATGAGATCTCTGTAACGACATAACGCAGTTCTGATGTTGTTGGGTCCCCCCAAGGACGTCTTATCGCCGGACAAGACGTGCAATAGTGTGCCGCGAATACGTTCCGATAGCAGCCTCGAAAAGATCTTGAAGTCGCTGTTCAATAACGTTAAGGGACGATAGTCGCGGACATAATTCCGTCCCTTCGGCTTATGGATGGGGACAATCAGACCTTCCAAGAATGGTGTAGGCAATGTTATACCCGGGGACATCAATTCCTGGCAAATTTCAATCAAACACGGTAGCAACAGTTGTTTAAAGGCTCGATAGAACTCTAATGGTAACCCATCGATTCCTGGTGATTTATGGGGAGCACCTTTACCAATGGCGTCGAGCACTTCCTCTTCTGTCACTTCTCCCAGTAAAGTCGGTACCATGTATGGTGGAACTGTACCGTGGACATGTGCTGAAACGGTGTCTACCGTCGCCATATCAGGGAGCACTGCTGAATAAAGTTGAGCGTAATGCCCATAGAAGGCTTCTGCTATATCTGCTTGTTCTACCACATGTCGACCGTCGTCGGTTATCATGTCGGTTACCAGTGCCCTACGGCGCCTCCTGCGTTCTAGGAGCACGTGGTGCATAGATGGCCTTTCTGATTGTATCATGTCTGGAGCACGCGAACGTATAACAGCGCCTTGTAAATGATGGCGTGCTAAGGAGACGAGCTGCGCTTTCGCGCGATTGACTGTGATCTGCCTGTCAGGTGAGGGCTCCATAGCAAGACATTCCCGTAGGACGGTGTAATAAAAGTTTTCCGTTCTCCTCCTCCATGCCGCTGCTTCCCGGCCGTAAGCCATGAAGGTGCGTCTAAGAGCAGGCTTCGCACATTCAATCCACCAACTGAGGGTCGATCGGTAACGACCACGACGCCGTAAGGACGCGTTCCACGACTCTTCGACAGCACCTTTACATGCCGGCTCGTCCAGATGGGCGACGTTCAGTTTCCAGGGGGGCCTACTGCGCCACACACGTGCAGGTTGGAGGGCAATGGTGCAAATATAGGCTGTGTGGTCTGTGAATGCAGTGGGCCAGAGCTCTGCTCCTCTCGTCGCCGTCGAAAGGGTGCTTGTGACGTAAATCCTGTCCAACCGACTTGTTGAATGGCTTGTATAATGGGTGTAACCAGGAGCTGGGCCATGGATGTGGCGCCACGTGTCAATCAGGTGGAGGTCACGCACTAGCATTTCCAATTCCGCACACGGGACGTGATGTGGCTGCTGGTCAGATGGAGATAATGTACAGTTAAAATCTCCTCCGATCACCATATCGTCTATGTGGCCCATAAATAGACGCGTAATATCTTCCGAAAAAAAGCGGGCCCGATCTCTCCGTCTCCCTGATCCTGAAGGGGCATATACATTGATGAGTCGTACACCGTTGACAGTTACTGCCATGGCTCTTGCACTCGGTAAGTACAGTACGTCCGTAGCCGCCAAACCGTCCCGTAGCAGAACAGCCACACCACAATCGGTAGAAGAGGCGTGGGAGATGTGGGCGGTATATCCGTAGAAGTCAGGGAAACTGGCGACACATACTTCCTGTAAGAGGGCCACGTCGATGTCCGCCGCATCAAGCATGCGTTGTAGCATTGTCAGTTTGTGTGGTGCCCGTATCGCGTTGATATTGATTGTGGCAAGGCGAAAGGTGTGCTGCCTAGCCTCTTCACCTAGGGTAGACGCCATGGCAATAAAAGCTAACCGCAAGAGATGCCGGACCCACCAAACCCGTTACAAATTATGAGTCTTTCACGCTAGGAGTGGCATCCCCAATGCCGCCCCCTCCCCTATCACCCGTGCCCTCTTCAGGAAGTTCCTCAACATCGTCCGACCACAGTGGGTGCAACACGATGCTGTGTAGCTGATCGGCACCTAAATCTCTCACGTACGTCGTCTTTGGTAGAGGTAGACGGAGCGCCATCCATCGACGCGACCTGCCGCGTTTGTGGTGCAAGAAGTAACTGGGCACTCGTAGTATGGGCAAGTGAACCGTCTACACCACTTAGATCCTCAGCAGGCGCAGCATCCATGCTGTCTGATGAGATGTCACCTTCTTGACCGGCCGTGTGTAGGAGGTAATCGTCAGAAGGGGTCCGCCGACGTCGCTTGCGTCGTCGGGGCGAACGTTGCTTTCGAACGTGGACATCCGTATCCGAATGCGGGAGGCAATCCAGCGTCGTATCACCTTCCGCTAGGAAAGCCGCGGTCGGGACAATGTTCGCGTCCACGTCCATCGCGTTCTGAATGTTATGTTGCGTCTGGAGTCCGTGGGACTGTTGCTGCTGTTGTTGCTGTGGAGGGGGCGACATATGGGTTGGCACCGAGGGTCCTTCCTCTTCCTCCCTTCGTACTTCTGGCGTCGATGGATGTGTCTGATCGCCCGTTTCGTCCTCAACTATGGTGCGCATCGTCGTCTGAGCGTACGTGAGGGGCAGGATTGTCGTCCCCGTCGGGGAAACGGAGTCTCCCACTGGTATCTGCGTAATTCTACGTTGTAAGCAGCTCGATCGAACATGGCCTTCCTTCCCACATCCGGAACAGGTACGCGGTTGACCGTCGTACATGATGATTGCACGACAGCCACCGATATTCAAATAGGACGGCACATGTTTCTTGAGCTCAAGTTTAATTTGGCGCACACCGTTGTAGACCTTATACGTCGAGAAAGTTTGCCACTTTTCTGCAACGTGGCTGATAACATTGCCATATGGTCGGAAGGCGTCCTTGACAACTTCCTCTGGGACCTCGAAGGGGAGCTCAAAAACTCTTACAGTCCTTAGGCCCATGCCTGCATGATCCACCGTCACTGCACCGATATGCCCGTCAGAATGTTTGAATCGGAGAGAGTTCGAGTATTTAGAAACCACTGTCGCGCAGACCTCTGCACTGGTCATTTTAACATAAACCACGCTCGCCGTTATAGAAAAATGTATTCCGACGACAGTCGCCGGATCTAAAAGTAGATCGTCGCGTATGAACTGTTCTATTTCATAGGCTCGAGGACGCGCGTGATCTGGTTGGAAAGTAACTTTGATCGTATCGTGGCGCCATGTGTGTGCCATAATCGCACTGAACTTGGAACAAATACAACTCGCGCCGCGAGAAGGTAAACACAAGCAAGCGCTCACGGTCGCGCACGGCGGGGCGCAGCGGACGTCCTCGCCCCACCGCAGCCGAAAGCAGACTGAAAGTTACAATCTTCATTCTAGGGAAGACTTGAACCAAGGACTTCTCGTCCCGCAGCTGCTCACGCTAACCACGGGACCACGGCGCTCCTGGACCACTCAGCTACCGGGGCGGCCAGCGTAAGGTGATGACCCTGGCAAGGGTCAGGAGTCGGGACGCGTGACACGTGCACGTACACGGTCAACTCACATTAATGTAACCACTGCCTATGTTCGAGGTCAAGACGCTAGATGGCAGCACTAGCAGTGGAGGATATATAAAGCGTGTCGGAAGGGACGCGGAAACAACGCATACGGTTTCGTAATGCGCAAACGGAGCGATTTATCCTTTTACCGAAGGGGCACGATCATTGCTTTTCGACCGAAGGTGGAAGCATTTTGGAAATGGTTAAGTTTGTAAACTGCCCGCGTGCCTTCGTGGTTAAAGTATACCGTGCATGGCAAAATGGCGCTATCAAAAACCGGCGCGGATGCATCCGTGGTGCACCACGGGCGACTGTCGACCAACTGACCTCCCAGATGAACCAAGGCGTACCAACAGTGTTCTCCTCGACGACCGCTGAAATGAATGCTAGAAACACACGATAGTTTTTGGTCGGCACCTCAGTCTATTGGGTGATTTTAGAATGACATGAGAGAAAGCGCGCTACAGGCCACCATAATGTTTCCAATACTTTCTACAGTTGGTATTGTTAGACATGAGATTTTGTTTTCGCCAGCATTTCTAAGTATTTCGGGTTCTACATGTTTAAGTACTGTGTAATATATCAAAGCTATTTGGAATATATTGTTAATTGTTCAGGCTCAGAACACTTATATAACTCTTACATAACACTTGAACCATTACGCCATACTTCATCGTTTGTGCACTATCTTGTACCATGAAACAGAAGAAGATCCTTCAGCGAGAACATGCGATATTTGGAAATGAACTGAGTTTCTTCAATGTCTTAACAGTTTCACCTGTCTTGAAAATGTAAATCTGTGTTTATTTCTGATATGTTTTTCATAATAGTTCTGCTTAATTTTGTGGTGTCACCGCCATACACCACACTTGCTAGGTGGTAGCCTTTAAATCGGCCGCGGTCCGTTAGTATACGTCGGACCCGCGTGTCGCCACTATCAGTGATTGCAGACCGAGCGCCGCCACACGGCAGGTCTAGAGAGACTTCCTAGCACTCGCCCCAGTTGTACAACCGACTTTGCTAGCGATGGTTCACTGACAAAATACGCTCTCATTTGCCGAGACGATAGTTTAACATAGCCTTCAGCTACGTCTTTTGCTACGACCCAGCAAGGCGCCATTATCAGTTACTATTGATATTATGAATCATGTACCGTCAAGACCGACGTTCTTCATTAACGGATTGAAGTTAAGTATTCCACCAGCTACGTCCGTTTTTCTAAATTCTAATTTCCTTGTCGTGTTCCAGACCTCACGCCAGCCTGCGTGAGCTAAAACGCGTGCCTTTCGGCCTCCTCCTAGTAACACGGTGTTGGCTCTCCTGCCAACCAAAACAAATTTGATTTCACCTACTGGTTATTGATATGCGGTAGAGCAATAACGCCAGCGGTCCCGCCACAATGGTACAAGTGATTCCCGTCAGATCACAGAAATTAAGCGCTGTCGGGAGTGGCTAGCACTTGGATGGGTGTCCGTCCAGGACTGCTGAGAGCTGTTAGTAAGTGGGATGAACTCAGCCTGTGTGAGGCCAACTGAGGGGTACTTTACTGAGAAGTAGCTGCTCTGGTCATCAAAACTGACAACAGCCAGGAGAACAGTGTGCTAACTACATGTTCTTCCATTTCTTTCTTTCTTTCTTGGGGCCTTTGTCCCGCATCACTCGGAGTCGGCCGTGTTACCCCGAACCGCCACCCCGAACCCCCCGGGACGGAATGAGTTCACCCCAGTTATCTGCGTCTAATGTAAGCCATGGTATAGTGCGAACGTTTTTCAAATGTCTGCGAGTCATCTAACTTGGGCTGAACGTGGGGACCAGCCCGGTATTCACCTAGCGGGATGTGGGAAACCGCCTAAAATCCACACCCAGGCTGGCTGGCATACCGACCCTCGTCGTTAATCCGCCGGTCGGATGCGATCTGGGGCCGGCGCGCCTACCCGAATCCAGGAAGCAGCGCATTAGCGCTCTCGGCTACCCTGGCAGGTCAACTACGTGCTCTTCGATATCCGCATAGAATGAAGCCTCTTGCCTGAGGATGACACGGTGGTCGGTCGATTGCGTTAGGCCTTCCGAGATCTCTTCCGGCTCAGTTTACTTTTTTTGCATAGTAATAACGTAACATACAGACTATTAACGAGAGTACTGACAAGATTTACTCGATAGCAACGCTTTTAAATTTCAATCAAATATTTGTTCCTAGGGGCATGATCTTAAAACGATGTCACATTTGGAAAGCCTTAATTTCCTGGGGTAATTCTAGTAATTCCAAAAAAAAGACTGCAGCACATAAAAAATAAATATTAATATCGAGAAACGGAATAATAAAATATATTAAGCTATTAACAGGGCTGGCTAGAGGCGACAATCGTATAACTAAGTACGACACTCTCTGCTTCACAATTTCCATCTCGGAGGAGAAGGGCATCCGGCCACCCTCTACAACGAAAATTGCCAAATCCATACTAAGAGCCGATCCCGTGAAGATACGGCACAGAGATCAGGAAAAAGAAGAAACAAGATTAACCTTTTCTGAACATTAGTTTCTTACACTATATACATAATATTAATCTTTAACGTTGGTACTCCAGGCAGCTGACAGTGTGTTATTGCTTCTCAAACAACTTGAAAATCAGCTCGGTAAAAATTATGAACCAGAGTTTAGCAGAACGTACAGTTTACAACGACGCTGCTTGTGAGTGCTTGGAGGACTGTGTTAAATGCTTGTTACACAGTTATGACTGTGCAGGCCCGCAACTAACCAGTGGCTGGCGCACAGTGTTACTGCTTGTCGACAATATCACCAGCTCCCCCTCCCCGCCACCACGGCCGGACTGGCTGCACGTATCTGCCGTAAATAACAGTAATGTGGATATAACGTGCTGTGATGGGCAGGAAACCGTAGAGAGCTATAAACTGCGACCAGCACCTCAGATGCACGTGTGCCCGGCCTTAAGTCCGGTAGTAACATACGAAGCGGAGTGTCTAACAGCTTTAAGACCTGCAAACTGGACATTATGTATAATGAAATAGCATTTACCCTATGAGAATTTTCCCATTACGACGCTGTAACGAACTGAGAGGTCGGCACACCTACGGTCGTAAGCTCATTGTTACCGTCACGCTACAGAGGTTGTTGGACACCAGCCACACACCGTCGACTGTCTTGTGTCACCTGGACGCAAAAGAAACGGTATCAGCATTAGCCGTGGCAATCCGACGGGATGCAAAGGCCCAGTAGATCATCACCGATGCTGCTCACTTCTCACAAAACTGTGATACATACTTACAAGGGAACCTCCCCATCGCACCCCCTCAGATTTAGTTATAAGTTGGCACAGTGGATAGGCCTTGATAAACTGAACATAGACCAATTGAGAAAACAGGAAGAAGTTGTGTGGAACTGTGAAAAAATAAGCAAAATATACAAACTGAAAAGTCCACGGGTCGCACAGGCAACATCATGGACAAAACGAGCTCAGGAGCGCCGTGGTCCCGTGGTAGCGTGAGCAGCTGCTGAAAGAGAGGTCCTTGGTTCAAGTCTTCCCTCGAGTGAAAATTTTATTTTCTTTATTTTTGCATAGTTATTATCTGTCCGTTCGTTCATTGACGTCTTTGTTCACTGTAATAAGTTTACTGTCTGTGTTTTGCGACCGCATCGCAAAACCGTGCGATTAGTAGACGAAAGGATGTGCCTCTCCAATAGGAACCGAAAACATTTGATCGAAAGGTCATAGGTCAACCGATTCCTCCACAGGAAAACACATCTGATATATTCTATACGACACTGGTGACGGCATGTGCGTCACATGACACGAATATGTTGTCGACCCACCTAACTTGTACACTTGGCGAAGGGGTAAAAAGATTCTTCTACCTTGCCCGATTTATGTTTTCTTATGGATGCGATAATCACTCCCAAAAAAGTGAGTTTGTCACATAAACTGAAAATAAAAAATTAAAGTTTTCACTCGACGGTAGACTTGAACCTAGGACCTTTCGTTCCGCAGCTGCTCACGTTACCACGAGACCACGGCGCTCCTGCGTTCTCGGTCTCCTTGACATTGCATATCTTCCCATGAACTACTCAGTTTGTATATTTTGCTCATTTTTTCACAGTTCCACACAACTTCTTCCTCTTTTCTCAATTGATCTATTTTCAGTTTTTCAAGGTCTATCCACTGTGCCAACGTATAACTAAATCTGAGGGGGGTGCGATGGCGAGGTTCCCTTGTTAGGTCTCCTCTAGTAGGCTGCGACTCTCAAGCATTTTCGAGAAGATGAGGTGTAATGCTTCTCGAACAGAATGACCTCATCCATGCCAACCAGCATGAGCTCCGATAGCATCAGTCAAGCGAAACCCAAGCAGCACATTTCTCACGTGACGTACTGAAAGCCATGGATCGAGGCAGACAATCAGATGCAATATTTCTCGATTTCCGAAAAAATTTAACTCAGTGTCACATTTACCCTCATTATCAAAAGTACGATCATATGGCGTACCAGGCAAAATTTTCGACCGGGCTGAAGATTTTTTGGTAGGGAGACGCAGCAGGTTATCTTGTATGGAGAATCATCGGCAGGTGTAGAAGTAATTCGAGTGTGCCACAGAGATATGTGTTGGGTCTACAAACGACCCATCCTAGAATATTGGACGACATATCGTTCTTAATGGAATGAATTCACTTCTGGTTGCCCACAAGAGAATGTTACATTTCAACATATACGGTGTGTTAGTTATTGTGATCAATTGTACATTAATATGTACACACTTCAGTCTGTTTGTTGCTTTTTCTCTGCATCTAACAGTCCTCCAGCAGACATGTGACGAATACCTGATGTTTTCTGCACGGTCGTAGCTGCACCACTAAGTGGACTACGCCTGTCCGTATAGACTATTAGTTTTTCGTCCATGCGTCCACACTTCGAATGTTCGAATGTGCGTGAAATCTTATGGGACTTAACTGCTAAGGTCATCAGTCCCTAAGCTTACACACTACTTAACCTAAATTATCCTAAGGACAAACACACACACCCATGTCCGAGGGAGGCTCGAACCTCCGCCGGGATCAGCCGCACAGTTCATGACTGCAGCGCCTGAGACCGCTCGGCTAATCCCGCGCGCCGTCCACACTTCAACACCCGACATGCTGCCCAGGGGAAAATAAGCATTAGTGGCTTGCTCTTAGCATATGTACTTGTCGGTACTAACCCACCTAAAAACATATTACTGCAAATAGGTATAATTATTAGTCTGCAAATGTAGTAAAAACTGATGTAATATTGTTTAGTACACTGTCCTCAGTCACCAATAAAAATCTGCTCTTATACCCCTAACACAACGTATATACATGATCTGATGAATAATGTTGGAATAATGTTGGACTTCCGTGAGGTTGTTTTGGAATGGTGCTATAGAGTTTTGTTTTCTTTTTCATCAGACTTTTTTGACTGGTTTGATACGGCCCGCCATGAATTCCTCTCTTGTGCCAGTCCGTTCATCTCAGAGTAGCACTTGCAACCTACATCCTGAATTATTTGCTGGATGTATTCGAATCTCCGTCTTCTATAGGTTTTGCACTATACAGCTCCCTTTAGTATATGGAAGTCTTTCCCTTATGTCTTAACAGATGTCCTATCATTCTGTCCCTTCTCCTCGTCAATGCTAGTCACATATTCCTTTCCTCTCCGATTCTGCGCAGAACCTCAACATTCCTTATCTTATCAGTCCAACTAATTTTCAACATTCGTCTGTAACACCGCATCTCAAATGCTTCGATTCTCTTCTGTTCCAGTTTTCTCACAGTCTACGTTTCACTACCATACAATGCTGTGTTCCAAACATACATACTCAGAAATTTCTTCCTCAAATTAAGGCTTATGTTTAATACCGGCAGACTTCTCTTGGCCAGGAGTGCCCTTTTTGCCTGTGTTAGTCTGCTTTTGACGTCCTCCCTGCTCCGTCCGTCATTGGTTATTTTGCTGCATACGTAGTACAATTCCTTAACTTCATCTACTTCGTGACCATAAATCCTATGTTAAGTTTCTAGCTGTTCTCATTTCTGTTACTTCTCGTTACTTTCGCCTTTCTTCGATTTACTCTCAGTCCATATTCTACACTCATTAGACTACTCATTCCATTCAGCGGATCATGTAATTCTTCTTCGCTCTCACAGGGTATTCACAAGGCAAAAAATCATTGCAAAATGTAGAAAGATTCGCAGAACTGCAGTGTTTGGTACACGGACTGGCAGTTGATTCCTTTCATGTATTTAAATTTACTATACTAAATAAGTGGAAAGAGACATTGTTGATAAATTGCCCGATTGGCAGTCTATCAGTGAAAACAGTAGCTAACACCTGGAATGTGATATTGAGGTAATTATTAACGCGCTGGACATATTATTTTCAGCTCAATTTCAGGTTTTAATTGTTTTAGAATAAGCAACTCCAAAAGTAACATATATTATACAGAAATAAAAGCGATCACATTGTACCGAAATTAGATTCCTGCACCTGGTCTATGTAGTTCTTGGCAAACGTCACAGTCAAATTTAGTTTTTGTAGTTAACCAATGTAACCAACACAGTTATCATCTCAAGCAGTATGGTATTAAAAAAACAGAGCCGTATGAGTTCATTTGGAAAATGGGCACTAACAAAAGCGCCCACAAAAGTGCAGCATCTACAATGTGTACTTCAGTTTTAATATATTGTAGCTACTTGTTGTACAATGTGCCATACATTCAGACTGAACAGTTGCAATGCTTACATTTAGAATTTTTATTATAATCAGTTGTCTATCAATTAATTTATTAATTGATACCATATGCTGTTTGCTAAATTTTTGGAACTGTGGAAACGTCCCATTTGCATCTTTTCATTTAACTGAAAGCAGCACCTGGCTGCAGGCAAAATTTTTTCAAATCAGTCAACAGATTTACTTCATCCTTTCTTTTGGCCATAATAACCGTATGACACGAAAAGTAGAGCCAGCATCTGTTCCCGAGGCAGCTTAATTGTATAATATTGGCGATGAGATCCAGCCTTGCCTTACGGGAAGTTTCCTCTATTGATATTCGGATTTCGCTACCCTTTGTTCCTCTAGAAGACGTGTTACTGTTTAATTTATTTCGCTTCTCAGATTTTAAACATTTTATACGAGGTTACTTTATCCAAGGCTTTTTATGACTCTGTATATGCCTTGTAGGTGATCCTTTCTTTATTCTTTCGTTGTAAATGCAACGATGGAATTTATTCGTTGTCTTTTTTATTTTTTTCTTACATACTACTTCAGCTCGTGTTGTATTGTTGTTGATGCTGCTGTTATTGTTGTGTCAATGTTCGAATCATTAGAATACAAGTGTGAGACGTGACATTGCTCGATAATTTTGATATTTACACACTCACGCGTTCTTCTGAAGTCCGCTGAGAGACGTGTTCTGGAAGTCTGATGGTAGGCCTCCCAGTTCACGAGTCCAGAGACTAGAGAAATTAGTTTCTGAGCTCCACGCCAGCATACAAACACAAGGTAGCCAGCGGCGCGGCGCTTGGACAGCCCTAGCGCGCACGGTGACTGCGCGGAATGCGCAGAGCCTGCGCGCTGAATTTCTGGGCCTCTTATGGAGGCGGACTGTTCGTCCTCTGGCCGTATAAATTAGCCCGTGCACTAAATATAGCCGCGACACGGCGTGCGGCATGTTAATAGACGCGCCTGGAGAAGGAGCAAGACGGCCGCTGCCCGTTCATTAGCATTTTAATTAAACACTGTGTACACACGCAGCCGAGCTGGCAGCTACACGCCAGAATTCAGGCGCACTTTGTCTTCGCTGCAGGTCGGACAAAATTTGCTCGCACTAGCCAGCAGAAATTTCTGCACTTCTGCGTCGTGTGGACTTCACTGCTGTATAACTAACTACGAGTATTAATGTCCGTAGCGCCTACTCCTCTCCTATGAATTCTGAATGTTTAACGAGTACTGTGCGAAATTTCAACGGTTTACTATATAATTATGAGAAACATAGAAACTTCAGTTGCATCTGTTTGTCACAACCGATTAGAAACGTGGCGAAGGTCATTACCATTGGCGACTTTAAGTGCTGTCGCTTGATAATGATACAAACAAGAATTGAAACTGGTCGTATCAAATGGAGCGTTTTGGCAACTGCAGCTGTGTTATAATATTATACTTACGTTTATGGCGCTTTTCATTTAGGCGCGTTTACAGGACTGAGTTCCACCTGTTTACGCAAAACACGAATTCTATTCCCTTACCTAAACATGTTTAACCACATATGCACCAACATCACTGATTCCTCGTTTTTATTTCATATCTGAGAATATTAAACGTTTTAACTGTAACATGAGTGTAATAACGTCTAAAAAAAAAATTTACCGCCTTACAACAAGTGATTTACATTAACTTCCGACCACCTTCCTAAAAACAATGTGCTGTTGCTGAGGACACGCTTCTCAGTCAGAGCAAGTCAGTGTTCTACATATTAGTCAAGAAGGAAAAAAATGAAAAGAACAGAAATAAAAAAGAGCAAAAATAAATCTTCCATCCTAATTCCTCATCACCGCCATTATAATTTAAACACTTATTTTCATACTCGTAATAGAAACAAAGAGCATCTGATAATGGCACACATGTTCAGAAATAAATTTGGCCAAGGGAAGTCTGAAGAATTTGTGTTTTACAAAACCAGGCAGAATCCAGTCCTCCCATACGGAAATACATTTGCTCTGAATAGGAAGAAACGATTGTTTTGTGTCCTCTCAATGTGTTTGAATGGCATACAGCCATCCTTTATTTGCATATAGTAAGTACTTAGTTCTTTTGCTAAATGATAATCTGAAGATATGTAATCGAACTGGTGAGATTCGTATTTCTTACACGCAGTGCAATGAGACAGAGAGGCTTCAAAGAAGAGCTACTCATTATGTTATTCTTATACACAGTCATCAAGATATTGGGCTCTTCTTGGACGACCGAGAGAGTTGACGCAGTGCTTAACTCACTGGCCCGTACTCCAGAGAAGATGGATTCAAAACCTAGGCTTCGGTTCCCCAGATTTCCCCACACCAAATGACGCGAGTGATGCATGGTTCCTTTAAAAGGAACAGCCGAATCCCCTCTCCTCTCCCTATTCTTGCTCTGTCCTTGTACTGGCAACATCTCGTCAACTTGACTTCAAGGCCTAATCCTCTAGCATCACTCGAGGGAGTGGGCCTTAAATCCCTGTCCCAACCCTGATTTTCACTAAAAACCCGTCCGACTGAATGGTGCTCGATTCCTTAAAAACGACAGTGCCGATTTCCTGCATCAGCCATCTCCAATGTCGATGGGGCTCTAACTCAAACTTGCAACGGCACTGATTCGTTAAGAACAAGAGCGCCACATTGAAGCCAACGAGCTACGTAAAAATTTTCAACCTATTCTCTTTTAGATGATTTAGCGTAAGATGGTTACATGAATGTTTTCCAAGCCACAAGGCTACAAGAAAGTCGTTCATGTACGAAGACTTACTCGTGAACGACCGTGAGTCGATAATTCAAGACACTTCGTGAGACATATTTGCAACGAGTCACATACGTTAGCGTATGGAGGTTAACGGTTGTACCAACAAACATCCTTATAGAAGATTGGCGGCACCGTACATCGTTGTCCTGAGCGTCTTTTCGTCATATCTTTGTGTATTTTACAATATCGTTGACTGTCTTCTTGAATATCGTTGTCCGCTTATTGTCGTAGTTACATGAATAAATACTTTGTAAAAGTGATCGGCTTGCATTTCCTTATATTCGCAAATCGACGGCGATATTTTTTGGTGCCTAAAACGGGGACTGGGAGCGTGTGGGTTGTCATTGGATGACACTGCCACATGCTTTCCATTAACGGAAGACGCGTAGTTGCACTACACGGAAGCCTATTAGCACCGTCGTCTACTCTTGCGGATGAGAAAAATGTAATCACGGTCTGCTGTTGTCGTTATAAAAATATTAGGAAGTGTCTTATCTAGCCGAAAATCCGTCATATGGTCGTGCATATTTAAAATCGCTCTTGAATTGTCGCACGCGATACGCACTAGCATCTCTGGGCAGACGCGAGTTGTTTCATTTAGTCAGTCTTTGCTCACTTGAAGCAGTGGAATATCTGAGAGCGCACGTAGCGTAGTAATTGAAAGGTAAGAACTACAATTCCTCTTGAAGAGCTACAAACCTTGAATAGAAAACGAACTCTTCGGAGAAGTCTTTTTACGTATGTAGTATCAGCAATTGAAGAGTTGCCAGATGACACGCCGCTAGAGGGAATTAAATACAGCAAGTATTGCTTGGAACAGGTCTTGTCACTTTTGTGACTGACAATACTAAGATCGAGAAATCGGTGTTTTCTTTGTCTTGAGCGAGGCCATATTGTCAAAGACTGTTGAAGAAACGAAGAGCCGCCTGCTCACCGATAAATTTGTGATGATTCGAATCAACCGAAGCCATGCCACAATCAGTCTGTTTCACAGTGTGTCCGTTAATTGCTCGGTGGGCTATGTCGTCGCGAGACGCTCAAAAGTTTTCACGCATCTTCAGCCGGCACGGGTGTTTGTAATAGGGTCCACAAAAGAAAGCCGAATCGCAGGTTGCATTTTGGATGCAGGCAAACAGTCCACGTCCATTTTCCGAAATCTGATTGATAATCGAAACCTAAAGGTTATCGATACCTGGCCTCCGTCAGCAAACACATTCGAATCTTCTTTGACATCCGCGCCTCGCAGATTTGTGTTTTCCAGGGTAAGCAGTGGATGGGAAAACGCTCGTGTTTGGCTCAATCCTTTCGAGACTTTACGTAGTTTTACGAAACTTCCGACTGCGCCCAAGGGTGTCAAGATAAATCGAAACATCGAATATTTACAGTTGGCGGATCCCTGTGAAGGAGAAGTTTTACTTATTACTTATCGCAGCAGATCACTACTCTGAAATTGTGGAGGACGCAACGCCGAAACTCATTTCTTCCTCTCTCCGTCTGTAGCATTGTTGTTCTCTAAAATCGGGTGGATCCTCAGTGGATGTTGCCCAGGAACTTTAAATAAACACACAACCGTTTATGTCGTTAATCTAGCTGCTAAAGAACTGAATGATGACTCTATACGTAGCTTCTGGGATTGAGTTAATCGGAATCAGCAACAATGAAGAACGATTAACGACGATATTGCAAGAGTTTCGCGCATGCTTGCAGACCAGCGGCGAGTGCTTCGCCTTCCCTGAAATTCAGCTGTCGTTCTACACAACAATTTTCACAGTTCCGAGAAGCGTTTTGCTGCATTACAGAAAAGAAATGATGCAGAAATGATGGTCTAAAACACGTTTACGACAAGCTGATGTTGGAGTATATTAAAAACAACTACCCAGAATTGGCTCCTACAGAAGAATCTCCAAATTCATTCTATTTGACCCATCACTTGGTCAGGTATGATAAACTGGGGAGCACAAAATAGTGAATAGTCTTTGATGGTTCATGACACGAACAAGGTGCACCCTTTCTTAATGTCAGTTTAGATATCGGGCCTAGCCTGTTGCCTGAAATGTTCTAGGTCCTTTTGATATTACGTCTGCGGTTCTTTATAGTCATTGCCGGCATCGTTCTAGCTTTTCTACAGCTCTCTCTTCATCCTGACTAGAGGCTTCTGGGACAACACCAACAATAAGTGAGTAACGCGCACGAAACTGCGATGGACTGATTTCTGTAGTATTCTGTTTTCTGTGACAGCGCCAAGTGTTTCACTAACAGGCAAGGGATCTTATTTTTTAAATGTATTCGTTCTTCAAACAGCTCGCACCCCGTTATGTTAGTTTCAATTTCTGTTATCACTGAGTTGCTGCTTTGTCTGCCCGTGAGCGGCAGCAGCAGCAGCGCCTATCTATATAGCCCTCACGCGTTATCTTTGGTGCACTGCTATTACTTCCCAGTTGTCGTCTGTCGTGGGGTCAGTTGGAACGTGCCAGGAGTGCAGTTCAGAGATGCCAGTCGGGGAGTTGGAACACGGCACTAGTTCAGTCTTCGTGTTTCGAATCTCGGTCCGGCACACAGTTTTAATCTGCCAGGAAGTCTGGGGGGAAAAAATGCCGGCACGGTAGCTCAGCGTGTTCGGTCAGAAAGCTAGTTGTCCTCTGTAATAAAAAAACTGAGTGGAAGGATCAACAAACGAACTTGAACGAATGTCAGGTGACGTCCGCAACCACCAAACACAACGATTAAAAAAAAAGTCAGGTTGGAGCAGCAGTGAGGCCCGCATGTCCATGGCTCGCCCGACCGTTGCCGCCACGCATCACGTGAGCCGGGGACGGTCATCGTGGATCGTCGATCGGTCGTCCTACCGGACGGCGTGAATTGGCTCGCCGATCGCGTGTGGGTTGGCTGTGTGTCTGAATCGACTCCCGATTTGTCTTCGTGATTACACAGCCACTGCTTAGTGTCGTTCAAGCCTTCGTGCAAGTTTTTGTCAAACTGTGTGTGTAGTTGGTGTTGAAACACGTATGTTGTGTGGCGGCGATGGCGAGGCATTGCAGAGTCTCTGACCAGAGAGCTATTTGTCGTTCCTAGTCTGCGCTTGACTGCGCGAGAGTGCAGTTCAGTTGCGAGGCAGTTGCGGTCGAGTGCAGTTCAGTTGCGATGCAGTTGCGGTCCAGTAGCGCGAGAGTGCAGTTGCGGTCGAGTCGCAGTAGAGTTCACTTGCATGTAGGGAGTTAGCAGTTGTGTGAGGAGTCGGCGGGCGTCGACATGGCACTCTGGTCAAGATTCACGAAAAGGTATATTTTTTAATAAGGTAATGAAGCAGCATTTCGCACATCTGATAATGTAGTGTAAATTAACTGTAACTAATTTGTTCAAGAATCGCCCCAATAATAATTTTTGTTTTCAAACCAAGCACTTTAACAAAACAAACATTTTATTGAAAGAATATTTGCCTTCCATTTCCTTTAAAAAAATTTACTTAAGTTCAAACAATGTTTGCGATGCATTTCCTCCAAGCTATGGCGAAAAATAAGAGCAGATGCAGTTTTACTGAGGTAAGAATTTGAGTTTAATTGTTGCACAGGGCCTAAGATCGACATTTCGGTCTATTTGCGTTTTCATTGTCACTGAGATTTTATTATCACTGAATTGACTTTCATTTTTGTGGGGAGCTTACACTAGGGTCAGATTGCTATTATATTTTCATTTAATTGTCATTGTCTTTAAATTTAATTGCTGTGAGGTTACACTTAGCTCTAGGTCCATTTCCATTTGAGTAAGATTAGACATACTTTTTTATTGTGGGGAGGTTACAGTATCATTTCCACTGACAACTTTTTTTAAATGTTGACGGCGTACTGGCAATGAGTCGGTCGATCGGTGTGGATCAGCCAGGAAATCTCCGCGCGGCGCAGTGGGCCGGGACCGCTGGCGGTCTCTACACAGTGTCAGAGTGTGTGGGAGCTGTTCCGATAGCTACGAGGTTAGTGGCTCACCGACCCAGGACATCAAAGTTGAGTGTTGATTTAATTACCAAAGCCAGACTGTTCACATTATGCCGTTGGTTTTCATGGTTAGCTGTTGGGGATATTCCCGTGAGCAACAGCGAGTGTTGGAATTGGTGAAAGTTTGGCCACCATCCGGTGGAGTTGAACTGTATTTTGGTTATTTGAAGTCCAAGTGCACCAGCGGATATAATGGCGTGTGACGAGGGCCTCCCGTCGGGTCGACCGCTCGCCTGGTGCAAGTCTTTCGATTTGACGCCACTTGGGCGACTTGCGCGTCGATGGGGATGAAATGATGATGATTAGGACAACACAACACCCAGTCCCTGAGCGGAGAAAATCTCCAACCCAGCCGGGAATCGAACCCGGGCCCTTTGGATTGACAGTCTGTCGCGCTGACCACGCAACTACCGGGGGCGGACGCACCAGCGGAATTTTATGCCTTGTGGCCGTTGGAGTTCCAGTTACCTGCTCTGGCCGCTGACGTAAAATTCAGGCTGTGTCCTTTCCTCACCGTGTTGTCGCTGTCCAACACGTGTGTGTAGTTTTGACAGTTTATGCATACTTGGTTGTGGGCGGCTACGCCTTTTACGTTTTGGCTTTGGAGTCCCTTGTGCACTGGTCGGGTGGAAAGCAAGTCGTCTTGTCGGTGGGGTCTGTTGACTGTCTCTTGGTTGGGTTACCGGCGGATCGGATATAGTTGGGCCGACTACCTGTCTCCCCTAAGCGAACGTTAATATTTCAAGTGCAGACCGATCCCCGGGAACTTCAGAGCGCTGCTGGCTGTACTGCCTTTTTTTATTGGTGTTTGATTTTGTAATTTAATGGCTTAAGCCGATGGTTTGAATGTGTATGCTTTAGTTGGGTTTTAAATAATGGGCCTTCAGCCGCTTTAAAATTGAAAGTTCCTTACTTGTCAAGTCTTGCATTGTGTGGACTTTCAGCCTCATTAAAAATATTTTTTGAATAAAGCTTTGCAGATCTGCCTTTTGAAAATTTATTGTAAAAAATGGTTCAAATGGCTCTGAGCACTATGAGACTTAACATCTAAGGTCATCAGTCCCCTAGAACTTAGAACTACTTAAACCTAACTAACCTAAGGACATCACACAACACCCAGTCATCAAAAATTTATTGTACTCGTGTTTTTTTTCAGTAATAGGCCTTCAACCGCTTTAAAATTTAAATTCCTTACTTGTTAAACCTTAGACTGTTTGGGCCTTCAGCCAGTGTAAAATATTGTTTAAAGATAAAGCTTTGGGCCTTCTGCCTACCAAAAAATTATTTTAGTTCTTTTAAGTCATCGGCCTTCAGCCGCTTTTAAAGTTCTTGTCTTCCAAGTAACAGACTGTGTGGGGCCTTCAGCCTAATTGAAGATAAGGCCTTCTGCCTCGTTTTTTTTTTAATTAATTTTACCTGCAGTCTTAAATCATTGGCCTTCAGCCGTCTTTTAATTAAACTTGTTTGATTTTCAAGTGTTAGTTTTGTTGGGTCTTCAGCTAAGTTATAGAACTTACTAACGTGAGGCTTTCTGCCTTATAAATATTCTTTTCAGCCGTTTTTAAATTTAAGTGGTTGTGCCCTTAAGGCATAAGATAGTGTTGCCTATTCAGTCTTTAACTAAGTTCAAAAAATTTTGCTGTATTGTTTGGACAACTAAATAAAGTTATATGTGTTTGAGTGTAACTGACAGCCCCCTTTTGGCCCCTTTCCACAATTCTAACTACCTGTTCTGTCCTGCGGACTTAAGCAGGGCGGTTTCACTAGTCTCGCTGTATTATGAGTTATCTTCGCTAAAGAAGAAAGCGAAATTGGCACTGTCGAAGTGGGCGACTACCTTGCAACAATTATCCGCAATTTGGAACATAGACGGAAGAGCATCCCAAACAAAATTTACGATTCTAGGGATGATGTGAAACGCCGAAGAAGACATTTTCAGCGGACCAGCGACAATTCACTGAAAACGTTTCAGAGACAACTGTAACTAAAGGAAACTTACTATGAGAAATCCTCTGGTATTAGTAACATAGGTAACCACAGTAGGAAAAATTCTGTCTCAAGACACTTGGCTACTCGGTTTAGGTTGAGACGAACCCCTGCCTCACTGCTTATCAGTTGTATGGCGCACCTGCGAATCACACCCGCCTGAGCTGTCCAACATTACTGTTTTAAGCTGGATCCAATAGTAAGATAACGATATCTTCTGCATTCACGTTTTCTGTGATGCATCTGAGAGAGCATACGGCGCCGTCTTGTATGCTACTTCTAGTGATAACATTTTCAGTGCAATTTGTAGTTAAAGTAGGTTAGCGCCCGAGAGGAAAATAACACTAGCTTGATCTGCTAGCAGCATTAACAAGAGCCAGACTACTATAGCACTACTCCAATGTCACAACTTCTGACCTGAGAAGAGCAACACTTTGGACTGATTTCACTATAACCCTTGGAAAATGTCTGTAAGAAAAAGGGAGATGGAAACACAGAAACTAACTACACCGTCTCGTTGCAGACATTGTCTTGGTTTCAAAAGGATCCGCACCGCAGGCGTTGCAAACGCTGAGCATCGTAATTCATGGCCGAACAAACATCATGCATCTACTACACCCGCATGTTACTGAAAGCTATATAGGTAAATAAATCTCCTCAGACTTTACTCATTCAGGTTCCACAATCACTCATAAAAATAAACTGTCTTAGTGGAGAATGCTACGTTTCACTTCAGTCTAGATATGTAACAGAAGCTCGTCTTTATTGGATAAACTCTGTGCAGCAAGAATGTTTCTATGGGAATCACAGCTCTAAACAAAGGCTCTTCCTAGCACATCCAAAATACAATGCTCCAACGCACATTTAGACAGTGGTTTCTCACGTTTAGGAGGTCGCCTGCAGCACGCCGTGAAGTTTGGCGAAGAACGTGATTCCTTTATTCCAGAAGGATAAAATCACTTCACCAAGCTTCTGATGATGTACAAGCATATCAGTCTACATGATCTTTGAGTATAAGTGGTTCTCTTACAACTAAGAGAATCCTTCTGAATATCAAAATGATCCACGTACTTGTCTTCCCTGTAGATTCGCACGTAAGATCTCTGGCCAACAGATAGAAGCACCACTACCAGCTGATAGAGTGAAACCTACCAAGCCGTCTGAAATTTCTGGAATTGATTTCGCTGGACCTCTACACTTAGTCAGGCGTCACTATGAACAAATGTTACATCCTATTAATCACCTGTGCTGTAACTAGAGTGGTACACTTGGAAATAACAATCAGCTCAACATCGGACTGCTTCCGATTAGCCTCCCAAAGAGTTATAGGTAGGTGTGGAATATACAGCGATAATGCCCTAACCTCCCATGCAGCTAACTGAGAGTTAACAGACATATGGACCGTTATCTCTGCTGAGAAAACACAACATTTAATTGCAAGTTCTTAGCACCGCGAACTGCTTGGTGGTGAGCATACTGGGAGCGGATGGTTGGCTCAATTAAAGGAAGCCTTCGTAAGGTCCTGGATCGCTGCAGCACGAACAAGGAAGGCCTACAAACTCAGACAGACAGGACCGTGGTTGCCAGATTTACGGCTAGCGGCACTTTCGGCTTTGAAGTTACTGGGCACCGTATATCATCGTGTCGTAGGACTGGCCACTGGCACCTACTGGACAAGCCACACAGGCAAATTGCTCGTCAACGCGAGGATCTTATCTCTTCAGTTCCAAAGATACCAATTCTTGCCGAGTTACACAATCAGCACACGACAATTTCTTAATCATCCGACTTACCGAATACTTTTCGTCGTTGAGGGCGTGTCGACCCCCTGACGCTCCCAGTTGGAGTGGTCTCGAAACCCTCTGCTGGGCTTCCCGTGTATTAAAGTGCACTCCTATTCGCTGAGTACCGAGACCACAAATTAAGAGCGTTTTATTTCAAAGACTTTAAGTCTGTCACATCCACGATCTTTCGGCGTCTGCTTCTTTCAGTTTTTCCACGAGTATCAGGGGCCACCACTAAAACCCACGACTAGGATGAGATATACTTTTACGTCTACCTTGAAGTCAAGAATAAGATTAGTTGCCAGGAATATTTAGTATTTTATGTAGGATCTAACAGCCACTAAGAAAGCCTTAATTTTCGTTAGATTCCCCCCCCCCCCCCCCGGACCATGTGACTTGATGAGCCGTCTCTAGGCTTATGATAGACATTGCACTTGATTACTCCTGTCACACTGAGATATCTGCTATTCGCGATCTTCTTAGTCGTACTGCCTAGGTCCCAAGTCCCAAGTCACGTGTGTATCTCGACGAGCATATCGGCCGATGGGAAACCGATTACTCACCCAACATATCCTTAGCCGTTCCCTGGAGCGGATTTACGGGTTGAGATAAGGCCCCTACTCACTCGGAGAAATAACTCCTGGTGGGCTACTGTAACAGACTTCCGCTCTATCAATGAGTCTGCGTCTACAGGACGTATTTTCTTCCGTTACTCTGGGAAGGAATCCATTATCTTATGACACCTCCGCATCGGTCACACCAGATTAACCTATAGTTTTACGGAAAGGATCATCGCCACGTTGTGGTTGCTGAGCCTTAGAGACACTAGCTCACATCCTGGAGCAATGACCCCTCCTCGTGAGTCTCCACGTCAAGCTTACTCTTCTGGATTCTTTGCTTCTAACGCTAGCGGACCACGTATTGTCACTTGAACTGGTTTTTCCGCTTCCTGCAGGCCTAACATTTTAAACTCCTTTCGGGGCTGGGGTAGCTCAATAGGGTTGAGGCACCGCTGGGCTCAGGGTCCCTACAAACTAATGCCTCCGCCAGTCTCCCTGGTCATCCCTCTTTTACTCCGTTTCAATTTCTTTTACATGCGGTTAGGCCTTTTTTGTGCCCCGCCCTATTTCACATTTTTAGGAATGCCCCTTCATATAGCACTTCGATGAATGCAAGACCTTAAGGGTGACTTATCCTTCCTATTAGGTGAAGAAAGAATAGTTGAACAGCCGGCCGCGGTGGTCTCGCGGTTCTAGGCGCGCAGTCCGGAACCGTGCGACTGCTACGGTCGCAGGTTCGAATCCTGCCTCGGGCATGGATGTGTATGATGTCCTTAGGTTAGTTAGGTTTAAGTAGTTCTAAGTTCTAGGGGACTAATGACCACAGCAGTTGAGTCCCATAGTGCTCAGAGCCATTTGAATCATTTGAATAGTTGAACAAGTTAGAGGCACCCACATGCCTTGCTCATACTGTGGTATCAAGCAGTCAGGCCTGCAAGATGAGTGGTCTGCCAAGCGAGTGGATTCATTCTTATTTATCGAGTAACATGAACTCTAGTACTCACAATCAAGTTACAAATTATCCTCCTGTATGAATAATACGCAACGGAAACGCACATCTGACTATCAGTAATTTACAGAACTCTGACTGTTCACTACGCACTGGCAATACCACATTTTCTTTTTGTCTTTTATTTAACGGCTTTTATCAACACGTGGCCATCGCACTGAATATGAGTGGCGCACACATTATAAATTCTGGATATCATGACAACATATAATTCGAAGGAAAAGTCCACCAATCTTTTTCTTTTCACTATCTTATTTATTCCGATAAATTCTATAACCTAAACACACAAATTCTATAACCTACAACAATGACACATGAGAAATTCCGCCCAGTGGGCATGGCTTTACATTGGTGATTCTCTACCTTATGGTCTCGTAATTATTTAACGCTACAGTGCACTTTGTGGATAGGATGGTGGATCTTTTATTATATCTCACACTTCGACTCTCACAATCATCATCACGAAACTTTCCTCCAGATCGAGCGGTACAGAAGGAACAAGCATAACCCACTAATCTTTTGAAACTACCTTGCTATTCTCCCATGCAAACCACACATACCCAAATTACATGACATACACCACACTACAACATGGAATACAATACAATAAATAGTCACAATACTATCACTTTCAGCTTTCCCACTTCAATTAGTATTTATCCCAGTTCGACACAGCCCCACCTTGTAATTCTACTTTCCTACTATGAACTCTGGAGATATATGCACGTCTTCCTGTGCAATGCAAGCCAAGTGGCGTTGCTGGATAGACGGCCGACTCACCTTGATTCTCTCTCAGAGTTTTAATCTAGTGTCACACGGAATCATATCACGCAAAGTAATATTAAGAACATATTCATCACACATCCGAGTCCTCAACTGATACCATCGACGAGTACTTGTCTTTATCCTTTGTCTCATACACAGATTGAGACTCACACAGTACTCACCACGTGGAAGTACTCTTCTCTAATTTCAAGTCCTGCACACGCCATTTCTTAAATATTTCAACTTATGGTACACACGCTGTTTCTTAAATATTTCAACTTATTGTACACACGCTAGTAATTCAGCTTAAGCACACGGAAGTATTTCAACTTATTGCTACACGTGGTTTCATTGTGACCGTTGGTCACTTCCAAAGATTACTACGATCCCATTAATATTACCTGCCTGACATTTAATTCTCCCCACAAAAGTTCCTGAAATAGAGAAATTATTATTTCAAACTACTCTTAAATATTCCACATGCATACCATGTCTCCACTCTTTTGTCTTTACGGAGCACACCTAAGACAGGTCTTAACAACACAAGATCCAGCGGCAGAGTGCTGAAACATGGCCGTTCTTCAGGTCCTCTCGCACCTCTGATGAAGTGGGGGAGCACCTTGCTACCGTATTGGTCAGCCACATTTCAGGCACTCAAAGCTCAGGTAAATTTCATCTCTTTGGTCCCACCAAAGGTGACCAAAGGATCGTCTCAAAGATGATCATATATTCACATTCACTATCTGCGGTTAGCAGACGACCATACATTCATTCATTTCACAGATCTCACCAAACTGGATGTAGGGATTTACTTTGTGGGAGTGCACATGTGATCAATTAAATAAATAAATTGTCATTCTTTCCCACACTGGTATCCAGCTTCGCTGTATTAATTGAAATTGAGTTATTTTACAAAAGAAATGTGTTGTTCTGACAAAAATAATGAAGTATGTTGTACCTATTTTCAATGTCGGGCGGTACTGTACCCTTTCAAAGTTTTACTGCTACCTCCGAGAAAGTGGATTCTATTCCCGTGTTAACACTGACTAAATCGCATCGAAAGTGGACGGTTGTTGGAGGGATTCCTCCCACTGCATGCTGCACACTAGTGAACTGCGCCCACACAACAATAACCTGGTTTGTTTTACTATTGTCTGCCAGCAACCCGGCTAGAAGAAACTTTTTACCCAGAGGAAGGTCGACGGAGAATCAGACGTGATGAAGATGCCATGGGGAGTCCTCTCTGTAACTCGAAGACCGGCCAGACGCATACACATTTTTAGTCTCATGCAAAATTTCTTGTCTCTAGTATCAATATTCCTCCCACTGCCTCGATTTTACCATTCCTTCATAATATTAAAATTCGATTACATTTTTGACTGATGTCACTAACTCTAAATGATCCAGTCAACTAGTCCCTTAATCCCCAACAAGCCATCCAATATGAATTGGCTGCTACACTTTACCAGTAGCAAATGATATAGCAACTATTTCCGGATCTTGTACGTCCCTTTGTTATGTAAAAGCACACTGCAACCGACCTCCTTTTTCAGCAAAAGTTTTCAGTCTCCCATCGCTCTCAGATTCTTACTTCATGAGGATGCTTTTTGTTATGGCGACATATGCGCCGTTATGGTAAGAATCCGCAGTATTCTCTTAATTTAATCGTCTGTCTTCCTTTGATCCGGAACAAGCACGAAAATGCTTTTGGTCTTTATCAAGTATATGAGGTTTCACTGACAAAATTCGTTCCACAGGATGTACCTTATAAAACGAGTAAAGTGTCAAAGCCACATCTGTAAAACTCTGTTTCAGGGCTACATGCTCACTTTCACTCCAAATGCGACAAATCTTCTGATAGTCGTTAAGTCAGACATGACCACAGAGTGTGATCGCCCTGTTATCTATTTGCGTCTACGAGTAAAGGTACCTTCACACTGAAAACCAACTCCAACAAACTCGGTTGACAACTATTTTCAACTCGAAGTTTGACTTACTTTTCAACTGTTGTCAACAGTTGTTTGAAGTCTCGAATCTGAACAACGAGTTGACGGAAGTTTTGTCTCCAGTTTGTAGTTTATGGTCAGTGAGCAAAAACGTGGCAGAGTTGTGTGACTTGCGCAGGCGCATTTGCTATGTCGTCTGCGCCGTTTCTTTCTTCGTCTGCTGTATTTCTTTCGACAACGGCAAAGAGTCGCCAACAGATCCAACAATTCAGTTATGTTAGAAACTGAAATGAGGAAATCTGTGTAGGATCCTTCTGATTCTGCATATAAAGACACACATAAAAAGAAAGATCTGTTGAAAGAAGTTTCGCGTAAAATTGGTGTACCGCTTGTGGAGTTTGAAAGGAAGGAATATGAAAACACAGTACAATCGCGAGCATTGTAAAATGGTCAACACTAAAAGTAGGTCTGGGACAACTGAAACCTACGTTCCGAAATGGATATTTTACGAGCATATAAAATATTTTGTAAGCGTGAACAAGCCAGGGAGAAAAATATTTACAGTCGTAAATAAAATGTCATTCACTAGCGTAACTCAAGCTGTAAGACTTTTGGTCGGAAATTTTGCAACTGAAACTGTATTTCCACGGAAATTTATTTATTTCTCTTGCCATATAATTTTGTCAACAACTGATACAAAGTAGTCTGCAAATTAATGGTTACATTGTTAATAACTAAATCTATGAAGATTTTGTTCGGAAGTTTTTAATTACATTTGCCTTTTCACTCGATATTTATTTATTCATATTTCTCTTACCATTTCGCTTTACCAACAACCATTACAAAGTACATTGCAAATTCATCCCTTATATTCCTTACAGTTCTTCCTGCGTTGCCTCCATCTCTCTGAAGACATTTATTTTGCGGAGACATCCTCCAACCGCCATTCGAAACTCTGCCTGTTTCTGGATCTTCCACATCAAAACTGCCAGGTGTTAGGTAAACTTTCTTTGTTCTCTTCTAAGAAAACTGTGCAAAGGCACATGGCAGAAGTCACTAATGTTGCCTTTTCCCAAAAAAATTCTCCTCAATTCTTCTAGAGCGAGATATTCGGTAATTAAACATTCTTTCCTGGATGCCTTTCTCTTGTCATCCTTCGTATCGTTTCATCATGTACTCTGAAAGAGCAAAAGCGTCATCTCTCACTATAACAAATGGCACATCTTCACAGTCAGAATCTATTTCCATTGCTTTTCTGCAACAAAAAATAACGCCAAACGTGTGTTCACAAGAGTTTGAAACTGTTGTCAACATTTGCAAGTTTGACAAACTTACAACAGTTGTATGTTTTTGTTTGTTGGAGTTGGTTTTCGGTGAGAAGGTACCTTAATAAGCGAAGTGGCGTAATAAGTAAAGTCGGACGCACAATCTCAAAGATAGTTTTGGTTGCAACAGATTGTTTGAATCATAGCGTTGTGGTAAAATGTTATCGCTCAGACAGCTTGAGAACAGGGCTTTGAAGGACTGTGTGGCAACTAGTTTTTATTATCTCCGTTTGTGTGAGGCAACAGGAGAAAGAGGACAGGAACAGGAAAAATAGAAGTCTACCAAATTATATCAAAATTTTTTGCATGGGCGAAAGTAGAGGCGGGTTTGATTTGGGAAACTTCGAAATACTATGCTTTGAAACGGTTGCCTAGGAGTTGTTATACTATTAGAACTACACTAAAATGACATGAAGAATGTCTCTTTTCCTATCTCTTGGGACATACGAGGGGTGGACACTGCCTCGAAATGCCCTACCACACTATACATCTAAACAAAGACATCACCCTCCATAAGTACTAGCTTCACAATTACTAGCTTCCTGTTTCAATTTAAAGGAATTTTTTTTTTGTATTACACTATTAATTGTTTCTTTTTAATATGTTGCTTCTAGAATTGAGAATTACTTCACCTGTCATGGATCATTCACCATTGGCCGGAACGTTTTCAGCCAGCGGCAAAAAGGTTGTTATATCTACCTCATCATCCTAAGCTGTTAAATGGATTTGTTCTCCATGAAAAAGCTCCGTTGTTAATGAGTCTCCGAGAGGCTAGTTCAAAGTGTTCTCTCTCGCTAGCGACGTAACAATAGCTGTCTGAGGCACATTCCCTCTGTTGCTGAATACATTTGAATCAAGTTGTGCGTGAAAACACAAACACACACACACACACACAAACGCGAGAGAGAGGATCTCACAAGACGACTCAATTCTTTCAACAATACCGTACTAGACTGACAAATACTTACGTTATTTAAGTCCAGTTTTAATCATCACATCTGTCCTTAAACGTTTGCCACAACATGAACGTTAAAATGTCGAAATGGCTAGTTTGAGCCGTGTATCCAGTCACTGTGACAAACTTCAGTTCAACAGTGAATTCTAACCCTGCACTCTAATTTGTTATACAAATGAGGACGGGTATTGAGGACTCGAAATGCATCATAACTGAAAGCGTATATTTTCCCAACATTCTCTCATGGAGATTTTGCACTAAAATGGATTTACGAAAAATGCCAGGAAGTAATACATATGCTGTAAAGAAATAACCCAGTCAAAAATTATATTATTAATAGAAACTAGTTTCATTTAGACTCAATACAGTTTAGAAAAGATGAATAATGCTGCTGCCAAAGTCGTTCGTCATTTGTGTAATGATTTAAAATGCCAGACAGGCAACAAAGTTAAGTTTATATGCGAGCTACAGGCCTTTAATCGGTTAAAACCTACTGAGCATAGACTTACGTTTTTTTAGATTTTTAGCTTCATTGGTACAAAGGAGATCAGTACATAAGTCGTTTTATTGAAAAAAGAAAAAAAGCAGTGCGTACTTGTCCATATGTGGCCCTTCTTTTCTTTGCCGCCCAACGTCACTCCTACCGTTGACTGTGGTTTTTTTTCTTTTCTTATTTTCTTCTGTACATCTTTATTTTATCAAATAGGCATCTCGGACCGTTTGTGTTCCTTAATTGTGTTCCTTAATTATGATTATGAATTTTAGAGCAACGTGAATAATTTTTTATGATAATCACTTTCTTTTAGACCTTTTTTATTTCTGTTCTTAATTTGTTGTTGATCACCTGAAGTTTTCGATTCTCTTTGTTAGTCACTTCTTATCCATCTTATTTATGTTGCCCTACCAACGTAGCTAACGTTTCCTAATGGAATTTATAACGTTTATCTGTAACTTGACAGGTTTCCATCTCATTTCAATTTAATTTTTTTATTTTTTTTATTTTTTTGTTGTGAAGCATATTTCTCTACATACTGCACCATGGCAAGGAGAGTGACACCAGCTTAAAAATGGCAGTTGTTCGTCTTTCACTGAAAAATACGTGTGAATTGCTGCAACGTGCACGAAAACTGAGTCACTTTTTTTGTCGCGGTGCGATATGATCAGCATGCAGTCATATTCAGTTTGGAATAAAGTACGATAAACTGTAAAAAATAATACATTCCACATCGTTAATACAGTCTACATCGTTTCAATGCATAGAAAAAGTGATTCGACAGTATGTTCTAATTTACAAAAACCGTGCAAGTGGTGAAATTAGCCCCAAACGAAAAATCCGAAACATGTACAACTCCAACATTTCGTTGGCGTAAAGGACCAGCAACTCACTTTATTTATTATTTATTTGCCCTTCTGTCGTATTTGCGTATAATCTTTAATGGTGATTAGTTTCGAATGCATGCCTTCGTTTTCAAACCATTGCCTGCATCTCTAATAGTTGATTGCAACGTGACATCAGTGAACATTCGAAAGACTTCTTCATTCATTCAGTCTACATAACAGATCTGTTATGTTGATCTGGTGAATAAATAAATCCTTCAGAATCGCCGTAAATAGAAATATATGGAAAATACTACAAGGGTGTACAAGACGATATAAGACATAAGTTAAGACACCAGGGAATAATTTCCTTGGTACATGAAGGAGATGTAGAAGGTAAAATTTGGAAATACGCTCAACAAAGAATTGAGGACGTAGATTGAAAGTGCACTGACACAAGACAGGAATTCGTGGCAGACCACATAATATCAGTAAAAAAGACTGAATAGTCCCAAAAAAGAACAGATTGATGCTACGCGTATTTTGCTATTTAATTCTTTTATGTTGTGACGAGTGGATAGTGGATGTTTAAATGCAAGCTCCTGGAGCGGAGACGGGGACACTGTTCACTGTTACCACGAAGAGACGCAGAGTCCAACCCGCACCCAGTAGTTCAGAAATGAAGCCAGGTGTGGGGCCTTGCGTATTGCATTGTTTATACGATGGCCTGGGCCGACGCAAGGCCTTCAGGGAAGGCAAGGCAAGGCGAGGAGCAAGCTGCAGCTGGGCAATGTCCTTCTCAAGGTCGCCGCGCAGCAGCAGCAGCAGCCGCAGAGCGCAAGGACACAGCTGCCGCCCCTCACCCCCCCCCACCCACTCCGTCAACTCCTTCCCTACTTCCCCTACCCCACCACTCTACTCTTCCTGCGCTCTCTTTCTCGATTCCTCTCTCTGTCTCTACTTTTCTTTCTTCCTTTTTTTGTGTGTACCTGTTCCTGCTGTGATGCCAGCTACTCGCATTCGCTGATCGCATTTCCAGTTACACAGATTCGTATTTTCCAATCCCCTGTCGCCATCAGCTTCTAACATTGGAAGTCGCTGGTGCAAAATCGTAACGTTCTTGTGCACTGTGTATCGCCACAATTTCTTGGTACGGATACTAGTTTGTGTTCTGGAATTTCGCAACCACGAAACTTGCCTTTTACGTATTTTAAAATATTGTGATGTACAACATTCTGAAGGGTCTGCTATAGTTCTATCGAATTCTCCGTTCTTACTGTAAATCAGACTGTACCTAATCGATTTGATGCAAGCGGCAGCTTCTTTGTTCACTGTAAACAAAATTTTCGTGTAATAGAAGTTGATTCTAATTTGACATTACAGACTACAATACAAAATCTCTTGAAATGTCTCTTTTTGCTTGTATTTAAACTAAGAGTTTTTTCCGTGTGATTCAGGTTTTCGCTTTCCCTTTTAGAATATATGCTGAGAATTACTAACATGTGTTAGAAGACAGAGCTGCCTGTTCACTGAGATAATAGTTACTGTAGGCGATAAATCCCTTGGGAAAACCTGTAAAGCCTGATATGAGCACTCTACTATACTTAGGCCTACTTTTCGCCACTTTCCTTAAGAAACACGCTGAAGTAATTGAGGTACCAAATTCGATGTGCGGGGTTAAAATACCTCGATAGAGGGTATTTATTTCATCTACAAGATGATTTTATTAATGTTAATTGATGTCGATATAAATACATTAATAACTTACGAAATACTTTGACTTGGAAAACTACCACTAAGTAAACCCGGTTCAGTCAATATATTATCAACATGTTCTGTAATTCTGACTAGAGCTTGTCTGACTTCTTAAGAATGGCGTCGCGAGCAACCAAAATGAGTTGTGTCAGTTGAAGGCGGAGGGTTCAGCCAGGGTTTTTCTGAGAGTTACGGCAGCTGGGAGCGACAGCTTCAGGTGGCAGCTGATCACCTCCGATTTTTATCAGTGGTGTGGCGGCAACACTGACAACAGAGTGGATGATAATAAACAAAGATTACACGAAGCTTTTCTCTGTTTTCCAACCCTCAGTATCATCTCCAACAATCAAACGAAGCCGTAGTCAGGCGACTCTGACAAAACAAAACAGTATAAATACAAATTGATCCCACGAGAGTTGTACATTTGAGATTCTGCTGATGGGAACTCGACAAAAGCGCCTAAACAAATTCGAGGGTATGCTGAAGCTTAATACCTCCGAATCCTTTATGTGCAATCACTTACAGCTCTTTAAATAAAACAAACGTTATTAACAGTTTGCATATTTAATCATCATGCCTACATATTTCCGCCCTCTGCCGCTAGAGGGCTCCAAACTGTAGTCTGTAACGTAACTGTGTCGGCACGTGAAAAACAGGGTGCTGTGATAGAGTTTCGAATTCGAAGAGGTCTTCCACACATGGAGCATTCTCACATAGTCCCGACTTGGCCCTATCCGATTTTCAGCTGTTTCCGAAACATAAACATCACCTTAGAGGACTTTGGTAGTGATGACGTGTTGCAAGCAGACGTGGAGCTGAGGCTCCGTCAACAAAGTTAAACATTCTACAGTGAAGGTATCAACAAACTGGACTCTCGTTGGGGGAAATGTGTTCTTCACTATGTTGAGGAATAAATATTTAGACATAAAGAATAAAGATGTAGAATGTTAATGACGTTTGTTTTGTTGAAAAATTTTTAAGGTTTTCACACAAAAAATTCGGAGGCATTAGTTTTCAGCAACAGAAAGCTTGAAGTTAATAACAGCGCCAGAGAAGAACAGTGATGTCCATACGTACAAAACTAGAGGAAAAATGACGTTTTTACCCATTATCCAAGCTGCCAGTAGCTTAGAAAGGAATTCAATATGCAGGAACAATAATGTTCGATCATTTGCGCAATAATATAAAATGTATGACACGTAGCAAATCAAGTTTTAAATTTAACCTATAATCATTTTTCTGGACAACTCCATCTGTTCCATGGACGAATTTCTTTTTAAAAACTGGTAATCTATAAAAAAAGTGTGAGTAGGATTAAAAATAATGTGTTCATTAATGTTAATACTAATCATGTGTACAATCTTCCACATCATTTCGTTAAGAGAATCGTTCAAACAATCCATGGAGCATAACTAACTAACTAACTGACTGTCTCCAAATCCTTAGAACATAAATTAATTTTCAGTTATTTTCAATCTCGTTTTAACGACAGCAGGTGTTTTGGCAAAGGTAACATGTTTCGTCCTGAGACGGTTATACATATTTGACCGTTTTTATATGCCAGATTTTCTTAGTTAAGATTAATCTGTCAAAAACTGCGAGCGAGGTAAATGTGAGTGGCTTAATCTACTTAGCTAAAAGCTAACATAAACGTCCCTAAGCATCCCCACAACGAATCGCAGAAACTATATAATATCATTACCTCCAAGATATGCACAAAAGACATGCAGACGTTGCGAGGTGCCGGGGCTAGCAGTGTATTTATCACTAAATTCTACTAGAATCCACATATGTAAATCATGCTCTAAGCCCCCCCCCCCTATTCTAACTCCGACTTTTGCTGTTGCACAAGGATAAAAAAAAAAATACGCGAACTGACTCTAATCAACCCTGCCAGTGGAGTAGAAGAGAGTTTGGCACCTGCAATAATTTAATTTGATAAATAAGTTAAATAAACAAAGGTTTCATTAGCATAGTGAGGAATGATAGGGTTGCTCTATCGATTAACAGAATGAAAGTTCTGTCCAAAATAGCAATATGATTTATTAAGACTAAACACAGAATAGTAAAAGAAACACAGGAAATATTTATAATACATCAAATTGGCTCAAATTGGAGATTCATACAAACACTGTAAAGGTGAAGTTGTCCCTAAACTAGATCGTGAGGTTTAAGACGAGGTGGTATGTGGAGCCAATTCCTTGCCACTCAAATCTCAAGAGAGACACACAGCTAACCCAACAGTAATTGCTGCTACTCAAGACAGAACAAAGTTAGAAAAAGACGAACAGGCGCGCTCTGCTGAGCTCTGATTATCACCTAGGAAAATCCCTGTCTGCCGGTGCTGCGGACATACATTACCAAACTGTCTTCTTGACTGCCAGGACACGATCTGGCGTACCGGAGCCGTTGGCTGGTTGCTTCGACGTCCTCGACCGAAAGGCGACTGCCGACTCTCTAGAGCACCCGTACAGGCCGAACACACAACATTCCCGCCCCCACGACAGTGGCCGTGGTTACGTTCCAATCAGCAACTCGAAAACCGGCGGAAATTCCACTCCATTGCCGGAGCACTACCATTCCACCAATGGAGATTCTTGGCGCCAATTTCTGTGCTGATTTTTGCTACGTCACGGAGCTATGCCCTGAGCAAGCCAATCACAGTTACTATTTTGCAGAAAGCGCGGGAATTTTCCCGCCACAGCTGCCTGGGTACATAAGTCATTCCCACGCCTCGCTGGTAGCCCGCCAGAAAGTGTTTTCGCTAAGCTTCTGCGAAGCAACGGAACCTCCAGCCCAGCCGCCACTTCCGGCCCCAAACGGGCGCGTCTCCTGACAATGCCGGCTTCCGGAAAGCATTCACTCGACCCCCCACGCCTGTCGGCCTACCCTTTCAAAGTCAGAAGAGCCCGCCTGTCACTGGACCACCCGGGTGACGAGAGACGCTGCATGGGAAGTCCGCGTGTGAAGGAATAGCAACCCTCCACCGCATGCAACTAGAGAGGAGAATCGTAAGATAGAAATATGAGAGGGGGCTCATGCCACCTCTCATTGCCCCTACGCCATTTTAGATTGTAATTGGTGAGCGGTTGGCTCACTTAGGAGCAAGGTAGTGAGTCAATCGCCCAAGAACAATCTTACAAAGTGACTCCACATGCCGCACTCTATAAAAAAAATCATTGCAACTGAAAAAATGCAGCTCATAGAGGGAGGATTATTTATGATGTAGCCAACTTCACCTTCTTAATATGGAACACTAACACTCACATCACACATCCATACCCAGGGAGCCCCTTCCCAAACACCGATTCACGCAGACATTCACGCTCTAAATATGGCCCGGGCATCTGAGCCAAATATGGAGCAGTTTATTCTTTACAATCAGAGTTGGAGTGCTCCGCAATTAAATGCCCAAGATGTTACAACAATTTTAATCATTAAACTAACCTGAACTCACTCACACATGATACTATATAAGTTAACAATCTCTTTGTGAGCTTTCAGAATCTAGTTACAACCTCCAATTCATTCTGTCTCCCTGCAGCAAGAATAACCTTTACAAAATGTTCCCTGAACTGATGGTCCATTCACAATGACAGTGGTGGTATCTGCTTCAGTTTATGGGGACTTCAGGCACACTGTTTGCATACACACAACAATAAACACAAAATACAAAAAAAACATGATGTGGAGAACAATACAGTAATCTATAATAAGAATTACAGTGTAAAACACAAACGCATACAAGGTATAACATACATTACAAAAACAACATAAGAGAAAGAAATTTAAGAAAAAAAACAAGGTTCATGGGGCATCAAATTGTGCGTGCACATTGCACAATGTTCACGACTGTGCTGAGAATGAGGCACTAAATCACATTGTTAGAAATATCCGTAGCACTTCACTAATTCCACAGTACTGACATCACATAAGGCTAAACGTCGGGTGTTGTTGCTACGTTGCAGCAACAGCAATAGGGAGTTCTGGAGTGTCTGCAGTACGCTGTTGAGATTGTAGTCAGACCCACGCATATGATCACGGCAGTACGGTAGGAAGACACAGTGATAGGCTCTCCTCACGTCGATTAATTGTCTCTGAGGTCTACTCGTTGGGATACATCACTAGTCTAGGTCTCTTCTCTCGCTGGACAGAACTTTACGTTTCCCAATATTGCAGTTCGACGAGGGATGATGGCGCGTGGAGTGACTCCACAAGTGTGTGAGGTCATCCATACAGGATCGAACTAGGAGCGACTATTGTTAAAACTGCTCTCTAATAGAGAGGAGAAGTAAGAAATGAGACCATACATTTGTTAGTGTGGCACGATACTGCTTTGTGTATGCAGATCGGCCAATGCTAGTGAGTTGTAAAAACCCAAACAGGTGAGTATAGAGCGTCCCTTTCTGTCCTGAGGCACATGAGGCGCAGGTTCTGACACGATATGTGATCTTCTTCGTGTACTCACAACAACGTGGTCTGCCGCAGGGAATCCCTCCAAACGGCTGCCACGTCTGGAGAGCTAGCAGGCTGTCGCGTGTGGGTCGCGTGTCAGTGTCAACGGCCAGCCTCACTTTCGCTTGTGGCCCGGCGAGGGTCCCACGTAATCCCTCAGGTATACGGCCGGGTGACTGTCAGCCTGTAGGACCGGATGCTCTCGCCCTTCACGTCAGGTGGGGTGCTGACGCTCTTTTCTTGCAGGTAGCCGCAGACCTCTTGTTCCTGCTCCGGCTGGCCTCCGCATTGCCACGATCCCCGTCATCTGCACAATTCTTACAAAAATCTTATGCCAACTTTTTCCCATGACCTTCTATGTTATAATAAATTTACATAATGAAACATTGATGGTCTGTCATTTCAGACACTCTTATTTTACTTTTATAGTTATTAATCTATGGCAATCATTATAACATCTAATCTAGACATGGAAATAATTTATTTTGATATATGTGTAGAGACCGATCTAAGTATGTACATGGTGTGTGATAACTTATGCTTTGTAATGGATGAACAACTAAATGTGCGGGCCCGCACTAATATTACTATTAATTATATAGATCGACAGTAGACATGCTCAAGAATTAACTACCATATGTCAACGATCTACATTCTATGTCTTCTGAATAAATTATGTTATTATGCATGCTGAAGTTTTACTGAACTATAAAGACATGCAACTATTCTACGTTCGCTCGCCGGTCGTCCCTCCATCTCGGGTCTGTGATTTGATGACCTGAAAAATAACATCCCAACAGGCGCGCGCCAAACACAACACTTGTGGTAGAAAACCCCCACAATATTAATCTAGTTATTGTTAAATCCTCCAGTTTAACTTATCCTAGTATATCGTACCCTTTTTTTTTGTTTTTTGTTTTGTTTACCTTATACAATACTCTTACATAATTCCTGTTACGTTGAGATGTCTCGCTGCTCGCCGCTATTGCCGACAGTGATGTGCGCGCCGTACGACATGACCTCCGAGTTTTCATTACGCCTCACTGAAACTCCAGAGACTGGGTTAGCCATGGCTATACACGACAATAAATTTATAGTTGCAACTTCCTTCTCTATGTGATGCGGTTTTCGCGATGAAAGCACACCTTTCCAGAAGCAATGTAATATGACCAAGCCAGGACTGGTTCCTGTTGAGGATTCAGTCGCCCAACACACGCCAGCTACACAGTATGTCACGAATATCCAAGTATAAGTCCCTGGTTAGTCATCTGTGACAGTCACGAGCAGCACGCTAAATCCCCAACCAGCACATTGGCATGGTAGGCTTTATGCTCGCATTTCTCTCGTCTAGGGCACCATTGGAGTCAAACGCTCACAGGATCACCCCGACTTGCAAGACAACGATGCTGGCGCAGCTCTGCAAAAAAACTATACTGCCCATATTCATCCTCGAAATCACGCAATATACCACAATCTTGCAGTGCACTGACGCGTGCCTGCAAGCATTGGTATGAACGATTCACGAACTGGTTGTGGCCGCTATGGAGCGTAACATGACTTCTCAGAACGCTTCTGAGAGCACGTTCTTGTATGCGCCCGTTTGTGCGACATCTCGTCACTCATCTTTATCCCTTAACATGGACACCAGATAGGAAAGGACAAAAACATTGCTCATGGAAAGGTAGTACCTCTTATCGCAAAGACAGAGGAGATCGCGAACATAGACAAAAAATACGTTAACAGCAGTAAATTCTTATGCAGCGTGTTAATACTTTGACAATCTTAATCTATTAATGCAACGATTATCGTTCCCCGAAGAAAGTTTCATATATTTGTCTATTCTACTATGTACACCACTTAAACTACTATTATTCCACGAACTTCTTTGTGTGAGAGAAGTGGTGGAGTCCTATGGACTAGCGTCAATCCCTTCTTAGACTCCCCCTCCTCTGACGTGCATTAGGATTTGGAGGTCTAATTTCTATCTCCCGGTTCTCCTGTTGTCCTTGATTTCGCTCTCTCCAATTACGGTCGCTTTGCCGTTCGTCATTCCTCCTGTCCCAGATTGCTTGTCTAGATTGACCCTGTTCCCTGACGTTTTGGTTTCCGTGTCTCTGGTTTCCATAACCTTGAATAGCGTAACCTTGATTTCCGTAACCCTGGTTTCCTAACTGACCAGTGCGATTATGCGATCTGTTGTCGTCTTCCCTTGCTGGCCCGTGGTATTTGTTATTTTGCGCCTTCTTCCTGTCCTTTGCGTCTTGTTTATCGAAGACTACTTCGAGTTCGCGCAGTAGACTCTTGAATGCATCTATGTCAGATCCACACTTCCCGACAAGTGTCTGTTGATACCTAACTGGCAATTTGGAAAAGCAAAATTTAATGATTTCTCCGTTGCTATATGGACTATCTAAAAACTGATTCTTCTTGAGTAAATCATCAAAAAATTTGGTTGCGCTTCTATGCCCGGACACTTCCAGTTCAGGACAAAATATTATTTCCTCTTTAATCCTGTCTTGCGTTTCCTTTGACCAGTAGGTCCGCAGGAATGCACCAACAAATTCCTGATAAGTCCGACACGTCGCTGCCACGCCCCGCATCTTTTCCGCAGCTTGGCCTTCGATGTGTCCACACATGAATTCTAATTTGGCCTGGGTTGGCCATGACGACGGTAATGAATTTGTAAATTGCATCACCCAGCTCTTCGGATGCATCGACCCTCCATTATCTTTGAATTTCTGGAATTTTAGTATCGACAGGAAGTGATTGTGATCAAAATTCTGTCCGATCCTCGCACTGGTGTTGTCACTCGTTTCCGATACTTGCACGTCTGCTGAGTGTCCTGATCTATCTTGCTGATAACTGTGATGTGCTACGTCTGTATCACAGTGGAAGTGGCATTCAGCATTCGCTCTTCTAAGTGGGCTGCAATTATTGGAGCTATTACTCTCTGTTTCTGCGTGTGCATTGTTAGTTCCGCACTCTGTCACTGGGCTAGAGCACGGTGGGCTTTTCCTCGGAGATACAATTCTGTGTACTCCATCATTGGTATCCGAACGCGCAGTGCTCGTGTGCCCGTTTCGCTCTAGTGTTGCTATCCGACTCTCTACTTCTTTCATTCGTTTCGTGATGTTCGTAACCACAATATTACCTTGAGTCTTTAAGAATGCTAGGGATTTTGAGTGGGATTGTGTTGTACGTCGCAAGCGACCTGCGAGTTGAGAAGTTACTTTTGCGATTTTCATTGCCCCTGTTGCTGCCGTTTTGGCTAGGCCTGCTACTTTTTGTGCTACCAATGACATTTGTTTTACTTCTCCACATTCTTTCTTTATTGTTAGTAATTCCCCACGAATTTCCCCTATATGCGAAATTATTGCCTCAGTGTCCTTCTTACGCTGTTCATCAGCTTCTTCCTTCTCCTGCTTACGTTGTTCCTCCTCTTCTTCCTTCTCCCTCTTACGCTGTTCTTCAGCTTCTTCCTTCTCCTTCTTATGTTATTTCTCCTCTTCTTCCTTCTCCCTCTTACGCTGTTCGTCAGCTTCTTCCTTCTCCTTCTTAAGTTGTTTCTCCTCTTCTTCCTTCTCCCTCTTACACTGTTCGTCAGCTTCTTCCTTCTCCTTCTTACGTTGTTTCTCCTCTTCTTCCTTCTCCTTCTTACGCTGTTCGTCAGCTTCTTCCTTCTCCTTCTTACGTTGTTTCTCCTCTTCTTCCGTCTCCCTCTTACGCTGTTCGTCAGCTTCTTCCTTCTCCTTCTTACATTGTTTCTCCTCTTCTTCCTTCTCCCTCTTACGCTGTTCGTCAGCTTCTTCCTTCTCCTTCTTACGTTGTTTCTCCTCTTCTTTCTTCTCCCTCTTACGCTGTTTGTCAGCTTCTTCTTTCACTGATCGTAGGAAGCTAAGTATTGGGTTTACGTCATCTTTTTGATCCTCTTCAAACGTGGGAGATGTAACTCTGGACACCTGGGCGCTAGAGCTCTGACGTGACCGAGCTGGCCCCTGTCTGCTCTCGTTCGTTTGATTATAAACTTCTGCTACCGTCTCGACCTGTGTGCCTGTCTCTGTTTCATCCTCTACCTCACTATCTTAATCACGGCCGCAACGCTGCTCTGAGATCGCGTCCAAATCACCTTCCTCATCAATGACCCTGTCGTCCTGTGCTGCTAAAAATGTGCACATCTCATCTCTGAACCTATCCTCGTCAGTAACCTGCCTCTTATCCATTATGCTATTCTCTTTTGTTTTAGTTTCGCTCGCTAATAGTCGTGCCTTACTTCTCGTGATCATTCATGAAAAAACAATTTATCTAAAATATACAGTAAAAATTATCTACTCACTGTAGTTTTACATATCGACATAAAATTTCAACAACGCTGTTCCAACGCTGTAATTAACAACACAATTTGATGTGGTACAGAAACCGCACACAAATCCGACAAAGTGCGATGTGGTACGGACACCACATCAACGAAACACAAAAAAAACAATGAAAAAAAATTATATACACTTAAAACAAAAACTGTAATCATGCGCCGCTACTTAAAACTAAACGCGGAACTACCAGAAAAAACAAGTTGGGTATTAATCATTAAAAAAGTAGAGAAAAAAAATTGAATGTTCCTACTAAGAATCCTGTTTGCTTATCAGAGATTCACAGGAAAGATCCGAGGCCAAGGGTCGCCATTTTATGCGAGGTGCCGGGGCTAGCAGTGTATTTATCACTAAATTCTACTAGAATCCACATATGTAAATCATGCTCTAAGCCCCCCCCCCCCTATTCTAACTCCGACTTTTGCTGTTGCACAAGGATAAAAAAAAAAATACGCGAACTGACTCTAATCAACCCTGCCAGTGGAGTAGAAGAGAGTTTGGCACCTGCAATAATTTAATTTGATAAATAAGTTAAATAAACAAAGGTTTCATTAGCATAGTGAGGAATGATAGGGTTGCTCTATCGATTAACAGAATGAAAGTTCTGTCCAAAATAACAATATGATTTTTTAAGACTAAACACAGAATAGTAAAAGAAACACAGGAAATATTTATAATACATCAAATTGGCTCAAATTGGAGATTCATACAAACACTGTAAAGGTGAAGTTGTCCCTAAACTAGATCGTGAGGTTTAAGACGAGGTGGTATGTGGAGCCAATTCCTTGCCACTCAAATCTCAAGAGAGACACACAGCTAACCCAACAGTAATTGCTGCTACTCAAGACAGAACAAAGTTAGAAAAAGACGAACAGGCGCGCTCTGCTGAGCTCTGATTATCACCTAGGAAAATCCCTGTCTGCCGGTGCTGCGGACATACATTACCAAACTGTCTTCTTGACTGCCAGGACACGATCTGGCGTACCGGAGCCGTTGGCTGGTTGCTTCGACGTCCTCGACCGAAAGGCGACTGCCGACTCTCTAGAGCACCCGTACAGGCCGAACACACAACATTCCCGCCCCCACGACAGTGGCCGTGGTTACGTTCCAATCAGCAACTCGAAAACCGGCGGAAATTCCACTCCATTGCCGGAGCACTACCATTCCACCAATGGAGATTCTTGGCGCCAATTTCTGTGCTGATTTTTGCTACGTCACGGAGCTATGCCCTGAGCAAGCCAATCACAGTTACTATTTTGCAGAAAGCGCGGGAATTTTCCCGCCACAGCTGCCTGGGTACATAAGTCATTCCCACGCCTCGCTGGTAGCCCGCCAGAAAGTGTTTTCGCTAAGCTTCTGCGAAGCAACGGAACCTCCAGCCCAGCCGCCACTTCCGGCCCCAAACGGGCGCGTCTCCTGACAATGCCGGCTTCCGGAAAGCATTCACTCGACCCCCCACGCCTGTCGGCCTACCCTTTCAAAGTCAGAAGAGCCCGCCTGTCACTGGACCACCCGGGTGACGAGAGACGCTGCATGGGAAGTCCGCGTGTGAAGGAATAGCAACCCTCCACCGCATGCAACTAGAGAGGAGAATCGTAAGATAGAAATATGAGAGGGGGCTCATGCCACCTCTCAACGTGATAAAAGGGAAGAAAATTTTACTGAAGAACTTTCTCATAAACAACATGCGCTGGACATATGTATTTGCAGCGCTGATTAACAACGCCAATTGACACGTGGCGCAGCAATATACACTAAAACAAACATAGCAGTGGAGGGGGGGGGGGAGGGGAGGGGGGCAAACGTTCATTCACGCATTCACGTCAGTACAAATACACTTCACTCAGATGCACTTCAGTTACACAGCACTGAACTCACGAAACTGTAATCAGAATTAACAGTTCCAGCTACGTAAGCGCAATGCGATGATCTAACATAAACCCTAATTTTAAACAGAAACTGCAAGATGCTATGTATCACGATTCCGATTAATATTTTTGAACCATGAAACGTGCAAGTAAGTTTCTAATATCTAATCCTTCAGACAAGCAATTTAATTATGAGAGGAATAATAGATCATGTCTTCAACTATTATCTAGGACAGACATGCAGATTTCAGGGAGTGACAAAATAATTTACGTGGAACCGCGAAGTTAATATTGACTGAGATCACTATACGAGTACATTGACCTTAAGCACATTTGGAGTTACTTATTGGTCAATTAACAAACCGAACGGCCCAGACTACAGCAGTCCGTTGATATACACACAGCAAAAAAAGTTTTGCATTACCCCAGTTCCCAGAACTCCTGAAGGTAGACGTTGACTGTGGGTACTGTATCACAGGCACAGTCCCTTTGATTCTTCAGAGATGTCACTAAACCCGCACAAAAATGTAAACAACCATGCATAAGCAGCATCTATTAGATGGAGGGGGTTTGACATCTGATCAGTTCCAGCCATTTCACAAGGAAGGAGGTACACAGCTCGTGATGTCTGTACTTCAACCATGCCTAGCTGGTCAATACCGCGGCTCGATCGCGTCCGCATTGTTACTTTGTGCCAGGAAGAGCTCTCAACAAGGGAAGTGTCCAGGCATCTCGGAGTGAACCAAAGCGATGTTGTTCAGACATGGAGGAGACACAGAGAGAAGGGAACTGTCGATGACATGCCTCGCTCAGGCCACCCAAGGGCTAGTACCCCAGTGCATAACCGCTACCTACGGATTATGGCTCGGAGGAATCCTTACAGCAACGCCACCATGTTGAATAATGCTTTTCGTGCAGCCAAAGTATGTCGTGTTACGACTCAAGCTCAGCGCAATGGGCTGTATGATGCGCAACTTCACTCCAGACGTCCATGACGAGGTCCATCTTTGCGACCACGGCACCATGTAGCGCTGTACAGATGGGCCCAACATGCCGAACGGACCGCTCAGGATTGGCGTCACATTCTCTTAACCGATGAGAGTCGCATATGCCCTCAACCAGATAATCGTCGGAGACATGTTTGGAGGCAACCTCGTCAGGCTGAACGCCTTAGACACACTGTCCAGCGAGTGCAGCAAGGTGGACGTTCCCTGCTGTTTTGAGGTGGCATGTTGTGGGGCCGACGTACGCCGCTGGTGGTCATGGAAGTCTCTGTAAAGGCTGTACGATACGTGAATGCCATCCTCTGATCGATAGTGTAACCATATCGGCAGCATATTGGCGAGGCATTCGTCTTCATGGACGACAATTCGTGCCACCATCGTGCACATCTTGTCAATGACTTCCTTCAGGGCCGGCCGCGGTGGTCTCGCGGTTCTAGGCGCGCAGTCCGGAACCGTGCGGCTGCTACGGTCGCAGGTTCGAATCCTGCCTCGGGCATGGATGTGTGTGATGTCCTTAGGTTAGTTAGGTTTAAGTAGTTCTAAGTTCTATGGGACTGATGACCACAGCAGTTGAGTCCCATAGTGCTCAGAGCCATTTGAACCATTTTTGAACTTCCTTCAGGATAACACATCGCTCGACTAGAGTGGCCAGCATGTTCTCCAAACATGAACCCTATCGACATGCCTGGGATAGATTGAAAAGGGCTGTTTATGTACGACGTGACCCACGAACCACTCTGAGGGATCTACGCCGAATCGCCTTTGAGGAGTGGGACAATGTGGACCAACAGTACCTTGACGAATATGTGGATAGTATGCCATGACGAATACAGGCATGCATCAATGCAAGAGGACGTGACACTGGGTATTAGAGATACCGGTGTTTACAGCAATGTGGACCACCACCTCTAAAGGTCTCGCTGTATGGTGGTACAACATGCAATGTGTGGTTTTTATGAGCAATAAAAAGGGCGTAAATGATGTTTATGTTGATCTCTATTTTCTGTACAGGTTCCGGAAGTCTCGGAAACGAGATGATGCAAAACGTTTTTTGATGTGTGAGTTACCGTAGCCTTTGTGTCGTAGGAAACGTACCGGCGCCACCAGTTACGTCAGTGAGCGAATCCTCTCTCGTTTAATCGTCTTGGACAGTCTTCAATACTGGTATTGGTGTATTCCATGTACAGATTATCTTCTTGGTAGTATTTATTAATGGTTGTCCAGCTCTTAATAACATATCCACTTGTAATGAAGGCTAGCGCTGAATCTCTGCCCATGGCAGTGCTCCTCTGAAACAGTCAATTCCTATTGTAACAAGGTATGTGATGTTACGAAAGATTTATTGATACAAAATTTGTAGTTATTTTCCATATACTCATGACAAAATTCTGTATTTATGTATTTTCCAGAGTTACACGAGCAGCAAACAGGTGGCACCACAGGCCTGTCATATATTGCATATGTGCAGTAAATGTCGAACGCATGCTTCGTAAAGATAAATAAAAATGTTACTCATATGTGAAACCTTAACATCATACAAGGAATTACTTATATCCTGTAGTTCAGGAGAAAATAAGATTTTTATACTGGATCAAACATTATGTTACCAATAATACTGCACCATATTTCCATATTAAGACTTTTTTTGCCCATTGGTGACAGTTGTTGATTCCGTCGCAGGTAATCGTTCGTAAATAGTTGCATTTGGGGCATAAAAAATTATTTTTATAGTCATTAGCCGCGACACATCAGGGTAAAACAGGTAACCTGAAGTCGTTGTAGAATATTTACACAAACGTATACAGAAATAGTTTAGCAGAAATGGAATACAGACGTCAATGGAGGATTAAACTACAATTTTATTACTCGTAGTAATAACTGTTGAATTGTGAAGGAAATAAGAGTTATCCTGTCCTAGCTTAACTGCACCTCCTATGGCACTTAATTCACAGATAACGTACTGCTGCATTTAGACTAATAACATGGTGTAAACGATTTTATTTTTTAGTGCAATAGTTAAATTCTGAAATAGAAACTGCTTTATTGCTTGGTGGCTGTAAGGAGTGAAGGGAAGCATGGAAGGTGGTGTGGGATCCAAAGTGGCCTTTGTACGAGCTGTTGTCAGTTATTGCCATCTGTTTGTTTGTCTCACAGGAAAAGTACGGAGCCGACAGCCGCCCCCGTCCAGATTTCGCCGGCTCAGAAGGCGAGCACGCTGCCCCTGGGAGCCAAATGGTACGCACCCTGAGTCACACAGTGTTCTACGGCAACCTGCTCCAGAAGATTCTGGAAAAGTCGGATATCATTTTTCACTTTACCAATGTAGGGAAACATACCTCACTCTGACATAAATGTACAAGGTGGGCACGAACTCCACCGACTCAATTTCAGAGGTGATGGTTCAGCGATAACAGACCGGTGGTCTCGGAAGGCTAGTCGCAGGGCGATTGCATTTCGATAGGATCGGAAAAATAACAGCCAATCAGTTGCAGAATTAACGGTTTAATAACCTTATTTCGACAAATATAAATCTGTCTTCTTCAGACGGAAAATGGACACGTAGAAACACATACTGACAAAAACGGGTATTGGAGCCAAAACGTTCTCGGTTATTAGAATATACACGTCGACCACAATGGCATTCGTCTTTTATTTCACAAGTTTTACGACAAAGCCCAACGGTACTGGGCTGCTATCTTTAATAATGCATTTTAACTATTGACATTTGTACGATACTGCAGTGGCTGTGTTATTCCAAAGGAAGAGGCACTGCGGCGACTACAGACGTTACGAAACACATCAAATGAATTCGCAGTTGCGAATAAGGACTACAGGTTCGAGTCTCGGTCCGGGACAACTTTTCACTGTCGTCATTCCATTCTACAGCTGATAGTAGCCATTATTCGCAATTGCGAATTCATTTGATGTGATTGATATTTGTGGTGAGACGCATATTGTACTAGACAAGAACCTTTTGGCTGCAACATCCGTTTTTGACAGCATGTAATTCTACGAGCCCATTCTCCTTCCGAAGAAGACAAATTAATATTTGTGGAAATCATGTTAAAGGTTTAATAAACCTTTAATTCTGCAACTGGTTGGCTGCTATTTTCCAATCCTATCAAGTTACTATGCGAACTGTCGTTGATTCGCAGCCATGTTTAAAATTTCTATTACATTTCTTTTTATTTCCGCCGGTCCGAGTGGCCGAGCGGTTCTAGGCGCTACAGTCTAGAACCGCGCGACCGCTGCGGTCGCAGGTTCGAATCCTGCCTCGGGCATGGGTGTGTGTGATGTCCTTAGGTTAGTTAGGTTTAAGTAGTTCTAAGTTCTAGGGGACTGATAACCTCAGAAGTTAAGTCCCATAGTGCTCAGAGCCATTTGAACCATTTATTTTTTATTTATTTTTTTGTTTCCCACACACGTTTACCTCCGTACCCGCGTTACACTGAAAATATCGATACAACAGTGCAGATGTCGACAGTGTGTGCTTTATGTCTTCTTTCTAAACAAAATCGTTACCGTCAGTCACGTTAGTTGCTGGTGAGAATATTAATACCCAATTTGCATTCAGCGCTGCTCGGTTACGTCTCAGGTTTTGTTTTCCCACTAGTGTTCGCTGGACGCTAACAGTGATTCGCAGGAATCCGCCTAGGTCTGGTGCAGTAAAATTGGCTGACTTGCACCTAGTGCATGGAAGCTCGGCGCAACGACGCTGTAAATGATGCCAAACCACATCATAGTAATTCTGCATCCGACAAAGAGGGTTGTCGGACTACAATGTGGGTTTTTACATTTTGACGATTCGATATTTCAGGCTTTTTGACAGTTGTATTTTCACAGACACAAAGGTAACTGGAGTAACAAGCGAAATAAATCATAGCAACATTTCACACGGTACTGCGTCACCACAGACCACGGGTACATTCTGCCAAAATACTCAAAAATGTCCGTGCACAACCTCCTAAATTTTGTCGGTGTAATTCGGGTTTATCCCGTATATGTATGACTTAAGTTAAAACTTCCAAGTTATTTTAAGATGACGATGATTCACATAGTCTACATATTGCTAATGTGTCAATGCAGAGAAGCATATGAGTCTCGTGTTTTCCTAAATTCCAATGATACAGTTGGCCTGTAGCATTTCTATAGATACTGGTTGTTATTATATGATTTCGTTTTATGCCTATGTCTGTTTTTTTTTAAGCTGGTTGTTTTTAATAAAGTAACATCGAGGGACTGTGAAAACCAATTCTTGTTTTAGTCTTGCGGGCTGAGAGGCCGTGTTTAATGCACAAAACTATTTACTGACGTTTCGTTCCCATCTGCAGACGTCCTCGGAATTAACAAAAAATATGTTTCACAGCCACAAAAAGAAGTATTAAACGTTCGTAACCGAACAGAAGAGAAATTGTCGCTTTGGATATAATGCTTAGGCGGCCTTGGCAGGACATGCATTACAGTGTGAAGATACCAGTAATTATTAGTAAGAGAAATAGTGATCCAGGGAATGTTTTTCGTTCATTATAATGGAGATCACAGTTTCCTGAGGCATGGCGTCAATTATGTAGTAATTGTAACAGGTAGGTAGTAGGAATGAAACGAGATATGGATGCCGAGTTTGCCCTCCCGACTACTTTTAATCAAGAGCGATGTCACTCGTCAGAGATAACCATCCACTCGTCGTCACTTGATGAACAGTGATAATCTCTCCACAGCTCACAATACGCCTATAAATTCGGGGCCACGTGAGTTACCATTGCAGTTACCAATTTTTATCTTTGAAGATACACTATGTGATCAAAAGAATCCGGACACCTGGCTGAAAATGGCTAACAAGTTCGTGGCGCCCTCCGTGGGTGACGCTGGAATTAAGTATGGTGTTGGCCCACCCTTAGCCTTGATGGCAGCTTCCACACTAGCGGGTATACGTTCAATCAGGTGCTGGAAGGTTTCTTGGGGAATGGCAGCCAATTCTTCACGGGTGCTGCACTGAGGAGAGGAACCGATGTCGGTCGGTGAGGCCTGGCACGAAGTTGGCATCCCAAAACAAGCCAAAGGCGTTCTATAGGATTCAGGTCAGAACTCTGTGCAGGCCAGTCCATTACAGGGATGTTATTGTCATGCAACCACTCCGCCAGAGGCCGTGCATTATGAACAGGTGCCCGATCATGTTGAAAAATGCTGTCACCATCCCCGGATGGCTCATAAACAGTGGGAAGCAAGAAGGTGCTCAGAACATCAATGTAGGCCTGTGCTCTGATAGTGCCACGCAAAACATCAAGGAATGTAAGCCGCCCCCATGAAAAACACTACCATACCATAACACCACTGCCTCCGGATTTTACTGTTGGCTCTACGCACACTGGCAAATGATGTTCACTGGGCATTTGCCATACTCGCACCCTGCCATCGGATCGCCACATTGTGTACCGTGATTCGTCACCCCACACAACGTTTTTCCACTGTTCAGTCGCTCAATCTTAAGCTCCTTACACCAAGTGAGGCGTCGTTTTGCATTTACCGGTGTGATGTGTGGCTTATGAGCAGCCTCTCGGCCATGAAAGCCAAGTTTTCTCACCTCCCGCCTAACTGTCACAGTACTTGCAGTGGATCCTGATGCAGTTTGGAATTCCTGTGTGATGGTCTGTATAGATGTCTGCCTATTACACATTAGGACCCTCTTCAACTGTCGGCGGTCTCTGTCAGTCAACAGACGCGGTCGGCCTCTACGCTTTTGTGCTGTACGTGTCCCTTCACGTTTCCACTTCACTATCACATCGGAAAAAGTGAAATGGTTCAAATGGCTCTGAGCACTATGGGACTCAACTGCTGTGGTCATCAGTCCCCTAGAACTTAGAACTACTTAAACCTAACTAACCTAAGGACATCACACACATCCATGCCCGAGGCAGGATTCGAACCTGCGACCGTAGCAGTCGCACGGTTCCGGACTGCGCGCCTAGAACCGCGAGACCACCGCGGCCGGCAGGAAGAAGTGAACCTAGGGATGTTTAGGAGTGTGGAAATCTCGCGTAAAGACGTATGACACAAGTGATACCCAATCACGTGACCACATTCAAGTCCGTGAGTTCCGCAGGGCGCCCCATTCTGCTCTCTCACGATGTCTAATGACTACTGAGGTCGCTGATGTGGAGTACCTAGCAGCAGGTGGGAGCACAATACACCTAATATGAAAAAAAGTATGTTTTTGAGGGTGTCCGGATGTTATTGATCACGTAGTGTATCTCCCCCAGATGAGGACGAAACGTCAATAAATACTTTTATACTTCGCCTCTCAGTCCGGAAGCTTTGACTGAAGAAAATACCAGCTGTGAAAACATTTATAGTAAGGCAATGTAGGATTTATAGGTCTGTCATGCCCTTGCTCCTGCATCTGCTTCGCGCGGGTAACCGAGCGGTCTGGGGCTCCTTGTCACCGCCCGCGCGGCTCCCCCGTCGGTGGTTTGAGTCCTCCCTCAGGTATGGGTGTTTGTGTTGTCCTTAACGTAAGTTAGTTTAGGTTAGACTAAGTAGTGTGCAAGCTTAGGGACCGAAGACCTCAGCAGTTTGGTCCCATGACACCTCACCACAAATTTCCAAAAATTTCCTACCTCTGCACCAAAATTTTCTGATTCTGAACGGAATTTTATGTTTAAATGACGGAATACTGCGATTTATGTTCTTAATGTCAGTTGAAATATTTTATAGGTTTTATTACGAATTAACAGTGGTTATCTGTTTGTCTGAACAGTGTGACAGCTGCAACATAAGCTCTTATTGTTATTTGAAAATTATTATCAGTTGGTTGCTTATTTCAAATGTATTGGGATTTCTAAGTCCATATGGAAGGTAGATATGATCAGCTAATGGCGCAATTGAAGTCTGTTGTTTGATGTGCCGTTTTCAAATTCGGCTTTGACGAAAATGGAGTCAGCTACTTTCTTCCTTTGTTGTAATGTCTGGTCTATTGATTGTCTATATTACGATCGTTGGTTGTACCAAAACAGTTTCGAATATCCTCCACTGTGTTTTACAATCATGACAAGAGCTACAAATCTTTCCTCTTTTATTTTTTGTCAGCCTGCAATCTGACGAAAGAAAGAAAGAGAGGCAGTGAGAGAAACTGTTTACATTGCTAATTATTTGTCGTAGCGTAATAGTGCGTCTCCTCTGTTTTTCGACTTTGAACTGTGCCCTTACATAAGCTATCAACTCCCTGGCAATGAAAGAGCTGTGTATTACAGATGTGCTTTTAGTCTCCCCTAAAAGCTTCCCCTGCCGCCTCAAGAAAAAAGACGTACAAAACTGTTCTGGGCAGTGGAGGAACGAATTCAGATAGGTGTGAACTCAAATGGAATCAAATAGGAAAGCAACAAGTTCTAACTGAACATTAGCACACGGCACAATAAATTAGTCACCCATATGAGACATCGCGCTACTTTTGTGTAACACCGCCTTTACCTTTAACAATGGCCTCAGTTCAGCTAGAAAGGTTTCTTCAGGCTTGCCACATTCAGGGATTTGATACCCTAGAATAGCAAATTGCGAGGATGTTGGTTGCTATGTATCACACACTGTACCTAAACCCCAGACATTTTCTGCGGGTTGAGGTAGAGTCAGTTGAGGTGCTGTCGGGTGACTGCTTGTTCGTCAAACGTATGCCTGCAGCTCTGTAAACACATGTGCTGTCATCTTGGACGGTGGTTGTGTCCTGAAGATTTAGAAGAAAGGGCGGCGCGACACTCTTAAAATAACCTCCCACTTCATTTTCGCGGTAACTTTAATGAGTGTATTAAAGTTATGGTACCAAACACACATTCATAACATCACAGAGTCACCTCTGGCCCGAATTGCATCCTCCAAACACTGTGATTGAAACTCCTCATTGGGTAGTCGGTGCGCTCGGCATTCTGCATCATTTGAAAACTGTAGTAAAATCGCAATTCGCCAGGTCATAATACGCGCCACCACTCACCTAATGATCAGTTTCTGTGTTGTTTTGCCCGCTAAAGACGCACAGCTTTTTGTGGCGCTGTAGGCATTGGCCTTTTGCTGAGTTCCCGACGTCCATTGCACAAAGTGTTCGCTCGGAGACTGACTAAGATGGACCTGTATCCACAGACAGCAACATTACCGGTCGGGATTGAAAGCGATTATCACTGGCACCAGCGTTGTTACTCCCTGTTACTTAGGTGATCGTGTTACACATTTCCATGTAAACGCAATGGACTGTCCGTGTTCATACGCCAACTCCATTCAGGGTGTGATGAGCACCACAAAATGTAAGGGGCGCTCAAGAAGAAACGAACCGGAGTCTGGAATGCGCAAACCGGTGACAGAAGTGTAACGTCGTGGCGTGTGTAACGAAGTGTGGTTCCGACCAGAGCGTGGAAGTTCACAGCCCGTCTCTAGAGCGCACGCGTGCACGTCACGTGACTATACTGAGCTAGTAGCAGCAAGCATCAATCGTCCAATACTGCCAGTCGCATTGCAAATAGTGACATGGAGGCGTCAGCAGAAGAGCAAAGAGATGGTGTTCGTTTTCTGACAGCGGAAGGTGTAGGAGGAACGGATATCTATCGACGAATGTCACAAGTGTACGGCGAATACTGAATGTCCCTTGAAAGGGTCAAGGCATGGCACAAGCGCTTCAGGGAAGCATTACCCATGACGTCGTCCAGCTGGTGGATGCACTCATTGCCCAGGACCGCCGAGTGACAGTGAAAGCCATAGCAGCAGAGGTCGGATTGCGCGTCGGAAGTGTCCACACCATCATGAAAGAACGACTGCACATGCGCAAAGTGTGTACCCAATGGGTGCCTCACAGTCTTCAACCACACCAGGAAGCATGTCGGATGGCCCACTATCTTGCTCATCTGCAGCGCTGCTCGGGAAGGGAACGCGTTCCTGGCACTAGTGGTGGCTGGAGATGAGTCATGGTGTCATCACTTTGAACCAGAATCAAAACGACCAAGTTTCCAGTGGCAGCATCCAGGGTCACCACCACCACAAAAAAAGCCAAGGCTATCCACACGAGTGCAGGAAATGTTATGCTGACATTCTTCTTTGACCAAGTTGGCCCCCGTATGATTCACTTCCTGCAGGACGGGACAACAGTGAATGCCCAGCGTTACTCGCAAACCTCGACCACCCTTCGCCAAGAAATCAAAACGACCAGGCAATATCACCCGTCGGGTCATTCTGCTCCACGACAATGCAAAGCCTCATACGGCCAACACAGTCGCTACACTCCTGCAGAAATTCAAATGGGAGGTTCCGCCCTGCATGCAGTCCGGACCTCTCTTCCTGTAGTTACGCCATTTTTGGTCCCCTTAAAAAGGCTCTGAGGGGGCAAACAATTCACCTTGGACGACGTCGTCCTGCTGTACGTGCGGAACTGGTTAACAACGCAGCCTCGGGAATTTTATGAGATAGCCACTCACCGCTTTGTGTCACAGTAGAACAGGTGTCTTAACAGCCAGGGTCAATACTTCTAATATACAGGTGCTGGTTTCTGTAACTATGCCTGCGGCTCGTTTCTTTTTGAACGACCCTTATATCATAACTTCTTTGTGCCATTCTGCCATGTATTTACGCCGATCCATCTAATTTAGCGCGCGCACTCTACTGCACTGCCAAGACCGCCTAATACCGGTTCTACACTATATACACCACTCCAAAGCGACCAATGTGCTCTTTTAAGGATGTGAGTAACACAGGTTGTTTCAAAATTAATACGGGTTTTAAGGCCCACGTATCATTTATTGCATTCAACTTAAATTTATAAAAATACATCAAGTGAAAGATCAACTCAAACAATTTTTCTTACAAATGCTCAATGTGAGCAACATTCGGCACACATTTAATCGATAGCCAAGTTCTTCCCAAATGTTGATCAGTCTGTCTGGAGTAACTATTGCAACAGTGCTGTTTCTAAAGTCGGGTAGATCATCTGATAGCGGAGGCACATACACATGATCCTTTATGAACCCCCAGACGTAGAAGTAGCATGGCGTCAGATCGTACGTGAACGTGGAGGTCATGCAAAACAGACTCTGTCGTCTGGCTCCTTTCGGCCAGTCCAGCGGTCGGGCACAACGTAATTTAACCAGTTGCATACTGAATTATGCCCGTCAGGCAGCGCAACATCTTGCTGCCAAATAAATATCAGCTTCTTCCAGTTGAGTAAAGATCCACGATTATAGCGCATCAAGATAAAAAACAGCAGTTACACTCGTGTCACCGGTATAGAAATGCCAGTAAACTTTCCGCCGGGAATGGCACAATAAACATTCAGTTTACGAGAGTGTCTTTACAACTGTACCACGTCGTGGCAATTTACTGACACCTAACTGCACACATTATGAGTGTTCACATTTCCACTTACGCGAATTGTCGATTCATCACTGAAGACGACACGATCCAGAAAATCTTCATCGTCATGCAGCACCATTTCATTTCCAAAGTTGGCACATAAACCGTAGTCTGTAGGGTTTAGAGCTTGTAACAACAGCAAACGATGAGGAATAGTTGTAAGCGTCTCTTCCGAACTGATTTCTTGAGGATACGTGTAAAAGACTCTCACTCATGCAACACGTTCTTCAGTTTCTCTTCGTCATTGTATCCCTTACCCTTTGCGCCCAGGTATACAGACAAAAGTGCTCGAGTTGCTCTTTCATTTGATGTATTATTTATCATTGTAAGTTGAATGTGATAAATGCTACGAAGCTTTAAAAACACGTGTATTCAAACACCCTTAATTTTTCCCGGTTTGCGTGACTGGTAGGTACGCAGATTCAATCGTCAGTTCGTTTCTTTCATGTCGAAACTCGTCTGCTTTTTTGTACTCGTTCGCTGGGACTGTCGACTGACCAAATGAAACATGTCACAGTCGCCTTCAGTTTACCTTCAAACTGAGGGCGCTGCTGATTGGTAAATCTTGTACAACCAAGGAAGATTACAGTTCAATACCGGGTTAATGTACACAGGGGTGGAAAACCACGAAAACGTAAACCTAGATGGTCAAATTCGGTTTGAACCCAATCTTTCTGAAACTGAGTTCACTAGTCGGAAAAACCATATTGCTCAAGTATAATTTAGCTACGTTTTGTCACAGAACTTTTGACCCATTTTGGTATAAAATGGCGATTACAAATATCTGTAAGTGTAGCTTTCGTTCTCTCTCTTTCTTTCTCTAGTTACTTTTAGAGGTTTAAGATTACTGAAACCACAGAAAAATAAACATTGGAGACTCAGTATTCAGCCATCGTCTTTCCTAAGTGCAAATGAAGCGAAGCTAGATTTTAGTGTTCTGTCAACATCAAGATCATTATAGACGAAATGAAAGCCTGCAGTGTCCCAGGGCGAGACAGAGCTTTGTTGATTTCAACGTTTTCGAGGAACATTCTTCTACTAGTTCATGAAGAGTATAGGAATATAGTCCTCCAATATAGCAACGGCGCTGTTCACAGGGTAGCACACAAACAATCCTAATTTGAGAAACACTCAGGCACCTGCCGGGATGGGTCCTTCGAAGGGACACGGCCGACTTCCTTTCCCGTCCTTCCCTAATCCGATGGGACCGACGACCTCGCTATTTGGTCCCATCCCCCAGGTCAACCAACCAATCGCTTCTGAGGTGACGGTGACACTCGCGCACCTTATAGCACCTCCAGTGGCCCTCACTCGATTCCAACCCCGTGTGTGGAGCAGCGGGGCAACGGCCTTGCCGCAGTGGATACACCGGTTCCCGTCAGATCACCGCAGTTAAGCGCTGTTGGGCGTGGCCGGCACTTGGATGGTTGACCATCCAGCCGCCATGCGCTTTTGCGATTGTTCGGGGTTCACTCAGCCTCGGGATTCCAATTGAGGAGCTACTCGACCGAATAGTAGCGGCTCCGGTCAAAGAAAATCATCATAACGACCGGGAGAGCGGTGTGCTGACCACACGCCCTCCTATCCGCGTCCTCAACTGAGGATGACACGGCGGTCGGATGGTGCCGATGGACCACTTGTGGCCTGAAGACGGAGTGCTTTATGTGGAGCAGCGAGCGGTATCTCAACAAGGTCTAACGGTCAACGAGTGGTTTCAGTTGGGTATGGCATAACTGAAAAAACTTGTACCACTATTCCTCGCGGAATTGGGGCCATTACCGAGGCTATTAGCGTAATGTCTCTTCTGGCAGACTAATTTTCGTCCCGTTTGCTTACTTCGCTAAAGCAAGGCGTCATCTCGGTACAGACACGCTTTCCTGTAATGTTGGTTCCCAACGGGACGTCCGTTTCATTTTGAGGCTCACGTCCTCAGCGACACGCCTGGGCTCGCATCCTGGAGGACTCGTCCGACAGCCGGCCGCGCCCCACTTGCGCGACGCCCTTTGTCCCGACACTGGTTCTGGGCTAATGTGTTACGGAGAAGAGAGCACACCTGAGCAGCGGTCACGCAGCCTTCTGCCGCTGCACGCCTCATTGTCTCAGGCGAGTCGTCCCCCGCGCTAGCGGCTCTCTGCGGCCGACCGCTCGCACTGCCGGCCGACCATCCACGTTCCCTCTAACCGCCTCATTTCCACAGTAACGAGTAGTTATTAAGCTCTCCACGTTATGCCCGTTTATGAATTGTGAGTGCCTTCAGGAACAGGGAGTTTACTTTCCTTCGTTGCACACTAAATATAATGTCGTTTTGCAGAACACAGACCGGAGGAAATGTGACTGTAATACCGTGCCGGAAAAAAACTTAGTTCACCCTTTTAGCGGTTTCCAATACAGTCAAGATTTATTGTTGCAACAGAGCAATAGCACAAGTGGTTCTGAGGTACCAAGTATCGAAAAGAAAATGGTTCGAATGGCTCTAAGCGCTATGGGACTTAACATCTGAGGTCATCGGTCCCCTAGACTTAGAACTACCTGAACCTAACTAACCTAAGGACAACACATACATCCAGAATTCGAACCTGCGACCGTAGCAGCAGCGGTTCAGGACTGAAGCGCCTAGAACCGCTCGGCCACAGCGACCGGCACTAAGTATTGACCCACGCTGAAATGGCTCTGAGCACTATGGGACTCAACTGCTGAGGTCATTAGTCCCCTAGAACTTAGAACTAGTTAAACCTAACTAACCTAAGGACATCACAAACATCCATGCCCGAGGCAGGATTCGAACCTGCGACCGTAGCGGTCGCGCGGTTCCAGACTGCAGCGCCTTTAACCGCACGGCCACTTCGGCCGGCGACCCACGCTGAAACACACATATTAGTACCTGATGTAGCTTCCACAGGCGGCAATGCAGATGCTGATTCTGGCATCCAGTCAATCGTTCAGATGACGAATACTGTCCTGGGGTACGACATGCAACGCCTGCTCGACCTATTCATGTAGTTCTATAGGAGTTGTTGATTGGCGTCCCACCATATCCCACACGTGCTCGATTAGAGGAAAGTACGGAGATCGTACCGTTCATGGAAGCTGTAGCACGTCCTGCAGAGCACGTCGAGTTTCACGGGAAGTGTGTGGGAGAGCATTATCTTGCTGGAACAACACATGACCTTCCTGTTGAGACGTAGTGCCATGTACCGATCCTGCCTTGGAGGCAGTAAAGTGGGAGATGTGACTCAGAGCTGGAGAGTGACTGATGGTGACGCGAGACTGGACGCGCACGTAGTTTATGTATCAGCCGATAGAGGACAATATTGGATAGGGGGACTGTGATTTTAGTTTCGATTTTGCCCACTGGAGTGCACTAAAGTAATAGACTGTTTTTCATAAACCGTTCCAGTATTTTCATAAAGTGTTATTATGTTTTTTTGTGTATGTAAAATGTTATAAATGTGTTTTAGAAGTATGAATGATGCGTGAGTGTGGTTTAAGGTTAATATGAAGATAATTGTTTAGCAAGTTATGTAGTAGGATTTAGTGTGGGAACAATTCGAAGAAGTATGGATATGAACAAAGGGGATTTTTATGGAATAGATTTGTAAAGTAAGTTTATGGTAAAGGGAAAGTTAATTCAGGTATAAATAACAATAGTAAATAACTTTATGCTTAAACAAAACTTCAGCATATTAGATAATTACGTCGGTAAAAAGTGCGGTCGTTAGGTTTACTATTTTGCGATTGGTTGTGGATGAAGAGCGCGGACTGACGCGGGCGAATGTTGTTTTGCTATTGGCTGTTAAGTAAACTGACCAATGGTAAAGCAATATTCTTCGCGCGCTTTTCTCTGCTGGTAGAGAAGACTTAGAGTGTTCTAGAGAAGAGTCGAAGCCTAGCCATGAAACAGTTCGGACGTGTGTAGTAGTAGTTCCGATGGAAACGATAGGTTGCCGGATCTAGCAGTGTTTTATACATCAAAAGCGTTGGAAAGTGACGGCATGATTATTCCGATGTGTGTGTAGAAATTTAGGAATTTTTAGGTGAATTTTGCGACGAGGAAAGACATATATTCCCGCGTGGCGTATTGAACAGCTCGGTGGCTAAAAACTGTTACTGCGTTTGGTACCGACAGACTTCATATTTGGCGAGCATTATCAATCAAAAACAATCAGTATTTTTGTAGCTATTACGTTTTCGGGAAATGCAACACCATAAACTTGCTAACGTGAGTGAAAGGGATTGTGAGTGACTGTGTTAAGACTAGCACGGGATTGGCAGTGATACTTATTCACCTAAGTTTCAGAATATATTAATTGAGGACAAAATTTCCAAACTTTCATTTCGTGTTTCTCCCGAAACGTAGATTAGTGACTTAAATTGCAGCCTGGTTCACGTGGAAGTACAGTGGGTTTCACTCGGCTTTCCTACTGATGATCTGCGGAGACAATGTTCACAGGTAGGTGCAGGTTCGTCGTAAAGGGACGGAAAGAACCGCGCCGCCGCACTGTTACAAGAACGACAAAAGAACGGGTCTAACAACATTCTACCGAGCGCTGGTTAGAGTCCACTCCAGACCCAAGACCAAAAGGCCTCGGTTGTCCAGTGTGTCTTGGACGAATGTATTGTACGAGACAGTGTTCGCCATGTGTACATCGTATGTGTAAACGACCATCACTTGCGTATTTGGAGAATCTGCTTACATCGCTGAAGACGACAGTGCGCCATTTCAACTTGCAAGTTATCCTCTCACCGCACCAGTCGAGCCATACACGTGTATGCCGTGCTGTGAGCGGAAGACGGGATAGAGAAGTGCGTGCCCGTAGTGCCACTGCTAATAATCATTTCACAAAAGTTCGTGTTGGCACATCTGGGTTCAGAAGCCCACTTATCTGTGCTGTGGTAGCTGTACGATCTGCCACTGCTGCCCTTACAACACGACGATCCTCACGGGCGTCTGTGCTGCGTCGAAGTCCAGAACCTCATCCAGGTGTGTGAGAATGTACACGTGACAACTGATATCAGTATCGCTGCACAGCTGACGCAGCACGTCCAACTTATGTGGCAATTCTCCGAAAGGACCATCCCGCCATTCGGAAGGCCATAATATGACCCGTTTTAAATTCGCACAGTTGGCTGTAAGAACCACGAATACGTCTCCATGGCATGGTTGTCTTCTTGCTTCATCCGCCTGCACCACACTGGTTCTTCTGTCTGTGAGAATTCCCTATTAAAGGGGAGACACAGGTGACTTACTGCTAGCTATGCCGCTACGCTATCCGTTTGAGGGCGCCATTGAAACCATTATCAGTAGATGTACTCTCCCCCAGGTGGCAAGATCAAAATTGACGTCGTCTTTCCACGTGTACTATTTCTTTTCCGTCACTGTATTTTGTCTCTGTCGTTCAGGAAGCTGACAATATTTACCCCACTGCTTTCGCGCTGCGTATTGGATTAGATAAGCTCTTACGCTTTTCTGTGAGTAGAACTGGAAAAAAAGTTATTAAATTTGGAAAGTAAGCCGGCCGGTGTGGCCGAGCGATTCTAGGCGCGTCAGTCTGGAACAGCACGACCGCTACGGTCGCAGGTTCGAATTCTGTCTCGGGCATGGCTGTGTGTGATGTCCTTAGGTTAGTTTGGTTTAAGTAGTTCTAAGTTCTAGGGGACCGATTACCTGAGATGTTAAGTCCCATAGTGCTCAGAGCCATTTGAATTTTTTTGTGGAAAGTAAACAAATTGTGTTCATTACTGATCGATTTTTGGCTTATTAGGCTACCGACGGGAAACAGCTTGCCGGATAATAACCTAATAAGCCGAAAACTGGTAAGTTTTAAACGCATACACTGGTATGCAAAACTTTAGGACGAAAGTAACTTTTGCATGACGTGTCACTACCAAGTAACATAGCTCGATGGATCTTGGACCGCACATAGAAAGAATTGCTGCTATATAGTCCAGAATGTGAGTGAATGAAATACGTTCTGAGACGAACAGAATTAACACTTTTATTCGCAGGCAGTTATAACAATGAAGTTATCGCGATTCATGTTGGTAACCTAGATATTACAAAGGACAGGACATAGTTCTTAATAGGATGTCTGATCACCATGGACGGCAGTGCTTTCTCTCCACACTGGCCACAAGGTTGGTAAAGAGTTCTTCTAGTAGTGCTTTGTATTTCCCCAACAGCGCGATTAACAACTGCTGGTGATCATTTGCGAATGTAGACGTGTTGCAATACACACACATCAAAAAAAGTTTTGTAACACCCCGGTTCTCAGAACTCCTGAAGACAGATGTTGACTGTGGATATTGTATCACAGACATAGACCCTTTGACTCTTCAGAGATGTCACTAAACCCGCCCAAAGATTTAAACAACCATGCGTGAGCAGCGCCTATTAGACGGAATGGGTCCGACAGCCGATCAGTTCCAGTCACTCCACCAGGAAGGAGGTACAAGCCTCTTGTTGTCTGTAGTTCAACCGTGCCTAGACGGTCAATACTGCGGTTCGATAACGTCCGCATTGCTACTTTGCGCCAGGAAGGGCCCTCGACAAGGGAAGTGACCAGGCGTCTCGGAATGAACCAAAGCGATGTTGTTCGAACGTGGAGGAGATACAGAGAGACAGGAACCATCGATGACATGCCTCGCTCATGCCGCCCAAGGGCTACTACTGCACCGGATGACCGCTGCCTACGGATTACGTCTCGGAGGAACCCTGACAGCAACGCCACCATGTTGAATAATGTTTTTCGTGCATCCACAGGACGTCCTGTTACGGCTCAAACTGTGCGCAATAGGTGCATAATCCGCAACTTAACTCCCGATGCCCATGGCGAGATCCATCTTTGCAAACACGACACCATGCAGCGCGGTACAGACAACATGCCGAATGGACTGCTCAAGATTGACATCACGTTCTCTTCACCGATGAGTGTCGCATATGACTTAAACCAGACAATCGTCGGAGACGTGTTTGGAGGCAACCCGATCAGGCTGAACGTCTTAGACACAGTGTCCAACGGGTGCAGCGAGGTGGAGGTTCAAATGGCTCTGAGCACTAAGGGACTTATCTTCAGAGGTCATCAGTCCCCTAGAACTTAGAACTACCTAACTAACCTAAGGACATCACACACATCCATTCCCGAGGCAGGATTCGGACCTGCGACCGTAGCGGTCGCGCGGTTCCAAACTGTAGGCCTAGAACCGCTCGGCTACTCCGGCCGGCGCCATTTCTCTTCTCATTGAGCATTTCTTTCAGTCGCCTTCTGCACTATACACTTCCAGTTCTTTCTATACATGATTCAAGTTTCATAGAGCTATGTTGCTGGCAGAGACACATGCGAAAGTTACTTTCGATCTTAAGTTTTGCACACTAGTGTATTAGAGCAACAAAATACAGTTTTTTTGCTTTCCACGTTCCAGTATGAAACTGTTCCATTAGGAAGCGTAGACACATTGAGTTAATAGAAAGGGAAAAGGAATGCTGATGTACCTCCTCAGTTCCTCCCGGAACAATTGATGTCAAAGTAACAACAGTTCGCGGTTGGTTATCGGTGTCCAACGGGCATAATATTTTGGCCGACGCCTACGTTGCTATTAGTAAGTGCACATAACGTGGGCGCTTTGCGAAATACTGTGTAGGGAAAACAAACCTGTACCGTTCGGATACAGAATTAGCTATGTACTGAGTGACACACTCACGTCGTTTAATTATCTGGGCGTATCGTTGCAAACCGATATGAAATCGAAAGATATTTTTAGGATCGTGGGAGGGACGGCGAATAGTCGATTTCGGATTATTGGGAGAATTCTAGGAAAATGTGGTTCATCTGTAAAGGAGACCGCATATAGAACGCTAGTCCGACCAGTTCTTGAGTACTGCTCGAGTGTCTGGGATCCATACCACGTAGGGTTAAAGGATGATATCGAAGCAATTCAGAGGCGGGTTGCCAGATTTTTTACTGGTACGTTCGAACAACACGCAGGTGCTGCGGACATGTTTCGGGAACGCAAATGGGAATCGCTGGATGGAAGGCGACATCCTTTTCGAGGAACACTACTGAGAAAATTTCCGGAACCGGTATTTGAAGCTGACTGCAGAACGAATCTACTGGTTCCAACATACACTGCGCATGAGGACCATGAAGGTGAGATACGAGAAATTAAGGCTCATGTGGAGGCATATAGACGGTGGTCTTTCCATCGCTCAATTTGTAAGTGGAAAATGAAAGGCAATGACTAGTAGTGGAACGACGTACCCTCCACTACGCGCCATAAGGTGAATTGTGGAGTGTCTATGTAGATGTAGTGCGAAATTCTGAGAAAAACAGAATTAAGCTACAGGGAAAGACGGGTAATATACAATAATTGAATTAAAACAATCTTGGCTGCAACTTAATCATTTATTTAGAACGATTTTCGCCTTCGGGGGGTTTGTTCAGTTTATCTAAACGGATAGCAAAAGAAGCTTTCATGATATTAAATGTGAATAAGGAATCGGTACCGGCCTTAAAATTTTCCATTTACAACATTTTGAAAACCATAAAATGGCTCTGTGCTGTACGCGTCGAATCAGATGAACTTCTGTAGACGAACGCACAGAGACCCAGTCAAAAACAACTAATATAAACTCGTGTAACCGCGGGATAGAATGCTAAATAAGTAATCAAACCGCGTGACCGCTACGGTCGCAGGTTCGAATCCTGCCTCGGGCATGGATGTGAGTGATGTCCTTAGGTTAGTTAGGTTTAAGTAGTTCTAAGTTCTAGGGGACTGATGACCTTAGAAGTTAAGTCCCATAGTGCTCAGAGCCATTTGAACCATTTGAAGTAATCAAACTGAACGAGACGTACCTTAATAAAATCGTGCCAGCAGGCCAGAATAGTACAATGGTAGGACAGACTTCACATAAAAGTGTACAGATTTATTCATAATACACAGTGTTGCCGCAGTAACTTCACGTCTGGAGCGCCAAACGGGTGAGCAGACGAGCAACGGCATCAGGCTTGCGTGCAGTGCCCGCAGAGAACGCACGTAGGTGGCGCTCAAAGCAGTTTTGTGACTGTCAACAAATTTGATGCTTACAGAAAAGGCCAAGAAATAGGTGACTCAGAATATTGAAATTAAGCGGTTAGAGTTAAACAATACTCAGTCACCCATAAAGGAACCTTTAATTCACTTCAAGTAGATAAAATAAGACCAACTGCAACTAAATAGACCCGTAAGATAACCACAAAAGACGGGCTTCATACCGATAACTGGGGATAAAACAAATTCTTAAAACAGTAAGTCCCGGCTCGATTTAAAAGTATAATGTCTATGAATGAATCTTTTTTTTGGGGGGGGGGGGAGGAGAGGGGGCAAGAATTAACAAAACCGAAATAGAATCCATTAGAAGAGCATAACCAGACTCATGTAAAATTTTGGTTAACAAATTATCTCTAAATCTCGTTCTGAACAGTCACATCTACCCTCACCCCCCTCTGCTCCTATTGTTGAATCCATACAACGAAGAAGAAATTAAAAAAATAAATGAAAGGTTCAAGAGTAGGATAAAAATTCAAGTTGAAAGGATGTAAATGATAAGATTCGCTGATTACATTGCTATTCTCAGTGAAAGTGAAGCTTTGTAGGATATGTTGAACTGAAGAGTCCAATGAGTACAGTATATGGATGAGAGTAGGCCTGAGAGTAGACCAACGAAAGACGAAAGTAATGAGGCGCAGCGGATAGGAAATTACCGATATCCTTACCATGAGAATACGTGATTTAGATGAAATTAGGAAACTGTGTTACCGTGGAAACAAAATAACACATGACGGACAACACGAAGAAGACGTAAAAGGCAGACTAGCACAGAAAAAACGAGGGCGTTGTTGACGAAATAAACTGTACTAGCATCATACATAAACATTAATGTAAGGCTGAAATTTCTCAGAATGTACGTTTGTAGTACAGTATTGCATAGAAGTGAAACAAGGGCTGTGGGAAATCCGGGAAAGAAGAAAACTGAAGCCTTTGAGAAGTGGCGCTGTGTCTGAAATAGGTGGACCGATGGGGAAAAAGGAGGTTCTCTGGAGAGTTCTTGAAGAAAGGAATGTATGGAAAGCGCTGATAAGAAGATGGTACAGGATGACAAGACGTGTTAAGGCATCAACGGATAACTTCTATGGTGCTAGAGGGAGCTCCAGAGGTAAAAACTCTAGAGGGTAAAAACTGCAGGGAAAGACAGAGGCTGGAGTACAGCTAACAACTAACTGTGGGTGTAGAGCGCAAGTGCTACTCTGAGACGAAGAGACCGCATAGGAAAGGATTTCGGGGCGAGCACCGATCGAGATGGTGCAGTGGTTAGCACACTGGACTCGCATTCGGGAGGACGACGGTTCAAACCCGCGTCCAGCCATAAAGGTTTTCCGTGATACCCTAAACCGCTCCACGTAAATCCCGGGATGGTTCCCTTTGATAGGGCACGGGCAATTTCTTTCCCCATCCTTCACAGAATCCGAGCTTGTGCTCCGTATCCAGTGACGATGAGACGTTAAACGCAATCTTCCTTCATTCCTTCGAGGTGGGCCGTATCAAACCAGTCAGAAGACTGATGACTCAAAATAAATGATAAGATTGGACTGTAGGTCTTTGACAAGAACATAATGGCTGTGCTGGTACTGAACATATCTTCATCACAATATGAAGTCAAAAAACGGCATCAAAATTTTTAAACATGGTATGTTCATCTGAAGGTGGACACAACAGAAATATAAATCCCAGGAAACCATATGTAAGTGAGTGCTCATTCAGCTACGGAAGGCCTTTGGGTTTCCTGTACTTTCAGCCGATCCTATCTCACAAAGACACAGACTGGATACCGTGCGCCGATGGACCGTAAGGTCTCATCAGCCAGCCGATCTTTATCTGCAATAATAATTCCTCGTTGTCCTTTCTCGCCGTGATGTTTCATGCTTAGTGCCTACCTACTCTCGTCTCGTAAACCCACTTGTCCTTTCTCTTGCCTTGTGTATGTACCAATCCCCCCCCCCCCCCCCCCCCCCACACACACACAGACACAAACAGTTCGTGTATACTGGCAAGTGCTTCTTCCTCTCTCTTTACCCTTTGGTAAACTATACTGTGGCACTTCTTTCATCTAATAGCTGGTCCCAGTCTTCTTTTATGTCAGTGTTGCTGAAATGCTGTGAATGTAAATATATTCTAACGTCACTGCAAGATCAAAGCTGTTGTTAAACTAATGACATTAAAGTAATTTTTTCTTTTCTACGTATTCGGCTTTTTTTATTTGCGGCATTTGATAGCCACATATATGCTTTCGAGTTTATGTTACTGATGAAATCCGACGTCGTATTCGATTGCACTGAGGCGGTTGCTGATGTTAACATCCTGAGCCGATGGACAGATAACTGTCAGAAGCGCCACACGTCGTAGGTGAACTCTAATCTCGAATTCAAGAGAATGGTATAAGCTAACACTTAATCTGACTTTATCTAGGCTTATCTGAATGAACTGAGCTTATTTCTTGATAACGCCTAAACTCTAACCTGAGTACGAATTTACTCACAGAATTATGCTCTGAGAATGAGGACTTGTAAATTGGGCGTTAGATTATTCGCACCGGACATTCGGCTAACTTGTCCTTCACTTTGCGGACGATCTTACCTTATACACGGAAAGAAAATGCATTTGTATTCCTGCCTGCGGCATACGTAACATTAATTGTTGGAAAGTGTGTAAGTACGACTTTAGGGAACCTTGGAAGGAAAGATGTCGGAATCTACTGACCACACGTAAATGAAGAACAAAACACGCTATATCAGTTACAAAATGCACTTAGAAAACACATGGAGGGAAAGCATAAGATGTTGTGAAGAAAGAACGCTAGAAACAAAGATGTGCCTATGACCCTGAAAACGCGTTGCAGTTTTGGTTGGCCGTTGAGCACGTTGCGTTACAAGTACAGGAGAGACGAGCGCCAGGTAATTACAATTCCACAGTCATAACATTAACAAACGGTGGTTTTGTAAACCCTCGTCGCCAGTGTTGTAAACCCTCGTCGCCAGTGTTGTAAAGGTCTCGTCGCTACTGCCGTGAAGGCCGAGTTGCCACAGTTCTTAATGTAGGCTGAGTATGTGATGTTCGTGAAATGGCTTCTGGTGCAGTACACTGCTAAGACACTTTTCCCCTGCCACCAGTACACAGTTACGCCCCAGGGTCAGGTAACAGGAGAATGAAGGTTCTACAACGCTCAAATAAATTAGTAACAAAGTCACACAAATGAGTTAAAAAGGTTTACTTATCTTCATGATATGTTGAATGATTAAATCTGAAACACTGCTTGTAATATAACGCAAAAATAAGGCCCTCAATGTCTAAGTGAAAATAATCGTTGGTAAACTTCACAGTACATATAGCAAACGCGATTTACAAAAAAATGGTTCAAATGGCTCTGGGCACTATGGGACTTAACTTCTGAGATCATTAGTCCCATAGAACTTAGAACTACTTAAACGATACTAACCTAGGGACATCACACACATCCAAGCCCGAGGGAGGATTCGAACCTGCGACAGTAGCGGTCGCGCGGTTCCAGACTGAAGTCCCTAGAACCCCTCGGCCACACCGGCCGGCTGTCTGTTCACTTCCAAGAGTACACGAAACGATGTTCCCTGGCTAAGTCAGCCCTGAGCGATGATCTATCACCAAGTGGGCGATAACCGCTCTTCTGCCTTCCTAGTAGGTTTCTGTCCGTTCCAGTCATTGGCGGATTGTAGTCAGCCGGCAACTGGCGGAGGCGAAGTCGTTATCTTCACCCTCGGCGCCACCAGTGGCGCTGGTAGAACCCACGCCAAGTGGCGAGTCTCTGTGACACTGCCACCAGCTCGCATCTTCGCGCCCGTGGTGCTTTTGCCCTGGCTGTGTCTTGTTCGGACGACACAGCAGGTAGCATTAGTGTTAATCGATAAGTAACTCACAGAATAGAGACTGTTACAAAAGACACCGAACCACCGGAGCATTTACTAGTTTCTCACCATAGCTGTCGCCCGCATCTCGTGGTCGTGCGGTAGCGTTCTCGCTTCCCACGCCCGGGTTCCCGGGTTCGATTCCCGGCGGGATCAGGGATTTTCTCTGCCTCGTGATCGCTGGGTGTTGTGTGCTGTCCTTAAGTTAGTTAGGTTTAAGTAGTTCTAAGTTCTAGGGGACTTATGACCACAGCAGTTGAGTCCCATAGTGCTCAGAGCCATTTGAACCATTTGAACCATAGCTGTCCTGCAGCGACTTCAATAAGCCTTTAGTAATTGTCCACTTGTAATGCCGGAAAATGCCTCTCGCAATTTACACTATCTGATCAAGAGTAAACGGATAACCCTCTTTAATGCGGGATTGACCACGAGAGGTGGACCCGCCAGCGTAATAAGGACGCAGGGAGTTCTGTGTTGTCATTAGACAATCAGTGACAACAGAGTGGGTGGGCCACCAGATCTCAGCGACTTCGAACATGGACTGACTACTCACTGGATGTCACCTGAGTAACAAACTGCTGGCCGCTGTGGCCGAGCGGTTCTAGGCGCTTCAGTCCGGAAACATGCGGCTGCTACGGTCGCATGTTCGAATCCTGCCTCTGGCATGGATGTGTGTGATGTCCTTAGGTTAGTTAGGTTTAAGTAGTTCTAAGTGTAGGGGACTGATGACCTCAGATATTAAGGCACATAGTGCTTAGAGCCATTAGAGCCAGTAACAAACGCATCATCAGGGACATTTCACCCGGGCGAAGCTGTACGAGTCGACTGTTGTTGATGTTTCCAAAGCTGTACGAGCCGATGTTGTTGATGCTGTTGTGAAGCGGAAACGTGAAGGAACAACCGCAACTAAGCCAGGACCAGGGCGACCTCATGTGACGTGTTTGTGCATCTTCAATGCGTGCATCTTCAATGCTTGGTTGGCGTCATTGAAACAGCTTACTGCCATATCACGCAAGTCAGTATGACGTCTCCAAAGTTGCTGAAGATATGAGGACAGCAAAGATCCTCAGCAGAAGTATACTACTCTTAATATACTCCTGTTTGTAAGAAGAATGTATTAGGCCCCAATCTTTTCTCACTGCCGTCACTGGCGTTGTCCAAACGAAATCGCGGGTCCTTTGTGGGAAAATAGAGAATATCCAAGAAGTTTTGCATATAGAGTTCCGATCACCTGTTTACGAGGAGAAACACGCAAGTGCCATCACGTGACTTTCCAGGAACTTTTCTCAGTGGAAGAGGAGTGAAAATAAGCTCGGCTTGTTTGTTGTTGTTGTTGTTGTTGTTGTGGTCTTCAGTCCTGAGACTGGTTTGATGCAGCTATCCATGCTACTCTATCCTGTGCAAGCTTCTTCATCTCCCAGTACCTACTGCAACCTACATCCTTCTGAATCTGTTTAGTGTATTCATCTCTTGGTCTCCCTCTACGATTTTTACCCTCCACGCTGCCCTCCAATACTAAATTGGTGATCCCTTGATGCCTCAGAACATGTCCTACCAACCGATCCCTTCTTCAAGTCAAGTTGTGCCACAAACCTCTCTTCTCCTCAATCCTATTCAATACCTCCTCATTAGTTATGTGATCTACCCATCCAATCTTCAGCATTCTTCTGTAGTACCACATTTCGAAAGCTTCTATTCTCTTCTTGTCTAAACTATTTATCGTCCATGTTTCACTTCCATACATGGCTACGCTCCATACAAATACTTTCAGAAACGACTTCCTGACATTTAAATCTGTACTCGATGTTAACAAATTTCTCTTCTTCAGAAACGCTTTCCTTGCCATTGCCAGTCTACATTTTATATCCTCTCTACTTCGAGCATCATCAGTTATTTTGCTCCCCAAATATCAAAACTCCTTTACTACACTCCTGGAAATGGAAAAAAGAACACATTGACACCGGTGTGTCAGACCCACCATACTTGCTCCGGACACTGCGAGAGGGCTGTACAAGCAATGATCACACGCACGGCACAGCGGACACACCAGGAACCGCGGTGTTGGCCGTCGAATGGCACTAGCTGCGCAGCATTTGTGCACCGCCGCCGTCAGTGTCAGCCAGTTTGCCGTGGCATACGGAGCTCCATCGCAGTCTTTAACACTGGTAGCATGCCGCGACAGCGTGGACGTGAACCGTATGTGCAGTTGACGGACTTTGAGCGAGGGCGTATAGTGGGCATGCGGGAGGCCGGGTGGACGTACCGCCGAATTGCTCAACAAGTGGGGCGTGAGGTCTCCACAGTACATCGATGTTGTCGCCAGTGGTCGGCGGAAGGTGCACGTGCCCGTCGACCTGGGACCGGACCGCAGCGACGCACGGATGCACGCCAAGACCGTAGGATCCTACGCAGTGCCGTAGGGGACCGCACCGCCACTTCCCAGCAAATTAGGGACACTGTTGCTCCTGGGGTATCGGCGAGGACCATTCGCAACCGTCTCCATGAAGCTGGCCTACGGTCCCGCACACCGTTAGGCCGTCTTCCGCTCACGCCCCAACATCGTGCAGCCCGCCTCCAGTGGTGTCGCGACAGGCGTGAATGGAGGGACGAATGGAGACGTGTCGTCTTCAGCGATGAGAGTCGCTTCTGCCTTGGTGCCAATGATGGTCGTATGCGTGTTTGGCGCCGTGCAGGTGAGCGCCACAATCAGGACTGCATACGACCGAGGCACACAGGGCCAACACCCGGCATCATGGTGTGGGGAGCGATCTCCTACACTGGCCATACACCACTGGTGATCGTCGAGGGGACACTGAATAGTGCACGGTACATCCAAACCGTCATCGAACCCATCGTTCTACCATTCCTAGACCGGCAAGGGAACTTGCTGTTCCAACAGGACAATGCACGTCCGCATGTATCCCGTGGCACCCAACGTGCTCTAGAAGGTGTAAGTCAACTACCCTGGCCAGCAAGATCTCCGGATCTGTCCCCCATTGAGCATGTTTGGGACTGGATGAAGCGTCGTCTCACGCGGTCTGCACGTCCAGCACGAACGCTGGTCCAACTGAGGCGCCAGGTGGAAATGGCATGGCAAGCCGTTCCACAGGACTTCATCCAGCATCTCTACGATCGTCTCCATGGGAGAATAGCAGCCTGCATTGCTGCGAAAGGTGGATATACACTGTACTAGTGCCGACATTGTGCATGCTCTGTTGCCTGTGTCTATGTGCCTGTGGTTCTGTCAGTGTGATCATGTGATGTATCTGACCCCAGGAATGTGTCAATAAAGTTTCCCCTTCCTGGGACAATGAATTCACGGTTTTCTTATTTCAATTTCCAGGAGTGTACTTTAAGTGTCTCATTTTCTAATCTAATTCCTTCAGCATCACCCGACTTAATTCGACCACATTCCATTATCCTCGTTTTGCTTTTGTTGATGTTCATCTTATATCCTCCTTTCAAGACACTGTCCATTCCGTTCAACTGCTCTTCCAAGTCCTTTGCAGTCTCTGACAGAATTACAATGTCATCGGCGAACCTCATCGTTTTTATTTCTTCTCCATGGATTTTAATACCTACTCCGAATTTTTCTTTTGTTTCCTTAACTGGTTGCTCAATACACAGATTTAATAACATCGGGGAGAGGCTACAACCCTGTCTCACTCCCTTCCCAACCGCTGCTTCCCTTTCATGCACCTCAAATATTATAACTGCCATCTGGTTTTTGTACAAATTGTAAATAGCCTTTCGCTCCCTGTATTTTACCCCCGCCACCTTCAGAATTTGAAAGAGAGTATTCCAGTCAACATTGTCAAAAGCTTTCTCTAAGTCTACAAATGCTAGAAACGTAGGTTTGCCTTTCCTTAATCTTTCTTCTAAGATAAGTCGTAGGGTCAGTATTGCCTCACGTGTTCCAACATTTCTACGGAATCCAAACTGATCTTCCCCGAGGTCGCCTTCTACCAGTTTTTCCATTCGTCTGTAGAGAATTCGCGTTGGTATTTTGCATCCGTGACTTATTAATCTGAGCCGGCCGCGGTGGTCTCGCGGTTCTAGGCGCGCAGTCCGGAGCCGTGCGACTGCTACGGTCGCAGGTTCGAATCCTGCCTCGGGCATGGATGTGTGTGATGTCCTTAGGTTATTTAGGTTTAAGTAGTTCTAAGTTCTAGGGGACTGATGACCACAGCAGTTGAGTCCCATAGTGCTCAGAGCCCTTATTAATCTGATTGTTCGGTAAGTTTCACATCTGTCAGCACCTGCTTACTTTGGGATTGGAATTATTATATTCTTCTTGAAGTCTGAGGGTATATCGCCTGTCTCATACATCTTGCTCACCAGATGGTAGAGTTTTGTCAGGACTGGCTCTCCAAAGGCCGTCAGTAGTTCTAATGGAACGTTGTCTACTCCCGGGGCCTTGTTTCGACTCAGGTCTTTCAAAAAAAAAAAATGGCTCTGAGCACTATGAGACTCAACATCTTAGGTCATAAGTCCCCTAGAACGTAGAACTACTTAAACGTAACTAACCTAAGGACATCACACACACCCATGCCCGAGGCAGAACTCGAACCTGCGACCGTAGCAGTCCCGCGGTTCCGGACTGCAGCGCCAGAACCGCTAGACCACCGCGGCCGGCTCAGGTCTTTCACTGCTCTGTCAAACTCTTCACGCAGTATCGTATCTCCCATTTCATCTCTATCTACAGCCTTTTCCATTTCCATAATATTGCCCTCAAGTACATTGCCTTGTATAGACCCTCTATATACTCCTTCCACCTTTCTGCTTTCCCTTCTTTGCTTAGAACTGGGTTTCCATCTGAGCTCTTGATATTCATACAAGTGGTTCTCTTTTCTCCAAAGGTCTCTTTAATTTTCCTGTAGGCAGTATCTATCTTACCCCTAGTGAGACAAGCCTCTACATCCTTACATTTGTCCTCTAGCCATCCCTGCTTAGCAATTTTGCACTTCCTGTCGATATCATTTTTGAGACGTTTCAATTCCTTTTTGCCTACTTCATTTACAGCATTTTTATATTTTCTCCTTTCATCAATTAAATTCAATATTTCTTGTGTTACCCAAGGATTTCTAGTAGCCCTCGTCTTTTTACCTACTAGGTCCTCTGCTGCCTTCACTACTTCATCTCTCAAAGCTACCCATTCTTCTTCTACTGTATTTCTTTCCCCCATTCCTGTCAATTGTTCCCTTATCCTCTCCCTGAATCTCTGTACAACCTCTGGTTTAGTCAGTTTATCCAGGTCCCATCTCTTTAAATTCTCACCTTTTTGTAGTCTCTTCAGTTTTAATCTACAGTTCATAACCAATAGATTGTGATCAGAGTCCACATCTGCCCCTGGAAATGTCTTATAATTTAAAACTTGGTTCCTATCTCTGTCTTACCATAATGTAATCTATCTGAAACCTGTCAGTATCTCCAGGCTTCTTCCATGTATACAACCTCTTTTATAATTCTTGAACCAAGTGTTAGCTATGATTAAGTTGTGCTCTGTGCAAAATTCTATCAGGCGGCTTCCTCTTTCATTTCTTAGCCCCAATCAATATTCACCTACTATGTTTCCTTCTCTTCCTTTTCCTACTCTCGAATTCCAGTCACCCATGACTATTAAATTTTCGTCTCCCTTCACTACCTGAATAATTTCTCTTATCTCATCATACATTTCTTCAATTTCTTCGTCATCTGCGGAGCTAGTTGGCACATAAACTTGTACTACTGTAGTAGACGTGGGCTTTGTGTCTATTTTGGCCAGAATAATGCGTTCACTATGCTGTTTGTAGTAGCTTACCCGAACTCCTATTTTTTATTCATTATTAAACCGACTCCTGCGTTACCCCTAATTGATTTTGTATTTATAACCCTGTATTCGCCTGACGAGAAGTCTTGTTCCTCCTGCCACCGAACTTCACTAATTCCTACTATATCTAACTTTAACCTATCCATTTCTCTTTTTACGTTTTCTAACCTACCTGCTCGATTAAGGGATCTGACACTCCACGCTCCGATCCGTAGAACGCCAGTTTTCTTTCTCCTGATAACGACGTCCTCCTGAGTAGTCCCCGCCCGGAGATCCGAATGGGGGACTATTTTACCTCCGGAATATTGTACGCAAGAGGACGCCATCATCTTTAAACCGTACAGTAAAGCTGCATGCCCTCGGGAAAAATTACAGCTGTAGTTTCCCCTTGCTTTCAGCCGTTCGCAGTACCAGCACAGCAAGGCCGTTTTGGTTAGTGTTACAAGGCCAGATCAGTCAATCATCCAGACTGTTGCCCCTGAAACTACTGAAGAGGCTGCTGCCCCTCTTCAGGAACCACACGTTTGTCTGGCCTCTCAACAGATATCCCTCCGTTGTGGTTGCACCTACGGTACGGCTATCTGTATCGCTGAGGCACGCACGCCTCCCCACCAACGGCATGGTCCATGGTTCTTGGGGGGGGGGGGGGGGGAAGGGGGGCTTATCCGTAGATATTCGAACGTTTCTGAAAAAAAAAAAGACGTTCAAAGTTTTCATGCTATCTTCGAGGGACTTAATGTGCCTTTTACCGCGGGATATCCATAGACAAAATGGTGGCTCAGTCGTCAATGTCGCGCCTTTTTAATTTCATGCTCCGTGTTCGAAACCTGGTTGTTTCTATTTATTTTATTTTATTTTAATTTTTTTCATTTATCTACCTATGTTTGTAGAAGGCTACTTATCACACGAATGTTTTTTATCAAATTAGGGGATACAAGGGCGTTATACTAACTAAAATTACAGATAGAGTCCACAATAAGTGTTCTACATTTATTATATAGTACATATATGTACGTATGGTATGTTGACGATTTACAGCCTTTTAAATTCTCATATTCTGATATTTCATTCTCATATCGATTATTTTATTCATTCTCATATTTTACTCATACGTTCATTCTTCAGGAAGTTTCGTGCATTCACTTGGATGATACCGATTGTAGGAACATTCGAACCACAGATATTCCGAAGCCCACGAACATCGCACGAAAGTAGGTTTCCCACAGTTACAATGCTTCGTATGAATCTCACTCGAGAAAGAACTGTTAAATCACTGAAAATTTCGTGCTTTGGAAATAATTTCGCGGTACACCTTGCACAACGGATCACGTTTCCGAAAACTGGTGCTTGAAATTGATTATCAATCAAGATACACTATAGGAATTTCATCGGAAATTGTTTCAAATAATTTTCTCATTCTCTTCTTTCTTTTCTTGTTTCCTTCATCTGACATACAATTAGTACTCGAATGAGGACAAAGTTACATCAGTACATTTGTCTGCAGAGTTCACGAGGTAAAAGGCACAGAAAGTACACTAGAAAATACCTCGAAAACTTTTACCGTAGTTTTTACAAAAACAGTCGAGTATCTACGGAAAGCCGACTCCAAAGGCTGTGGGGTCGCCATATGAATGGTATGTGTACAGATTACGAATGGTATCTGTGGAAGTCGTGAACTGTATCTATTAAAATTCCGCAAGCAATAAATGATTTTAATTTACCACATCAAGGCTAAGGCTCCATCATCAAACAACGAGAGTGTGCCATCTTTTCTCAGTCAGTCACTACATCTGTCCATATTGAATAAAGTTAACAAAATTGAAATTTCACTTAAATGGCAATTATGTCTGTTTTTGCTAAATAATTAGGCCTGCGTGAACTGTACAAGGGACAAATGCTATAGAATGAGAATGGAATATGTGGGATAAGACATTAACAGTGAAATTTAATTTAATCTAGATTTGTCATTTATTTTACGTAATAAAATTAGAAAAGCTTTACATATTTATATAAAAACCATTACGGTCGCTGGTGCCTGCTTTAAATAACCACGTGAGCGCAACAAATACTCAGATACCTACCTGATAGGCTTGTAAATCACTGGAGTCTCATAAAATAGGAATCTCTTACTGGCAAAGAATCACACACGCACTTCAACTTCATACTAACACCGCACAGTTGATAGAAAAGGAACTAGAAGAACTACAACATGCATCACAAACGCATATAATGCTCCACCGGTCTAACGCAAAATACGAAAAACTCAAGCAGTGGAACTGAACGAGAATTACGTACCGAAATGCAGATCAGATTGTGAGTGCCTGTAAAGCACAGCACACACGCGAAGGCAACGTAATTTAAGCCCTACAAAATATAAATTAAGAACGGTAAACCGACGAGCTCAAGTCTCGTTCGTTTCTCATACTCGTTGCCATAGACACACGAAGTCAGACAACAACAACAAAAATAAAAAGAAATAAAAAGTCCGAAAAGTAGGTTAATCTGTGGGAGGTAATACTCACATAAGTAAATTATCGTGGAATAATTGGAAGATGAAACAGATTCCAATAACTGAACGTTCTCCAGAGCAACGCCGGTGGTGGTGGTGGTGGTGGGGGGGGGGGGGGAGGTTTGAGGAAACAAAGGCACACGCACTAACGGACGGAAATTACTGAGTAACGACGAAACCAGAGGAAAAAGTAATATAGGAAACAGAAATACACGCATATTCACACTGAGAAACACGAACTCTAATTGAGACTAAGCAGAGTTCGCACACCACTCTCCCACATTTCTACGTTCTGGTTGAACAAAGTAGCTGCTAGTAAAATCGAACAATTACAAAAAAAGACCTACCACTTTCCGCTCCGAGTGAAATATTCTGCATGATTATAAATGTCTGACGTTAGAAAAGAAATTGATTAAAACTTTGACTAGGCTGAAACTTAAACAGACCCTGTCATCATACAACTGCAAACGAATTGCACGAGCAGCCCCTCTCTTCAAAATCCCAGCACCCTGACCAAATCGGGTCCCCCACAACATCTAGCAGAAGTTGTCAGAAAAGACCCTTACAACACCTTGTCTACTTAAGCACTAGAGCGCTTCGACTAGAAGGGAACGAAACCACTTTGCCTCTCTCTAATCTTACACCAAAGTTGGCTAAACTGCCACAGTAGCAAACAAGAAGTTTACTTGCCATCAGACATTATGAAAACTCAATATAGAGGGTGATTATAATTAAAGTTAAACTTTCAAACCGCTGTAGAAATAACACCACTGGTCAGACTGGCGTCAAATTGCAACGGAATTTTATCGGAGAAGGGGGAAAACGTATGTAGCAATGGATGGCACTGTAAGCGTCATAATTTAATAGTGGTCGACTACAAGTGACAAATGAATCATATAACAATCCCTAAGGTATACTTTTGACGTTAAACGAACTGTACTGCTCAGTCTACATGGGTGTACAAATGTGATACTGTTAGTTACGTAAGAACATCCACCACGGCAAGATCATATCACAACGGATGGGAAAAATCGGTTTTTAATTGTCCGGAGGCCAAAAACTGCATAAAAATGCATCAATCAAAATCAAACCGGATTATTAATTTTCGTGTGACTGGCGCAAAACATGTTCAGTGTGCTGTCCACCGTTTACTGCAACAAGTTGAAATCGAGAAACAGCATGTTCCACAACCGATCGAAGTGTTTCCGGGGTCACGTTCGGAATGTGTTGCGCAATGCGTGCCTTCAATGCAGCTAAGTTTGGAATCGGAACACTGAACACAACATCTTTCAGAGAGCCCCACAGCCAGAAGTCTCACTGATCAAGATCAGGTGATCTGGACGGCTAGACTGTAGGGAAATGGCGGCCTGTAATTCTAGCATTTCCGAAATGGCGCTTCGGCAATTACGTAACTAGATGTACAATGTGCAGAGGTGCGGGTTCTAGCAAAATAATTATCCCATTCACAGATCCACATTGTTGGAGAGCTGGAACGACGTGACGGCGCAAAAGATACTCATAGCGCTTGGCTGTGACGGTACAGGTAACAGGACCGGAGCCACCTGTCTCTTCGAAAAAATATGGCCCTATGATAAATGATGCCGTAAACGAGGACCACACATTGACCTTCTCAGATTCAAGTGGTACTGGTTGATTTGCGTGTGGATTTTCCGTTGCCCATATTCGACAATTCTGTGTATTGACATATCCTGTCAGATGGAAGTGGGCTTCGTCTGTCCTCAAAATCTTCTACGGCCAAATCAGTGTCCACTTCAACGCGAGCAAGAAATTCTAAAGCAAAGGTCTCTCTTTCTGGCAGGTAAACAGGAAGCAACTCGTGCACATGGTTAATTTTGAATGGATAACAAAGAAGGATGTTTCGAAGGGTTTTACGCACCGTGCTCACGGGTAAGTCCAGTGTTCGGGCAATTCTCCGCGCACTACACTTTTGCACACCATCACTCGTCGTCTCCTGCATTGCTGTGGCCACTGCTTCGACTGACATCGAATCAATTCGTTTCCTCCCTCTACCAGGTTGCACACCAAAAGACCCCGTCTTTTCGAGGTTCCGAATCATTTTCTCCAGACCCACGGTACTCACCGACCAACACCTTTTTTCAAACCCTTCAGCGTCCCGAAATTCTGCACAGTGAGGTGTGCACAGTCATCATTCCTGTAATACAGCTTTACAAGCAGAGCGCCACTCTGCATTGAAACAGTCATGGCGAACGTCGCAGACGCGAAAGGAGGAAAAGCCGTGTACCCGGCGTGTTTATACCAACTTCAGTGGGTCGTGCCCATGACTGATCTTTTCATTTACGTATTCTGACACATACAGCGCCATCTATTGGTCAATTTTCACACTATTTTTTTCTACCATAGTTTTCCCCCTTCTCCGATAATATTCCGTTGCAATTTGACGTCATTCTGTTCAGTGGTGTTATTTCTACAGCGTTTTGAAACTTTAATGACAATCACCCTGTCTATACGCATTCACTCAATCTGTCATTGTAAGATGGTGGGAATAGGAAAGAAGGATTTCGATATAATATAAATACACTACTAGCCATTAAAATTGCTACGCCAAGAAAAAATGCAGATGATAAACGGGTGTTCATTGGACAAATATATTATACTAGAACTGACATGTGATTACATTTTCACACAGTTTGGGTGCGTACATCCTGAGAAATCAGTAGCCAGAACAACCACCTCTGGCCGTAATAACGGCCTTGATACGCCTGGCCATCGAGTCAAACAGAGCTTGGATGGCGTGTACAGGTACAGCTGCCCATGCAGCTTCAACACGATACCACAGTTCACCAAGAGTAGAGACTGTCGTATTGTGACGAGCCAGTTGCTCAGCCACCATTGACCAGACGATATCAATTGGTTAGAGATCTGGAGAATGTGCTGGCCAGGGCAGCAGTCGAACATCTTCTGTATCCAGAAAGGCCCGTACAGGACCTGCATCATGCATGCGTGCACTATTCTGATGAAAAGTAGGGTTTCGCAGGGATCGGTAGAGCCACGGGTCGTAACACATCTGAAATGTAACGTCCACTGTTCAAAGTGCCGTCAATGCGAACAAGAGGTGACCGAGACGTGTAACCAGTGGCACCGCATACCATCACGCCGGGTGATACGCCAGTATGGCAATGACGAATACACGCTTCCAATGTGCGTTCACCGCGATGTCGCCAAACACGGATGCGACCATCGTGATGCTGTAAACAGAACCTGGATTCATCCGAAAAAACGACGTTTTGCCATTCGTGCACCCAGGTTCGTTGTTGAGTACACCATCGCAAGCGCACCTGTGTGTGATGCAGTGTCAAGGGTAACTGCAGCCATGGTCTCCGAGCTGATAGTCCATGCTGCTGCAAACGTCGTCGAACTCTTCGTGCAGATGGTTGTTGTCTTTTAAACGTCCCCGTCTGTTGACTCAGGGATCGAGACGTGGCTGCACGATCCGTTACAGCCGTGCGGATAAGATGCCTGTCATCTCGACTGCTAGTGATACGAGGCCGTTGGGATCCAGCACGGCGTTCCGTATTACCCTCCTGACCCCACCGATTCCATATTCTGCTAACAGTCATTGGGTCACGACCAACGCGAGCAGCAATGTCGCAATACGATAAACCGCAATCTCGATAGGCTACAATTCGACCTTTATCAAAGTCGGAAACGTGATGGTACGCATTTCTCCTCCTTACACGAGGCATCACAACAACGTTTCACCAGGCAAAACCAGTCAACTGCTGTTTATGCATGAGAAATCGGTTGGAAACTTTCCTCATGTCAGCACGTTGAAGGTGTCACAGCATCTTCTTCATGTCGGTTAAATTTCGCGTCTGTAGCACGTCATCTTCGCGCTGTAGCAATTTTAATGGCCAGTAGTGTACATTGTAATTACTGGTGGGGATGGTATAGGAAGCACACATGCGTAACAAATCAATACATGGATATAGAAAAGACTTAGTATAAATATTAATTCAGTGAACGTACGCTGTTGTGGCTGCCTGGAGCATGCTCAGCTGCCGATTATTTCTCCTAACAAGTTTATTGAACGCACCGGAAGCGTAAGGTGCTAAGGGACATTTGAAATGATGTCAAATTTTATTTAAACCTCTTAATATGGAGTCCTTTGAACACGTGTTCGCTTATTTTGGCCCCACTTTGTGGCACTTGCCGTGTTCTGGTTAGTGAAGTCGCGTGCAGAGTGCGCACGCCTGTTGCGCCGTGACCTTGAGCATGCGGCCGCGTGGTCCTGGGACGCGGCGCGGCGTGGCGCCGGTCCATTGTGTGCAGCGTCGCCCGGCTATCTGATAGCGCCGCGGCGGCATCTCTCCACAAATTACCGCCACAAGAGCGCCGCCACAGTTCGCCGGCCGAATTAATACGCAGCTCCGCGGGGTGCGGACATCTCCCCGCCGCTGCGGCTTCCACGCCGTTGTTCCGTGGCCTTGCTACCGCCAACAGAATATCACTTCTCTCCATACACGTCGTGAATACCGGCCAAACCGGAGAGAGTCCTTCAGTAATGTGCGAAGTCACAGTTGCTAACGACAAACTCTTGTGCGGTCCACGCCAGCGCCCTACGCGTGTGTGCCCACAAGTAGTATTTTATGTGTGCCTTTATTCAGAAACCATGTAATAACAACACCGGGCCCGCATCTCGTGGTCGTGCGGTAGCGTTCTCGCTTCCCACGCCCGGGTTCCCGGGTTCGATTCCCGGCGGGGTCAGGGAATTTCTCTGCCTCGTGATGGCTGGGTGTTGTGTGCTGTCCTTAGGTTAGTTAGGTTTAAGTAGTTCTAAGTTCTAGGGGACTTATGACCACAGCAGTTGAGTCCCATAGTGCTCAGAGCCATTTGAACCATTTTTTTAACAACACCGATATGTGCCCTATGTCGGAAGTACTTTTTTCAGGCGTAGTGCAGCAACTCGACGTGATATGGACTCAAGAATTCAGACGTGCCGTGTAGAAATACTGAGCCATGCTGCCTCTGAAGCCGTCCGTAATTGCGAAGGTGTTGCTGATGCAGGATTCTGTGCAAGAAGTGACGTCTCGATTATGTTCCATAAATGTTCGATGCCTTCACGTCGTCCGATCTGGGTGACCAAACCATTCGCTCGAATTGTCCGCAATGTTCTTTGAACATGTAAACGGCCGGCCAGCGTGGCCGTGCGGTTCTAGGCGCTACGATCTGAAACCGGGCGACCGCTACGGTCGCAGGTTCGAATTCTGCCTCGGGCATGGATGTGTGTGATGTCCTTAGGTTAGGTAGATTTAATTAGTTCTAAGTTCTAGGCGACAGATGACCTCAGAAGTTAAGTCGCATAGTGCTCAGAGCCATTTGAACCATTTGAACATGTAAACGTAAACTCCGTCCACTGGCCGTGGTGGACCCAGCGGCACCGACCGACCGCCGTGTCATCATCAGCCGATGGGCGTCACCAGATGCGGATATGGAGGGGCTTGTGGTCAGCACACCGCTCTCCCGGCCGTATGTCAGTTTCCGAGACCGGAGCCGCTGCTTCTCAATCAAGTAACTCCTCAGTTTGCCTCACAAGGGCTGTGTGCACCCCACTTGCCAACAGCGCTCGGCAGACCGGATGGTCATCCATCCAAGTGCTAGCCCAGCCCGACTGCGCTTAACATCGGTGATCTGACGGGAACCGGTGCCACCACTGTGGCAAGGCCGTTGGCGTTCTTTGAACGATCGAATACAAATGTGGCCCAGTGAAATGACGCATTGTCATACATAAGTATTCCATCGTTGTTTGGGAGCATGAAGTCCACAAATGGCTGAAAATGGTCAATGAATGGTTCCCCACATCATTAAGTAGCTTGAACAGTGCCTTGTTGACAACTTGTGTCCGTGGCTTCGTGGTGCCAGCGCAACACTACGTCTACTGTCAGCTCTTACCAACTGAAATCTGGACTCATGTGACCAAGCCACGGTTTTTCTGTCGTCTACGTTCCAACTTGTAAGGACCCGAGCCCTGGAGAGACGCTGCAGGCGATGTCGTGCTGTTAGCAAAAGCCCATTAACGCCACATTTCACCGCATTGTCCTGATGGATACGTTCTTCGTTCGCCTCACGTGGACTTCTGCGGTTATTTCACTCAGTATTGCTTGTCTGTTAGCACTGACAATTCTACGCATATGGTGCTGCTCTCTGCCGTTAAGTAAAGGCTTTTGGCCACTGCGTTGTCCGTGGTGAGAGATGATACCTGAAATGTGGTATCCTACTTGATAATACTGATACTTGATACTGTGGATCACATAATACTGAATTCCCCGACGATTTCCGAAATGGAATGTCCCATGCGTCTAGCTCCAATTACCCTTCTGTGTTCAAAGTGTGTCAGTTCCCTTTGTGTAGCTGTAATCACGACGGAAACCTTTCCACATGAATCACCTGAGTACAAATGACAGCACCGCCAGGCAGAGAACTGGCCTTTTGTATCCAGCGTACGAAATACTACCGCCTTCTGTATAAATGCGTATCGCTATTGCATGATTTCTGTCGCCTCAGTGTTCCTTGATTTTATACCAATTAGTGATAGTTAAAGTGCAGCTATTCACAGAGGTAGCGTATGGAACCGAAACTTGGTAGACATTCTAATGCGATAATGCGGAACCGATTTACGCTGGCAAAAACATTAGGTGCAATTTTGGCCACGAGGTGCAAATCTGGCGCCAAAAGCAAGAAATATGTATACAAATGTTTCTACATTAATAGATTAGGAACGCAACATGGGTAGAAAAGTCAAACAAGTACGAAAGGCACAATGTTGATTTTATTATTAACCACCGCATACGCAGTTTGTTCAATATGCGCACCATGGACGTCTACAAGATGCTGCAAACGTTGAACGACGTGATTATCGGGTGCTCGCATCATTTCCGGTGGAATCTGAGCAACATGTTCCTAAATAGTGGCCATCAGATCAGGTAGAGACCGTACGTGTTCCTGGTAAACGCATTCTTTTTAGATATCCCAGGAGACAAAATTCGCATGGATTCAGATCAGATGATCTTGCAAGTCATGCATCTGGAAAACCTCTGGAAATAAAACGTCAGTGGAAGGTTCCATTAAGCAGATCTTTTACAGGCCGAGCGACATGAAGTGTTGCCTCGCCTTACATGATAACAGTGGTTTCCAGACATTTGCGCTCTTCCAAAGCAAGAATCACACGCTGTACGAAGATATCTGAATAACGTGTTGACGTCGACGGTTCACCTGACAGTCTCTCTGGGTGTACTCTCTTCGAAGAAGAACGGACCGCCGGCCGGAGTGGCCGAGCGGTTCTAGGCGCTACAATCTGGCACCGCGCGACCGCTACGGTCGCAGGTTCGAATCCTGCCTCGGGCATGGATGTGTGTGATGCCCTTGGGTTATTTAGGTTTAAGTAGTTCTAAGTTATAGGGGACTGATGACCTCAGATGTTAATCCCATAGTTCTCAGAGCCATTTGAACCATTTCGAACGCAGTAGTCCAGCAAATGTGCGTGGTATCCATTTTATAAGTTCTTGGTGAGTTCCTGGAGGTATGCTTCACTACACGACCAGGCTCATGTCACGCAGTTTCCGTAAATTATGTGCAGGTCGTTTGTGGGTGCGAAGTTGGCGCCCGATACAGTCTCAAATGGGTTCCGTCGGGTTCAAATGGTTCAAATGGCTCTGAGCACTATGCGACTTAACTTCTAAGGTTATCAATCGCCTAGAACTTAGAACTAATTAAACATAACTGACCTAAAGACATCACACACATCCATGCCCGAGCCAGGATTGAACCTGCGACCGTAGCGGTCGCTCGGCTCCAGACTGTAGCGCCTAGAACCGCATGGCCACACCGGCCGGCGTTCCGTCGGGTTCCGAAGAGGCGAATTTGTTGAATAAGACTTCAACGTGGATTTACCATCATGATCCTATGACCACTGTGTCACCATTATAGTCTGGCCTTGATGAAGGCGTATCTAAACAGTATCTAGACGAGTTGTGACAAGAAACCTGATTCATCCGAGCAACCGACACGTTTTCACCGATACTCGCTGCGACCTCGGAGATCCCGTGCGCACTGAAACCGTAACTCACGATGTCGGTGGGTCAACGTGGTAATACGTAGGGATCGTTTGCTGCAGAGCCCAATGTTCAGCAATACGCGCTGAACGGTTTACCCGTGGACACTTGCTCCTTCAGTAGCACTGTCAGATCTGCCGCAGGTCTTCGCCTGTCCTGTTTCACGGAGCGGATACACATCCGACCCCCAGCTAGCTCTTTATTCCCATGAAGTAATGTGTGCTGTCGACAATGGATCTCAGATCGATTCCTAGGTTTCCAGATGGCTTTTGATACCGTTCTTCACAAGCAACTATTAATCAAATTGCGTGCATATGGAGTATCGTCTCAGTTGTGTGACTGGATTCGTGATTTCCACTCAGAGTGGTCACAGTTCGTAGCGTAGACGCTAAATCATCGAGTAGAACAGAAGTGATATCTGGCGTTCCGAAAGGCAGTGTGACAGGCCCTCTACTGTTCCTGATTTACGTAAATGATCTAGGTGACAATCTGAGCAGCCCCCTTAGATTGTTTGCAGATGACGCTGTAACTTACCGTCTAGTAAAATCATCAGACGATCAATTCCAATTAGAAAATTATCCAGAGAGAATTTCTGTATGGTGCGAAAAGTGGCAATTGGCACTAAACAAAGAAAAGTGCGAGGTGATCCACATGGGTACTAAAAGAAATCCGATAAACTTTGGGTATACAATAAATCTCTCAAATCTAAGGGCTGTCAGTTCGACTAAATACCCAAGAATAACAATTACGAGCAACCTAAATTGGAAAGACACATAGATAATATTGTGGGGAAGGCCAAAAAAGACTAATTTGTTGGCAGAACACTTAGAAGATTCGACGAACCCACTAAAGAGACAGCCTACATTACACTTGTCCGTCCTCTGCTGGAATGTTGCTGCGCGGTGTGGGATCCTTACCAGGTAGGATTGACGGAGGACATCGAAAAAGTGCAAAGAAGGGCAGCTCGTTTCGTGTTATCGCGCAATAGGGGTGAGAGTGTCACTGATATGATACGTGAGTTGGGGTGGCAGTCACTGAAACAAAGGCGGTTTTCTTTGCGGCGAGATCTATTTACGAAATTTCAATCACCAACTTTCTCTTCCGAATGCGAAAATATTTTGTTGACACCCATCTACGTAGTGAGAAATTATCATCATAATAAAATAAGAAAAATCAAATCTCGAACGGAAAGATTTAGGTGTTCCTTTTCCCACGCGCCATTCGAGAGTAGAATGGTAGAGAAGTAGTATGAAAACGGTTTGATGAACCCTCTGCCAGGCACTTAAATGTGTGAAGAGTAACCATGCAGATGTAGATGTACTTTCTGTGGTGAGTCGTGGACGTCCTGCATTCTGAAGATAAAATCTTCTGTGTTGTTAGGCCGCGTCATATTTCTCCTACACGATCGACGTTACGCCCCCTCTGCCTGGTCGTCTTCAGTATCTTGTGGTTCTCACGGTTAGCGGAACACGTTGTCGCCTACGAGTGGTTCACCGGCCTTCAACCATCGTCCGTAAATGCCCGTGGCACTTTCACGCGAGTGAATTTGAATGTGGACAAAGTGTTGGTGCTCTTGTGGTGAGTGCTTCCGTAATCAAGATAGTTGAAGTGTTTCATTTTTCAAAAGGCACCTTACCAAAGATTTATAACGCACACAGGAAAAACGAAAAAACATCGTCGCCTAAGCCACAACGCGGGCGAAAGTTGGTGTTAAGTGTTCGTGACGCATGGTCATTGAAGAGGATTGTGACAAAAAAAAAAAAAAAAAAAAAAAATACGAGGACGACAGCTGCAAAAGACACAGCACAACTTAAAGTCGCACTCACACCATCCGCTGGAAAACCAAAACCACTCATCAGTGATGCAAATTTCGCTATAGGAAAACGTGGTGCCGAAACCATAAAACTTATGGAGCAATGGAAGGAAGTCATTTGGTCGTATGAGTCTCCTTTCACACTGGTGCCATTTTGTGGCTGAGTTTACAAGTGGCCTATGCTCGTGCAAGATTACGATCCAAACTGTTTGCTGCCAAGCGTGAAATGTGACAGGGGTTCAGTGACGATGACGATTTGGCAAGGTATATGGTGGTATTTCATGGGCCTTATGTTTTCTATGCAAGGTCGCATGACAGCCAAGTGTTATGTTACTGTTTTGGCTGAGGAGGTACATGCCATAGTAGAATATTTGTTTTCCAATGGTGATACTGTGTTCCGATCACTGCACCCTGTCCAGGACTGCTTTGGTGAACACGAGGATGAAAGTAGGGGGACTAAGTATGTGCCAGGCCACGCTGCATTGTTGCCAAATTTATTCAAGATGGTGGCGATGACGTCATCCAAGATGGCGGCATGTAGACTTGGCAACATCGCATGACGTCATCCAAGATGGCGGATTTTGGCGGGAGAATAGTCCAATTGTGCTACATCTACTAACCGAACCTCAAGAAAAAATGGCGAGAGCGAGTCAATTAGCGGGCGTTCTAGTGCGGTCCAAACATGCTGTTATATAGTCATGGCGGATTCCAGTGTTTAGCAAACTTTGCTGCCAAAAGTGTAGCACTGCGTTCTCGCTCGCACAGGGACACGCGGTGGACGGTGAGCGGTCGGCATCAACAGGTTAGAATATGGCGCCAAAAGTGTGGCAGCAAACGGTCGACCACTGTGTTATTCAGCTCCGAGGCAGACAGTTTTGTTGGGAAACGTGCGCAGGTCACGAATACACGTGGTGAGCGGACAAGGGGCCGCTGTGACGTGAAACTCGACAAGTTCCAGCGTGTCCAGCGAAAACATGTTTACGACATGGGAGCGATCGCTGGGCTCGCCCCCCCCCCCCCCCCCGCGCTAGTGGCCGGCCGCCTCACGTGACAGGCGTAGGCAGTGTCTCCGCGCGCTGGCCAGGGGGTGGCAAGGATTTGAACTAATTCAGTTGGAGCATGGACATCGTGGTGACTGCACTGCGATATCAAAGATGTGTGTGCTGACTGTGTTGGAGAACAAGTGATGACCGTACTGCTTGAAATAAAGTCTTCAGTCCCTTCCCCCCTGCAAAATCAAAGTACGTGACTTATGTTATTATAAGAGCAGTTTATTATTTGACGCAATTGTGATAGGCTACCAGTGAAAAAAGATAAGTGAGGGAGAAGGTTCTTACGTGTGATCAATTATGATGTTGGGATTTGAACTTGTGATAGATTTTTGTTATGGATGTAAGGAAAATGGCTTACTCGCCGAGAAAATAGGACATCTTGAATAAATAATAAATGACAATAATAAATAGAAGTACAGTTTTCAAGACATTATCATGTTGTAATTTGAATTTGGCGTAATTTTCTAGTGTGTGTAGGCCTGTAATAACAAATAATAATAATAATAATAATAATAATAATAATAATAATAATAATAATGTATGTTCTGCCAGTCGTAAAAGGCGACGAAAAGAACAAACCACTAATAGGGCTAACCCCCCTTTTAGTGTGATTAGTTGGTTCAGGACAGAACTAAAGAAGCCTCGGACAAGCGCCGTCATGGTCGGGGACGACGCTTCAACCCTATGCCCGCCCACAATGGTAACAACACAGCTAGCCAACTGGAAAATGATTTAAATCCAAATAGAGGTGTTTTGCAGGATATGCTTCCTGCAACCACCCTAGAAGGAAAACAAAGACAGAGGATGAGATGGTCAGATGAAGTTAATCGACACCTCATGTTCTGTTATTACCAAGCATCAAACCTAGGAACCAACACAACTGGATACAGATCACAAGTATACACAACATTTATTACCAGATACCCAGAATTAAAATTTTTAACAGAACAACGACTAGCTGATCAGATCCGTGTAATAATAAAAAATAACTGGATACCCCAGTCAGAATTAGAAAACATCAAACAACGAGTTCAACAAATACTGGAACAAAATAATGTGCAATCAGAAGAAGAAGAAAATACAGTAATGGACTCAAACATCCCAGAGCAAACAAACAAAGAACAACACGCACCAATTAAACAAGCAGAAGAAAACGAAATCGTAAGACAGCCACCAGAACAAGCACAAATAGAACACGAAGTGACACAGATGTTAGATATAGAAGAAAAATTTCAGCTAAAATATATAGAATACAAAGACACAAATACAGACATTAGACCATTCTTGCATAGACCACCAAATAACCCACAAGTCGAAACAACAATAAAAACTATCAACACAATCATACACAACAAAATAAATGAAAACACAACTATGGAAGAGTTACACCTACTGGTTTACATAGGAGCACTCACTACACTAAATATACACACTAGGCAGAGATCAGAACCAACCAACACACAGAAGAAACCCACAAAACCAGCATGGCAACACAGGCTACAGATCAAAATAGAAAAACTGAGAAAAGACATCGGACAGCTAACACAATTTATAAGAAATGAAATCTCGGAAAAAAAACGAAAAAGGTTAGGTAAAATCTCACAACAAGAAGCGACAGAGCAATTAGACGAAAAGAAGCAGAAATTACAAGCATTAGCCAAACGACTCAGAAGATACAAAAAAAGTGAAAATAGAAGGAAACAAAACCAAACATTCAACACAAACCAAAAGAAATTTTACCAGACAATAGATAACACACACATTAAAATAAACAATCCACCAAACATAACAGACATGGAACACTTCTGGAGCACCATATGGTCAAACCCGGTACAACATAACTGGCATGCACGGTGGATACAAGCAGAAACAGACACATACAAGATGATACCACAAATGCCTGAAGTGATAATTTTGCAACATGAAGTCACCCAAGCTATTAATTCTACTCACAATTGGAAAGCCCCTGGAAATGATAAAATAGCAAATTTCTGGTTAAAGAAGTTCACCTCAACACATTCACATCTAACTAAATTATTTAACAGTTACATTGCAGACCCATACACATTCCCTGATACACTTACACATGGAACAACTTATCTGAAACCTAAAGATCAAGCAGACACAGCGAACCCAGCTAAATATCGCCCCATAACATGCCTACCAACAATATACAAAATATTAACTTCAATCATTAAACAGAAATTAATGACACATACAACACAGAACAAAATTATAAATGAAGAACAAAAAGACTGTTGCAAAGGAGCACGAGGATGTAAAGAGCAACTGATAATAGATGCAGAGGTGACATATCAAGCTAAAACTAAACAAAGGTCGCTACACTACGCATACATTGATTACCAAAAAGCTTTTGATAGTGTACACCACTCATGGTTACTACAAATATTGGAAATATACAAAGTAGATCCTAAATTGATACAGTTCCTAAACATAGTAATGAAAAATTGGAAAACCACACTTAATATGCAAACAAATTCAAATAATATCACATCACAGCCAATACAGATTAAGCGTGGAATATACCAAGGAGACTCATTAAGTTCTTTCTGGTTCTGCCTTGCTCTGAACCCACTATCCAACATGCTAAATAATACAAATTATGGATACAATATTACTGGAACATACCCACACAAAATCACACATTTGCTATACATGGATGATCTAAAACTACTGGCAGCAACAAATCAACAACTCAACCAGTTACTAAAGATAACAGAAGTATTCAGCAATGATATAAGTATGGCTTTTGGAACAGACAAATGTAAGAAAAATAGCATAGTCAAGGGAAAACACACTAAACAAGAAGATTGGATAACCACAGTGACTGCATAGAAGCGATGGAAAAAACGGATGCCTATAAATATCTAGAATACAGACAAAAAATAGGAATAGATAATACAAATATTAAATAAGAACTAAAAGAAAAATATAGACAAAGACTAAAAAATACTGAAAACAGAATTGACAGCAAGAAACAAGACAAAAGCTATAAATACTTATGCCATACCAATATTGACCTACTCATTTGGAGTAGTGAAATGGAGTAACACAGACCTAGAAGCACTCAATACACTTACACGATCACAATGCCACAAATATAGAATACATCACATACATTCAGCAACAGAAAGATTCACATCAAGCAGAAAGGAAGGAGGAAGGGGATTTATCGACATTAAAAACCTACATTATGGACAGGTAGACAATTTAAGAAAATTCTTTCTAGAACGAGCAGAAACTAGCAAAATACACAAGGCAATCACTCATATAAATACATCGGCTACACCACTGCAATTTCATAACCACTTCTACAACCCTTTAGATCACATAACATCAACAGATATGAAGAAAGTAAATTGGAAAAAGAAAACACTTCATGGCAAGCACCCGTATCATCTAACACAGCCACACATCGATCAAGACGCATCCAACATATGGCTAAGAAAAGGCAATATATACAGTGAGACAGAAGGATTCATGATTGCAATACAGGATCAAACAATAAACACCAGGTATTACAGCAAGCATATTATTAAAGATCCCAATACCACAACAATAAATGTAGACTTTGTAAACAACAAATAGAAACAGTAGATCACATCACAAGCGGATGTACAATACTAGCAAATACAGAATACCCCAGAAGACATGACAATGTCGCAAAAATAATACATCAACAGCTTGCCTTACAACATAAACTTTTAAAACAACAAGTTCCTACATACAAGTATGCACCACAAAATGTACTGGAGAATGATGAATACAAATTATACTGGAACAGAACCATTATAACAGATAAAACAACACCACATAACAAACCTGACATCATACTCACCAATAAAAAGAAGAAATTAACACAACTAATCGAAATATCCATACCCAATACAACAAATATACAAAAGAAAACAGGAGAAAAAATTGAAAAATACATCCAACTGGCTGAGGAAGTCAAAGACATGTGGCATCAGGATAAAGTTGACATCATACCAATTATACTATCAACTACAGGAGTCATACCACACAATATCCACCAGTACATCAATGCAACACAGCTACATCCAAACATATATATACAACTACAGAAATCCGTAATTATTGATACATGTTCAATTACCCGAAAGTTCCTAAATGCAATATAACACATATCGTACAGTTAATAGGAAGTGACGCTTGATCAAGGTCCGCGCCACTTTCCATTCTTAACCAGACTTAACGTCTGAGAAAGTAAAGAAATAATAATAATAATGAATGATAATAAATGACAATGAATGATAATGAAAATAAATAATAATGAATAATAATAAACAAAAGTAAGGTTTTGCAGCCATTATCGTGTTGGACTTTGAATTTGTAGGGAATTTTCTAGTGGAGGCAGGTCAATAATAATAAATAATAATAAATGATGATAAATAATAATAAATGATGATAAATAATAATAAATGATGATAAATGATGATAAATAATAATAAATGATGATAAATGATAATGAATGTTAATGAATGATAATCAATAATAATAATAATAAAGACAAGTATTGGATTTGCATGCATTATCCTATTGGAATTCAAATTTCCCGCCATTTTTCCTTCTGGAGGCTTAGGTTAGTGGACGTAGCACAATTGGACTATTTTCCCGCCAAAATTCAAACTTTCCGCCATTTTTTCTTGAGGTTAGGTTAGTGGACGTAGCACAATTGGACTATTCTCCCTCCAAAATCCGTCATCTTGGATGACGTCATGCGATGTTGCCAAGTCTACATGCCGCCATCTTGGATGACGTCATCCCCGCCATCTTGAATAAAAATGGCAACAATGCAGCGTGGTCTGGAACATACTTAGTCCCCTTACTGATGAATTGTCACATCTCCCCTAGCCACCACAGTCATCTGATCTCAGTATTATTGAGCCATTGTGCTCAACCGTGGAGAGAGAGCTGTGTGTTCGCTGTCCACCTCCATCATCGTTATCTGCTCTTGTGACTATGTTGCCGGAAAAATGGTATAAGATTCCCTCAAAAACAATTCAGGACCTATTTTTATCCAATTCTAGATGACCGGAAGCTGTTTTGGATGCCAACAGTTTTCCTACACTGTATTAGGCACGGTGATGTGGTATGTTTTTGGTATTTCCGTATTCTTGCCGCATTAGTAAAAGGACTGAACTACAAAACCAGATAAAGTGACCACCGCCAGTACTCAGAAGAGTCGCTGTATGCATTCACAGCACTAGACGAGCTGGAAGTAGTCAGTATGCAGCCAAGTCTTCACGGCTGTCTACTGTTTGTCCCTTTAGACCACTGCGTCCTTCAGCTGTAGGAGGCAGACAGACTCACACGAAGAATGTGACAATTGGCGTGGTCTCGCAGATACTCAGCTGGGTTAGGTTTCGGGGAATCTGGGATTGAGAGTAAACTGAAATTTGAAAGTGTAAGTAGGCTGTTTAGGTTTTCTTATTGGTAACGCCACGTAGTGCTCTGTATGAAAATCACTGGCTGTGCTGTGTGCAGTCTGTGGCTAGTTTGCATTGTTGTCTGCCATTTTAGTGTTGGGCTGTTGGCTGTTAACAGCGCGTAGCGTTGCGCAGTTGGAGGTGAGCCGCCAGCAGTGGTGGATGTGGGGAAGTGAGATGGCGGATTTTTGAGAGCGGATGATCTGGACGTGTGTCCATCAGAAACAGTACATTTGTAAGAATGGATGTCATGGACTGATATATATATTATGACTTTTGAACACTATTAAGGTAAATACATTGTTTGTTCTTTATCAAAATCTTTCATTTGCTAACTATGCCTATCAGTAGTTAGTGCCTTCAGTAGTTTGAATCTTTTATTTAGCTGGCAGTAGTGGCGCTCGCTGTATTGCAGTAGTTCGAGTAACGAAGATTTTTGTGAGGTAAGTGATTTGTGAAGCGTATAGGTTAGTTTAGTCAGGGCCATTCTCTTGTAAGGATTATTGAAAGTCAGATTGCGTTGCACTAAAAAATATTGTGTCAGTTTAGTGTTGATCAGAATATGTAAAGAGAGTAATGTCTGAGAACGTTCATTTTTGCTCAGCTGTTTGAAAAGCAAATAACCTAAGAGGTTTATCAGCACAGTAATTCATTAATTTTTCCAAGGGGACGTTTCAAAAGTACTGTGAAATCTTAGTCATGGTCTTCCGGATATTACTGATAGCCCCATCATACTGCTGGTACTTGCTGTTCTATTCAGCGACATTAATCCTCCTCTTTCTGTCGGTGTTAACTATGGGAGAAAATTCTTAACCAAATCGGTTGTTAAAGAGTCCTTTCCCCACAGATAAATATATAGAGAATACACGCCTTTCACGCATCAGAAAAAGTAATTGAACTGAAAATTCGAAACTTTGGCAACTGGTGCCATTTTTTCCCCACGATGCACAAGTATCACGGATGTAGAAACACAATCCACTTGGTTTTAAACTATATACACAGCAGTGTGATCCGGAAGACAAAAATCTCTTTGCTCCTCGCTATATTTAAATGACAACGGCTTCCTCTGTGAAATGTTCGCTGTCTTCTTGCATGACTCTGGCCGGCGTTCACCTCTGACATTAACGGTTCGTGGAAATGCGCGGTTTCCAAGACTGCTATTCATGAAGGCGCCACTTGGTCAATCGTAATACGCTTTCACATAGTCAAACTATTAACGCCGCAAATACGCCATTTTGGAAACAACGCCAGCAGACGCGAAATACAGGAATACCTGCGGAGGATCGATGGTTAGTGCAGGAACTGGCAGTTGACCCTAAACGTAAATAAATGTTACATATAGAGCATAAAAAGATGAAGAGAGCCATTGCAGTTCGATTGTGCTACTGGCAACAGACTATTGAAAACAATAACAACCGTGAGATAATCTGTCACTAACCGCCTGGAGCTACGTAATGCGGAATGTTCACGTAACACTAAATGTAAGCAGACGGCAGACTGAGGTTCATTGGAAGAATCCGAAGGAGGTGCACCTCCTTGATAAAACCAGTGGCTAACGAAACACTTCTTCAACTGGTTCTTGAGTAGTGATTATCGGTCTGGGACTCTTAACATGTCATCACCTTCATCATCACCATAAACTAAAGGCTATGCCTTGTCGATTTAGCCACGTCCCTCTCTCCATTGTCATCCTCTTCAATTCTTCATACGATTTTATCCCCATATCTTCTTTGATGTTATTAAAATACGTTGCTCTTGTCCTGCCTCTTGGTTTTTTCCCTAAAACTTTTCCTTCAAATACATTCTTTAGGAACTGGTTGTGTCCCATTATGTGCCCTTTCATTTTTGATTATAAATTAGCAGCGTTCTGTTCTCATTCACTTCTCGTAAGACATGTTCATTACTTTTTCTTAACATGGCAGATAAAGAGATAAGAGACAAAGAAGAGTCAACGAAGAGTTGTGCGTCTCGTCACCAGACAGTTTATTAGGCGCGAGAGCATTACGGTGATACTCAACAAACTCCAGCAGCAGACGCTACAAGAGAAGCACCACGTATCCCGGAGAGTTCTACTGTGGTAATTCCAGGACGAGTTGGGCAATATAATACTTCTTTGCTCGTAATATGTCTTGTGTAATAATCACGACGAGCAACCAGAGAAATTAGTTTAGCGAGTGTCGTTCTTCGCAAGCACCGTTTGCGAATGTAACAGGAAAGCAGCCCCTGTCACACACCGTTAGGTGGTGTGCAGAGTACAATTGCTTAATTGTCCCTTCTCGGTTTGAAAACCTATGCACATTTATTTATACTGTCTGTAGTCATAGTAACAGCAAACACGATTAGTACGGACAGTTTATCAGTTTTCATAAAGGTGTGCCCCGCCAGCGCACATCACTTAATCATAAGCCAAGTAATCCAGCCTTTAAGTATGGGAAGTGGACGTATTCAGTGGTTACATATGAGAAGTGGATTTAAAATACTCTACTGGCCATTAAAATTGCTACAGCACGAAGATGACTTGCTACAGACTAACCAACAGAAAGAAGATGCTGTTATATGCAGATGATTAGCTTTTCAGGGCATTCTCACAAGGTTGGCGCTGGTGGCGACACCTACAACGTGCTGACATGAGGAAAGTTTCCAATCGATTTCTCATACAAAAACAGCAGTTGACCGGCGTTGCTGGTGAAACGTTGTGATGCCTCTTGTAAGGAGGAGAAATGCATACCATCACGTTTCCGACATTGATAAAGGTCCGATTGTAGCCTATCGCGATTGCGGTTTATCGTATCGCGACATTGCTGCTCGGTTTGGTCGAGATCCAATGACTGTTAGCAAAATATGGAATCGGTGGGTTCAGGAGAGTAATACGGAACGCCGTGCTGGATCACAAAGGCCTCGTATCACTAGCAGTCGAGATGACAGGCATCTTATCCGCATGGCTGTAACGGATCGTGCAGCCACGTCTCGATCCCTGAGTCAACAGATGGGGACGTTTGCAAGACAACCATCTGCACGAACAGATCGACGACGTTTGCAGCAGCATGGACTATCAGCTTGGAGACCGTGGCTGCGGTTACCCTTGACGCAGCATCACAGATAGGAGCGCCTGCGCTGGTGTACTCAACGACGAACCTGGGTGCACGAATGGCAAAACGTCATTTTTCCGGATGAATCCAGGTTCTGTTTACAGCATCATGATGTTCGTATCCGTGTTTGGCGACATCGCGGTGAACGCACATTGGAAGCGTGTATTCGTCATCGCCATACTGGCGTATCACCCGGCGTGATGGTATGGGGTGCCATTGGCTACATGTCTCGGTCACCTCTTGTTCGCACTGACGGCACTTTGAACAGTGGATGTTACATTTCAGATGTGTTACGACCCGTGGCTCTACCCTTCATTCGATCCCTGGGAAACCCTACATTTGAGCAGTATAATGCACGACCGCATGTTGCAGGTCCTGTACGGGCCTTTCTGGATACAGAAAATGTTCGACTGCTGCCCTGGCCAGCAAATTCTCCAGATCTCTCACCAATTGAAAATGTCTGGTCAATGGTGGCCGAGTAACTGGCTCGTCACAATACGCCAGTCACTACTCTTGATGAACTGTGGTATCGTGTTGAAGCTACATGGGCAGCTGTACCTGTACACGCTATCCAAGCTCTGTTTGACTCAATATCCAGGCGTATCAAGGCCGTTATTACTTCCAGAGGTGGTTGTTCTCAGGGTGTATACACTCAAATTGCGTGAAAATGTAATCACATGTCAGTTCTAGTATAATATATTTGTCCAATGAATACCCGTTTATCATCTGCATTTCTTCTTGTTGCAGCAATTTTAATGGCCAGCAGTGTATGACTTTACAGAGTGTGCCTGCTTTGTAGCATACATTTCTGGACTACTAAGCTGCTGACGCTGTTAAAGAGTGGAGAAACTCACCCGTGCAGCCTTCCGGTTGTGAGCACAAATGCTTTCATTGCTTTCAATCTTCCATTTCTGCGCTCGCTGCTCCGGCACCATGTGCAGGGAGAAAGGGCTTGCTATCCCTGACAATGGTACCCAACCGAGCGACAGATTGGAGGCGTCGGGCGGTCAGCAGGTCTGACGGACGCGCGGCTTTCTCCTGATTGCGTGCTGACTGGACTCCACTGTAGTCACGAGAACGGCTGGAGCATTCAGATCCGCGAACATCCAACAGCCTTACAGTTGGCTGTTATCTGTAAGATACCCACTTTCAATTTCCAGTATTGTTATCACTTTATTTCGCAATCAGTTATTGCTGAGTTGTGAAAAGGTGGTATTCTGTACCAAGGATCGACTGCAAACTGTTTGGTTGGCTAGTACAGTCTTTGAAGCTTAAGGAGGTCATCTGTTTTGCCTCTGCTACAGCGGGCCAGCTGCAGAGCGGGCCTCCAGGCAAGGTACTCTTGGTTAAGCCGCCATCACACGGGATGAGTTAGCTAAGGCGAACGAGATGCTCTACGTGTTTCGTAGCGTCACTTCCTCCTGTTTCACGTTGAGGAGCCATTTCGTCACGTGAAAACATAAAATAAGTTATGCGATATTTTGGCAACGAGCCACGTAACTAGAACCAAAAAGATGCAAGATCAGTCTCTATGTAACAAATGGAACGTATAAGACGCCATATTGTGTTGTTCGTTTTCAGTTGAAGCCCATAATTCTTGTTATAATTTGCACTATATTACTATATGTTATTTCCAAGCAGCAGCACATCGAATACCTCTAGAACATGTCGTTATTGGTTCGAGTTGTTATAATAAAATTACGACGAAAATCATATGAGTGGTTAAATCATTTTCGTATTTAGTTATTTTCGTGTTACATCTTGTGTGTTCGTCAAGTACGTCGTTTTCCAGCAATAGCACAATGAAGATTCAAACAAGAACATGTCGTTCTATGTAGGATTTGTTGTTGTTAAATGTCTGCTGATAACATATCAGCGACTGAAGCCTTCAGAAGACCGTAACATAAAATACAATGTCGCTCATTGTAGAATTTCAACGTAGAGTAGTTGGTAGAGGCGCCATGTTATGATAAATTGAGTAGCGCATTCACGTACTGCTGTATCCATTTTTGTTTCACTTTTGGGTTTTCTAAATCATTGTGTGACCTTCTTAATAGATTAATAGAAATAGTTTCCGTAATATTCGATGTTACGTAAATATAAATGCGCCTTTGTCAGAAGTGGGTTTGTTCGATTTTCTCAACTTTTATAGGTTGATGTCCTTACTGGCTGGAACTGTATCTTTCTTTTTTGTCATGTTACATCTTCATGTATACTGCAGTTTTTATTGATATATACTAAATGGCCGGCCGTTGTGGCCGAGCGGTTCTAGGCGCTTCAGTCCGGAACCGCGCGACCGCTACGGTCGCAGGTTCGAATCCTGCCACGGGCATGGATGTGTGTGATGTCCTTAGGTTAGTTAGGTTTAATTAGTTCTAAGTTCTAGGGGACTGGTGACCTCAGATGTTAAGTCCCGTTGTGCTCAGAGCCATTTGAACCATTTTTTGTACTACATGAGTAGCATATGGACAGGGAAGAAATGTGCGTTATAATAGAGCTAGGTTAGGAGTTTGGCGTGCATCCATTTTCGTAAACTGTGTGGTTTGCGAGCCGATTGAAGCCAACAATTGCCACTGTAAAGCGCTGACAGCGCAAAATCACGTTACCCATCTCGTCCCGTGTTCCGATTTTTCTGTCTCCTGAAGTTCGACTTCACGTCTGCGGCCACGTCAACGTTGGCTGCCTAGGTGCCTCGTCCCGTGTGACGAGGCTTTTAAACCGTGGTGTTACACTTTGGTCGCAGAGCACGTGAGAGGTGTCTTGTTAAATAGAGCCGGTCGCTGTGTTTTGTCTTTGCTGAAGAAGCTCATGTTAATGCGGTTATTCGTCCGCATTGACTGTTTGCAAAGTGATTTCATTACGTTCTCGTGAGGTATTGATATTTCGTGGTCAAATTAACACTGATTTACGTAATGAGGCTGCCGCGAACGGAAGCGTAATCGGCCTGTCACTGCGAGTTCGTCTTATGAGGTCCATAGTCATGAACTTGGATGCAGAATCCGATTAGTAGTTCAGTCAACTTATTCGCTCTTACATTAAGTTTAGTTTATTAAACATTTTATTTGGAGTATATAACTTTGTTCTATATTTTTTGCATATCTGATTTCCTTGCTATATGCCTTATGTTGCTTTCAGGCTATTTATAATTCCACCCTGTGACTTTTTGAATTAATTGCACAACCTGGAAATCGCATGCTTTGTCTCATTTAAACCTCCTTGGACATTAACTTGGCTGCGTAAGGATATTTTGGAAATTTTTGGTAAGGACTATGGGACCAAATGCAAGGACATAACATTAATTCTGGCGCCACTACATCATAGCGACTTACAAAACGCTGCCTTCTTATGATATAAAATGTGAATTTGGCACATTCGCCTGGTATTTCCTACCACACGTAATATGCCTGTTTTAATGATTACGTGTTCCCTTTCTTCGCCTGAATTTCACAGCTAATGAAGGAGGTTTTGCTGCCCATGCTGTTCGGAGAAACGCTATATGTGATTCTGCAAAAGTGGATTTATCCGATGTTTCACAAGCAATCACGAAGTGTTTTTACGCGTTCTTTTTTAACAAATTTTGATAAACCATGACTGTTTATATCGTTTGAATCACATAGTCATTCTAACGACTTTAAGTCGTGTTGCTAGGAAATACTCACTTTTGCTGAAATTTTACAATTGACGTTTAAGATACACTTACGGTCAGTCTACTGACAAATGTGCCTAAAAGTGTTACGTTTCGCGAGTAAAGTGTGTTCTGCTCAGTTGACTTTCTTTTGTCTTGCTACAGTCAGATTGACTTCATTCATTTATTATATGGGCCAAAACTTTAATAAAGTGTAGTTACTTCATGTCAGAGTATATTGCGTTTATCGTACACTATAAAACTAAATTTCAAAAAGAGCAGACCTGGTATGCAGTTTTATCTCCTATTTTATGAATATAATAGTTGCAATGACCGCAAGAAAACACCAGTGGTGGTGATGAGAATGAAAGGTCAAGAAAAAGACTATGTTACGATTGGCGTCAGGCAGCGTTTCAGTCTGTTACCATCACTGTTTAGTTGTACGCCGAAGAAGCAATAAAGGTAATTAATTTCGGAGCAAAACTAGAGGTTGAAGTGTAACAGACAACAGTGCTCAGGTTCGCAGAAGACATGGCCCTTCTGCCCAGTTGTAAGGAAGTGAAGACTTGTTGAAAAGAATATCACGGAATATGGCTGAAATGGAGCCAAGAGGAATATGATGATGAGTTGTAGAAAGGAGAATAACCACTTCCACAAAATAAAGGAACTTGTTCATGGGCTGTGAGAAAACCGAGAAAGAAGGGAATCGAAGCGTTTTAGGTGTGGTGCTACAGACATACGTTGAAAATTAGGTACACTGATAAGAAATGAGAAAATAATCTTTACAAACGGTAAGGAGAGAAACTTGTGGAAAATATTGACAAGAAGGAGGGTAAATTGACCACCGGGGCGGCCTAAAGGGTGTTATAGGCAACTATTAATATCACCATTGTTTGCCTTGATGTTATAATCTGTACGTGTTCTAAGGTATGTAAGTAAATTTATATGTATACATGTTATATAAGTGGAATCTAAGCCCACTTCCACAGTGTTTTCTGTCCTCCCAGTTCCGATGATGGCGGCTTTAGTTTCGCCGAAACCAGTAATCATGGAATAAAAAGAATTCCTGCGATGCTGGCCACCGGTTTATTGTTTTACATTCGTAAGATTTGTCGATCGGGAAAAAGCAATCGACAATGTAAAATGGTGTAATAAGCTCTAACTACTCAAGGAAATAACTGCGAGCAGAAGATAAACACGGAAAATATGAGTGGAAGACCAAAAAAGAATTTCTCGGATTAAACTGGATGTAAGACAGGGATGTAGGCTTTCGCCCTTAATGTTCAGTCTATACATCGAGAAAGCAGTGACGGAAATAAAAGGAAAGTTCGAGAGTCTGTTCCAAATTCAGGGACAAGAGACATCCATGATAATATTCGTTGGTGACATTGTTATCTTTGGTGAAAATGAGGAAGAATTGCAGAACCTGTTGAATGAAATGAATATTCTAACGAGTACACAGTATGGACAGAGAGAGAAACGGAGAAATATTACAATAATGAGTAGCAGAAAATAGGTCAGCGATAACGTTAACATCAATATTGAAGATCACGAAGTAAATTGAGTGACCGAATTCTTGTACCTTGGAAGGAAAATAACACATGACCAGCGAAGCAAAGAGGAAATAAAAAACATAATAGCAGAGGCAAAGATGGCAGTCCTGGCAAACAGAAGTGTACTGGCATCACATTTCTCAATTTGACGAAGTAACTTCTGAGAAAGTACCTTTGGAGTAACGCTTTGTATGGACGTAAATCACGGATTGTGGAAAAACCGGAAAAGAAGAGACTCCAAGTGTTTGAGATGTGGTGCTGTAGAGGGATGTTGAAAATTGTTGAAGTACCTTCCGTCACATACCGTTATATAGGGTGTGACTGAGCGCTTGTGAATAGTGACGTTTACATGCTGTACAGAAAAACTGACACGATGTATTTTGTAGTGGGGAATGGGAAAATTCATCTGGAGACGTGTACCCTTAATCGTAGAAGTGCATATGCGATCTATGACCGAAACTAATTCTAGTAAAAGCGTCAGCGCGATCGCGATCTCTCTGTGTGACATAACCTCCGTCTTCGAAGCTTTGGTAAAATCATACACGTGGGTCACAAGTTAGCGTAGCGTTAGTCGTTATTCCATGAATGAAACTGAATGAAATGATATCGTCAAAGGAATATATCTATATTAGTACATTGTGCAGTCTTAGTGACATACACCTGCTCAAGACAAGAAAATGTGCGGTAAACGTAAATGCAATAAAAGAAAAGAATGACGTTTGGGATTTAACATCACACAGAGAACAAGGAAGCGGAAAAAAATCGGCCGTGGTCTTTTCGAAGCAACCATAGTGATATTTAAAATAACGATCATTTATCGTCTTGTCTCAGATGCACATTTTTAATTAGGTTACATGCTTCCACCACTCAGGATCATCTTCACATCTTAAGTAGTTGCGTCAGCAACCATCTTGTTTATTCAGGAACACGTATCAGGTTCATATGATATGTGGTTCTGACAAGGGAACGTCCCCATCGCACCCCCCTTAGAGTTAGTTATAAGTTGGCACAGTGGATAGGCCTTGAAAAACTGAACACAGATCAATCGAGAAAACAGGAAGAAGTTGTGTGGAACTATGAAAAAAATAAGCAAAATATACAAACTGAGTAGTCCATGCGCAAGATAGGCAACATCAAGGAGAGTGTGAGCTCAGGAGCGCCGTGATCCCGTGGTTAGCGTGAGCAGCTGCGGAACGAGAGGTCCTTCGTTCAAGTCTTCCGTCAAGCGAAAAGTTTACTTCTTTTTTATTTTCGCAAAGTTATGATCTGTCCGTTCGTTCATTGACGTCTCTGTTCACTGTAATAAGTTTAGTGTCTGTGTTTTGCGACCGATCCGCAAAACCGTGCGATTAGTAGACGAAAGGACGTGCCTCTCCAATGGGAACCGAAAACATTTGATCGCAAGGCCATAGGTCAACCTATTCCTCCACAGATAAACACTTCCGATATATTTTATACGACACTGGTGGCGGCATGTGCGTCACATCACAGGAATATGTTGTCGACCCACCTAACTTGTACATTTGGCGAATGGGTAAAAAGATTCTTCTACCTTGCCCGATTTAGGTTTTCTTGTGGATGTGATAATCACTCCCACAAAAGTGTGTTTCGATGTTTGTTTAGGTGTAGCGTTCCAATACTACGGCGCAGTTATCTCGCATCGGACGGACAGATAAATAATTGTCTGAAAATAAAAAATTATATCTTCACTCGTGGGAAGATTTGAACCAAGGACCTCTCGTTCCGCAGTTGCTCACGCTAACCACGGGACCACGGCGCTGCTGGGCCAACACTTTCCTTGATGTTACCTATTTTGCACATGGACTACTCAGTTTGTATATTTTGCTTATTTTTTTCATAGTTCCACACAACTTCTTCCTGTTTTCTCGACTGATCTGTGTTCAGTTTTTCAAGGCCTATCAACTGTGCCAACTTATAACTAAATCTGAGAGGGGTGCGATGGGGAGGTTCCCTTGTCAGAAACACGTATCAGGATCATATGATATGTGGTTTTGAGTAGAGAAGAGTGGTAGCTGACACAACTACTTGGATCTGAAGATGACCCTGAGTTATCGACGCATTTAATCTAAATAAAATGTGCATCTGAGCCGGAGCAATAAATGAGAATTATCTTAAACATCAATACAGTTGCTGATTCTCATAAGACGAATGTGTCGCCTGAAGTGACGTAGTGATATTGCCTTAAGGGCAGAAGGTAAACGAGCAAAAACCCTTTCCTGGGTGACCGGATGGCGAATTCGAGTCCAGTGCCGTAGCCAGAGCGTCACGTAAGCAATAGCTGCACCGCCCGGGAGTGGAGATTGGCCGATGAGCGTGCGCCCTCGCAGACAGGGAAGTCGTGCAGTGAGCAGGCAGAGCAGGGTGACGGGAAAGCAGGCCGCGGCCGCGGCCGCGGGGTGGTCGCGTCGCGCGCGATGCTCGCCACTCGCCAGTCGGCAGTCAGCAGCTGGCGGGGCCGCGCGCGATCCGCGCTTTCGCCACGCCCAGAGCCCTGCTCTCCTGACCCGACCCTTCCCACGGGGAAAGTGAAACCGACCGACCGCCCGCCTCCGATTTATTGCCTACTACTGGCCCGTTCGCCCTCGCTGCGTAACCGTGTCCAAGTCCCCCTCGGTCATTGCGGGTGTGATAGAACCATCACTGTCATTCTGTTCCACACGGTTGACGCTGTACGAACAAGGGCAGACCGTGCAGAGAAGGAAGTCGGTGAGCTGGACGAAGCGTCATCTGTCCTGAAAGCTGTACACGCGTGTCCGACGCTGCTCGTCCGTTGCAGTCCCACAACGTGATGTCTTTTTAAGAGTACAGGTGTTGGGGAAAAAAAAATGTGGAAACACCGAGAGAAATGCAAGCTTGATCATAAATGCATGAAACCTGGTAGTCAAGGAAGACAGGAATCGGTTACGATTGTAGATGGGCCGTAATCAGTTACTATTGGTTCCCTTTTGCAATTACACACATTTATTTTAAAACTGTAATTCCAGACTCAGCAGTAAATCAATATATCACACGTGATTAATGAAGGAATAAACAAATGTGTAATTAGGGTCTAATAGTGCTTTCAGTGTGCTACAATTTACCAAATGGGCATAAAATACAGACACAGCAAATAATGTTTTAAAATCTAGCCAATGTGATCCCAATTAAAGTTTTAAGGTAAGTAACCACAGTCACGGCTGAAGGCCTTTAATGCCAAGAACGGCAATTATAAAAAATTTAATAAACATACTGTAAAACAGCAATGCAATAGCAAAGGTTAATTTAAAAAGGCAGGGAACTGATCACCAAACGTGTGAGACAAAATGATGATAAACATGGTAGCACAACCATTTAACCCTGTTGTAACGCCAAGAATGGCAATTATAAAAAAAATTTAAAAAACATACAGTAAAACAGCATTACAACAACAAAGGTTAACTTAAAAGGACAAGCAACTGACCACCAAACGTGTGAGACAAAATGATGGTAAACTAAGTAGCACAATCATTTAAACCTGTTGCAACGCCAAGAATGGCAATTATATAAAAAAATTTAGAAACATACAATAGAACAGCAAATACAGTAATAAAACACAACGGCCAGTCACAGACGGTGCACCAGTAATCGACCGGTCAGTAGGTCCTACAAAAAACACTTTCGCGAGCGATTAGATAGTCAGCCGAGAGTTGCATTCACTTCACAAGATGGTAACTCAGACTAGTGGCACTCTAACGAATGACTAATGACAATCTTTCTGAGGCTACCTGACATCCAATAAACCAAATGCAAAGATGTAAAATTACGCCAAAGCCGGAACTGGCGGTCTGGACTCCGCCCGCAGAATACTGTACTTATAGTTCCCGGAACAAGAAAGGAACCACTACCACCAGAGTCACAGCCAACCTACAATCAAGAAAGCTGTGAAAACTACACGCGTCACCGGACAGCAGTGGCAAGGCGAGGAAACGTACACTGCCACTGATAGACTAACCCCAGGGCAGGTAACTGGGGTGTTAGCGGCCACGAGGCAGGAAAAACACGGCTGGTTGAAATTAACAAATAGTAACAAACTGAACTAAATAAATAGAAGTCCAGGAAAACTAATCAGGTCCGCCTTCCCCAAGCACTCCACTCGCTGCTCTTCGCCTCGGCAACACTACGAGTGGCAACATTACGAGTGGCAACACGAACCCATGTCACTGGAGAATCGCAAGATCTCGCAATGGTGGAGATTTATCTACTTAATTTAAAGCCTGCAGGATCTGGTCGTGCACCCTCGTGACCACAGGCCTTCGATCCCGCAGTCGATGCGCGCGCCAGCAGTCCCAGTGTGTCCTCACACTGCGAGGACCTGGCTCCTCCTGAGTCCCCAACCGAACTGCCCACTGACACCACCCGGAAGAACAACGACGTCGCCGCAAAGGTAGGGCCACAGTTACTACATATCGATAAAAGCCGCTGCTGCCACTAGCGGACAGGCAACGCTTGCGAAACCGAGTGGCGCCAGTCAATACGAGAAGAATACAAACAACCGCAACCGTGTCAACTAAATGATACGGTCTGGCCTCCAGCAGATGACGGAAACCTACAAACAGCACCGACGCGAGCCGCAGCACGGCTCAATGCAGATGCTAGCTAAACCTGCAGGTAGCTCTCCCGTATTTGAGCACGAACGGGGCGAGTGTAATATCCTCAACACGTTGGAAGTGTCAGTCGTGGTCAGAACAGCGATCTGTGTAGTTGCGATTGCGTTATGTAATTCGAACGTGGTCAGTTTGTTGGTGCTCGTATGGTAAGTGATTCTGTAACCGAGGCAGCCGAAGTGTTTGTGTTTCAAGAAGCACCGGATCGAAGATTTATACCGTATGCAGAGAAAGCTAAGTCACAACGCTTTCGAAAGTGTGTGTTCAGTGATCGCGACAAATGGTCATTGTGACGAAAAATAAGGGGACAGCAGCTGTAAAAGTCACGGAAAAACTGAACGTCGCACTCGCGAACAGCATCAGCACTAAAACAAAAAGGAAGGGAGCTCCATAATCTGGGAACTGCAGGACGAGCTGGAAGTTCAAATCCACCCATCAATGATGCATGTGCCTGCAAAGGAAAATGTGGCGCCGAAGCCATAAAACAAGACTATGGAGCAATGGAAAAATGTCATTTGATCGGATGAGTCCAATTTCACACTGTTCCCAACTTCTGTCAGAGCTTAGGTCTGGCGTACGCCCTCCCAAGACCAAGATGCAGACTGCATGCTTCCAAGAGTGAAACATGCAGTCGCTTCAATTATGATTTGGGCAGCCATATCGTGGTATTTAATGGGCCCCGTGATTACTTCGCCAGGTCGCCTGGCTGATCAGGACTATCCACTGGTACAATATTTGTTCCCCAACCGTAATGTCTCCCAAGACGGCAGGGCCTTCTTCACGCAGCTCGCATCGTCCAAATCTGGTTTTGTGAGCATGAGGATGAAGAGGATGGATTGTCGCATATCCCCTCTCCACAGCAATTACTCAGCCTTTGCGGTCTACTTTGGAGAGGACGATGCGTAATCGCTACCCACCTCGATCACTGTTAACTGAACTTACCATTATTTTGCAGGAATGACAATACAAGATTCCATTGAAAAACCACACTGAAAATTTATCTATCCATCTCGAGACGACTGGAAGCTGTTTTGGCTGTCAGTGGTTTTTCTACACCTTGCTAGGCATGTTTAGTGTGTTGCGTTTTTGTTGATTTCAATATTTTACAATAACGCAGCCTCTGTGATTCAGTTGTTAGAGTTGCTGGCAACCAAGACAAAGATGTGGGTTCCATTTCCGACAAGCGACTTTTCATTGGTAGGAAGGTATGGAACAAGGTCTACTTCTTGATGTAAAATGAGAAGCTATTGATAAATAAACAGCGAATTTCTTATGCAAGCCACGGAAGTTGCGTGAAATCAAAAGTATTGCACTGAGCTGGGAGTCACTTGTCCTCTTTCAATTAATTCAGCAGCATCGGAGAAAACAATGATTACCCTGACAGTCTGCAGTAATTGTTTCCGGTTTACCTGTTTGTTTGTAAATCTGAATTACAGAATACATGTCAATTAATAGTATTATTTGCACTCCTTGCATTGTTCTGATTGTGGTAAATCCTTTCCTTTCACTTACATTCCTATGACAAACTTTGGTTAACCGATGTCCAAATTGATTGCTTCATTCAAGCGTTTGAGCAGGGTAGAGTCGCATGCTTCCAAGGCAACACGGTACGGCGTCAGCATCTTTGTTTCAGCTTGTTTCAGGAGGTGGAAGGAGGGGAAGGTAGGGGCGAAATGTATCGCGAGGAACAGATATGAATGAGCAACAAGGTTGGGCATCATAAGATTCCGTTCTAGGCCCGCTGCTCTGGTTGATATGTACCATTCACAAATGTTTATTTCTGCAAGTGTTGATGCGTCATTGCGAAACATGCGCAATGAAACACTTTAGCAAACAGGGTAGCCGTTGAAACAAGCCCATGGCTTACAGAGCACAAGATGTCCCTTAAATTTCACAAACCAGTCACGGGGTTACTGATACAGAACCCTCGCCATCACGAAATTTCATTGTCAGGGGATTAATAACTAGCGAAGCAGACTACCACAGGCAAAGACATACTTCGTCTATAAAGGAAGTGAACCATTTGGGAAGAAAGTGGTTCAAATTCACGTCCATCCAGCCAGATTTAGGTTTCCATTTTAAGGCAAATCCTGGAGTGTTCCTCGGTAAGCGATACAGCCAATTTCCTTATTCCTCTTTCCTTAATTCGAGCTTGTGTTAATGAGCTTGTCGTCTGCAGTGCGTTAAGCCCAAAACTTCCCTCCTACCAAGAGGAAGGGCAGTTAAGCGCCGAATGCTCATGGTTTTACTGAATACTGACAATTAGATATTTTTAAGAAAAAGCGTTAGAGCTCCGAACCCAATCGCTGACATATGAAGAATTAAAAGCTAATTACCCGTAGTTACCGTTTTGTAATAAAAGGAAATTATTTTGTTCTCTGTGAATCACAGGGAAGGACATGACAGAAGGTAGAACCCACTGTAGCAGATTAGGTTGCTGCTTCCAGTTTCCCTCGCGAAAGGAAAAGCTCCCTGCTTTGAGTTCCACTCCGGCTCACAGCTTTAATCTTCTGGGAAATCATCAATATCTGACTGAACATTTGAGTATCAATTCTCAGACAGTACATTATTGTCTACATCATTTGCAAAGAATCTGTTACTGTTAATGTGCTTTGGAAGATCATTAATACACAACATGAGCAGCAAGGGCATCAGCATAACTCTCTGGGCAAGCCTCGGAGGTACTTCTACATCTGTCGGTGAGTCACCATCCAAAATAAATTGCTGCATCATCTATTCCATACGACTCCACTTCGATAGTAAGCTTATTTGTATTGCTGAGTCAAATGTTTTCCGGAGATCAAGAAATGCTGCATTGTCTGGCTGCCTTGATCCATTGCATTAACGATGTAATGTGGGAAACATGCTCATTCGATTTCGCATGACTCGTGTATTCTAAATCCATGTTGGTTAGAATGGAACTCATTCTGTTCGAGATATCTAATTGAGCTCAAAATATTTTCTAAAATACTACAACAGGTCGAAGTCCATGAAGTTACTGACTAGGACAATGGAACATCCACTCACCATTCACCTTATTAAATTTATTATATTATACTTACCAATTTTGGGAATTTCATACCCATCTACGTCAGATGCACATTCATGTCACCATATAAAACAGGTAATACATCTAACACATTGGCGCAAACAAGAATTGCAACACCTAGAAGGTTTTGTACGACATAAAAGTAAGTTGGTGGGCGTGCCTCTGTATCTGAAGGATGATGTCCGTTCAAATTTCGCATAAGAATGGCGCTAGTAGCACCACTATGAGGATGCAAATCAGATTAGCTTTAAATACTCACTGTAACGGTCGTGAGCGTTAGTTGCCTTTGAGAGTGGAGATGGTGAGTTGATGTTAGTCAGTAACGCCTTTAAGATGATAAAGACGCCATCATCAACACCTCACTGAGTTCGAACGACTACAAGAAGATGGATGTTTCGGCCGGGATATTGCAGAAAGTCTTGGCAGGAATGCAGCCACTGTAGATGACTGCTAGCAGCGGCGATCACAAGAATGTACGGCCACAAGAAGACGAGGCTGTGGACGGCCACGTGGGGTCGCCCACGTACCGCTGTTATAACCTAACATGCTCTACAGAGTGTCAACATGTTGTCTTGGCCTGCTCGATCAACACATCTTGAAATGTCAGTGGACCCCCCAGGACAAGGAAACAAATAAACGGGCGTGGTTAAGGTGCAGGCCATTTATCACAAGTCATTTGCTACTTCACAAAAGTCTGATAAACGTATTGTACAGATACCAGAAACTTATCAGATACAAATAATTCAGGCAGTTACTGCAAAATTTCATCAACTGAAATCTTAATTAATCAGTTAATTTTAGCGAATAAAAAGCACCAATTTAGGAAGGACTGACAAGCAAGTAGTATAGTCAAATATAACCCAAACACGCGCTTAGCGCTGGTCAAACAGTGGTAGCAATGATGCTAAAGATATAATTCCAACTTTCGGCTGACCAAAGTATGTGCTTGACATTAATTAATATAACTTACAAGAAATGTAGTAGTATAAAATTACAGAAGTCCGGTATCAACACAAATATCCAATATTTGATCAATCGGAGAGGCCACTTGGGCATAATCAAGATACTGACGTCAAAAATAATAAAATACCTTTTTAACAAATTGAGCATTACACCAATATTAAAACTATTACGTTAGTACCAAACTTCAAACAGGGAAAACATGACAGGGGCAAGTACGGCAGGCCAGGCTTGAATAAGATGGTTCAGAATAACGGGCACTACTAGTTAAATTAGCGCCCGACTGCTACGAGATAGAAACACTACCTTTGAGGGATACCGTAGCAAACCAGGAGGCCGACGGCGTATACACAGCCGATGAAGACAGGCTACGTCCGATGAACCGTTGGGTAACAGAGAATACCCCCGGGGCAGCGGCTCCAAACGCTACGAACAGCTCGGAAAGCCGAGAGCACACAAGAAAACATATAATTCATACGTAATAATCATAGGACATACGAAAATACTCAGACCAAGACAAAACACTCGGTGTGAGCATGGCTCCAAGCCCTAACAAATCTTACGCATTACAACAAGAATATTACAATAAGTATTACTAAACTATTAACCGGTTAATTTTACAACAAAATGCAGCAACAAGTTAATGTAATAATCAAGGAATAACAGGGTATTCAACACATTAACTTAAGCGACTTTCAAGGTACAAGCAAATCTTGAGGGCTAACACTCAAACAACTGCAATAGTAATTACGTTTAAAACAAATATTAATTTTCTTCAAAGGGGTAAAATCTCACCAGAGTTATGGAACTTAATTAACCAAAAGAGCCAACATTCACTGTGCCGCTAGTGTTTGCTTACTAGCACCTTAGGCAATTTTATAGTCGCTGCACCAGTCAAGGACGGAAAAACTTCCAACAAAATAAGACTTAATCTTGACCTCAGCGGTCACCAATACACGTGGCTGCCTGGAACATATGACAATTTTTGACCCGAATGACAAGATAATCAGACACTGAACGAGTTGCAATTAAAAGGAATTTTAAAACTCACAAATATGGCACTCAGATAATTTCGGACAGAGACACCCGACGGTAAACTTAACACATGATACAGAATGATAGAGAACCACAGGCAATCCAGCGTAGGGAGAGCAACTTCAACACAGGAGCAAATGTGTCAATCAAGTAAATGGTTCAAATGGTTAAAATGGCTTTAAGCACTATGGGACTTAACATCTGAGGTCAGCAGTCCCCTAGACATAGAACTACGAAAACCTAACTGACCTAAGGACATCACATACATCCATGCCCGAAGCAGGATTCGAACCTGTGACCGTAGCAGCCGCGTGGTTCCGGACTGAAGCACCTAGAACCGCTCTGCCACAGCGGCCGGCATTAATCAAATAACGAATACCTTACCCGCAAAGGGCATATCAGACGGCACTAGAAAATTAGCAGCACTCCGATAGGGTTACCAAATTTCGGAATGCCAAAAAGAGGACATTTTCCATATTTTAGGATGAAAAAAGAGGACACTTCCTATGTCTTAAATTTATTACATAAGAAAAAAATAAAAACATTACACACATCTCACACACCTACGCATTTTTCATTTGACTGAATCTTTTTTAAAAGTTCCTTTTCTTGACACAAATATTTAAAAAAGTTCTTGCAATCCAAATTACTAAAATTAAATTTCACCATTGCAATCCCCTTTACAGTGTCAATAGTGAGTCTATTTCTCTCCTTTGTCCACTGTGCCTCTATTAAGAATAACAACCTCTGCACACAAGCATTATGGGATGGGAACGCGGAGAAGAATTGTGCAATTTTAATTAACTCGCTAAGCTGTTCCTCACTGCTACACGGTTCGACGTACTTGCACCACTTCTTATGTGCTGGCTCTGATTTTCCATCATATGTGGCTATGAATTTTTTTTAAACTGGAGAACTGATCAAAGAACTTTTCATCGTCAATTTTAATATATTTATTCAACAAAAATTTGGTTGATTCTTCCACGTAAGACCACGAAATATCTTAAAAATCGAGCCACTTAAAACTAGAAAATTCACAAAATGGTTCCATCCACATATTCAGGTACTCGAAACATCCTTCATAGAGGGTTCCAACATGGCACTTAAAATCCTTCACCTTCAAAGCATGACCATCAGTTTCCATTTGAAACAATCTTTCTTTCACACTCAAAGATATAAAATTTTCATCTTTTCTGTACTGAAGAACACGACGAAGGGAATACAGTACATTCATGACATCGATAAGGGAGGTTTCTTCCTTTTCTAAGATACTAATGTAATTATTAAAGCCGGCCGAAGTGGCCGTGCGGTTAAAGGCGCTGCAGTCTGGAACCGCGAGACCGCTACGGTCGCAGGTTCGAATCCTGCCTCGGGCATGGATGTGTGTGATGTCCTTAGGTTAGTTAGGTTTAACTAGTTCTAAGTTCTAGGGGACTAATGACCTCAGCAGTTGAGTCCCATAGTGCTCAGAGCCATTTGAACCATTTTTTAATTATTAAAGATGCCAACTAAAGATTGGATATGCCATAGATATAGCTCAATGATAGGGTGACTCCGACTCCCACATCAGCTGCTATGCCTCCTTAATCCAGGGTAAACCGGTTGCGTCGACATTAGGACCAAGTATTGCTGCCCAACACAACTCTACCGACAACCGGTCGCTTAGACAACCGTGCGCCATTAAGCTCCGTGAACAGCTCAGGGTAAGTCCCATGTGCCTCATGTATCTCTCTCTCTCTCCCTTACTGCGACCGACTGACTGCTAGAGTTGTGGCGATTCCTGAATGAGTCGTTCATTCGAACGACTCTAAATAAAGAATCGTAAGAATCGAATCGTGATACGGACGAATCGTCGTTCAAAAGAATCGTAAGAACGATTGCGTGTTTCCGAGTCGTGACGATTCCAAGTTCCAACGATTCATCGATTCTTAGTACGCTTTGTTTCGAAGGCAACTTCCGAATCATGCCGAGTCGTGCCGAATGATTACGACCGCCAGATGGCAGTGAGATGGAGGATACGTGTGAACAAAGGAAGCTCGGAACGAAAAAACGAAGTAATACCGTCTTTAAACAAAAGCTTTTTAATTAATAATTTCAAGTTCGAGTTTTCGGATGTTATCGTGTTCAGATTCACATTAAATTTTACTGAAGTAATGTCGCTGTATACGATTGAATCCTACTGTTTAGAAGTACATCTTCTCACGCAAATAATAGTGAAAGCGGCAAGTTCTCAGACAAATTAAAAGCAAAATACCTATGCTTTGTATTTAGAAGCAATGAAAGTTAAGCTAAATTTGCTGTGTGGGAGGGCTGTCAGCTGCGTTATGAATTACTAGGGTGATGTGGACTTGGAAAGACATCTTAGCACAGAAAAATATAGGATGATATGAGTCAAACCACGTCTGCCTCACTGCTAGATTTTGTTACTATAAAACAGACGTCTGTAGTTAAATACGTTCAAGCCACACAACGAAACTGGCATACCAGGTAATTTTGCACCACCTTTCGCAAAAATCGACTCCTCTGTCCTGGTATACTGAAATAAAACAATAGATGCAATCAAATCAAACGTGACCTTTCATGAATTAAGGCATTACTCGTATAAATCGAGAATCACACTTGTAACGTCATATGCATGTTTACTCATAAATAAACTATTTCTGGCATATCATGACACAGTTCGATTCTAACCCCATTGACAATTTCAGACATGTCCTGCCATCTGTGAGTAAGATGTAGAACTTTTTGCATTCCGTAAGAATAGTGCCATCGCAGATTAGAATGAATCGTGAACGAATCGTAGGAATCGATTCGCAATGTGAGATTGAATCGTAGGAATCGAAAAAGAATCGTGTTGCCCAACCCTACTGACTGCCCATGTAGTCAGCAAGCCGCTACAAAGAACCCCAACCAAAGACTCTACTAATAGACGACCGAGGCGCCACCCGGCGACTAGGCTGAGACGCATCACGTCAGTAGGCAAAGATATAAAACACAGTACGAGGCGACACGGTTCATATCAGTCTCCAGTCGAGCACATGTGGGACATCATCGGACGACAACTCCATAGTTATCCAAACTCAGCATTAACCATTCATGTACTGACAGACCAAATGCAGCAGCCATGGAACAGCATACCACAAACTAACATCCGGCAGCTGTACTAAACAATTCACGCACGTTTGAATGCTTACGAACGACACTCTGGCGGCAACACCGGTTAGTAATGTACAAGTAGTTCACATTTGCAGTGCCTTACCTCGCGTTTTCATGAACCTGTGATCTTGCAATGTTAATCACTTAAATATGTTACCTAAACAAATGTATTCTCGAAATGTCATTATTCTACATTATTTTTTGATGTTGCGATTTTCTATCCGCCAGTGTATATGCTCACACACGCGCATTTTAGTTTTCCTTTTCATAAGTGTGGCTACCGCAACATGAACAAAATACGTCATAAACACAGTTACACGTCTTTAACACGTATGGCTGCAATCGTGACAGGTAAGCATTACTCTGCTCATTGGTCGGTAGCCACAAATACGAAACGGAAGAAGAAAGCCGAGAATCGAGAGTAAATACTGACACTCTGTTTTATGGAATAACATAAGCGAGCACGTTCCATTGATACATGTGAGAACGTCTGAAACCGGTTAAATATAAAACAAAGTTAAATTAATAACAGAAATAGTGACTGGTTGCTGCTGTTCCTTCGTATGTACGCCGCTCAAAAGTCCCGATGTCCTGAAATTCATTACACCGAAACTCATGTCATATATTTTCTATTTATCGTCGTGATCAGCTAGAGTTAACCTGTGGTGCACTTAACGGTCAAAATACCTACCATGTCACCACTCTGCGTATATGAATATCGGTCGTTCGAAAATTGTACTACGTTCTATCAATTGGTTAGACAACAGCACACATGAAAATGCCAAAATGAAATTTAATGACTTCGAGAGACAGAGAAGGGGAGGGAAAAGGAAGAGACAATCATCTGCTTAGGGAACTTTCTTGGAATTCACCTACAAAGGTTTAGGGAAACCTAAAAAAGCCAAACCAGGATAGCACGTCAAACACGTGACCCTTGCTCGGAAAAACGAGTCCAGTGTTTTAACTGCTCCGACACTTCGATCCGTTTATTTCATATTTATGAATATTTTGGAGACATTTTGACTATGGAAGACCAATAACTGTCAAAAGTTTGTTAGCGCCGTAAAGCATCATTGGCAATATTCAGGGGAAAACCTGACCTGCACGAAATTTATCGACATGACCGGGGCTGGCTTGAATTATGCCCAAGGTCTCCCCTATACAAGCGCCGCACGCCCTTTGAAATATCGCCATTATACGTGGCCACCGCAGATTATAAAAGAACGCCTTATTTACGACCCTGCACTTACCACTTACCTTGAGAGTCGGAACTGGAGCTGTAAATTTCTGCGGCCAATTTACGGAGTGGCGCGGAAATAAACAGCTGTTATCACAGCGGGAAACCATGTCCGGGACCGCTATTACTCTTCCCTCCGCAGAGCAGCGACCACGTTCTGGTGCGTCCCGACAGTTTCGGTGTTCTCTTGCCGTTACACAGTTCATAGGATGTATACAGCGCTATTTCAGAAACCCTCACTGGTTACTTGAGCAAAAGGCCATTTCAGTCTCCCTACCCCTCATGCCCCCTGCTTCTCTCTATCATTATATATATATGTGTTACAAAAAGGTACGGCCAAACTTTCAGGAAACGTTCCTCACACACAAATAAAGAAGAGATGTTATGTGGACATGTGTCCGGAAATGCTTAATTTCCATGTTAGAGCTCATTTTAGTTTCGTCAGTATGTACTGTACTTCCTCGATTCACCGCCAGTTGGCCCAGTTGAAGGAAGATAATGTTGACTTGTGCAATCAGGTCATCAACACAGATTTTCTGTGAACGTTTGGGCAGGCATTGTTGGTGATGTCTTGATTGGGCCCCATGTTCTTCCACCTACGCTCAATGGAGCACGTTATCATGATTTTATACGGGATGCTCTACCTGTGCTTCTAGAACATGAGCCTTTACAAGTACGACACAACATGTGGTTCATGCACGATGGAGCTCCTACACATTTCAGTCGAAGTGTTCGTACACTTCTCAACAACAGATTCGGTGACCGATGGATTGGTAGAGGCGGACCAATTCCATGGCCTCCACGCTCTCCTGACCTCAACCCTCTTGACTTTCATTTATGAGGGCATTTGAAAGCTCTTGTCTATGCGACCCCGGTACCAAATGTAGAGACTCTTCGTGTTCGTATTGTGGACGGCTGTGATACAATACGCCATTCTCCAGGGCTGCATCAGCGCATCAGGGATTCCATGCGACGGAGGGTGGATGCATGTATCCTCGCTAACGGAGGACATTTTGAACATTTCCTGTAACAAAGTGTTTGAAGTCACGCAGGTACGTTCTGTTGCTATGTGTTTCCATTCCATGATTAATGTTATTTGAAGAGAAGTAATAAAATGAGCTCTAACATGGAAAGTAAGCGTTTCCGGACACATGTCCACATAACATGTTTTCTTTCTTTGTGTGTGAGGAATGTTTCCTGAAAGTTTCACCGTAACTTTTTGTAACACCCTGTATATCCCTAGCGAAATGTATGATGGGGGCCAGGCTATCGCCAATGTTCGTTCTATAGACTATAACGATAGCGTTCCATGAAAAAATGTCTTCCTCTCTCCAGGGATTCCCGGTTGAAATTCACACCAGACATGTTTCACCTATTCATGTTATGCATCTTCAATATTATTCATTTTTGTGACCTGTTCATCCAGCCATTTGCTGTTCAATATGTGCTAAATGCGCATGGTATAGGTTTGGTCCAGCAAATACAGGGTGTTCAAAAAGTCTTTCCGCAGTGCCGTATGATTGATAGCCGAGCGTGCCGTATGAGTGTTCGCCTGCATAGAGCACTTTTGTAATACTCGAAAGTTGATCGAACCTATCGCTAACAAATCTAGCAACACGCCTCTGAACTGCTTTGGTATCTTTTTTTAATCCGTGCTGGCGGGATCTCAAACGAGCCGGCTGGTGTGGCCGTGCGGTTCTAGGCGCTTCAGTCTGGAATCGCGTGGCCGCTACGGTCGCAGGTTCGAATCCTGCCTCGGGCATGGATGTGTGTGATGTCCTTAGGTTAGTTAGGTTTAAGTAATTCTAAGTTCTAGGGGACTGATGACCACAGACGTTAAGTCCCATAGTGCTCAGAGCCATTTGAACCATTTTTGATCTCAAACACTCTGGCAGTACTCCAGATGGTGTCGAACTAATGTTGTGTACGTGGTCTCCTTTATAGCCGAACTGCACCTTCCCGGAATAGGCGCAATAAGCCAAAATCCACCTTTATCCTTTGAAAGGGTCCTGTAGCCACCTTTCATTGCCAACTCTCGGAGTCGTCAAGTCGGCAAAGAGGTTTCCGCTACTTGTGAGAAATCCACCTGCGTTAGGTTGGTGGCGGAAATGGTATCCTGGGGTTTTCCGGTCCACGCGGAGCGTGGAAGAGGCTGGAGAAGCGGGAGGCAGTCTGCCGCCGGTACGGGAAGCGTACGCAGCTGTGCTCCAGTCGAAGAAGGGTGAGTTGGACTGACCGCGTGGCGCGTTGTCACACAGAGAGGGGAGCTTTTAGCTTTTGGTCTCGAATTTCGTCTTATAAAGATTTATTTGCTGGGTTGCAGCAGGGAATGCAAGGCTTTTGTAGGCTTTCAGTTTGATTCCCAATGCAGTCTTGACTTTGATCCGTGAGAGGAACGCAGTACAAAGGAGTTGCATATGTTGAAGTGCCCTCGGTTCAGTGTGAATGTTTATGTGCCTACAACTGTGTGTGTATGCTTCTAATCTTTTCCGGATCTTGGTAATTTTTGTGTATTTGTGAATTTTCTTTGTCTCATGTGATTAAAATTTGGCCACGGTCCATAGAAATTGTCTCCGCGGACCGAGTGGGCACGCGAGTCTGTTATGAAACGTATAGTATTTCACAAGCAATTGTACATAGTTAGCATGCAACAGCAGTCTATAGATGCACTACATCAATGTTTTAAGGAATAAATAATTTTGCCTTAAATCTTATCTTGTGTACCGATGTTACGTCGCCGTTGCCTTCGCCATTTACCTTTTAGTCTTCCTTGTTGGCCCACCTATAGCGTTTCCATGTGCACAGGTGTAGTGATTAGTGTCCCTTTTTTATCTGAAACAAATGCTCTGGAATAGATCGTGTTTTCACGAATCTTGCTGCAGGCTGCACTTACGCATGGTGTTCACGCCCTCTTTACTTTACTCAATATTTGATTCACGGGAAGAATGCCTGGATCATATTAATAACTACATCCCATTCTTTATCAATGACTTTACAATGAATGTTCTTTTGTGAGTTTTTCTTATTAATAAATTAAGTAATTTTCCGACTCAGTGCTACCTCTTCTTTGTCGTGTGGCTAGAGTTGGTGGCGACCCTATCTTTTATATTGATTTCAGTGTCAAATAGCATTTTCTTATTCAAAGTGCGCGTGGCTCTTTTAGCTATCAGGATACATTCAAAGGGCGCTTCATGCTTCTTGCACATAGCGTCCTTTTATTCACGCCACTTACACCTTCCCTGACATTATGTGCTCCTTCATGTTAAGTCGCTCCTACAAATTGAATTGAAGTGACTGTGTCAATCAGCACATCACTAATACTATGCTCGAATATTATAGGGTTGTTTTCCCTTATCACCTGCATCAACTTTCGTTTTCTATATTTATAGTAATCCCTCCATCACACCAAATAAAAATTCTGTCATTCTATTTCTCCTCACTCAACGATGGCAAATTTCCATACACCAAAGCGCCATCAGCAAACTATCACAGACCGCTGACGCTGACCCTCCTATCCTACAGACAGTTTATGTTTAGAGGGAGCGTCCCTATCTGTTCCTCCCGTCCCTTCTATTCTTTCCTTTCTCTAGTTTTACTATCTAAGCAAGGATTCATAATGAAATCAAGAAAACTGTAAAATGTGTGACTTTATAAGAAAGTGGTCTGCGGAGTGAGTGGGTTAACCGGGTGCGGAATGTAGGTAAGCTGATGATTGAACATCAGCTGCAGGGTTCTTCACGAAGTCCAAGCGTATACATATGACTGGAGGGTAGAGACAATGGCAGCTAAGGACGAAATGAAAGACGAATATTACCTTTTTAACAAAATTACTTTACAGACGTAACAAACATGATCAGCAAAATCAAGAGCGCCAAACAAATCGCGGCAACTGGATGAGCTTATTCCAACGTCAATCACGACTCTAGGATAAATATAAAAAAAGTTACAATAGATGTCTTCGGACACTAGTACAAACTACTTTTATAAATCATGCCTCTGCGTAAAAAAAATTAAAAATAACGTCATTAAGCTGTAGATGGTCATTGTTGGTGAGTTTTTAGAGGAAACCGCATGAGTAACCAACTTGGAGTAATTTAGTGTGAGTTACAAGTTTTAAGTTTTTATTCAACTTAGATTATTTGATTGTGTTTCGGTGATTCATTTTGCACGATTTTACGAACTTTAACTTTGTTTAAAGGATTTGCGGCAGCTGCGAACTGTATTTAGTGCAGTTGATATTCATGTTCGTGTGTAATTCACTTGTCGCATGTTTTCACAGTGGGTAGTCAGGATAACGAACTTAAGTTTGCATCGCAACTCATTGTGAAAAGCTGTGCTTTCAGACTTTAGGTGTTTCCTGCTGATTTTCATGAATTGACTTTCGATTCAATGAAGTTTGCTCAAGTTTCTGATTTCGATGCTCTGCTCGCACCATGTACATTATTGTCGAATTTTGTTTTTCATTTGAACCCGCAATTTATGTGAGGCCACCATATACACAACTGTGCATATTATTCAACAAAAATGTATTTGGTTTGAACTATAATCCTTTCTCACCAACATTATCCTGCGGGATGTATCCTGTAATTTCGCTTATATACGGTCCGCAGCTCGTGGTCTTGCACGGTAGCTTTCTCGCTTTCTACGCACGGGGTCCCGGGTTCGATTCCCGGCGGGGTTAGGGGTTTTCTCTGCCTCGAGATGACTGGATGTTGTGTGTCTTTAATCATCATTTCACCATCACTGAGTTGCAAGTCGCCGAAGTGGAGTCAGCTAAAAAAAGGACTTGCAATACGGCGGCCGAACAACCCCGCATGGGGTCTCCCAGCCAACAATGCCATACGATCATTTTATTTCACTTATATACGTCTTGTCTATGCCATGGACATACTGACACGAAAATTTTGCATTCTTGGTTATACCAGCTACCTGCCATTAGGTGTCTTATTCAGTTAGGTAGGCAGATCTGTATTTAAAATCGACTGTTGCTGGGCTATAATTCTTCTCCTCGTATCAAGGAGTATATTCTGCGATGTGTTGCGGCATGTATTGCACGTTTATTGAAGGCATGTTCTGTTCCGTATGCCAGTGCTCTACTAGTCCAAAGAATTACACAGTTTTCACATTTTTTATCTATAGTGTGTTTTAAATCTTTAGTTTCAAAATTATACATATTTTACCAGATGTGGCGTTCAGCTAAACATCTCAACAGGAAAGGGCTAAGGGGGATACAGGGAGAAACTGTCATGAGTGGTAAATTACCAGTGTTACAGGTACCACAGCAGCATCAATTTTAGGTTAGGGTGAACAAAAGGATACAAGTTTTTGTATGCTCATCATTGTGATGATCTGTGGGACTTCGGCTGTTAAGTTTCCTAATAAAATGAAACACCTGCAGCCGTCGTTTTGATGTTACTTTATTATATCATATCCAGTTTCGGTGACTCAGTACACCGTCTTCAAGCCCTAACTGACACTGACAGGGTGAACTCCGACCTTATACATGATCCCATCAGTGGCCAGCATCTACAAACTGCGTTCCGTATAATACTGTAACAGCGATATTGTGCCTACATCGCTGTTACAATATTCTACGGAAGCCAGTTTGTAGCTGCTGGCCACTGGTAGGATCGTGTACACGATCCGCCTTCACCAACATGCATAAACAATTCATTAATAGTATATATATATATATATATATATATATATATATATATATATATATATATATATATATATATGAATTACAAAAACTAATAATAAAAAAAATGTTTCATGGCGCCAGTTTCGATCCGGCAACCTTCGGATTGCAAACCCGAGCGCTTACCGCTGCGCCACGACGCTGTAGAAAATTATTGATCGTAGAGAGTATTTCACCACAACGGTTTCTTTTAACTGTCGATTTTCTCGACAACGGCTGAGAAGTGCATCTTGGTGCTTTGCCACATTACACCTCTGGCCATGAGCTTTTATTATGCGCAGTATGAATCGAATCTGAATTTCACAATTGGCGGTCTCCCCTTGTTAGTATAAAATGCCAGTTATCTTGATTGTATCAAAATATTCAAGGACTAAGTTGTAATTAGAGTACTCAAACCCAGTTCACGTAACATAGCTCTCTGAACATCAGGTGATCACTGGTATAAAGTGTTACAAGATTTAGGTTGACGTATATTGAGAATCTGCAAAATTTTAATCTGGTCATAAATCACCTTGAGGAACTGTTTAACAATAAAATAAAACAAAAAAAAGAAACAAAGAAATTCTGGCTGTTTGATAATGGTTATTGGTAATTTTAAGCCGGCCGAAGTGGCCGAGCGGTTCTAGGCGCTTCAGTCCGGAACCGCGCGACCGTTACGGTTGCAGGTTCGAATCCTACCTTGGGCATGGATGTGTGTGATGTCCTTAGGTTTGTTAGGTTTAAGTAGTTCTAAGTTCTAGGGGACTGATGACCTCAGATGTTAAGTCCCATAGTATTCATAGCCATCTGAACCATCCATCTATTGGTGATTTTAATGTAAATTTTCTTACTATCTCTTCCAGTAAAAATTCATTGCAGTGAGTAACATCATCATTCAACTTCATTCCTGCTGTAATCTTCCCAACTAGGACAGCTAATTGGTAAAAAACAGTCATTCATAGTCTCTTCATAGATAGGTCTACTGGAGAAAATGTTCCAAGGAAACATCAAGTTACGGTTATTAGTTACTGTTCATTTATTTTCACAATGCTTTCCATCGTCCGGTAGATTTATGTATATTATGGCATGTGTTTGTTGTTTTTCGACTTTGGGGTAGCCTGTGGTACCTTCTCGTAGCGAGAAACTAAACCCTACTTCAGAACATGGCTCTGCGGAGGTCTTTGACTATAGATTGTACGTAAATGTAGATGCGAAAGTAAAACAACTAAAGTAGGATGCCCCCAATAGTCACAGCCTGCTTTTTCTGTCGTAAGAAACCTGCATAGTTTGTAAACGAGGGTGTACAGAAACTAATAAGTACAGCAAACATATACCAAAACGGAAACACTCTTTCAAAGTGCAAAGAACATGTGGCAAAACAAAAATAATTTTGGAGCAAGACTTAAATCATTATGCAGATCCTTGGCTGTTTACTTGAGTACATATTTTAGACTAAATATCTCCAGATTTATATAGCTTACACTTCGTACCCATTTATGTATCCAAGGACATGTTAAAAAATGAACTGTAATAATTACGTTGGCAATGATGACAAAATTTATACATAAAGAATAAGTTAGCCTAGGGTTCAGAGATAGAGGTTGAAATAATTGATAGAATGAGAGCAATGTTTTGGTTCTGCCAGAGCTGTGGAGTTGCTAAGATTATATCTGTTACATGCTACAACTAAGTAAATGTTAAAGTAACACAGTGATAAGGAATTAAAATATGCTGATAGATGTACTATTAATAATATAAAGAGATATATGTACTCTCAGACTGACATGGTGTAGAAACTGTTCGTTGTGGATCTGTTCCTTTTTGTGAGTCAGATAAATCAATTGTTCCTTTGCAAAATAACAAGGACACACACAAATAACTAAAATAACCCCTGGTAAATATGAAGGGAGTACTGAAGCAATACATTGATCAAGCTTCCAGCCCAACAATATAACAGAAATACTTAAACATCCAACAGTCACAACCCAGAAAAATGTTAAATACCTTTCAGACAATATCAAATTCATAATCACCAGTGAAGAAGTAAGAAACATTGTAGCAGTCAGCCCACAAATACCTTGCCTCAGGTAGCACCCAAAAATACGAAAAATGGAACACCCGTCAGGCCTATAGCGAATTGTAGCACCAGTCCAACATTCGAACTCGACAAAAAGCTCTGTAAAATTCTTACAGAAACATACACACTTAGTAATAATAGATCACTTAAAAATGCAAACGAATTTAGACAACTCAAGAACATGAAAGTTCTTGGAGGCACATGTGGGTCATTTAACATACATAACCTGTACACCTCTGTATCAGTAGAGTGCTCGTTACAGATAATTTAGTAATGGAAATCAACAAAAGTACCAAATAACCTCTTCCATTTCAAACGGGCAGATGGCCTGACAGTGGAATGAAACCTTTCTGAATTGTTAGCAAAGTATTTATAAACAACTTAAGAGACAAAATTCTGAATTCCAAGCACCACATCCTCAAAAACTACTACAGACATGTTGGTGACATCATTTCAATCAGTGGCACAAAAAATATCAGTTAGTTAATATAGTAGTTAAACAGCTCCCATGAAAATGTAAAGTTCCCAGATGAACACTAAGTAGATGACAGCATAAACTTTCTAGACCTATCCATTATATTGACGAATAATAGTCACCAATTTGAATTTTGTCACTACACACATTATCATCCACAATACCTCTTCTCACTCCACAGACCACAAAACGGATGCATTCCAGTATATGGTCAACAGAGTACTCCAAATACCACTCGCTGAAGTTAAATGCCAACAGAAAACGAAAATACAGAGCAAACAGCCACTGTAAATGGTTACAACAACTCCATTGAGACCACTCAGAGACAATGATCACAAAACAGTCACAGTACAATAACTAAACAAAAATTACCATATACTCCCATTTCTAGGTAGTGTTCCATATCAGATTGCCAACGTCTTCAAATGAAAACATACAAACATATCTTCCATCACTGACAACATGATTGGGCAGAAGTTACCTCAAAACAGCAACATGAGAAACCCTCTGCACCATTCAGGTGTCTACAAATCAAAATGCGTGGATTGTGATGTTTCTGTGTAGGCCAGACCGAAGATTAAAAAAAAAAGAAAAACAACTGGACGTTGCTGAAACACTCCAAATACGCAAACACCAAATAAAACAACATGAGTCCATCCTAAATTACATTGCTTCCATCCTTCACTTCATATTTACTATAAATTAATTACTTATGTTTCTATCACATTTTCTAAATTGACAATGGAATGGCCTAACTCACAAAAACTCAACAGATCCGCCAACACACCAACATTTTGTACAGCCTGCCTCTTTGACAGTATATGCAAATGACTCTTTGATTATGTTACCTTCTGAAATGTTGCAGAAGGCTAAGGTATGGGACCCTGATCCGGAAACGACAGAGTTAATAATTGTAAGTGCAAATCGTTGTGATATCTCTGACACTGTACCTCTTCTAGTGCACGCTCTTTGCTTTCCATATTTTCAGAAGAGGTGGTATAGACCAAAACAAGAAAAAATGTCCTATAAAAATTGCCTACGAGCACTTTTCTTCTTTACTATTGTGAAATACGTTTTTTCTGCTAAACAAGTACTCATATCTCTTAAGGTATGTATTTTAGAGCTCCTGTTTGCTGGACAATTTCTTCTTGTTTTCGCCCATAATACCTATTCCTAAACCTAAAAAGTAAAAAGCGTATAGTAGAAGAGGTTCACTCAAATCAAATGGCTCTGAGCACTATGGGACTCAACATCTTAGGTCATAAGTCCCCTAGAACTTAGAACTACTTAAACCTAACTAACCTAAGGACATCACACACACACACCCATGCCCGAGGCAGGATTCGAACCTGCGACCGTAGCAGTCCCGCGGTTCCGGACTGCAGCCCCAGAACCGCACGGCCACCGCGCCCGGCAGAAGAGGTTCACTGTCAAAGGTATCAGAACGATTTCCGTTTATAGCTTTCGACTTGGTCGTTTCCAAACCGGGATCTCTTATCTCAGATTGACACATTTCCTGAAAGTTTCTAACGTCACCTCAGAATCACCCTGCATATCAGTTTATATTATAAAGGGTTTAGCTCTCAGCATATTATTTAAAGTATAATTAATGTATTACTTTAGGCCTCCTCTTCATATTTACCATGAATTTGCATATTTCCTTGATTTTTGTAAAGGAACAGTTCACTTATCTGACTTACATAACTGAATAAATTCACCCAAACACCAATTATTTCAGCCCACGTCAGTTGGAGAATCCATATATCTCTTTATATTACTGCGAGTACATCTATATGCGTACTACATCTTTTTGCATATTTTAATTTCTTACCCTTGTGTTATTTCAACATTTAATTCATGTAATATTAATAGTCCCTGGTAGTACCACAACTTTGCTCTCCTTCTGTCAAGCATTTCATCCTCTATCTCTGAATCCTAGCCTAAATTGTTATTTATATATAAATTTTGTCACTTTTGGCAACAAAATTACTACATTTAATATTTTCAACATCTCACCTGATCACGTAAATATGTATGAAGCGTAAGCTACATAAACTTGGCAGACAGGAATTTGTGTACCACTGGAGACTTTACAGTATCATACCTACTCATCTACACAACCATAGATGTCCACAATGATTTAATACTTTTCCCAAAATTATGTTTTTGTTATGTTGTATGATATCTGCATGTCGATATAGTGTTTCTGTTTCGTTACATGTCTTTTGCACTTTGAAATAGTATTCCTATATGTCTATAGCAATGTCATGATTTATATGTGATAGTATGATAGCATCGTGTGTTCAAGACCAGGTAAACATCAGATGACACGTCACTTCTGGTGATAAGATAATGCTGTGACTGACAGGTCATAGCTATTGCACGGTTGTTTTTTTGACTTTGATGATGACATCACGTTATAATGGAGCCATTGGGCGAGGTATATTCAAGGTTACCCCACTCGCCTGCCTCCAAGGCCTACCCATACAACTGAGGCACTGTAGATTGTAGATGGCCTTGACCATAAGTATCAGGTTACACATCCTGACTAAACACATGTATGTGGTACAAGCAGATAGGTAAGAAATGGGGGTCGCTTTGGTTTTGGCTATCTAGTTTCAGATACTTTCCATCCAAAAGGTACACATACACATGCATCGTAAATAGGACATTTTTAATGAAAAGTAACCAAAACTAGGTAGCTATCCGCATTTCTTACATGAATAACGGAACAAGTGATTACTGTTTAAGAACTTTCTATGCAAGTAGCGAGCATTCTACAGAAAAAACTAACTTTTCGGCTATGGAAGCAAACAAAATTTGTATGTGCAATCTATTACCGCTACGCTAGTCTGACTGTAGATACTTACAGTCGATAGTAATCGCAGATTTGTTTAAGATGTATTGGTTAAGGATCGAATGCCGCAATTAATATTTCATTGTATTTTAAGTTAAGGGCCAGACCAAAGAATATGATTTTATGAGCCTATGACACGTAGTATGTGGAGAGAATGTGCCTCTTTATATAATGCAGACTTTTCACAGTTTATCCTTCCTAATTCTACAGGGTGAAGCGAAATTCACGCACTCGGGCTTCGCAGCGCGATTCCTCAAATGCCAGCGATAAAAAAATATCTGACACAAAGTTTCGTCCGGCGAATATATCCGGCAGAAAAAGGACGTTAAAGAGTGGCAATCTGACAACACTGTAAGCACATAAAGAGTATCTACCTCCGTCAGCACCTTTCAGTCGTTCGGTACAGTTGGTGCAGCCGGCCGGAGTGGCCGAGCGGTTAAAGGCGCTACAGTCTGGAACCGCACGACCGCTACGGTCGCAGGTTCGAATCCTGCCTCGGGCATGGATGTGTGTGATGTCCTTAGGTTACTTAGGTTTAAGTAGTTCTTAGTTCTAGTGGACTGATGACCTCAGAAGTTAAGTCCCATAGTGCTCACAGCCATTTGAACTTTTTTGAACAGTTGGTGCAGTGGATAGACTTGTAAGTTAGCGTACAGGAGGTAGAGGGTTCGATCCTGTTTTGGGGCGCATTTTTTTTTTTTTTTGTTAATTTGATTCTGACATTTCATACTGTAATATACACCGTTTCTTAGGTCACATGTATCCTAAATTTACAACATTTTGTAACGCTGAACATAACAATAACGTGGTTAGACAAATAATAGACAATTGAAACAAACGAACTGTCATAGCACAGAATAACTACAAAGACAATATCAGTTTCGAGATGCTAAACATGATAACACAATACAATAACACGACATCTACTTGTCATTTATAATATGAGCGCTCAGTGACAATAATAATGTCCATATTAATGACCGGATGACCTTCACGACAGAATATGTTGTCCTCAGAACAACAGATGCTCAAAGCGATCTCCCTGCACGTCCAAACATTGCGCAACCCGCTGGATCATACAATTCTGGACCCTTCACAGAAAATCTGCGTCGACGGTAACAAGAACAGCACGAACAAGCGCTACCAATTCTTCCACATTCGTCATTAGAGTACATGTGCTCCCTCAGGTGTCCCCACAGGAGATTTAGGTCAGGTGAATACGGTGGCCATACAACTGGACTTCCACGTCCAAGCCATTTCCCTGGAAATGTTCTGTCCAAATACTTTCGCACATTATTCCAGAGTGTGGAGGTGCACTATCATGTTGGAACCATATCCTCTGCCGAACATGTAATGGAACATCTTCCAGTGCATCAGGCCTATGGCTTGAGATGAATGTATGATATCTTCATGCAGACAACCGGTAGGGGCCCAAACACCTGTCGCCCAATATTCCGGCCCAGACATTCATACCAATCTGAACTTGATATCCACGGTCGCAGTTGACGTGCTGTTTAACCTCACACCAATGGTGGGCATTGTGTATACTGAAGATACCCTCATGAGTGAATGCTGCTCCATTCAATCATATTACCGTGTGCACGAAGTCATCGTTGGCTTCCTGTTGTTGGGACCATCCACAGAATTGCATCGGCTGATGACGATCTGCAGGATTCAGGTGTTGCGTGATAGCGTAGTGATACAGGTGCGGCCCATGCTCGTGCAGCACTTTAATCACCGTGCGTTGCGAGACACACAGCTGCCTTGCTACGCTACGTGTACTTCGCTGAGGTTATTTGTTTATGACCTCCAGAACATCTTCCTCAGTTGCTGGAGTACGGTGAGTCCGCAGACAGCTTCTGTCATGCGATGGTGGAATGAGAGAATCTGACTCCCGAAGTTGCAGTCCCAGACTACAAAACACATTTTTATCTGGATGGCGTCGACGAGGCTATCTAGCAGCATATTCAGCAGCAGCAGCAGCACTAGCCTGATGCACCAGAAGCATATCCACATATTCATCGTTTGTGTGTGTGTCAAACGTTTGCCACACTGATTTAGAGGTGTAAATGAGAAAATTCGATACGTTTACGCATGTCCCTTGGAGTCTGTCACGAGCGCATTATTCCACTTGCAACTGGTCCCCGTCTGGTGGACAGTACATGCAGAATAATCACGCCGTCAGTCCTGCGCGCTGTTACACCTAACCCGCATCAGCCCTCTGACAGGTGTTCTGCATGATTCGTCCCGACTCCGACAATTGTGAAATGTTCGGCTTCTAATCACACTGTTTCCCTAACGGTAATAGATGAGATATTTCCACGATGCCATCGATAGTATAATAATAATAATAATAATAATAATAATAATAATAATAATAATAATGCAGTGACATATATACTACGGTCGCAGGTTCGAATCCTGCCTCGGGCATGGATGTGTGTGATGTCCTTAGGTTGGTTAGGTTTAAGTAGTTCTAAGTTCTAGGGGACTGATGACCTCAGACGTTGAGTCCCATAGTGCTCAGAGCCATTTGAACCATTTGAGATACATACTAAACAGCATGCAGTTATCAGACTCAGTGTTGAAAAGCATAATTAGTCGGACTATTGTTATAACACATACATATAGGAACTGAGTTTGGACATAATTCGCAAAGCATGTTGCTAGTCATACTGGTAAGGTAAGGCCCTAACGAAATATAATGAACGAGGCAAGAATACTAGTTGGTACTAACATATGGGACCCTTGGAAGAGGGTACAAAGAAAAGAGCTTTCACACCTAGTCGAGGAAGTGGTGCAAATAAATTCATGCCCACGGCGTGGTAAGGGCTTCTCTCAAAGCTGACCAATCTTCCATTTCTACGAATGTAGTAAGTAAGTGCAAATGTTTTCTAGAGGACCCACTGCAATCGCTGTTGAGTATTAAGATGCCAGATACCGTACCACCTGGACTACATTTTTCAAATAAGAAACGATCGAACCATCGACCTCCTGCTTGCTAACCCAAAAATGTCTGTCCACTGCACCAACCGTACAGCACGACTAATACGTGCTGACGGAGGTAGTTACCATACATCTGGTTGCAGTGTTGCCAGATTGCCACGCTTTGGCGTTCTTTTTCTGCCGGATGTACTCGCCGGAAGAAATTTTGTGAGAGACTTTTTTTTATCGCTGCGAAGCCCGAGTGCGCAAATTTCGCTTCACCCTGTATGACAGACACAAATAACTTGTTTGCATACATTACTGTCAGTGCTTGCATAACAGACGCTTTGAATATCTTTCTTCGACGTTTTTTAAGTGTTTTTATACCTATCTACTTTTGAGTTTTGTGTTTGCCCTTCGTATACTTGTGGCTGGGTAGCTTGGTGGCTTGTGTTCATCATGTCTACTAAGTTTCAGGATTTGGTGTACTGTGGTAAATATAACATCTTGTAATTTGGTAATATTTTATTTATTTTTTTCTCAGTGTTGTACGTAATTATAAAATTTTGGATTCAGTGGCTCCAAGGTAATGGAGTTTAGCCCTTTTCATTTCCATAAAAGCAGCATGCCCCAAAGTCACCCCTTTTGTGCTTTGCAGCCGCTTTGGAAGGGATATATGTGAGATTCGTAAATCAGTACGTAAATAATATGATGTACAACAACCCAGGCTGAAGGGGGCGGTGGCCCTCTGTGTTGCAGCGGCGGCGGCGAGGGCGGCGGCGTGGGCGGCGGCCTATCTCGGTGGCTGCGGGAGCTGCGCGCGCACGTGCTGGCTCACGGCAGCGGCGGGGGCGGCAGCGGGGCGGCGCAGCTGCGGGGCAGGGCGGCGTCGGCGCAGGCGCCGGAGCGCGGGCTGCCCGCCTACCAGAGCGAGGGCCGCGGGCTGCGCAGGCGCAACAGGGACGTGCGCAGGCGATCCTTCCACCAGCACCCTGCCGCCGGGGCAGACCACAGGTATGTCACCAACGCTACTTCTCGGACAACAAAACGAACACGCCGTGCCGTGACACAAAGTCTATGTAGTAAAAGTTTGACTCTGCACACCTGAAACACACCAGCAGACGCAGAAGAATGGCACTGTAACTGGCCGAAAAGTTTGTTGCTCCATTCTCCCTGGCGTGCCACAGGGGAGTGCTATGGGACCATCGCTTTTCACAATATATATATAAATGACTTAGTAGCGTCGGAAGTTCCATCCGGCTTTTCGCGGATGATGCTGTAGTATACAGAGAAGTTGCAGCATTAGCAAATTGCAGCGAAATGCAGGAAGATCTGCAGCGGATAGGCACTTGGTGCAGGGAGTGGCAACTGACCCTTAACATAGTCAAATGTAATGTATTGCGAATACGTAGAAAGAAGGATCCTTTATTGTATGATTATATGATAGCGGAACAAACACTGGTAGCAGTTACTTCCGTAAAACATCTGGGAGTATGCGTACGGAACTATTTGAAGTGGAATGATCATATAAAATTAATTGTTGGTAAGGCGGGTGCCAGGTTCATATTCATTGGTACAGTCTTTAGAAAATGTAGTCCAGTAACAAAGGAGGTGGCTTACAAAACACTCGTTCGACCTATACTTGAGTATTGCTCATCAGTGTGGGATCCGTACCAGGTCGCGTTGACAGAGGAGATAGAGAAGATCCAACGAAGAGCGGCCCGTTTCGTCACAGGGTTATTTGGTAAGCGTGATAGCGTTACGGAGATGTTTAGCAAACTCAAGTGGCAGACTCTCCAAGAGAGGCGCTCTGCATCGCGGTGTAGCTTGCTGTCCAGGTTTCGAGAGGGTGCGTTTCTGGATGGGGTATCGAATATATTGCTTCCCCTTACTTATACCTCCCGAGGAGATCACGAATGTAAAATTTTCCCGCGAACCATACGCGACTGGAACAGGAAAAGGAGGTAATGCAGTGGCACGTGAAGTGCCCTCCGCCACACACCGTTGGGTGGCTTGCGGAGTATAAATGTAGATTTAGATGTACACTCCTGGAAATGGAAAACAGAACACATTGACACCGGTGTGTCAGACCCACCATACTTGCTCCGGACACTGCGAGAGGGCTCTACAAGCAATGATCACACGCACGGCACAGCGGACACACCAGGAACCGCGGTGTTGGCCGTCGAATGGCGCTAGCTGCGCAGCATTTGTGCACCGCCGCCGTCAGTGTCAGCCAGTTTGCCGTG